>NC_136419.1:211257500-212457500 GCF_052625555.1 Lactuca saligna
CGACGTTTAGTGTCCAAAAAATCGAAAATAAGAAATATCCGTAGCTAATTAGCTACGGATTAGCTACGAAATTTTCTTATTTTTGATTTTTCTGGCATGAAACTTCGTTTTTTTCGCTCCGTTTTTCACACCTTTGTTATACATGATTATCTATATTTTCACCAACTTATAGCTATTAATATCATTCTTGTGCACATACAAGATTCATTACTCGTTTAGTGGTTTAACACTATAATGCTTATGAATATGTTCACATACATCTCACAAACACGTATACATACACATATACACGTACACATATACCACAACTCATTCATGTGTATAAATATACATATACAAACATAATCCATCACAAGTTGGTGAAAAGTACAATGTTAAACTGTGAAACGAGTACTTGATCCCGAAGGGGCACACAACCTTATGAAAGATATTAATAACTACAAGTTGGTGAATATATATATATATATATATATATATATATATATATATATATATATATATATATATATATATATATATATATATATATATATATATATATATAGTAGAGGTGTGAAAATTACGAAGCGAAAAAAACGACATTTGGTGCTCGTAAAATCGAAAATAAGATAAATTTGTAGCCAATCTGTAGCTACTTAGCTACGGATTAGCTACGGAAATCTTACGGAAAATATACTCCGTAGCTAATCGGTAGGTAATTAGTATCCGTAGGTATTCCGTAGCTAATTAGCTACGGAATACCTATGGATTTTGCATCTTTAGCTATTCCATAGCTATTCCGTTACTAAACTAGAGCATCCCATTCTGTAGCTGATCCGTAGCGATTCTGTAGCTAATTAGCTACGGAAAATGTGCGTAACTATTTTCCGTAGGAAAATGCCATGTTTTATAGTAGTGATCTGAATATATAAATCAACTAATTTTCTATTCTTTTTATTTCATTTATGCTCTTTTTAATTTTGTGCACACATTTTTCATTTTCCTTCTTTTAATGTATTATTAGGTATAAGGTGTAAAATGAAAGAGCAATTCAAGAAATAAATATACATATATAATTACAAAACGATTTCTTCAGTAATAGGTTAAAAAAATGAAATAGTTGTTAATATTTTACCTAAATTGAAGAAAAAGAATTCTAATAGAGATCCATTCATAAGGTCCTGAAGATTCTTCAACTTCTGCTATTCATTGCAAAAACGCTTCCAATATTACCCTCCATATTTTGGACTTTAAAAAGATATAAATATGAGATTAATTTGTGTTTAAAGTTTGAATCTTCATAGATTGCACATTGAACCGAAGAAACATAAAATATTAAAGATAAATGTAATTCCTTGCCTTTACATTAAACAATGGATCGTACAAATACAAAAGGATTTCTCAAAGAAAGGAAAGGATATACACCATCAATTACATAAATACATATACAAAATATCTCTCGCTAAGAGTCCCCCTAAGTTTTAGCAGGAGGAAGACGGACGCTGAGACTGTCTCTAAAATCGAGAAATAGCTGTCGCGGAAGACCTTTAGTAAAGATGTCAGCATATTGATAAGTAGATGGAATATGAAGAACTCGAATCTGAACAATAACGACCTTTTCACGAACAAAGTGTATATCCATTTCAATGTGCTTGGTACGTTGGTGTTGCACAGGATTACCGGATAAAGAGACAGCAGAGACATTGTCATAATACACGATCGTGGCACGTTTCAGAGGGGCGTGTAGTTCGAGAAGAAGGTTGCAAAGCCAACAGGCTTCAGCAACGACATTAGCAACACCACGGTATTCGGCTTCAGCACTTGACCTTGAAAGAGTGGCTTCACGTTTGGCAGACCATGAGATGAGATTGTCACCGAGAAAAACGCAATATCCGGATGTGGAGCAGCGGGTGTCCGGGCTACCGCCCCAATCAGCATCAGTATAGGACACTAACTGAGTGGAAGGTGAGGAAAATAACGTGAGACCATGATCTCGGGTGCCTTTGATGTACTGTATAATCCGTTTTATGGCATTAAAGTGGCCGATTTTCGGAGCGTGCATAAAGAGGCAGATCTGTTGCACGGCGTATGCAATGTCCGGACGTGTGAATGTAGAATATTGGAGAGC
This sequence comes from Lactuca saligna, assembly GCF_052625555.1. Classification (NCBI taxonomy): domain Eukaryota; kingdom Viridiplantae; phylum Streptophyta; class Magnoliopsida; order Asterales; family Asteraceae; genus Lactuca; species Lactuca saligna. The sequence continues at coordinate 211,259,608 of NC_136419.1, forward strand.
TCCTGCAAGACTCCGATATAGAGATGGATCAGCCACAGGATCACCAGCATGAAGACTTAGTTTGGAATTAGTGTCAACGGGAGTGGTGACTGGTTTGCATGTTTCCATGTTGGCACGTTTGAGGATTTCGTCAACGTATTTGCGTTGAGATAAGAACATGGTGTTCTTGGTGCGCGTGACTGCAATTCCAAGGAAGTAAGAAATCGGGCCAAGATCAGTCATGTCGAATTCCCGTTTTAGAGCATCGAGGAGCCAAGTCTTGAGTGTTGTAGATGAGGTAGCTAACAATATGTCATTGACATACAACAGTAGATAAGCGGTCTCATGTTGTTTTTGGTAGATAAATAAGGAATTGTCACTCTTGCTGCACACAAATCCAATAGTTAGTAAATAAGATGCGAATTGTTGATACCATGCATGCGGTGCCTGTTTCAACCCATACAAGGATTTCTTTAATTTGCAAACACGGTCCGGATAACGGATGTTAAAAAAACCAGGTGGCTGGTGCATATATACGGTTTCCTTCAATTGACCATGTAAGAAAGCATTTTTCACATCCAATTGATGTACATCCCAATCTCGTGCCATGGCAAGACTAAGAACAGTATGAATAGTGGCAGGTTTTACAACCGGGCTGAAGGTTTCATCGCAATCAATACCAACTTCTTGTGTTTTTCCATTATCTACAAGTCGTGCCTTGTAGTGCTCCAAAGTGCCATCTGCCTTAAACTTGTGCCGAAATAACCAGTGACATCGAATAACATTGTGATTGGATGGTCTAGGCACAAGATCCCATGTTCCCTGTTTCAATAAAGCATTATATTCAGTAGTCATAGCATCGAGCCAGTTTTGATCTTGCAAAGCGACCCTTGGGTTGGATGGGATTGGGGATATTTGTTGAGGGTGGAGTGTGTATTTGGGGTTTGGTTTGACAATTCCACTTTTAGATCGTGTATGCATGTGAGAGGATGGTGGAGGGTTAGGGATAATCGGCAGTGATGGTGGTGAGGGAGGTGGGGAAGGTGGAGGTGAGAGTTGTGGAGAAGTTTGAGGTAAGGGTGGGGGTGAAGGTGGTGGGTAGGGTTGTGTTTTATTCGTTGGGATAAGTTGAGGGTGAATTAAGTATGGTGATGGGTCATTTGCATCTAGAAACTTATAGGGTTCAGCTCGATATTTTGCAATATTAGAATAAGGGAAAATGTGTTCATGAAAAGTGACATGGCGAGAGATTAGTGGTTTGGAGTTATCGAGTGGTAGGCATAGATAACAACGATAATTGTCGGGATACCCAAGGAATATACAAGGGAGGGATCGTGGGGCTAGTTTGTGGGGGATGGTGGATGTGGTGTTAGGGTAACGTAGACACCCAAATGTTCGTAAGTGTTTATATGTGGGGGTACGAAGGTAAAGAATTTGAGTTGGTGTTTTGTTACCAATGACACGTGATGGGAGGATGTTGGTAAGATATGTGGTTGTATGGATCGCATAGTTCCAAAACGAGGGTGGTAGGGATGCATGAATTAAAGATGTTCGGACCGTGTTATTTAGGGTGCGAATTATACGTTCTACTTTGCCATTCTGGGAGGAGGTGTATGGGAATGTGAATCGAAGTTGAACACCATTGGTGTTGCAAAACCGTGTGAAGGCTGCATTGTGAAATTCACGTCCATTGTCACACTGAAAGGATTTAATGTTGGTGGAAAACTGAGTTTGGACATATTTATAGAATTGCGCGAGGAGCAGAAAAGTTTCAGATTTGGCTTTAATGGGAAACGTCCAAATATAGTGTGAAAAATCATCAAGTAACACAAGGTAGTAGTTATGGTTGAGTTTACTTTTAACAGGCGATGTCCATATATCAGCATGAATGATATCAAAGGGTAAATAGGTAACAGAAACATAATCATTAAAGGGTAATCGACAATGTTTTCCCGACGAGCAAGCATTACATGAAAAGAAAGTATTATTAGAGCTAGAAAAAGAAAGACACAAATTTAAATATTGTAAAGTAGAGACAGCAGGATGACCAAGACGGTTGTGCCACATATTTGGAGACTTCGTATAAAAAGCGATAGGTGGGTGCTCATTGGTAAGTGAGGGTGTGAGAAGATAGAGATCGCCAGGGCTGTCACACCAGGTGATATGTTTCTTCGTGATTAGATCCTTCACAGTAAAACCGAATGGGTCAAATTGAACAGATGTATTATTATCACGAGTAAATTGTTTCACAGCAACAAGATTTTTGATGATGTTAGGGACAAGGAAAACATTGTTTAGGCGATAAGGGTGATTGAGGTATGAGGTGATTGCATTCCCATAGCCAAAAACTGGAACTCGATGGCCATTACCAACCAAAATATAATTATCTTTATTAAAACGAGAGAGATTAGAGAACTTACCAGTATCGCTAGTGAGATGGGAGGTTGATCCTGTATCCATATACCATGAGCTATCAGATGGTTTCATGTGCATGGTTTGGAATGCTTGTGCAAGTTCGGTTGGTGTCATCTGGCTGGAGTGGACCGATTGTGATTCTGAGGCAAAGTTGGCTTGTGGATCCATGTGAACTTGCTGTTGCTGCTGTGCGGGTGAGAATCGAATGTTTGGAGTGTTGGATTAATGTCTAAGTCCATAACTATAATTGGTAAGACTTGACCCGACCCGGCATGGTCCATTTGGGTTGCATACCATCATGCACTTGGATAGACTATAATGAGAGAAATAAGACACTTATGGTTATTAATATATTATAAGTTCTAGTACATTAATAATAAGAATAATAAGATTATTTAATTAGTATTGATCAAGAGTTAATCTAGGATTAATTAAGTGATCAAAAGAAGACTAATTAAATATATGGGTTGATTGTGTAAATCATCCATACTTATATAGTGGGCTAATGCTCCATGGATAATCAAGTTGGACTAAAACCCATAGGATGATCCATGGATGCTCCATGGTGTATTTGAACCCATGGATCCAAGGAAATGGAAAGCCATGACAATTAAGGATTTACCCTAATTGTAACACTATATAAAGATCTTATTCTTGACAAAATCGGCCACTAGAATCACATTAGCAAGTGAAGAAAAGGGCTAGCCGATTTCATGAAGTGTAGAACTCTCTTAAGTTATTCTAAGTGTTTTGATGATTGTGATTCCATTTGAGGCTTCCACACTATTGGGGCTAGGCACTCAAGCTTCATGAAGACTTTCTACATCAAAGAGGTATGTATTCTATCTTGTTACACTCATTGTTTTGTATGCTAGATTAGGATAATACCTTGGATGTTCTTATTTGCATGTATAATAGAGAAAACATAGATCCAAGGTATTTAGGGTTGCATGTACACTTAGGAGTGTTAGAATGCTCAAAACCCAACAGTGGTATCAGAGCCTAGGCTTGTTTTCTTGTTATACCTGCAAAACTGCTTAAAAAATCGAAAGTGTTGCTGTTTGATCATCAGACTCGGCGAGTCCATCAAGGGACTTGGCGAGTCCATGCCTAAAAAATTGATCAAAACGATCCAACTCACCGAGTTGGTTCATGCACTCGACGAGTTGGACCCCCAGACAGCATATTTTCGAGGTTTTTGGCTAGAAATGGACTAGGAACATTACCCTAAGTTGTTTTTGAACTTATAAACTTGTTTTTAATGTGGTAATGTTCATGCTAATCCATTTTCAAAGATAATTGTCAATAGATTCATGTTTTGTATTAGTTTAAGGTTTAGACTAATTACATGAAGAAGTTTGATTTGAATTATCTTGTTCTTATGAGTTGCTTAGATTAATATAAAAGTTAATTGAAATAGTTGTTTTCAATCCATTTTAATCGAAGAGTTGAGTATAAAATGTGTTTGTGTAACTGTCCTCAAGTTACATGAAGAGTCACATTAAAGACTCATAAAACTCATAAAAGTTGGTAATGGTTACAAAATGAAGAGTCTTGTGTCATTGAATTTTTTTTTATGACTCCATAACTTGTCCTCAAGTTATGGAAGTTCAAGAGTCACTTCATTAATAAATAAATAAATAAATAAAGTGTAACCTTAATTAATTCCATAAGTTATAAAAAATAAAGAAAAGTTAATTCTCTTATTAGTTTAAAGTCTTCCATAAGTTATGGAACTTGAAGAGTTTTTGGATTAAAACTACTTTAAACACATAAGTTATGGAATTAATTAGTTTTGAATAGTTTCAAAACTTGCCCTCAAGTTTTGGAATTTGAAAAGTTTTCTCTTATAATTACTTTAATTCCAAGTTAGCCCTTAGAATTCTAAAGAGTTAAAATTCAACACTTATACGATTTATAACATTAATGGTTAATTATATATATATATATATATATATATATATATATATATATATATATATATATATATATATATATGTATGTATGTATAAGAACAAGTCGTTTTACCGTTAGTAGGCCTCATTCACGAAACCGGTCTATAAGGTGGGTTTAAGGTTGTTGCCTATAAAATGGTGACTTAATGGGTGTCCACTCTCACCCACCGCTTGCTTGATCGGTGGAGGGTCGTTAGCCGAACGGGTAGGACAATGACTTTAAATTCTCCCTTCATTAAAAGTATTAATGATAAATACTAAGTAACTAAAATCTTAATAATTCCCAATCTTAGTTACTTTAGGAAAAATGTGAATTTGGTGCTAGCCCATGGAATTCACACTTTGTACCTTACCAAGTCGTTGGTGGAGCGTGTGTGGTTAACCGGCACACTAACTTGGACTAGTAAGGACCACGAAGGGTGACTTAATGTTTGTCATAGATCAATGGAGCGTGTGTGGTTAACCGGCACATTGATTAGGTGATAATATTAAGGGTACCAACTGAATTGGTATGGTTATTCACACCTTGTTTTGTGATCCTCGACATCCCAGTCACAAAATTTGAGAGGGCACACTCGAGATTGAAACATGCCATTGAAAAGTTCAATGAATCTCAAAAGATCTAGGAATTTCAAATCCAATTAAAACCTAATAAATTATTTCGTTTTTCATGGTGGAAATTGGTGAATCGTCATTCGCCTACCTTCAAATATTTTATAGCTTGGATTACGGCATCCCTCTTCCAAATTATAAAATATTGTGTTGGGTCCTAGCCTTAATATTTCATATTGGGTGTCATATTAAGGACTTTAAATCAACTATCTTGAATATCTCCCAAAACATGTCTGGTTTAGACATTTATGATCTTCCCAAATCTCTTGAAGATGATGTTCCTCAACATCATGCTTCACTTCCTCTATCTCCTCCAATTATTCTCCCTACCCCACAAGTTCTTGAAAAGTTTAAGGTCACTCGAGCCCTATTGGCAAGTAAAGGTCTTGGTGTGGTAACATCTTGGAGATGTAGTCACATATTGACAAGCCGGGAGAGTTGGGTGTCAAAGTCTTGAGAAAGTTGGTGGTTCAATCACTTTCTAAGTCACATAGTGAGTTCTTTTGGAACACCTATGAAAAAGACTATGACAAGACCCTTAATGATTTTATCTATTTGTTAAGATCAACTTCCTCAAAACTTGATGGACATTGACAATAGTGACACAGGAAATCCAGAAAAGCATTCTCTTCCCAATGGAAAGGGACCAGCCATAGTCAACTCGGTTGACCAAATGGTAAAGAGAAAAACTAAGTCTGTGATAGTCCCGTGTACCATTATCAAAGGGTCCATATGTTTATATTGCCAAAGAAAGGGGCATTGGTTGCAAAGCTGCCATAATTTACCTAAGGATGTTAAAGTCGATAAGTTTGACTCTACTTTAGGTAAAGTCCACTATCTAACTCTGCTAAGTTTCTATTCTGAGATTCTTGATACATGATATGACTGGGTCACATGGTGATGTTTTAAGAATCAAAGAAAAAGTGAAGAAACTTAAAGAAAGAATATGTTGAATCTGATCGCGTAGATGGATTTCTATCGCGTAGTTTGAAGATCGGATTCTTGAGCTATTTCATAGGAGTTATAATATATTACTTAGGAATAGATAACAACAAGGTTTTCATGTGGATTGTAAGGATAAGTTTTTCCGCAAAGTTTTAAAATAAAAGAAAAAAAAGGGTTTTAATTTTATTTATTTTAAAAAAAATATCCTTACAATGGCATATGTGGAAAATTGTTGCTTATATGTTTCCAGTAATAGCAATATTGGAAAGTGGATTTGATTCTTTCATTTGTGGTAGTGTCTGAATTTACCAAATGAAGAAAGTTTTTTATCACCCAAGGTTCAATTGGACAGAAACTTGGAATCATACAAGTTGTATTGTATGATGAATGAGAATTTTCATCTTTGAAAAATTAAGACTAATTCCTTCATCACATGTATATGTGAGTCAATTGAAGGACTAAGGAATTAGGTACACTGGGTGTGCACTGGTCAAGGTCCACCACAAAGATTGATTTTTCATGATTTACTAAAGATTAGTAAATATGATTATACTTATAAGGTTAAGTATAATTCTGTAACATTGGAAAGGTTCCAATGTATGGCAGAGCGAATAAGAAGAATCAAATTAGGCAGAAGGATAGAAGTTTCTCAAATCTGAAAAGATGGGAGAGTACTTTAGTATCAGTTTAATGATCATCTTAATGATTTAGAAACCTAATCACAATTCATTCTCTAAGTGCATTCTGATAGCAAAGAAGAGGAGCTATGAATTGTTGAAGTGGTTAAATCAAGAAGATGAGTCATACTTCGTTCCAGTACAAGTCTTAGAGTCATACTCCAAGATTGTAACATTGAGTGACATAAAGTAAGGTTTATTAACACTAGTCAAATGTAAGAGTAAATTTTTTTTTCTACTCTTGTACATTTGAGATTGGTAAGTTGTGATGTCTTGGATGAGACAAAGACCAACTAAGACCAATTGTGTGAAGTGTTAGTCTTGATAAGAATCCGCACTATCCCTTGAATATTTGTTTTGTCAAGGAATGGTTCTTGACTGGGGAAACTTATATGTCAAGGGGACAGTGGGAGCCTTAAAGATCCTAAAAGAGTTTCAAGATTTAATCAAGGGTAAAACCTGTAATTTATCACTAGCACACGACTTAAGGTTTGCAACCTATCGTGTTGACATAATTCTTATTTCTGTACCTACTTCAAATAAGTTGAATTTGCATGTGATTTATCAGAGTTCAACTTGGAAGCATTGGTGGGCCTTCTGCTACCAAGGTGACAAGAAACTAAGATTGAACATGTTTAATCCATGTAAGGCTGAATTTATCACTAACCTTGTCTTGTGATTATGGTTTTGACAAATTCACATGGATAGGAACTCATACACTATAAAATCTAAGTGTCATAAGGTTTCTCTCCGATTCATGAAAATGATGGTGAGGAAACACTTTCACTAAGTAGATTTTACGTAGATATCAATTGTATTATTTGCATTTTCAAAAGTCGTTAGTGGAGCGCGTGTGGTTAACCGGCACACTAACATGGACTTGTGAGAAATGGAAAATGCCTAAGCAATTGAGACTATGATTACGGCATCCCTTTTCATAGTTCTTGAAATTGCTTAGACACATAGCTGAGCTATCTACGGAAAGGTGTATGAATCCAAATTTCAGAAGTCCAGCAGATTTATGGAAATATGTCAGAGCTAGTGGGAGCATAAGTGTTATGCAGATAATCATCATGTTAGTGGGAGCATGATTATTATGATTAGTATTGCAAGCTAGCAATGTTAATTATAGAAAACAAAGTTTCAATCCGTGAAGTTGCAGGGGTTGAAAAGTTGTTTTGCTATAATTAAGGGAGAGGAAATTATACTTCATTTCAATTCTAAAGCTTAGATTGAGATTTTAATCATCTTTAGTCAAGAATATATATGAATTTTGTGTTGGAATGGTTCAACTTGAAGAAATTCTATATATATTGCATTTTCAAATTCGATTATGATTACGGCATCCCTCTTCATAGTTAAATTATGAAAAACATGGCAAATAAAAATATTGTAGCAAAAGACTGGTCTAGTATCATGCCTTTATGTCAAACATCATGAATCGTATCCCATAGGCTTCGGATATAGGATCGATTTCATGTGCTATAATATTCATCCTTTCTAAATTTTCCAAATGCTCAGGGCATTTAGAAGGGAAAAGTCTAGAACTGGATATGACTAAAGTGATTAAACAATTGTCGAGGACAATCTAAGGTTTACCAAAGATTGGTTTCTCAAGGACAATTGGAAGTATAGTGATAAATTATGGAAGGACCATATTGACATAATCTGTAAGGAGGCAACTCTTGTTCAGAAGTGATAGTCAAAATGGGATCTGGAAATGTTTCAAAGTTAGAAATTATTCAATCCATGTAAGATTAGGAAACTTAATGCAAGAAGGATGTTCCCAAGGAGTTGATCTCTTTTGGAATGCTCTGTAACGGTTGTTGTCAAGTCTTTCTGACTTCGTGCATAATCATTACAAGAGGATCAATGCATATAAGTTTAGAATCTAACAGATTTCAGTAAATGACATGAATTTGGAATTCTTGCATTTACAATAAGGATTTGGGATTGTGAAATGAGTATCATTGGAATCATGTTCAATTGATCTACATCACAATGTAAGGATCATAGACAAACATAGTGTGCATACTTGGGGTATGGCATAACTATTGTTTAGAAAAACAAAGTGTACATGCTAGGAGCATGGGACGACTGTTGTTTTTTTTCAAGTCTTAAGTTTATTATTTGAAACATTGAATAATGTGTAATCAATATGGTGATAAATAAAAGGTGGTTTTATTTATATTCAAAAGGGTTCTGAGACCATATTAGATTCGATTATTATTGTGTTTCACTTTGCATGTTTTGACTTCCAAAATAGCTAGGTTATTGTTTCTGAATGACTAAATTATTTAAACACTCCACAGTTGTTCATATGTTGGAAGTAGGTATGAATCAAGACTGTCATGAATTGGGTTTGTAGATGACTAAATGGGTTTAGTCATGGCAATGGTTGCTACAACATTCATGAGTGCTCATAAGTTATGAGTATTGGAATAAACCCACGCTCACTTGTATCACTTCATGGAATTTATCTCAAGTGATCGTGAGACGGTAATATCATATAAATTTTCAAACCTAGAGATATGAGTTGTTACCTATGAGTTGGTTGTGCATTGATTGCACGTAAACGCATCAATAACTTGATGTTATAAAACGTGCCTTTGTGTACAATTCAACAAGTAGTAGAACAAGTATATGAGTCGAAGTTTATCTGTTCCTTCTTGAAATAGAAGCGATATCTGGGCCCCTCGATGATTTTGTTGTGACCTATGTACCGGCCGGTCAGAATTGAATTGATGTGTTCGATTAAGTTCTTTGTCAAACAAATCAAAAATCGGGAAACAAACTGCTGGACAATAAGTACGACGTTGTTCCATGTATTTTTCCGGCTGATATCATGAGGACAGAGGATTATATGATCCCTTATATAATGGACAAGTCATTGACAAGGTCAGAGTTCATCTACTAGGTCAGAGTTCGTCAGAAGCTTTTGAGAGCTACGATTGCCAGTTGGTTCCTGAAGTCATACGCAATAATAGTTTTAGACTTATCCAAGTGGGAGACTGTTGGATTAATGTCTAAGTCCATAATTATAATTGGTAAGACTTGACACGACCCAACATGGTCCATTTGGGTTGCATACCATCATGCACTTGGATAGACTATAATGAGAGAAATAAGACACTTATGGTTATTAATATATTATAAGTTCTAATATATTAATAATAAGAATAATAAGATTATTTAATTAGTATTGATCTAGAGTTAATCTAGGATTAATTAAGTGATCAAAAGAAGACTAATTAAATATATGGGTTGATTGTGTAAATCATCCATACTTATATAGTGGGCTAATGCTCCATGGATAATCAAGTTGGGCTAAAACCCATAGGATGATCCATGGATTCTCCATGGTGTATAGAGATGCACAAAACCCGAATCCGATCCGATCCGATCCGGATCCGAATCCGATCCGGTTTCTCTTACGTCATCAAAAATCTGATCCGGTCAAAATCCGATCCGAATCCGGTCAAAATCCGATCCGGTTCTAACCAAAATCCGAATCCGATTCTAATCCGATTTGAAACCGGTTTAAACCGATTTTAGTGGGTTTTAATCGGATTTTGGGGCGGATTTGGATCCGGTTTTTAGCGAATCCGGTTTACGATCCGGTATCAAATCCGATTTGGAATATAGGATTAGGATCCGATTGAAAATCCGGTTTTAAATCCGATCCGATCCGGTTTGGTCAAAACCGGTTTTGACCCAATCCGGTTTCGGATTGGATCCGGTTTTGAATAGTGAATCCGGTTTTTGTGTGCATCTCTAATGGTGTATTTGAACCCATGGATCCGAGGAAATGGAAAGCCATGAAAATTAAGGATTTACCCTAATTGTAACACTATATAAAGATCTTATTCTTGACAAAATCGGCCACTAGAATCACATTAGAAAGTGAAGAAAAGGGCTAGCCGATTTCATGAAGTGTAGAACTCTCTCAAGTTATTCTAAGTGTTTTGATGATTGTGATTCCATTTGAGGCTTCCCCACTATTGGGACCAGGCACTCAAGCTTCATGAAGACTTTCTACATCAAAGAGGTATGTATTCTATCTTGTTACAATCATTGTTTTGTATGCTAGATTAGGATAATACCTTGGATGTTCTTATTTGCATGTATAATAGAGAAAACATAGATCCAAGGTATTTAGGGTTGCATGTACACTTAGGAGTGTTAGAATGCTCAAAACCCAACATGGACGAGGCCCCATAATTCCAACCTGAGGAGCTGTGGGGTATGGGCATGGTGGGGCGGACCAGGGGTATGTGGGAAACCAACCGGGCCATTGCCATGTGGTCTGCTGCGATGAGAATCTGCCGTTAACACGTCCGCGTCCTCTGCCGCCTCGTTGTCCGCCGCGAGACCAACGTCCTCCGCCACGCTGATTACCCCGGTGTTAACCACGACCATTGTAGCCTGAGGTGTGGTTATTAGTGTTGTTCTTGGAGTGTTCAGAAGTACCGGAGTCAGCCCGTTGAGCGACAAGAGCTTGGGGAATGGTGGGGTTAGGTTTCTTACGGCGGGCTTCTTCAAGGAGAAGGGAGGATTGTGCTTTTGTAAAGTTGGGAAGGGGGTTGGTTTGTTGTATAATGGTAGGGACAGTATCATAGTCCCCCTTTGTGAGACCGTAGATGGGTTGGAGGACCATCTTCGTTTCTGACACCGGGTTTCCAACGTTTTCTAGTTGATCGGCTAGGTTCTTGAGGCGTGCACAATATTCAGTGATGTTAGAGAAGGCAGAGAGATGGGTGTTGTTAAATTGTTCCTTGAGGTAAACTGCACGAGTGGTTTTATTATCAAGAAATATCTCCTGAAGATGCTTGCAAAGGTGAAGGGCCGATGCACCAGGTTTCATGTTGGTGTGAGTGAGATCAAGTGTTATGGTGGTGTAGATCCATGATTTTACAAGGGCATCAAGACGATCCCATGTGTCCTTATGAACATCTGTGGGTTTGGGGGCTTTGTCATCGATATGATCCTTCACGTTGTAAGCACAAACGTGAATGTTGAAGAATTCCACCCATGAAGAATAGTGATCGTCAGACCGGTTGAGAATGAGAGGTATGGGATTCCTGATGTTGCTCACTGTGAATGTCGGGTGGAATGTGGATTTGGTGGTTGCTGCATCGCTTGGCATGTCGAGGAGAAAAGAAGGAGATGAGGGGAAAAGAACAGAGGTCGACTGCTATGAAGGGTGCGACGGCTTAGGGTTAGGCCAAAAGAGGCTCTGATACCATAAAGATAAATTTTATTCCTTGCCTTTACATTAAACAATGAACCGTATAAATACAAAAGGATTTCTCAAAGAAAGGAAAGGATATACACCATCAATTACATAAATACATATACAAAATATCTATCGCTAAGAAATATCAACAACAAAATCATAGGAACTAATGACATTAACTGTTTCCCATTATTATGCATGCCCATTCCACATGCCAAGTCAGCATCGACCTTTGTTTGTGTGTGTGTGCGTGTTGCACGACCTATCATTATTTTCAAGCGACAAGGATAAAAAAATAAATAAAAGGATAACGATAGACTGTCTTTATGTATTGACTTATCTGTTTTCTTATGTTACTCGGTTTATGTACTATATCTATGTACTTTCTAGCAAAAATAGATGTAGATTTGATTGTTTTTTTATCTTCTCCTGCGTTTTTAAAGGGTCCACTCTCTTTATTCACTGTAGTGTACCATGTGTTCCATGGGTAGTTATTTCTTGATTCACAAGCTAAAATAGTCATACCATCTTGTAGAAGAGCATACTTTCATTTCAGATGGACATGATTTTGAGTCAACAACGTAGTTAAAATGATCATTGCCTTCATAGCTCAGTTTTAATATGTAGATCCAAATTGAAACTAAGATCAACAAAGTTACTGTCCAAATGGGATGAGCCCCCACATACGTCCACACCCTCCTTATTACCATCAACATCCTCATGATAAGCATCCACATGACATCACGTTCTTCATCCTATGTAGTCCAGACAAAAATCACTATTATATTGTTGTTGTGGTAACCATTTAAAGTACAATAATAAGTTTCAAAAAATCTTCATGCAATAGGTTTGAGACTTAGATAGTCATGGACAAGATCTTAAGGACAATTGGTAGGATCTGAAAATTCAACAACAAGTTCATCTGCATATTCCATTTCAGGTTTTAGTAATCTAGAATCGAATTGTTGCTTTGTTTTATCCTAATTTGATTGAGTTCATGGTTAACAAATAACATGTGAAAGAAAGTATAAGAAGAAACAATAGAATATCATAACCTCATTAATCTTCAAATGTTTAAAGCATAAGAAAACCGACCTTGAAATTGTCTAGCCTCGTTTAATGAAAACGACTTGAAACAAAAATTTTAATTCATGGTGAGCAAAAAATAGGTAAAAGAAGTTAAAATAAGCTTTGGTGGTCTACCTCCATCATCCGACATAGAAAACTCCTAAATTCTAGAATATATGTATTATGTATATGTAACTCACCACCGCAGATAAATTGTCACCAAGGTAATTTGAGTTATTTATTATAAGTTTTGTTTGAGGATCGTTAGCTTAGCTTGAGTTTTTAGCTAGACTATAGTACTCCATGTTTTTCTTCGACCTTTGTTTAGGTTCTTTGGAATTAATTTTTTGTTTTCTTATGAATTGTGTTTGTACTTTTTGAAGCTCCTTGCATGTGGTTTTTAATATTATATATATATATATATATATATATATATATATATATATATATATATATATATATATATATATATATATATATATATATATATATATATATATATATGGTTAGTTGTTAAAAATATCATATTCAATATTGGCCAAAATTAAAACACTTCAGATCTTTTTAGTGGTATATTATGTTGAAATAATTTATATTTTTGTTTGAACTAATCTACAAAGTCATTTGTAACGGCCCAAATTTACAATAAAATTTTTCTTTTTTAAATAACAAATTTATTTTCATCAACTATAAAATTCCAATCACAATTGTTTTCAAAATCCATAACATCAGATAAATAATTCTTAAAATCATAGTGTCCCCAAACAAAATGCTACAGAGTGAATGTCACGCCATCACGACGGGCTCTTGCCCTTAGATCTCGAAGTACCTGAAACAACCAACAAACTGTAAGCAAACGGTTAGTGAGTTCCTCATAACATACCCCACACAATCCACATATTCACAAAAAACATATCAGCCATATAAGATACATAAGCCATGCATATAAATATATAAGGATGCCATGGAAACCCTGCAAGGTCTTTACACCGGGTGCCACTAGATCCCCTACATGGTCTTAACCCACTGGCATGGGAACCCCCACATGGTCTTCACTGCCTGCCATGGGAACCCCCCATGGTTTTCCTAACCATAGAAAGGTCACATAAGCTAAACTTACAAACAACTAGGATGCCATGGAAATCCTCTAAGCTCTTACACCGAATGCCATGGGAACCCCCGCATGGTCTTAGTCAACTACCATGAGAACCCCCTGGGGTCTTCCATGCAAGTATCACAAGTACAACTAGCATATATCATATCACACAATTACTAGCATTTCACATAAGACATAATGGATGGGCCTTAGTGCCTTTGATCCATTGGTATTGTGAGGAGACTCGCCTCAAATGCAAACTATAGCTGTGCAGGTCAGCCTCTGAGTATTAGCGATGCCACCTCCGTAATCATAACCAAATCCTTAGATACAACTCAAACCTTCAACCCTTAAAAGTTAACTTACTTCAAGGTCAAAGTCATGGTAAAATTCAACACTCTAAGTTGACCTAACTCGTCGAGTTATCCCTGTAACTCGTCGGGTCCATTCCTAATCCAGAATCGTGATGTTGTGATCCAACTCGTCGAGTTTTCCTGCAACTCGTCGATTTCCTCCACTTTCAATTGAATCGGGGTAATCTCATCCCAACTCGTCGAGTTCTTTAGTTTGTCAACTAGCTTAATGCATTAAGCCCTTTTTCTCGAATCCAAAGGTTCTAAACTTCAGATCCCTAACCATAAAGATGTCTAGAAGGGTAAATTTTCCAACTTTACCCCCAAGGATCATCTAATAAGTCTTAGACCCAAACCCTAGTTCTTTTGAGGAGGGTCTTGACCCATTAAGCCCTTAAACTCTCATCACATCATCCCAAAACACAACTCTAATGTCCAAAGGTGGAAAAATCACGTAAAGTTTCTAACTTTACGTCCATGCATGCTTAAAACACTCTCCAAGATCCATTTAGGCTTGATAGTCTAGATATTACATGAATAGAACATTGAGGTTATTAAAGTTTTCAACCTTAGTCCTCTAGAGGTCTTATAGAGGCCCGATCTACACTCTCAACCTCTGGAAACCTCTTCCCTTTAGACATCGAAACCAAAGTCCCAAAAACCGAAGCCTAAAATACAAAAGATGGGATATCATAAGCTACATGTCAAGGTTGTGACTTTTTACCTATAAGATGCAACCTTTGATGTCGAGTTTCTGCATCGAAGTTCACTCTTCTAAGATTGATACTTTTCTCTTCAAAACCTCCTTAAAATATTTAAAATAATCACTCAAATACTTCACAAAACTCAATTAACATGTAGGAAAGTGATTCTAGGGTTTTCTCTGGACAAAGGGGGCTGGTAAGGAGGCCAGCTCTAGGACTTAATGTTCTTTATATAAGGTGCAATGCCAGAAAATTATGGTTTTCATTTCCAGCATCAACTCATCGAGTAGGTCCCTCAATCTACGCGGATGGAAAACTTTATACTCGTCGAGTTAGAGCCTCCCAACTCGTCGAGTTCCTTCCAATAAATAATTAGAATAAATTCATACCTTAACCAAGCATTACAAATATCCTTCACTTGAACTAGACTTTATCCTAGAAGTCTGATGATGCAAAAAGGTCCGGATTATGGCCTCATCTCCTCCTCCGACTCCCAGGTCTAATCGAAGCCTCTTCAGTGCTGCCATTGCACCTTCACAAGCTTCACTTCCTTGTTCCGTAGGGCTTTGGTCTTCTGTTCTAAAATTGTTATTGTTCTCCATGTAATTCAGGCTCATATCAATGCGTATATCATCTAATGAATGACTGCATTCTCATCAGTGACACACTTCCGAAGCTGAGACACATGGAAGGTGTTGTGGATCTAACTAACCTCGACCGGTAGATCCAATCGATAGGTTACTTGCCCACTCGGGCAAAAATCATGAACGGGCCAATAAACCGAGGCCCTAGCTTGCCCTTTTTCCAAAACCTAATGACACCCTTCCATCTTGACACTTTCAGCAAGACAAAATCTCCAACCTGAAACTCAAGGTCTGATCAACGCCGATCAGCATAACCCTTCTGACAGCTCAAAGTTACTCGCACACCTGTGGAATCATCTTGGTGGTCTTGAGCACCACCTGGGTGCTTCCCATGACTTGATGCCCTACCTCGCCATAGCACATGGGAGTCCTAGACCTTCGACCAAACAACATCTCAAATGGGGGTCGGTCAATGCTATCATGATAACTATTTTTGTATGAAAACTATGCTAGTGGGAGGTATGTATCCCAACTCCCTCTGAAATCCAATTCACATGCCCGTAGCACATCCTCGAGTGTATGGATCGTCCACTCCCTCTGGTCGTTAGTATGGGGGTGGTAGGCGGTGTTGAAATGTAACTGTGTCCCCAATTCTTCATGCAATTACCTTTAAAACTTGGAGGTGAAACGTACATCACGGTCTGAGAAAACGAATACCGACACTCCATGCTTGACCACCACCTCTCGGACCTAGATATCTACTAATTTCTCAGTGGAGATACTCTCGGGGATCGGAATAACATAAGCACTCTTCGTCAACATGTCTACAATGAAACAAATGGAATCCACACCCCTCACTGTCCTCGCTAACTTTGTAATGAAGTCCATGGTGATCTCTTCCCATTTCCACATGGGAATAGGTAGCAGCTGAACTTTGTCATGGGGCATCTGATGTTCGGCCTTAACCTTCCTAAAGGTCAAGCACCAATCCACAAACCAAGCGATCTCCCACTTCATGCAGGGCCACCAGTAACCTAACCTCAGATCTTTATACATTTTTGTGGCCCCCTGTTGAATAGAGAACCTGGACTTATGCGCCTCCTCCAAGATTTTCTATCTCACACCCCCTATTGAATAGAGAACCTGGACTTATGTCAAAAGACACTGACCATCCTGAACAAACAAATGACACTACCCACAAATCCACTCTATCTTCTAGTTTTTTTCTTCAAACCCTCCACCTGAGCATCCTTGATCATATCCAACAAGAGGAAATCACCGTCATCCTCAAACAAACATATCCAATCGGAGCACTTTCTGCCTTGCGGCTCCTAGCATCAGCCACCATGTTGGCCTTCTCTAGGTGGTACAAAATCTCTCAATCGTAGACTTTCAGTATACCCAACCACCTCCTCTGCCGCATGTTGAGGTTCTGTAGATCCATCAAATACTTCAAACTTTTATGGTCAATAAAGATGGTGCACCGAACTTCGTACAAGTAATGCCTCCTGATTTTGAGGGAAAACACCACCGCCCCCAATTCCAGGTCATGAGTTACGTAGTCCGCCTCGTGAGGATTCAGCTTCCTTGAGGCGTACATGATCACATGCCCCCTTTGTACAACACAACCGCTAACCCTGTGATAGACACATCACAATACACCAACAAATCATCCACTCCCCCAGGCAGCACTAAAATCGGGGCCTCACATAAAGTCTCTAAAGCCAACTGTTGATCTGGGCCCCACCAAAATGTCACATTCTTCTTGGTCAAGCAAGTCAAAGTTACAACAATCTTGGAGAAATCCTGAATAAATCTCTAGTAATACCCCGATAGGCCCAAGAAGTTACGGATCTCAGATGTATTCTTTGGTATTTCCCATTGCATCAGTACCTCAATCTTGGCTGGGTCGACCAGAATACCCTCTTGGTTGATGATGTGCTCTAAAAACTAGACCTTACGCAACTAGAAATCACACTTCGAGAACTTGGCATAAAGGTTTTTCGTCCTCAGTGTCTCCAATACCTCCCTTAAATGGTGCTCGAGATGCTCATTGGTCTTAGTATAGCAGCTCCTAAAGCTATGTAGACTGCTCCTACATCTCAGGCAGAGCTAGTTAGTATGGTTCCTTGGCTATCGGAGCAGCATCCGTCACCAAATCAATGTGAAACTCTACCTGTCTATCCGGAGGCACCCCAAGCAACTCCTCAAGAAAGATATCTCGAAAATCACGTATAACCAGTACACTTCCCAAATCTATCATGGTCTCAACCCTCATATCTGAGATGGATGCCCAAATTCCCGAACAACCCTGATGGAGACGTCTCCTAGCCCTCGCAGCTGAATAGAGGGTTCACCCCTGTGAGGCCCTTTCCACATGAATAACCGGTTCTACCCTACTTGGGGTTCGAACCCTCACCAGTTGGCGCTCATAGTCTATCATAGCCCCATTGGCACCCAACCAGTCCATCCCAATGATCACCTTCATCACTAGCAACGGTAGCAGAACTAAATCAACACGAAACCTCTCGCCAATCACATTCAGCACACAATCTCGATATACCCTCACAACACTCACGGTGCGGTCCTCTGCAATCTCAACCTCCAGTAGGGAATCTAAAGTCCCCTGAGTATCCTGGAACTTCTTGCTAAGCGCAAGACATATGAATGACCGGGTAGCTCCCGGATCGAAAAGAACATAAGTCGAGCTACTATTGACCAAAAAGGTCCCTATACAAGTGCACATATATACATATAAGCATAACAAATAATATCAACATGAAAAATAAATTACGTACTATCCACTACGTCTGACACTACTAGAGCCTCCTCTGTGGTCAACTGAAATGTGTGGCTCTTCAACGAAGGAGCATCCGCCTTGGTACGACGGCTATTAGTGATCCTAATTGTGGTGGGCGCATGCGCTTCCACCTCTCCTCCCCTCCCTGCAACCTCGGATAATCATCCTTTTTATGGTTGATATGGTTGCAATGGAAACAAATCAAGCCCTTCTTAGGGACGTCCCTGCTCACATGGCCTACCTGACCACATGTATGACATACCAGACCCGTGACTCGGCAAACTCCATTATGCGATGTAACATCTGGATTCTAGGTACATTATTATTCATTTATTTTGGAGATTTTCGAGGGACTCGGCAAGTTGATGCATAGACTCTCCGAGTAGGATTGCGAATTCTATCCGGGTTAATGACCGAACTCGGCAAGTCTGCGTTGTTTAATGAATCCCTAATTCCCGAGGTTTGGGACCTATTTAAAGGGGCTTATAGCCACCATTTGGGGCTATCAGACCCCTGAGTGACACCCTAATAGATCTACACCGTTTATGAGGAAGAAGAGGCCATTTTTGATCTTTGTGTGGGTGTTTTTGCAAGAAGAAGGTGACCAAGGCAAGAGGGAACTGAAGAAGGTGCTATTCTGTGGGTTTCAGAGCCTAGGGACTTCATATTGAGGTACATATTCGTTCCTTCTTCAGTTTTGGTGTTAATCTTTGAGAGTTAGAGTTTCTAGCCCTTTAGAGTATGAATTGTGGAGCAATTGGTCCCTTCTTGTGTTGAGACTTTGGATCTGGATCCAAAGAGGTCCAAAGACCTTAACTCCTTGATCTTTTGGGGTGTCATTGGTAGTTATGAGCTTAGGGTGGCGTATTATGGCCATTTCTTGAAATACAACCATTAGGACCTTGCATGGGCATCAAGATCCAAACTTTATGTGATTATATTGCTTAAGGAGGCTAGATCTATGGGTTAGAGGAATGGATCTGACCTCGGGAGGTCATTTGAGTTTGAGCATGCCATGAACTCGTCGAGTACAAGAACAGACTCGGTGAGTAGGATAGTTTCTCCCGATGAATCGCACAGTTGGTGATTCGCTGAGTTTGGGAAGTGACTCGGTGAGTCATTGGTGATTTTGAGGACTTGAGTTCATGAATGAACTCGCCGAGTCACAATTGTGCACTCGACCTGTCTGGTCAAAGGGTTGACTGTTGACATTTGTTGACTATTACGGTTTGGTTATCAATTGGACTTGTGCACTGTTTGAACGCTAAAATGGCCTTTTAGCCTTCTTAGAGGATGTGTGAGGATTTAGTCTAGCCTGGAGAGCCGTTATTAATTGAGATGATCGTTTATGTGTTTAGGCAGAGGCTACATCAGTGTTACGCGAGCAAGATATTACCGAGACATCCGAGGTGAGTCTTCTCACTGTATTTTACCTTGAGTGGTAATTAGAGTTATGTAACATAGTTATTTTACGCTTTATATGTGATGTGTTACACTGCATTATTTCTAAGTGATTTATGTCGGGTGTATGTCAGGGTATATTAGAGTTAGAACCGGAAGGTTCGCAGAGTTAGGACCAGAAGGTCCACAGAGTTAGGGCCCAAGGGCCTACAGAGTTATAGCCTCAAGTGGCTAGTATGTGCTATGTGTGGTATTTTGGGGAACTCACTAAGCTTCGTGCTTACAATATTTTGTGTTATGTGTTTCAGGTACTAGTAAGGATCACGGGAAGGCGCCAGTATGATCAGTACACACACACGTGCGGAGTTTTATTTATATGATATGATCTTGGGATTTTTTACTTATGTTTAAATATATGAAACAATGTGTCTTATAATATTGTGAATTAAATGGTTTTAAAAATGTGAATTTTTTTTAAATTTTATGGTGTTACAAGTTGGTATCAGAGCCTTGGTTTGAGGGATTCGGGTACACCTTCGGGCGTATCTGAACTCAAACTAAGGATTTGATAGATATTTTTCTAAAAGTGAAACAAAGTTTTCTAAAAGAGTAAATGAAATTGAAAAGAGCAGAGTAGAGCCGTGTGTACGTTCACCCAGCGCCCAAACGGTGATTTACCAAAATACCCTTATGTTATATGTTTATGAGACGATATGATATGTTTAGCATGCTAGAGCAGACTAGGTATTCTATTAGGACTAGGGTGGCCTAATTTGTGATGCCTTAGCCTAGGGGTTGCTGCTAGGAGATGCTTGAGAGGAGGTAGATAGCAGCGAGAGGCTTATGAGAGATCTGCTGGAGAGTAGTCTATGCTTAGTGAGAGTAGAGTACCTTGTAATTGGGATCCTAGAAGGAGGACTTGGGGTGTATACTGATGCGGTGTGGATAGTAGTATTGGGCCCGTACTACTGAAGACACCGAAGCGGTGCACAGTCCAAGTAAGAATCCTTGGAGTATTAGAGATCAAGTAGGGTAGAGTCATCAAGTGCGAGTATACTCGAGCGAATCCCTGATATTTTCTTATGTTTTATTTTAGAGACATCATGGTCAGGACACGCCTTACACCAGAGAGAAGCGGTGCTAGTGATGAGGAGATTCGTAGGATCATTCACGAGGAGGTGGCTGCGGCCATTAAGGCAAAGATACCAGAGATGTTTGGGTCTATCAAGACCATGCTGATAGAGACTTTTGATGAGAGATATGCTGCTCTTTCTAATGTTGTGGCCACTGCAGCTGTAGCTGCAACTAGACCGCAGGGTGGTGATGTGTTGCTATTCTGGGAGTTCAGCAACACATAACCATCAGAGTTTGAAGGGATGCAGTATCCGATTGCGGCGATGAGGTGGATTTAGGTCATTAAGGGGTGTTTCTTCACATGCTCATGTCCATAGAATTTGAAGGTTTGGTTCGCGCTGAACCAGCTTTGCTTGGGAGCGAAGGACAGGTGGAAGTTTGTGATGGCACACTATTCATCTGCTGAGCTTGCTGTGGTGACCTAGGAGAGGTTCACCGCTATGTTACGAGAGGAGTATGTTCCCCAGGTGGAGAGGAAACGTTTGGACCAGGAGTTTTTGACCCTTAAGGAGGGTACTAAGTCTGTTACAATGATTACCAGGATCTTCCAGGAGAGGGCGATGTTCTGCCCAGAGCACGTGTCTTCCGACCAGGCATGCGTGAGTCGATATTTGAGCGTTTTGAGGAGGGATATATGAGAGTTCGCAGTGAACTCGTCATACCGGACATTTTCCGAGCTTCAGGAAAATGCTCGAAAGAGGGATATAGAGCTCGAGACTCAGGCTAGGGAGGAGGCGGAGTTTCAGGGAGGGACAGGCGACCGGTACAGTCTCAGCTGGCAGCCAAGCCTGCCGAGTCAAGGACAGGGAACCAGAAGTGTCGCACTTGTGGAAAGGTCAGCAAAAGTGTGCAGAGCAGGGTCTTGCTACAGATGTGGCAAGGAGGGGCATATGGCCAAGGATTGCCCCAAGGGGTTTGCAGTATGTTTCCACTGCAACCAGACCAGACACGGGAAGGCAGAGTGTTTGCAGTTGCAACGTTTGGTGCAGGTAGCATCTTAGGGATCTACCCCTACTACTATTAGAGCTACAGAGAGCTGGTTGGTGAAGGACGAGGCACCGAAGGCACGAGGGAGAGCCTTCCAGTTGACTGCGGAGGAGGTTCGCACAGCACCCGACGTTGTGGCTGGTATGTATACTTTCATGTATTTTTTTATGTAGAGATATTGTGCTTATATTATGATATTCGTAGGTACTTTTCTTGTGAATTCTGTACCTGCCTTGGTGTTATTTGACTCGGGTGCGAGTCGGTCTTTTGTATCTTTAGCCTATAGTCAGCACATCAGTATTAGTCGAGAGGCGTTGAGTCGACCCTGAGAGTTTCCATAGCGGACGAGAGAGTAGTGTATTCCACTGAGGTGATTCAAGGATGTGTACTCGAGATCTTCGGCGTTGCGTACCCTATCGATTTGGTCCTGATTGCGATGTGGGATGTTTGTGTTATCGTGGGCATGGATTGGTTGAGTAGATTTGGAGTGGTTATTGACTGCGAGCGATAGTTGGTGACCATACGAGACCCTAGTGGGGGAGTTCTTACGGTGTACGGGGAGGGTACCAATACCAGTTCAACGTTTTGTTCGACTGCTAAAGCGAGGCAGAGTCTACAGCAGGGTTCTAGTGGGTTTGTGGCTTACGTGCTGGATATGAGAGTTGATTTAGAGAGACCGAGGTCATTCGATGAGGTACCGATAGTGCACGAGTTCCCGGATGTTTTCTCCGAGGAGTTTCTGGGTGTGCCTCCCGAGAGGCAGGTAGAGTTCCGTATCGATTTGACTCTGGGGGCTGCGCCTATCACCAAGTCTCCCTATCGCCTTGCGCCTCCAGAGATGCAGGAGTTATCCTCACAGCTTCAGGAGCTACTGGGGAAGGGGTTTATTCGGCCGAGCAGCTCGCCGTGGGGAGCGCCTATCCTTTTTCTCAAGAAAAAGGATGGTTCACACCGGATGTGCATTGATTATCGGGAGTTGAACAAGTTGACGGTCAAGAACCGTTACCCGTTGCTGAGGATCGATGATTTGTTCGATCAGTTACACGGAGCATCTTGGTTCTACAAGATCAATTTGTGGTCTGGATATCATCAGGTGAGGGTGCGAGATTAGGACATCCAGAAGACAACGTTCAGGACTCGTTACGGGCATTACGAGTTCATAGTGATGCCTTTTGGGCTCACAAATGCTCCGAAGGTGTTCATGGATCTCATGAACAGGGTGTGCATGCCGATTTTGGATCGCTCGGTGATCGTGTTCATCGACGACATATTGGTGTATTCGAGATTTAGAGAGCAGCATGAGGAGCATTTGAGAGAGATTCTCGAAGTGGATTTATGCCAAATTCTCCAAGTGTGATTTCTGGTTACGAGAGGACCTGTTCCTAGGACACCTCGTTAACCAGAAAGGGATCTTGGTTGATCTGGGCAAGATTGAGGCAGTGATGAGTTGGGAGGTGCCGAGCTCACCTACCGTGATCAGGAGTTTCCTAGGGTCGATTTGGCCAAGATTGAGGTAGTGATGAGTTGGGAGGTGCCGAGCTCACCTACCGTGATCAGGAGTTTCCTAGGGTTGGGAGCAGTGCTTATGCAGAGGGGGCATGTGATAGCATATGCATCGAGACAACTGAAACCTCATGAGTTAGGGTACCCCTCCCAAGATCTGGAGTTAGGGTCAGTGGTGTTCGCCCCCAAGATCTTGCGTCACTATCTGTATGGGGTTTGGTGTACCATATACACAGATAAAAGAGCTTGAGGTACCTGATGGATCAGCCCAACCTGAATATGCGCCAGAGGAGATGGTTAGATGTGGTAAAGGATTACGACTGCGAGATCCTGTATCACCCGGGCAAAGCTAATGTTGTAGCTGATGCCCTGAGCCGTAGGGCGGAGGGCGCCCTGATGCGAGACGTTTGACTGAGATTGACAGTGATGACACCAGTGTTGGACACCATTCGTGGGGTCCAGGTTGAGGCCGTGAGACCAGAAAACCATAAGAGAGAGCGGGTCATCGGACAAGTATCGGCATTCGTTACCGATAGCCGAGGGATCATGACCTTTCAGGGTCGGATTTGGGTACCGTTTGTGGGATGAACGCGTACCATTTTGATGGAGGAGGTGCATCGATCAAGGTTCTCGATCCATCCTGGGGCCACTAAGATGTATCTGGACTTGAAGAAGGAGTATTGGTGGCCCTGTATGAAGAGATGCCGCATGGTTCGTAGAGAGGTGCTTGACCGGTCGCAAGGTTAAGACCGAGCACCAACATCTGCATGGTAAGTTGCAGCCGTTAGAGATTCCAGAGTGGAAGTGGGAACAGATTACCATGGATTTTATCACCAAATTGCCGAAGACTGCTAGGGGTGTCGATGCAATTTGGGTTATTGTGGACAGGTTGACAAAGAGCGCTCATTTCCTTGCCATCAGTGAGAGCTCTTTTGCGGAGATATTGACAGAGTTGTACGTGAGGGAGGTGGTATCACGGCACGGAGTACCGATCTTGATTGTCTCAGATCGAGATGTACGTTTCACTTCCAGATTCTGAAAGAAATTCCATGAGGAGTTAGGCACGAGGTTGAATTTTAGTACCACCTACCACCCACAGACTGATGGACAGAGCGAGCGGACGATTCAGACGCTCAAGGACATGCTTCGGGCATGTGTAATGGACTTCGGAGGGAGTTGGGACACGTACTTACCCTTGGCTGAGTTTTCTTATAACAAAAACCATCATTCGAGCATTGGTATGCCACTTTTTAAGCTGTTGTATGGGAGGAGGTGTCGAACTCCCATTTGTTGAGGAGAGGTAGGGAAATGTGTCATGGGTAGTACAGAGATTGTACTTCAGACAACTGAGCAGATTCTGCAGGTCAGACAGAGGTTACTGATAGCCCAGAGCCGTTAGAAGAGTTATGCGGATAAACGACGGTTAGATCTCGAGTTCCAGGTTAGTGACTTCGTACTCCTGAAGGTATCTCCTTGGAAAGAAGTGATCCAATTTAGGAAGAGGGGCAAGATGGGACCCCGATATATTGGTCGATTCTGAGTGATTGCAAGGGTAGGTAGGGTAGCCTACCGGTTGGAGCCACCTGCAGAGTTGTGCCAGATTCATGACACCATTCACGTATCATAGCTAAGGAAGTGTACAGTCGAGAAGTCGGCAGTGGTACCACTAGAGGATATTCAGGTAGATGTAAGCCTGAACTCTGTTGAGAGACTGGTTGCGATTATGGATCGGAAGATCAAAGTTCTAAGGAACAAGGAAGTGCCCCTGGTGCAGGTCCAGTGGCAACATCGGAAGGGGTTGAAGCTGACTTGGGAGCCAAAGCGAGAGATGCGTGAGCAGTATCCAAAGTTGTTTGCAGAGTAAGAGTTCGAGGACGAAGTCTGATTCTAGTGGGGGAGAATTGTAACATCCAGATTTCCAGGTACATTATTATTCAATTATTTTGGAGATTTTGGAGGGACTCGGCGAGTTGACACTTAGAGTCGCCGAGTAGGATCGCAAATTCTATCCGGGTTAATGACCATAATTGACGAGGTAACCAATGGACTCAGCGAGTCCGCGCTGTTTAATGAAGCCCTAATTCCCGGGGTTTGGGATCTATTTAAAGGGGATTATAGCCACCATTTGCGGCTACCAGACCCCTGAGTGAAACCCTAAGAGATCTAGAGCGTTTGTGAGGAAGAAGATGCCATTTTTGATCTTTGTGGGGGTGTTTTTGCAACAAGAAGGTAACCAAGGCAAGAGGAAACTGAAGAAGGTGCTATTCTGCGGATTTCAGAGCCTAGGGACTTCATATTGAGGTACATATTCAATCCTTCTTCAGTTTTGGTGTTAATCATTGAGAGTTAGAGTTTCTAGCCGCTTTAGAGTATGAATTGTGGAGCAATTGGTCCCTTCTTCTGTTGAGACTTTGGATCTGGATCCAAAGAGGTCCAGAGACCTTAACTCCATGATCTTTATGGGTTTCATTGGGAGTTATGAGCTTAGGGTGGCATATTGAGGCCATTTCTTCTAATAGAGCCATTAGGACCTTACATGGGCATCAATATCCAATCTTTACGTGTTTATATTGCTTAAGGAGGCCCGATCTATGGGTTAGAGGAACGGATCTAACCTCAGGAGTTCATTTGAGTTTGAGCATGGCATGAACTCGTCGAGTCCAAGAACAGACTCGGTGAGTAGGATAGTTTCTCCCCATGAATCGCACCGTTGGTGACTCGCTGAGTTTGGGAAGTGACTCGGTGAGTCATTAGGGACTTTGAGGACTTGATTTCATGAATAAACTCACCGAGTCACAAGGTGAGTCTGGTCAAAGGGTTGACTGTTGACATTTGTTGACTATTAGGGTTTGGTTAGCAATTGGACTTGTGCACTGTTTGAACGGTAAAATGGCCTTTTAGCCTTCTTAGAGGACGTGTGAGGATTTATTCTATCATGGAGAGCCGTTATTAATTGAGATGATCCTTTGTGTGTTTAGGCAGAGGCTAGCTCAGTGATACGTGAGCTAGATGTTACCGAGACATCCCAGGTGAGTCTTCTCAATGTATTTTACCTGGAGTGGTAATTAGAGTTATGTAACACAGTTATTGTGAGCTTTATATGTGATGTGTTGCACTGCATTATTTCTATGTGATTTATGTCGGGTGTATGTCAGGGTATATCAAAGTTAGAACCGAAAGGTTCACAGAGTTAGGACCAGAAGGTCCACAGAGTTAGGGCCCAAGGCCCACAGAGCTATAGCCTCAATTGGCTAGTATATGCTATGTGTGGTGTTTTAGGGAACTCACTAAGCTTCATGCTTACAGTATTTTGTGTTATGTGTTTCAGGTACTAGTGAGGATCGCGGGAAGGCATCGGCATGATCAGTACACACACACGCAGAGTTTTATTTTTATGATATGATCTTGGGATTTTTGACTTATGTTTGAATATATGAAACAATGTGTCTTATAATATTTTGAATTAAATGGTTTTACAAATGTAAAAATTTGTTTGAAATTTTACTGTGTTACATGCGATCTCCCAAATTTGGCACACCGTCCACGGTCCTGTTGGCCCCTACCATAAGAATCTTAGGCCTTTTAGCCAGACCTACAGTTGTTTGGGCCTGCTCTAGCTTCCGCTTGGTGTGGAACTCCAAGTCCATCTCCCGCTCTCGGGCCTTCTCCACCATCTCGTTCAGGGTTTTGCACCCTGAGAAGCTCACGAACTCATGGATATCATCCCTCAGCATGAATGATCCCTCGTCCTCCTCATATCCTTATCCACAACATACTACGAGATCAGTAGTGCTCGTTTCGAATAATTGGCGGTCATCTTCGCCACAGTCTCGGTGGTCTACTATAACTACTGAAACTCCCTCACTAAATGTTGCACCTCAATGGATTGTGCAAAATTCAAGTCAAAATGCCTGAAAAACTCCTCCCATGACATCTCAACCACTCCAGCTGATCCCACCTGGTGGGTGATCTCCTCCCACTAGTCCAAGACTCAGTTCTTCAACATGCATGAAGCAAACCCCAGTTTTGCCGCCTCGGAGCAAGAGCTCATGCGATGGTCGTTCTCCATGTCTGCCACCCATGATCTCAGCTTGGAAAGTCCTGAGTCACTCCTCCATGATCTCCGTCATCCCCTCCTTAACGGTCCCGAAAATCATTGGGTGGTGTCAAGAATGCCTTTCGTAACCTCGGCTGCGATAAGCTTGCGCAACCTCTCGTCAATGGAATCTATAGCATAGCCCGACCTAGATCCGGATCCTAATCCTGATCCTGATCATGATCCCCCCTGCTCCATGTCGCATCACCACCATTCTAATCTGAAACACCATAAGACATAATGATCAAGATATTCAAAAAGGGGATCATTCCACATCGGTCTTCTTAGAGCTTCAAGATCTAACATTACTTTAGGTACAGGTCATGTGCTTTTATAAGATCATGACTATATACAATTTGAAAGCATACACATAGCAAGATCCATCTACTTATCACATTCCAAATATCAGTATAGCATGGCTAACATATTGGGTAAAACACTTACTTGAGCTCGACTGATTACGTGCATTGCACTCTCCTTTTTTCTTACAACAAATAGGTTGAAAAACAACTTACCACTTCCTCATTTTATGTTCTGACACACTCAGGAGTATGTCTGAATCCCTCAAACCAAGGCTCTGATACCAACTTGTAACAGCCAAAATTTACAATAAAATATTTCATATTTAAATAACGAATTCATTTCCATAAATTATAAAATTCCAATCACAATTCTTTTCAAAATCAATAACATCTGATAAATTACTCATAAAATCAAAGTGTCGCCAAACAAAATGTCAGAGAGTGCATGTCGTGCCATCACGTAGTTCTCTTGCCCTTAGATCCCGAAGTACCTAAAACAACCAACAAGTTTTAAGATAAAGCTTAGTGAGTTCCTCATAACATACCCCACACAATCCACATAATCACAGAAAACATATCAGCCATATAAGTTACATAATCCATGCATATAAACATATAAGGATACCATGGAAACCCTCCAAGGTCTTACACGGGGTGCCACAAGAACCCTCATGTGGTCTTAACCCACTACCATGGGAAACCCCACATGGTATTAACTACCTGCCATAGGAACCCCCACATAGTCTTAACTACCTATAATGGGAACCCCACATGGTCTTCCTAGCTACAGAAAGATCACATAAGCTAAACATGAAAACAACTAGCATGTAATGGAAACCCTCCAAGCTCTTACATCGAATGCCATGGGAACACCATATGGTCTTAGTCCACTGACATGGGAACCTCTCGGGGTCTTACATGTGAATATCACAAGTACAACTAGCATATCACATATCATGTAATCATTAGCATTCCATATAACACATAATAGGCCGGCCATGGTGCCTTCGACCCATTGGTATGGTGAGGAGACTCACCTCAAATATGAACTGTAGTTATGTAGGTCAACCTCTAAGTATCATCCTTTCCACCTCCCTACTCATAAACAACTCCTTAGATACAACTCAATCCTTCAACCGTTAAAAGTCAACTCCAGTCAAGATCAAAGTCAACGTTACAAGTTGTCATAACTCTTTGAGTTATCCCTACAACTCGTCAAGTCCATTACCAAGATTGAATCGCGATATTGCGATCCAACTAGTCGAGTTTTCCTAAAACTTGTTAATTTCCTCCGTTTTTCACCAGAATTAGGGTAACCTCAACCCAACTACTCGAGTTCCCCTGTGAACTCCACGAGTTCGCCTATGAACTCATCGAGATCTTCATTCTGTCAACTTGCTTAGTGCATTAAACCCTTTTTCTCGAATCCAAAGGTTACAAACTTTAGATCCCTAACCATAGAGACATCTAGAAGGGTAAAGTTTCCTATGTTACCCCCAAGGATCATATAATAAGCCTTAAACCCAAACCCTAGTTCCTTTGAGGAGGGTCTTAACCCATTAAGCCCTTAAATTCTCACCCCATCATCCCAAAACACAGATCTGATGTCTAAACAAGAACAAATCATGTAAAGTTTCTAAATTTACGTCCATGCTTGCTTGAAACACTCTCCAAGGTCCATTTTAGGCTTCATAGTGGACATATTACATGAATGGGACATCGAGGCTATTAAAGTTTTCAAATTTACTCCTCTAAAGGTCTTATAGAGGCCAGATCTACTCAACCTCTAGAAACCTCTTCCCTTTGGACATCCAAACCAAAGTCCCAAAAACCAAACACTTAATTATTAAAGATGAGATCTAATAGGCTACATGTCATCGTGGTGACTTTATACCTCTAGGATACAGCCTTTGACGTAGAGTTCCTGGATCCAAGTTCAATTTTCCAAATTTGATACTTCTCTCTTCAAAACCTCCTTTAAAGATCTCAAATAATCACTCAAACACGTCACAAAACTCAATAAACAATGAGGAAAGCGATTCTAGGGTTTTCTTAGGGAAAGGGGGCTGGTAAGGAGGCCAGCCCTAGGACTTAATGTTCTTTATATAGCGTGCAATGCCCAAAAATTAGGGTTTTCATTTCCAGCATCAACTCGTCGAGTTTGGGCCCCCCAACACGTCGAGTAGGTCACTCATTCTACGCGGTTGGAAAGCTTTCTACTTGTCGAGTACCTTCTAATAAATAATTATAATAAATTCATACCTGAACCAAGCGTTACATAATTAATTTGTAATAGGGGATTACAACGTAAATTAAGTTCAAAAAGGGGCAAATTTTGAATAAAGTATAATATGTTTGTTTCAAAAATGAAAATTATTAGTCTGATGGTCTTAATCCTATTTTCATACATATTGAAAAAGGAACACCGTTTTAGTAGATTATCATGTAACAATAATCCATATAAATGAGTGATAGCTTGCATATTAGTGATAACTTCATTTTATTTACTTCTTTTTTATAGTTTATTTTATCACATTTCATTCGCATTTTTGTTAATTTCCATGCATATTTTCCTTATTGTTATTTTTTGACCATTTCGGGTACTTTCTAGTTTCTTGAGCATTATTGCATATTTTTTTAGAGACTAGTGGAGCGGGATTTTTGGGAGGTGATTGAACCAAAAGGGCAATGGGTATTTCGAGCTTGATGGCTATGGAGGTGATTGTGGGCTTGCCAATTGCTTGAAGGCTTAGAAGATTTGAACTTGAAATTACAAGGCACGAGATAATTTTCAAGTGTCCGGAGATCGATGATCAGGAGTTTGCTGAAGCTTTGAGTGATTCGGAAAGGCAATTTGGGCTCAAATTGATGAAATCTTGAAGAAAAATGGGGTAGAAGTTGATTAGATTCAGACTAGGCCAATAGAAGAGCTACGGGGGCCCAAGACTTGAAGAAGCCCAAAAATCCATCATACTTATGCGACTCGTGTAAGGTTTCCATGCGGCCCGCGTGGACTCCTGTAGGGGCAATTTCGAGATTTTGCTGAGAGCTTTATATTCGGAAGGTTGGTGTGCCTCTATAGCCTTATCTTGAACATCCGATTTTGAGACATTATCTCTGGAGTTTTGGAGCACTTTGAAGGCCAAGAACCCTCAAGAACTTCACCATTTCACCTCTTGATTCTTGTAAAATGTTTGGTATAATCTTCACTAACTTTGTTTCTTTGAGTTTATCCATGGTTGGCTAAAAAAAACTTGGTTGACTTTTGTTGAATCCTTTGAACTTTTGTTGAATGTTGAAGAATCCATGAACTTATGTTTGAATATTTATGAAAATGTTTTTTCCTTTGACATCTTATCACTACTTGTATGTTTTTATTCAAGAGTTCAAATGTGTTTGTGGTGGTTAGGTGGCTAATTTCTTGATTAACTAAAGGATTCTCAAATTAGCAAGAAAAAAGTGATTTTTGTGTTAATTTTACTTCACACAATCATACAAACATTTTCTGCAACATGCTAGTGGAAGCTTTTGAATCCTCTTGGATTTGGTGAGTTTTTGGCTCTTAATCCGAGTTGAATTTCACTAATTAAATGATTAATTCAAATTGTGACTTTGATTAAGGAAATTGTTATGAGCTTCTCTAACCATTTTAACAACTAAGAAAAGTCTAGGTAATCTTAAGCTTCTTGGATTACAATAGCTAAGTTAAATATTTTAAATAGGTATTGCACCATTGGATTCTAATGATATGTTCATCAAAAGTCAATGTGAGGAAACTTTAAGTCAACCATCTCTCCCTTATTGATTTTACATCAAAATATTGTTTTTGTTAAATTGTCCATTTAAACCTTGGTTTAGTTTTAGTTTATTTCAAGTATTTCAAAATACCAAAACCCCCCATTTTTATTTTTGTTGTTATTTAACAAGTATTTTTTTCAAAGAGATTTTCATTGAGTAATAAACTGAACCACTCTCCATGGATTCGACCCCTTTACCACTATACACTATTTTAGTGTAAAAGACTTAGGGTTATTAATTTTGTTGGCCTCGACAACCACCAAATTTTTGGCGCCGTTGTCGGGGATTGCTTTTGATTTAATCAATTTGTTTCTCTATGCTTAGAACTCATTATGCAGGTACTCTAATTTAAAACCCTGAAATTAAATAAAAAAAAGTATGGTTAAAAAATAAGCACTCCTTGCACTGAAGACCAACTTTCTGAGCTAGCTCAGTTAGTTATGATGATTTAAAGTGACAAAAGTGTGCAGCCCACGCCTCTTCTTTGTGATTTGTGTGCCCAAAATGGACATCATTCCAACATGTGTCCATATTTACAAGGAGAAAGGGAAGAGGTGCAAGAGAAGGGAAACTACTATTGGTCAAAACAATGGAGTTATGATTAGCCTCAACATTATCAATGGTAGGACAATAACCAATATTGGGGATACAACCAGTACCATAGCTCATACCAAGCTTGGAGTAACGAACAATACCTACCAACTCCACAATTCCAACATCCATATCCTCCACCTCCTCTACAACCTGAAATGCCAAGCATGTCCTTAGAGGACATTGTGAAAAGCATTGTGACATCTACCCAAATTATCCAACAGACAACCGAAGCTAGCCTCAGACAATAAGTATAATGGAATCTCAATACAAACTACCATTTGAAGAAAGACCATGGCATAGCACATGTGTCATTCCTTTGAAAGATGAAAAAGTTTTGATGGCCTAAGAGTGTTATATGGAGAATATGAAGAAGGAGTAGAAGTGGAAGATGGTGTCAAGGAACAAGAAGAAATTGAGAAAGATGTCAATGAAACTATAGAGGAAGTGTTGGGGGTTAACGAAAGAGTGTTTAAGCCACCCACTACCATTGAGAAACTAACTGCAGTGGTAGAACAACCACAAGAGCCAGAAACGATAAATATGTTGGACACTTCAAATGACATGTATCCCGGGAAATAGGATGCCAAACCGGTCACCAACTCGACCACCATGTCAAATATGGAAGAGTTAGTCACCTTACTGAACAAGTTTTAAGCTAATTTGCATTCATTTTTTTTTAATTTTTTTTTAAATTCCAAAAAAAAGGATTTTGTTGTCTTCTTTTTCACCGTTTTTATTTTTGCATAACATTTAACTAAGAGCATTCGCATTCATGCAGTAAATATGCATATCATGGTTACATTCACTAGTTTGGATTGAATTTTTGTGTGTTAAGTACTATTATAAGACTATCAAAGTTCCTATACATTAGCCAGTTGGGTTTTGAGCAAAACTTACAGTCCTATGTCTGCATGCAACCCTAAATGAATTAGATCTAGGTTTACTCTAATTGAACATGCTACTTGGACACAAAAGAAGAAACCATAAGGTGTATGTATTATAATCAAATTCACACAATAGGAATTAAAATACTTAACTTCATTGTTATATTGTAATAACAATCTAAAAACCTTGCTTGAAAGACCTTTGGTAGCAAGCGCCACAAGTGTCGTGCCTCTAATGGCTCACAAACAAACCTAGCAACCAAGGATTACTATGGGAGAGAGAGAGAGAGAGAAAGAGAGAGAGAGAAGGGAAGTGGAAAATTTGGCGCTAAGCCTTCTTTGAGTGCATGGGATGAAATCCAACCCTATAGGGGTTTATATAGGTGATAAGGAAGGTTTAGGATAAGGTAGGTGTATCTTAGCTAACCCTAATCCCTTAACTTCCTCCTTAAGGATTCCAAGGCACCCTTAAAGCCCAAGGAAACTCTAGGAACATCTAGGTTTCTTCCCCCCCCTCCCCCTCCCCCTCTAAGGGAGATTCTAAAATGCTCAATCCTCAACTATTAAACATTGTCACCTTTAGTCCCTGTTGTGTCATTTAACTCCTTTAATCCTAAAATTAACTCCAAGTTAATTTCTGATTAAATATTAATTAAACTACATGATTACTAATTAATATATTATTCACATAATATGTTAATTAAATCATTTATTTTGATGTCAAATTAACTTATCAACCAAGTAATAAATTAATAAATCATTCTTCTCTCTCTAACAGTCATCCTATTCCATTGCCAGGTTTGAAGGCAACCTAAAAGGACATTGCTACTATCAATTCAAGTTTATACCAATTATAGTTACGGGCTTAGACACCTAATCCAACATAGTCTACCTAGTTATGGCACCAATTTGTATACATAGCCATCATAAATCGATGCACTTCTGTTTGTGTGTATGGTTTGGGAACATTTATCAGATTTAGAATTTATTCCTAACTAAGAAACCTTAATGTCAATCTACTTTCCATTAAATATTAGTCTAAGAAAAAAGTTAAAAGAAAAACACTAAATTTTCAATATAATTGACATTTCGATTCTCAAGCTTGGTTACCTTTGATATTTGGCTAATATTAGTTTGAAAACAAACCTTTGTGTGTACAAGTAGTAAGATCGAAAGTGTCATATTAACAAAGTATAATAAGAACTCACATGATGAAACAGTCATTAGCAATACCATAAGCATCACTACAGGTAGTGCAACATGGTTGTTGAGAGATAACGCTTGCATTTGAATCTACCATAGACTGGATCTGCATTCCCTAAGTTATGGCTTGTGAAATTATAGATACCTTTCCTAGATAACTCTTTCTTCTATGCGAAGCAATTGTGGAGTTGATATTTGTGAAAAATACAGTTGGAGACATTACATAAACAGGAACACATATGACCTAATCGTCAAGTTAACAGTGTTATTGCTATCGTTTGACAGTGAACTGTAGGAACCATGACAGATGATGAATTAGGGCAGAATAGAGGATAAATTATGACGAATTAGGTTAGGAGAAGGTTAAATTACTTGTAACGCCCCGATTCTCAGGTATTGCTTCAATAAGATTTATTGGGTTAAGCTCTACTCGATGAGTTGGTTGATCTACTCGTCGAGTAGCAGCTGGATGAGATCGCGTTTTAAGTGACCTACTCGGCGAGTCCATGTTGGGACTCGGCGAGTAGGAGCTGGCAGTGGAAACCCTAAATCTCGGGGTTTGCACCTCTATTTAAAGGAGCCTTAGCCTCCTTTGGCCTTTTTGCAGTCTTTGAGATCCCTTTAAAACCCTAATTTGTGTATGTATGCCTTAGTGTGGTGTTTGAAGCATGGAAAAGAGAATCATGGAGGAAGAAAGCTAAGAGTGCAAAGGAAATTAAAGCGAGGAAGGAGTGAGAAGCAGGATTTACCTCAGATAGCATCCTTTGGAGGTATCAAAGTGCCATCGTTACTTACCTTTTTCCCTTTTGTTGAGTTTCTAGGGATTTTTATGGATTTTCAAGTTGGTATGATGAACTATGGTCTAGATCTGAAGTTGTAACTTCAGATCTGGACCCTCCTTGGATTCTAGAAGCATAAAGTCACAGTCTTGGTTGTGATTAAGGTCCCCCTTGAGCATGAAGTTCCATTAAGAACTTAAAATAGACATTTAGAGCCTTTATAGCCATGCATGCTGTAACATCCCGAATTTCAGAAGTAGAATGTAAGAGTTTAAAGTGTAAATTCAAATAAGGGACTCAACGAGTAGGTATGCTTACTCGCCGAGTCGGAGCGGGTTTAGGTCGCGAATTAAGTGACCAACTCGCCGAGTCGGAAGCTGGACTCGATGATTTGGTGCTGGGATGAGAAAAACTCCAATCTTAGGGTTTGTACCCTATTTAAAGGACTTAATGTCCTCCCCTCAACTCCCTTAGCCCCCTTTGAGATCCAGTAAACCCTAATTTTGTGTGAGGCTTCATTGTTAAGGAGATTGGGATGTGGAAGAGGAAATTTTTAGAAGGAGCTTGAGAAATTGGAAGCTAGCATCAAGGGGTTTGTATAGATCTAGGATCTACATCAGATTTGGGCACATCTTTAAGGTAAGCCACGCTTATCTTAAGCTATTTCCTTTATGGTTCATCCTCGGTGGTTGTTTTGGGAGTTCTTTAACTTGTTTTGATACCTATCTCGGATTTGGAGTTAGATCTGGGGTTGCTACTCTAGATATAGACTCATGATGGCCTAGAATGTCATAAAGCTTCAGTCTTTGAGTTGTTGGTGAAGCCCCTTTGTCTAAATCCCAATCCTTAGTGTGTTTTGGGCCTATATCACTTTGGTTTCATGTCAAGATTGCAAGTTTATGTGAGGGATAAATTGTAGAAGGGTGGATCTACGGATTAGAGCCTCTGCATGGCTCGAAAAACCTCTGAATGGATTGAGAACTGGAGAGACTCGGAAAGTCACATAGGTGTACTCGACGAGTTGTATGAACATGTGCATGAACTCGACGAGTTGGAAGAACAACTCGGCGAGTCTGTTGAAGATTGCCTTGGACTCGGCAAGTCGGTTATTGGACTCGGCGAGTCTGGTCGCAGACCCTAACCTCTTTTTGTTAAAGCATTGGATTAAGTGAGTCGGTCGGCAACTAAGTGAGCCGGACAGCATGGGACTCAGATATCGTTGGACATGACAAGTCGTGGGGCGACTCGGCGAGTTTAGTCGTATTATGGGATTTTCTGAGTATAGGAACTCGACGAGTCGTCGGGGCGACTCGGTGAGTAGAATCAACCAGGAAGGTTGACTTTGACTGAGGACTTTGACTTTGACTGAGGACTTTGACTTTGACCAAGAGTTAACCAGTTTGATTTCCAAGGGTATTTTGGTAAGTTTGGTTATTTGTGGAATTGGTTGTTTGGTAGTGTTCTGTGGTGAAGATCGTGTCGGTGGTCGGAGCAGCTTGGTCTTATCTTTCCAGTCGGCAATTGCAGGTGAGTTATCCTCACTATATCGACAGGGTCTACGGCACCAAGGCCGACTCTTTATCGGATGGAAATCTGGGTATTGTTTGTTATGTTCTTGCTTTGCTAGATATGCATCCTGGTATTTAGGATGGTGTTATGTTAGTGACCTGGTTAAGGTCGGTACTAGGTATATAGGGTAAGGTTATGCTAGTGATTGGTTAGGTCGGAATCATGGTTAGGATGTTGCAATGTTATTGATATGCTAGATACATCCCGATTTAGGATGGTTGCTATGGTATTGATGTGCTAGATTTCATCCTAGTTTAGGATGGTTACTATGTTGCTGATATGCTAGATTTCATCCTGGTTTAGGGTGGTTGATATGTTACTGATATGCTAGATTTCATCCTGGTTTACGATGGTTAATATGTTATTGATATGCTAGATACATCCTGGTTTAGGGTGGTTGATATGTTACTGATATGCTAGATACATCCTAGTTTAGGATGGTTGCTATGTTACTGTTATCCTATGTTCTATTAGACTGTTTGTCTGGTTAAGGATTCTTATGCGATTAATTGTTTATTGTGCATATGGTTGTGTGACGTGGGGTTAGGTTGAGGCGGGTCCAATTTTGTGTTGTAGGACAACATACCCACAGCGGACCGGATATTCCGAAGGCCCAACGAGCAGTCCGGATAGGCTGAAGGCCCCAAGAGGGTGAACCAGATGTGTCGAGGCTCGGAGAGTAGACCAGGCCGACTGAAGGCTCGGTGTGGGCGGACCAGTCATACTGTAGACCCGATGTGCATGGCTGTTCTAATTAAGATATGTTATGAGTATGTTTGTGTGTGGTTGGTATTTCGAGGGTAACTCACTAAGCTTTCGGGCTTACAGTTTAGTGTATTGTTTCAAGTACTTCAAGAGATTGTGGCAAGGCGAAGGCCTGATCGTACCGCTCCTCATATTTTATGATTCATGTGATATGGTTCTGGGGGATACTCTGATGTTTAAACTATTTTGAAAATAAGATGTATGAACTTAATGGTTTTTGAATGAAATAAATTGTTTTAAAATGGCTCAAATTTTTGGTCGTTACAAGTTGGTATCAGAGCCTTGGTTTATGTGAATTTGAGGAACATTCGTGTGAATCCAGTCTCAAATCAAGGAGGGATTTACAAAATGGTTTTCAAAAGGTTTTCGAAATAAGTAAAGGAGAATGTAGAGGGTACGATCAGCCAGAGCCAGTAAGTAGACACCAAAATACCACACAAGTTATTTTATTATGTGATATGTTAGAACAACATGCTAGTACTAGGCTAGGGATCTTCAGGAATTGCCTGATTTCACGGTGCCTATTAGCCTAGGGTTTTCCTTATATGAAATTGACATCCTTACTGTAGTTGTTTAGCGAATGCATCACGGTTGTGCATAATCAAGATTATAGCCTGAGAATGTTTGATTCGACCTTAGGGTAGAATTGAATATTCGAAAGTCTATCAGGTCCAGTGTTATGTGTGGCTAGTATACACTAATGCTGCAAGTGATGGGTTTTAGTCATAAGAACATCCTATGTGCTCATACAAACCCTAATGCTTAGATCTAGGTTTCTCTATTGTACATGCAATTTATCCAAGACTATAAACCCTAGATCTAGCATATGATAATCAATACAACATATAATTAGGGTTTAGATCATACCTTGATTGTTATGTAGCAATAACAATCTCAAATCCTCCTTGTAATGACTTTAGAAAGCTTAGAGTCACAAATGTCACTCCTCTAATGGTTCACAAACACGAAGAGCAAGAGGATGAAGAGGAGAAGAGAAGGAGGCTGCCCAAAACCATCCAAAACC
Source organism: Lactuca saligna (assembly GCF_052625555.1). Classification (NCBI taxonomy): domain Eukaryota; kingdom Viridiplantae; phylum Streptophyta; class Magnoliopsida; order Asterales; family Asteraceae; genus Lactuca; species Lactuca saligna. The sequence goes on from NC_136419.1 coordinate 211,298,071, forward strand.
CTAGAGAACAAGTTCCCCACGTTTTTGGGGCATAAGGGTTCTATATATAGTGAGCCTATTAGGGTTATCTAACAAGGAAACCCTAATTTGGATGTTTAAGCCCTAAGCAACCCATGGACTCCTTTCCTTAAAGGCCTTGGACGATTTCTTATGGGTTTCCCCATAGAAGTCGTCCAACCTTATAGTATAAGGTAATCCATAGCCCAATTTCAATTACCTTATAATTACAATTCCAGTCCCTTAAGTTTAATTAATCTCTTTTAGACACAAAATTAATTATCAATTAATTCTTGACTAATATTAATTAAATAATATGATTTCTCCTTTAATATATTATTCCCATAATATATTAATAAATCACATTTAATCCTTTCTCTTCATAATTCATCCTTTCTCTTCATATACCAAAATAGTTATGGACTTAGACACTAATCCAACAGTCTCCCACTTGGATAAATCTAATAACTATTCTGCGTATGACTTCAGATCCTGATCTGCAATCGTAACTTTCCAAAGCTGCTGTCAACTCTGATCCTATCAGATACGCGTGTCCTTTAGATAAGGGATCATATATTCCTCCATTCTAGATATCATATAAGATATGATTTCTAATCATTCTCTCTGTATTATTTCTTGATTTCTGATTTATGACGACTGACTAATTAAACAAATCAAATTAGCCGTAGCCCGGCCGACCATTTATGTTTGTCATCACTAAATCATCGAGGGGCCCAAAGATATCGCTTTTATCCTACTTTGGATAAAAGGAACTGTGACAACCTGAAATATCCATTCTAATCCAACCATTTCAATCCAATAGAAGTAGAGCAGTTACAGTGAAAATTCAGACTTAGAATATAAGTTTGGCAGTTTTAGGGTTTTACTCCTAAAGAGATATTAGGAGAGTGGTTGCACTAGGATTTTGTGCAACACTGTAATTCCATTACCCTAGATCATTAGAATCCATTCCGAGAATAGAAATATTTTTTGCCAAAAATCTCAGGATTATAAATAGAATTCTGAACCAAATTGGTTCATTAGTTGAATTCCATTTAGAGAAAAGCCAATTTTTCTCTCACGGATCTTCGGGTTTTCATCCCAGATTGTGAGTCTACTTCCCTAGATGTGTTTTCATACTTGTTATATGCTTAATAACATTATTTACATGTCCAAAACACAAGATCAGGGAGCTTACGGCCTAAGAATGTTCTTGGGGTGTAAACTCCAAAACAAGGCCTAAAGGCCATCTAGTCCCAATTCCTTGTTAGATATCTAGCTTAGGATGACATGTATGAACATATGAGACTAGAAATCAATCAAAACCATTTAGTTTTAGGAGTTTACGGCCAAGGAACATCTCTTGGGCCGTAAACTCCAAGTGAAGGCACAAATGAGTGCCTAATGTCCCCATAGCCTTAAAACAAAAACCTAGAAGCCTTAAACTCATGATTTATGCCAACAAAACCACTAGAAATCATGGCTAGAAGGGAGTTTACGGCCAAGAAGCTCCCTAGGCCGTAAACTCCATGTTTTAGGTGCCAATATGCCTTCTAAATTCCCCTAAGGCTTGGACTCTATTTTAGGCAAATACCATAATGTGTTTAGGACCTAGGAAACATAAGAAAGGCACAAGTATTGAAGAGTTTACGGCCAAGAGTGGTTCTTGGGCCGTAAACTCCCATAAAGGGGTCAAAGGACACCCTAAACACTTCCTTAGGCCATGAGACAATTTGGGCATGTACCTATATGAGTTATGGACTAGCTAAAACATTTAGAACCCCATGTGTGAGGGAGTTTACGGCCATAAACCCTCCTAAAGCCAAGTACTAAAGCCTAGACTTGTTCCTAGAAATGTTTGAGACTTGAAAGCACCATAAGAACCCTCCCAAGGGAGTTTACGGCCGTAAACTCCAAGGGAATAGGGTCTTTGGGCCGTAAACTCCCCAAAGGAGTCAATATGGTGCCCAAAAACTTATTTAAGCCTAGAAACAATTCCCCACTAGAGTTGTGATAATTATAAGCTCCATCTAAGCCTTGGTTTAGAGTTTACAGCTCGGAGCTTACTCCCCTAGGCCATAAACTCTTATGATTATGGTCATTAGACCTTAAACTCACATTAGGGGCATTGCACACCTTTGTTGCAACCCTTTAGCCTCCTAGCACTTGACCAAAAGTGTTTTCCTCGCGCTTAAATATTATTACTTGTATAATTAGTGTTATAATCACTAATTATTTATATACATATGTTTTCATATGTAATTAGGATCATTGTGTGTGTCTAAGTCTTCACTTGGCACCAAGCACTTGTCCGATCCTTCTGTACAAAAACAGCCCGTTCAATTCCAGTCGCTTACTGCAGGTGAGTTCATACCCCTTAACTAATGTTTTAAACTATTTTAAATGTTTTATGGGGGGGATACAAGTAGAATCATGCTACTTACTATGTCAATCACATGTGATTAGTAAGTAGGATTATATTACTTATTACATCAATCACATGTGATTAATATACAACATTCAAATGATTTGGCTACTCATTAGCCGTTTTACCAAACAGTTTCCTCCAAATGACTGTTATAAAACCATTTTATATGTTTCAAACTCCTTATTACACTGTACATCTTACTCCGTACATTACCTTTCAAACTTATTTACAACTGTGTTTCAAACAAATGTTCCCTTATACTTAAACTGTTTTATTAAACTTATGCCTTCAAATTGTTTAATAGATTGACATCAAGTCGATCTTTTTTTAAAATAATATTTATGTTTCAAATGTCTTACAAAACTTATTTATGCTTTTATATTATAAATTACATGCCTCTATATGTATAGTTATATAATAAATGTTTAAAAGACTTAGGAAGGCTATCCACCCTATTTCCTTTTCGCGCCTTGAGATGTTGTCTGGTGGGATATTGGGTATTCATCCGAAGGTCGTTTAAATATTAGTTATATATCTTGTGTACATATAAAGTCATAAAAGGTCCTTCCAGTTCAACATATGCCCTTGGGTAGCAAGGGTATACATCCATGTCCATACTTACCAGATAGATTTCTAGTAAACTACCATATGAATAGTTTAGGAAGATACTAGAACAATTACTAGAACGCGATGTCATACAAATAAGTCAGTTCATTCATGAGTCAATACCTTCTAGAACATTACAGTACATTACTATACTTGCTAGATAGAGAGAACACACATTACAGCTAGCACTTTTACATAAGTACATATACATGATTTCTTTTACATGATTACACTTACATGAGTACATTTACATAAGTACATATACATGATTACACTTACATGAGCACATTTACATAAGTACATATACATGATTACTTTTACATGATCATACCTATAGGAGCACTGTTACATAGATATATCAGGAGGAGTCCTATTACATTTTATATGTATCGACTCTGTTATCAAAATCCTCATTCTTATCTTTACTTTGTGATTCAATCACATAATCGATGAGATAGATTGGATTTAATATCCTAGTACCAAAGGATACGTTGCGAGATTGACTATTCCTAGAACCTCTGTTAGCTACAAAGGTAAAAGCACATCCACGGACGTTAACGGTTGGTACCATTACAGATATACTTTAAGGGACTAACTATTCCTATACCCAGCTGTTAGCAACAGAGGTAAAAGTACGTCTACAGATGTCTTAAAGTTAACAATGTTAGTTACCCTAGTACCAAAGGGTAATATTCAGGTTAGTTGTATTATTACCTTTATTATGTGACTCACTCACATAACCCATGAGGTGAATTATATTTAAGTATCCTAGTACCAAAGGATACAATTTCTTATAATGATAATAATAGTAACACAGTTAGGTCTTGGTAGAAGACTACAATCAGAACAGTTAGGTCTTGGTAGAAGACTACAATCAGAACAGTTAGGTCATGGTAGAAGACTCCTTTTGTTACTAATAGGAATCATAGGGATTCTAGGGTTTTTCAAACATTTACAATTTTTCTACAAACATTTTCATACTTATACAAGCTTTCTTTCAAAACAATGTCAAGTATTAAAATTTATAAGTTTTACAAATTAAGACACATAAATACTTATGATCTCACCAGCTTCAAAGCTGATACTCGCTTTCAAAATTTCTTGTATCCTCAGGTCATCATAGACAGGTACCGATGCAAGGAGAAAGGAAGATGGTGCTTGTTCAAGACTTATCTTTCATTTTGATTTATGATTTAGTGTTTATCAAAATTTGACAGAACACATTTGTATAATAATTATATTATTAATGAAATGGATGATGTTGTTGCTTGTTGACTACTTTACATTGTTGTTGATGTTATACATGACGTCCTCCGCCCCAGAACGTTTCCGCCGTTCCTGGTTTTGGGGTGCGACAGATTGGTATCAGAGCATTGTTTATAGTGAATTAAGTATATCAACCCATAAAAGATATACTAACTATAAATACATAAGGGATTAAAAATACTCTGACCAAGATTTTATACTTTAAATAGTAAAATATTTAAGTAAGTATACATGTTGCATTCATACTAAAATCATTGTCACTAGGACAGTACAAAAGAATTATGATTGTTGGACAACACAAGTGGGCTTAGAGACATATGGTCAAAACTGGGAAGATATAGCCTGATCACCTATATTATCCGAGGGTTGACTAGCATGTGCCTAAGTTTAAGTGTGTGGTTGCAACAATGCTAAAATCTTACCAACCCTACCTCAATGAGAACAATAGAACATAACATTAAAAATTAAAATACTATATGAGTATTTGGTGTTACTATAAGTACTTTATACTTGAGAACTAAAACGGGATCTTCATTTCTAAGTTGATAGTTGCTAAGTGGATACACTAAGGCTATATGTAATTAGGATGTTATAGACTTATACTCTGTGATAAGTTTTCCTTACCCCTATTCTGTGTGAATTTGGAATTAAGGTCACTTATTTGAAGGTCTATCTTGTTTAGATTACACATAGCTGGTATGCACTTCACAAATAGCGATGTAACTAATGAAGTTTTTCTAAATAATTATCTAGATAGTTCGTCTAATAATTATTCTCTTACCCTAAATTCTCGCATAGAAAACATAACTGGACTCCATCCCCTCGACAACCAGTACCTTCCGAATGAAGTCATAGCTGGTTGGTTTGGAGAATAACTAGAGAATGATCATCCTTTTCCCCTTGAATGATCACCATGATGAAGACCTTTCGTATGATGCTAACTCCGAACCAGAGGTTGAAAACCTACCCCGAGCAGCTCCCTTTCAAATTCCTAACCCTCATCCGGATTTTCGTGGCCCGACCCTGAGTAAGTGGAATGCTTGGAAACATGGAGCCAAGGACAAGATTAGTCTATGCCATTTGATGGCAACTGAAGCTTTTACGACTTGAGCAATGGGGGCTCAGCAGATAGAGTCTTGCAAATCTTGGTCCGCAGAGTGGCCCGAAATGAGATTCAAGGCAGGACAGCCCTACATCAGATTACAGAAGTGGTCGCCTATGCTAGAATGCATACCCTCCGTACCATTCATCTAGAAGATGCACACGAGAGATCAGAGAGAAACCATGAAACCCTGCTGCAAGCACTGGCCGAATCACGAGCCGAAGTCATAGAGCTCCGGGTACGCCAGATGGTGTGCGAAAGACACCTACTTGACATGGAACGTCAATTGGTTGAACTACGAGTTCACCAGAGGGATGACCGTCTCCAGTAGTAGACGCTTTATTTTATTTCTCTTATAAATAGGAATCGTGTTTTTCTGTCTATGCCAGATGTGGCATTTTCTATGAAATTATCTTGTTCCGTAAGTACTTTAGCTAGGTCTTTATGCTGTCAGGAACTATCTTCTGCGGATATGATGTAACACCTTTACAAAGTCATTTTCCAGAATCTTTACATCGTGAATATCAAAGATATTGACAGCCGGCTAACTTCTGTGTCATTCTTCATTCAAGTACTCTTATCATACTTTCATTGGAGTCTATCTGAAACATGCTTTAGTCAAGTCATTGGACTATAGTGATTTATCTCCGGAAACATTTCCAAGTCTCTTTCAGTGGTTAGATCTTGTTATTCACCAACCCACAATACCTCATCTCGAACAACAAACGTATTGAGACCATTCTACGAACTTACATCTGCCCGTTACTAGGACTGCATCATAGGGATGTAGGTCAAACCTTCATAAACACACTTCTACTCAGTACTAGGACTATATCGTGGAGATGTAGGTCAAACCTGTTGGATAAGGTGTCTAAGTCCATAACTATTTCTGGTATGTACTTGACCCGACCCGGCATGGTCCATTTGGGTTGCATGGCACCATGCAATTGGATAGACTAAATGAGAGAAATAACACTTGGAGATTATTAATATATTATAAGTTCTAATATATTAATAATATTATTTGATTAGTTTGATCAAGAATTAATTTAGAATTAATTAAGTGATCAAAAGATAACTAATTAAATATATGGGTTGATTATGTAAATCATTCATGTCTTGTATAGTGGGCTAAAAGGCTCCATGGACTATCAAGTTGGGTTCCACCCATAGGATGCTCCATGGGAGTTACAAACCCATGGGTCATGGAAATGAAGAGTCATGACACATTAGGGTTTAACCCTAGATGTGTCAACACTATATAAGTAACATGTTCTCCACCCAAAATCGGCTACACACTAAGAAACAAGAGGGCTTGGCCGATTTTGAGAAGTGTGTATACTCTCATAAGTTCTTCCAAGAGCATTTGGTGTTGTGTGAAGCATTTGAGGCATCACACTTGGGGTGCTAGGCTCACAAGGTTTCAAGGAACACAAGCAACAACAAGGTAAGTTATTCTATCTATACTTTATGTTAAAATTGTTCCCCATGTATGCTAGATAGGAATATAACCTTGGAATTCAACTTTGCATGACAAATTAGACAAACATAGATCCAAGGTTATTAGGGTTGCATGTACACTTAGGAAGTGTTAGAATGCTCAAAACCCATCAGTGGTATCAGAGCCTAGGCTTGTTTGCTCTTATTTGTGCTTAAAAGTTGAAAACAGAATCGGAAATTTTGCTGTCTGCGAATGGACTCGTCGAGTCTATAGGGGGGAGTCGTCGAGTCCATGAGTATCTTCAACCAACTCGGCAAGTCAGTTTATGCACTCGGCGAGTAGGGTCGAATGAGTGCAGAATTTCGATTCAGTTGCTGGAAATGAATTAGAAACATTACCCTAAACTGTTTTGGTAATTGAAAACTTGTTTTTTGGTGGTGTAATGTCTTTGCTAATTCATTTACAACAACTAGTTATCAAAATTACAAAGTTTTATGTAATTTTTGATTGTGTTCATATTCATGTTCTTGTTCTTATGATGTTTTAGATGATCATAGGAATTATTTGTAACCTATTTGGTAGTTTAATTCTTGATCATAATGTGTTTTAATGGAGTCCATAACTTATCCTTAAGTTATGCAAAACCAAGAGTCACACTTGAGTTAAAACCATTAAGAAAACACAAGAGTTAGAAAAATGAAGAGTCTTCATTTTATTACTCTATTAAACTCATAAGTTACAAGAAATGAAAAGTTTTGAAAGTTACAAAACTTGCCCTCAAGTTTTGGAACAAGTAAAGTTAAGTTAAAACTTTAAGTTCCAACCCCTAGAATTTTAAAAGTTAAAATTCAACCCTTATACTTATATTATGATAATTTAATAATTATATATATATATATATATATATATATATATATATATATATATATATATATATATATATATATATATATATATGTATAAGAATAAAGTCGTCTTACCGCTAGTACGCCTCATTCACGAAGCCGGTCTATAAGGTGGGTATAAGGTTGTTGCCTATAAAATGGTGACTTAATGGGTGAATATTCTCACCCACCGCTTGCTTGACTGGTGGAGGGTCGTTAGCCGAACGGGTAAGACAAGGACTTATAAATTCTCATTCAAAGTATGATGAATATAATAAAGTAACTAAATGTTTATTAAATTCCCAATCTTAGTTACTTTAGGAAAAATGTGAATAAGGTGCTAATCCATGAAATTACACTTTACACTTTGTCTAAGTCGTTGGTGGAGCGTGTGTGGTTAACCGGCACACTAACTTGGACTTAACAAGGTAGGTAAAGGGTGACTTAAGGTTTATTATAGTATCGGTGGAGCGTGTGTTGTTTACCGGCACATCGATTGAGTGATAAACTTTAAGGGTACCAAGTGATTTGCATGGTTACTTCACACCTCGTTTTGTGATCCTCGACATCCCAGTCACAAAACCTGGAGGGCACTCTCGAAATTGAAACATGCCTTTGAAAAGTTCATTGGATCTCAAAGAATCTAGGAATTTCTAAAACCAATAAAAAACTAAATATCTAATATTTCGGTTTTCGTGGTGGAAATTGGTGAATCGTCATTCACCTACCTTTCAAATATGGTATAGCTTAGATTACGGCATACCTCTTCTAAGTTATATTATATTGTGATTGGATCCTAGCCTTAATATTACATTTGGGTGTTTTATTAAGGACTCTCTTAAATCTAAAATAAACTTGTTCTTCTCTTTCAGATGTCTTCAAATAATGCTTCTGGCTCGAATCCTAATGGCTCCTTTACTCTTATGAGTTTGTGTGGGAAAGTCACCTTTGATGGATCCAACTTCAATAAGTGGATCAGAAACATCAGGATGATTACCCGCTACGAGGACAAAGAATATGTCCTTGACAAGGAGCTTAAGGAAATTGACGAGTCCACTGCAACTCCCCAGGAGATCGCTGACTTTCATACTCATGAAAGAGATGCAACCAAGGTGGCTTGCATCATGTTGGCCACCATGACAGCTGAACTCCAAAAGTCTTATGAAGACTTCTACCCTTATGAAATGCACCAAGATTTGATGGAAAGATACCATCAAAGTGCACGACAAGAGAGGTACGAAGTCATCTGCTCCATGATAACAACCATGATGAAGGACGGAGAGTCCGTCACGAGCCACATGCAGAAAATGCAAAGGTATGTGGATCGTTTGCTGAAGCTCAATGTGAACTTCCCTGAGGAGCTTGCAATAGATATCATTTTGCACTCCTTACCTTCGTGCTATGATCAATTCCGCATGACATATCACATGAACAAGGAAGAGGTCACGCTCAGCAAACTTCAAGGACTTCTCAAGACCGCAGAAACAGGTCTTAAGGGGAAGTCGGTTGCTATCACTCCTACTCCAGACTCAACTCCGGTCTTGGCAATCGGGCAGAGTCGAGGGAGGAAGAGAAAGAGATCTTCAAAGGGTACCAAGGCTCGGACCCTTGATGGCTCTTCTTCAAGTGGAACCAAGAAAGGTTTCATTACTCCTTCTTCTGACCCAAAAGAGGCTGAATGCTTCTATTGCCATGAAAAAGCTCATTGGAAGCGGAACTGCCCAAAGTACCAGCAAGATGTGAAGGATGGGAAAGTCAAACCCAACCATGCAGGTATTTACACTATCATTTCTAATAACTCACCCCATTCGAAATCTTGGGTCCTTGATACCGGTTGCGGTATTCATATTTGTTGTGACTTGCAGGGACTAGGAAGAAGTGAGAATGTGGAGCAAGGAAGAATAAACTTGATCATGGGGAATAGGAAAGTTACACCTGTCACCAAGATTGGAGTTTATACTTTATCGCTAAGTAGTGGGTTAAATTTAGATTTGAATAAATGTTGTTATTCGCCAGAAATGGCAAGAAATATTATTTCCTTTCATGCATTGTACAAACAAGGTTTCACCTTTTCGTTTGATAATGAAGTTGGTTCGATTAATGCTTTCTTTAATAAGGTACTTTATTTTAAAGCATTACCTTGTGATGGTGTGTATGAAGCTGTATCTATTGTAGATAACTCAGGAAATAATGTTTTGTGTATTGATTCTCCTAATAATAATAACTTGGATAAAGCATCATTATGGCACTGTCGTCTTGGACATATAAGCAAGAAACGCATAGGCCAACTCCAAAAGGATGGAGTCTTGGAGTCGTTTGACCTAAAGTCAAATGATAGTTGCGAATCATGCTTACTTGGAAAAATGACAAAGTCACCCTTCACAGGCTCATGTGAAAGGGGTGAAGGTTTGTTGGACCTTATACACACGGATGTGTGTGGACCATTCAAACATGCCACAAGGGATGCTAATCGTTATTATTTGACTTTTACTGATGATTACAGTAGATATGGATATGTCTACTTAATCAAGCATAAGTCAGAGACTTTCGAGAAGTTTAAGGAATTTAAACAGGAAGTCGAGAATCAATTGGGCAGGAACATTAAGATGCTTCGATCCGATCGAGGTGGTGAGTATCTTAGTTCAGAGTTCCTCGACTATCTAAAGGAATGTGGGATTGTCTCACAATTGACACCTCCCAGGACACCACAGTTGAATGGTGTGGCTGAGAGGCGTAATCGAACCTTGTTGGACATGGTTCGTTCCATGATGAGTCGAGCTTTGCTACCAATCTCATTCTGGGGGTATGCCTTAGAGACTGCCGCCCATATCCTTAATCTAGTGCCTACAAAGAAAGTTGCCAAAACTCCTCACGAGATGTGGACCGGTAAAGTACCTAAACTAGACCACATCAAGATTTGGGGATGCGAGGCTTTCGTGAGATGCGAGACTCATGATAAGCTCAAACCCCGAAGCGAGAGGTGTATTTTCATCGGCTACCCACAGCAATCCTTTGGTTACCTCTTTTACAGACCTAGTGACAACGTGGTCTTTGTAGCAAGAAGAGGAGTCTTTAGAGAAAGAGAGTTTATAAGCCAAGGAGACAGTGGGAGGCAAGTTGATCTTGAAGAAATTCAAGAGTCAAGTGGTGAAGGAACTTCAAACTCTAGCCCTCAACTTGAGGAGGAAACTCCTGTTGAGCCAATTGCCGAATCTGTTCCTCTGAGGCGTTCCACGAGAGTAAGGAGTGCACCTGAGCATTACTATGGATTCCATATTACTGCAGAAGGTGAGACACTAGTAAGTCAAGATGACCCTAACAGCTACGAGGAAGCCATGGCGGGCCCCGAGTCTGCTAAATGGAAAGAGGCTATGGATAGCGAGATACAATCCATGTATGACAATCAAGTTTGGAACTTGGTTGAGAATGTACCAGGTCGAAAGACTGTAAGGTGCAAATGGGTCTTCAAAAAGAAGACCGACATGGATGGTAAAGTACACACTTATAAGGCTAGACTGGTTGCAAAGAGCTTCTCTCAAATTCCTGGAGTGGATTATGATGAGACCTTTTCTCCGGTAGCCAATATTAAGTCTATTCGGGTTCTGTTAGCCATAGCCGCATTTCATGACTATGAAATTTGGCAAATGGATGTCAAAACCGCTTTCCTTAATGGGAAGTTGGCTGAAGATGTTTACATGAGTCAGCCAGAGGGTTTTGTCAGTAACGAGTACCCTAATAGAGTGTGTAAGCTTGAGAAATCCATTTATGGATTAAAGCAAGCACCTCGCAGATGGAATCTTTGCTTTGATGAAAAGGTCAAGGAATTTGGCTTTTCTAGGAGTGAAGATGAATCTTGTGTATATGTCAAGGCTAGTGGGAGTATAGTTAGCTTTTTGGTATTGTATGTGGATGACATACTACTCATAGGAAATGACATTCCAACCCTGCAGGAAGTAAAGTCCTGGCTTGGAAAGTGTTTCGCTATGAAAGACCTTGGTGAAGCTGCCTATATTTTGGGAATAAGGATCTTGAGAGATCGGAGTAAAAGACTAATTGGACTTAGTCAAAGTACCTACTTGGATAAGGTTCTGAAGAGATTCAGAATGCAAGACTCCAAGAAAGGAGAGTTGCCCATCCAGAGTAGCGCCAAGTTGAGTAAGACACAAAGCCCTAGCACTGAGGCTGAGATAGCACAAATGAGTCGAGTACCTTATGCTTCGGCTGTAGGATCGATCATGTATGCTATGACGTGTACTCGACCTAATGTAGCCTTTGCCTTGAGCATGGTTAGCAGGTTTCAGGGGAACCCTGGCAAGGCACACTGGACTGCGGTAAAGAATATTCTCAAGTACCTACGAAGGAATAAGGACTGGGTCCTTACCCTCAGTGGGAGTGATGACTTGAGAGTTGTAGGGTATAGTGATGCTAGCTTCCAGACTGATAGGGATAACTTCCGCTCTCAGTCGGGCTGGGTCTTTACCTTAAATGGAGGAGCAATTTCTTGGAAGAGTTCCAAGCAAGAGACAGTGGCAGATTCTACTTGTGAATCAGAGTATATTGCAGCTAGCGAAGCGGAAAAGGAGGCTTTATGGCTGAGGAACTTCATTGGAGACCTTGGAGTTGTACCAGCTATTAAAGAGCCAATGGAAATTTTCTGTGATAGTGAAAGTGCTGTTGCCTTAGCCAAGGAACCAAGGGATCACGGGAGATCCAGACACATCGACAGAAAATACCATTTCATCAGACATCGGATCGAAGAAGGACTCCTCGTGGCAAAGAGGTTATCATCAGATGAGAATCCGGCAGATCCCCTCACGAAGGGACTGACTCGGGTTAAGCATCTCCAGCATGCTCGGAGCATAGGGCTGAAGGATGATATTAGATTTAGTAGTTAGATAATCTCGAAATTTGTAAAGTGTAATTGACATTTGATGATGAATAAAAGTGTTTTATTTATGAGTAAAGTGTTGCTATCTCTTGTCAATCGTTTACTATATTTCTTTTGCATGTTTTGACTTCCAGAATAATTTTGTTTGGTATAACATATTATTCAAACCTCCACAGTCGGTCATATGTCGGAAGTAGGTATGAATCAAGACTGTCATGTTTGGTTGTAGAGGTCTGGGACAAGGCTACAACAATCATGAGTGCTCATAAGTTCTGAGCATTGGACTCAACCCACGCTCACTGGAATCACTTCATGGAATTCTATCTCGAGTGATCGTGAGACGGTAATATCATATAAGTCTTTAAACCTAGAGATATGATTTGTTACTTACAAGTTGGTTATGCATTGATTGTACGAAAAACGCATTGGTAACTCGATGTTATAAAATCGCGCTCTTATGTGTAATTCAATGAGTAGTAGAACAAACATATGAGTCGAAGTTTATCTGTTCCTTCTTGGATTAGAAGCTGATATCTGGGCCCCTCGATGATTTTGTTTTGACCTATGTACCGGGCCCGGTCAGAACTAAGTTGATGTGTTCAATTAAGTTCTTTGTCAAACAAATCGGAAATCGGGAAACAAATGTTGGACAATAAGTAAGACATTGTTCCATGTATTTGTCCAACTGATATCTAGAACAGAGGATTATATGATCACTTATCTTAAATGGCGTACCATCATCTTCTCAGTTTCGAGAAACCTTGAAAAGAGCTACGATTGCCGATCGGTTCCTGAAGTCATACTTGCAGTAATAGTTATTAGACTTATCCAAGTGGGAGACTGTTAGATAAGGTGTCTAAGTCCATAACTATTTCTGGTATGTACTTGACCCGACCCGGCATGGTCCATTTGGGTTGCATGGCACCATGCAATTGGATAGACTAAATGAGAGAAATAACACTTGGAGATTATTAATATATTATAAGTTCTAATATATTAATAATATTATTTGATTAGTTTGATCAAGAATTAATTTAGAATTAATTAAGTGATCAAAAGATAACTAATTAAATATATGGGTTGATTATGTAAATCATCCATGTCTTGTATAGTGGGCTAAAAGGCTCCATGGACTATCAAGTTGGGTTCCACCCATAGGATGCTCCATGGATGCTCCATGGGAGTTACAAACCCATGGGTCATGGAAATGAAGAGTCATGACACATTAGGGTTTAACCCTAGATGTGTCAACACTATATAAGTAACATGTTCTCCACCCAAAATCGGCTACACACTAAGAAACAAGAGGGCTTGGCCGATTTTGAGAAGTGTGTATACTCTCATAAGTTCTTCCAAGAGCATTTGGTGTTGTGTGAAGCATTTGAGGCATCACACTTGGGGTGCTAGGCTCACAAGGTTTCAAGGAACACAAGCAACAACAAGGTAAGTTATTCTATCTATACTTTATGTTAAAATTGTTCCCCATGTATGCTAGATAGGAATATAACCTTGGAATTCAACTTTGCATGACAAATTAGACAAACATAGATCCAAGGTTATTAGGGTTGCATGTACACTTAGGAAGTGTTAGAATGCTCAAAACCCATCAAAACCTTCGTGATCATACTTCCATTTCCGTGTTAGGACTGCATCATAGGGATGTAGGTCAAACTTTCAAGAACATAGTCGTACTCTTTACATGAACAATCTAAGAACATCAGGGTCATCCAGAATCGCTCACAAATTCCTTATTTTCGTATTACAGAATCATGTCGTCATCCAAAAACGATCAGCCGAGCACCGAAATCCCTATCCTCCATATCGACACCGCTACATTACAAGCTGCAGTAACAGCTGCTGTGACAACTTTCCTTACACACATCAACTCAGGCAACACCAATAAGACTGAAGAAGGACTCGAGAGTTTAGATGGTAGTACCAAACCGGGAATCCAACAAATAGTAACAGTCACTGGCTCACAAAGCCGAAAGACAGAGAACAAGAAACAAAAGCGTCAAGCCCAGAAAGAACGCAAGAAATCCCATAAGCTGGCTATGCAACCGCAACAAGTGGAAACCCCTGCCATCCTAGTGCCGAGCAGGCCATACGAGGGAAAACTCCCGAAGTGTGATACCTGTGGTTTCCATCATCATGGGACTTGCCATGAGATGCAATGTTGCAATTGCCTGAACATAGGGCACCATGATCGTGACTGTGGAGCACAGAAACGACCCATCACTCAAGCCCCTTTCATCGGGACTAACCCTATACACAAGATGAGTTATAACGCAGAACGATTTAAGAAACAATTTTCAAGGTGGAGTAACGAGGAAAGCACTCGTGTCCACATAGCTCTGGCTAAACATCGCAATCCGGTCGCCAAAGTTAGTACTACCCAAGCATGCCACCAATGAGGGGAAGTAGGGCACTTCAAGAAAGATTGCCCGATATCAAAGAACTCTGGCGCAGATGGGAGAATTCTCAGGATCACAGCTGCAGGAGAGCCTGCTCCGGAACCACGTTAAATGAAATTAAGGCGTTTCGTTGTAGCAGACTTATAAATTATCTAGAACTAGTGCAACCACAGTCTTATCTGTTGCGAGATCCTATCTGTATAACGACTCTCGTGCTGCGTATACTTGTCTTTTGTAGTATACTTGATTCGCAGCAATAGTCTTGTGGTAGATCTAAAGTAGTGTAACTCTGTTCATGGTTGCACGGTTGTGTTTTTTTTGTAAACGTCTTATGTTCAAATCTAATGTCTTTAAGTTTCGGTATGATTTCGACATTATCATACGACTCGATTCAATTTGATACTCACGAAAACAGCTTCATACGTACATCTCTTTCTTATAGATCACTTTTCCAGCGAAACCGTCACATCAGAACACCGAAGTACTCATGCCAGGAGTACCTATTAGTTATTTTCTTTCCGAAGAAATCCCCGAAGTACCACTAGTGCAGTACGTCAAGTTTAATCTAGGGATTCATGTGATTGATCTATCACTAAGGAAGGTATACATAAGAGTGATATATAATCAAGCTTCTACAGGTTTAGAATGGATGATTCCACTTTAAATTCTTTTCCCCGATGGGATGTGAGCTTAAAGAAGAACCAGTTATTCGACTACCTTTTCATCCTTAATTATATATGACTCGTATACACAAAAGGGTGATTGTGAAACTATGTATGAATTCTAATATGAACTTCAGGATGGAGAACTACCTAAGTACGAGTAATCACATCTTCATGAGAACAAGCATAGAACCCAGTACGACTCCCGTAAACAAATCACCTTATAGTTTAAACACCCAGTGATATACAAGAACAGTTTGGACAACTTAGCGAACTACACATAAATAAGAATTAGAAGACTAGGTTTCTCACCCTAGAGAACCTCGGTCATATTCTTCCAGAGATCGACAGATCCCATTGTATGTACCTCGGTTATCGAGGACTCCGTCGAGATTTTTCATTAGAAATCGTTATGTCTGCCGCGCGTAGACAAAATGGTTGAGCAAACGCAAAGAAAGAAACTACTTCCAGGAATGGATCTGGGATCCGAATATCATCAGTTCGAGTGTTGGGGAAAGATGTCCGGAAGACTATCCCCTGAACTCGATGCGGACACTTCGAGTCCGTAGTGATACCCTTCGGGTAGGACCAATACGCCCATAGCTTTCATGAGCTAAACGAGTAGGGTACGTCTTTCTTACTTGGATCAGTTCGTCGTTTCTCCATGTAATGACTTACTTATCTACCCTTGTAGTAAGAAGGAACCCATGGGAAAACATTTCCTTCAGAGGGACTTGTAGCGATGTTCTCAAAGCACGAGTTTTGAAATTGAAGAGTCAAATTTCTAAGACACACTGTTAGTAATGTGAGAAATTATGAGCACTCTTACAATTTGTCAAAATCGTTGAGCATTTATCGACATCAGAGACGCCGATAGTCTTTCGCCAGATTCTAGGTCATACCGACCTACCGCCTTAGTTCATTTAGAACTCCTCGCAAGCTACAGAAACTCGTACGAATTTGACCCAGCAAGGGGTGGCCTTTGACTGGGAGGTTACGCAAGAAAAGGAACCTTTGAGATTCCCAGTGAGTGATCAAGTTCTTTAGGATAACTCACTTTGGGAATGGCTTAATACGCTTCGTAAAGCGTGGAAAGCTAAATCCAACTTAGATAGGACCTCCGAGATTATTATCAGAATCGGTCTTGTGCCTCGCACAAACTAGACCTACTCCGCGAACTCGGTAACATACTTTCTACACTTCGCATCTCGATCGTGAAACCATGCCTTTCTGTTAGGACACTTGCAAGTCCACTCATCGAGATCCTCACCTTCGTATTAGAACCGTAGTGACCTTCGACCGAGAGGTCAAGCGGACGAAGCAACGCCATCGCCAGTTAGTGAAGGTTCGTTGGAATGCCAACCCAGAGCCCGATTTCACTTAAGTGCGCTAGAACCAATCCATTAGGAAGTTTTCTCCTCACGACTCGATCATTCGTGCATACTTCCTTGCCTAAATTCTAATTTCGGGACGAAATTCCCTTTAACATGGGGATGATGTGACAACCTGAAATTTCCATTCTAATCAAACTATTTCAATCCAATAGAAGTAGAGCAGTTACAGTGAAAATTCAAACTTAGAATATAAGTTTGGCAGTTTCAGGGTTTTACACCTAAAGAGATATTAGGAGAGTGGTTGCACTAGGATTTTGAGCAACACTGTAATTCCATTACCCTAGATCATTAGAATCCATTCCGAGAATAGAAATATTTTTTGCCAAAAATCTCAGGATTATAAATAGAATTCTGAACCAAATTGGTTCATTAGTTGAATTCCATTTAGAGAAAAGCCAATTTTTCTCTCACGGATCTTCGGGTTTTCATCCCAGATTGTGAGTCTACTTCCCTAGATGTGTTTTAATACTTGTTATATGCTTAATAACATTATTTACATGTCCAAAACACAAGATCAGGGAGCTTACGGCCCAAGAACGTTCTTGGGGTGTAAACTCCAAAACAAGGCCTAAAGGCCATCTAGTCCTAATTCCTTGTTAGATATCTAGCTTAGGATGATATGTATGAACATATGAGACTAGAAATCAATCAAAACAATTTAGTTTTAGGAGTTTACGGCCAAGGAACATCTCTTGGGCCGTAAACTCCAAGTGAAGGCACAAATGAGTGCCTAATGTCCCCATAGCCTTAAAACAAAAACCTAGAAGCCTTAAACTCATGATTTATGCCAAAAAAAACCACTAGAAATCATGGCTAGAAGGGATTTTACGGCCCAAAGGGTTCCAAGGCCGTAAACTCCATAAAATTGTACCATTTAGTGCCATAAACCCTCCTAAAGCCAAGTACTAAAGCCTAGACATGTTCCTAGAAATGTTTGAGACTTGAAAGCACCATAAGAACCCTCCCAAAGGAGTTTACGACTGTAAACTCCAAGGGAATAGGGTCTTTGGGCCGTAAACTCCCCAAAGGAGTCAATATGGTGCCCAAAAACTTGTTTAAGCCTAGAAACAATTCGCCACTAGAGTTGTGATAATTCCAAGCTCCATTTAATCATTGGTTGAGAGTTTACGGCCAGGAGCTTACTCCCCTGGGCCGTAAACTCCAATGATTATGGTCATTAGACCTTAAACTCACATTAGGGGCATTGCACTCCTTTGTTGCAACCCTTTAGCCTCCTAGCACTTGACCAAAAGTGTTTTCATCGCGCTTAAATGTTATTACTTGTATAATTAGTGTTATAATCACTAATTATTTATATACATATGTTTTCATATGTATTTAGGATCATTGTGTGTGTCTAAGTCTTCACTTGGAACCAAGCACTTGTCCGATCCTTCCGTACAATAACAGCCCGTTCAATTCCACTCACTTACTGCAGGTGAGTTCATACCCCTTAACTAATGTTTTAAACTATTTTAAATGTTTTATTGGGGGGGGGGGGGGGATACAAGTAGAATCATGCTACTTATTATTTCAATCACATGTGATTAGTAAGTAGGATTATATTACTTATTACATCAATCACATGTGATTAATATACAACATTCAAATGATTTGGCTACTCATTAGCCGTTTTACCAAACAGTTTCCTCCAAATGAATTTTATAAAAAAAAATTATATGTTTTAAACTCCTTATTACACTGTACATCTTACTCCGTACATTACCTTTCAAACTTATTTACAACTGTGTTTCAAACAAATGTTCCCTTATACTTAAACTGTTTTATTAAACTTATGCCTTCAAATTGTTTTATAGATTGACATCAAGTCGATCTTTTCTTAAAATAATATTTATGTTTCAAATGTCTTACAAAACTTATTTATGCTTTTATCTTATAAATTGCATGCCTCTATATGTATAGTTATATAAGAAATGTTTAAAAGACTTAGGAAGGCTATTCACCCTATTTCCTTTTCGCGCCTTGAGATGTGGTCTGGTGGGATATTGGGTATTCATCCGAAGGTCGTTTAAATATTAGTTATATATCTTGTGTACATATAAAGTGATAAAAGGTCCTTCCAGTTCAACATATGCCCTTGGGTAGCAAGGGTATACATCCATGTCCATACTTACCAGATAGATTTCTAGTAAACTACCATATGAGTAGTTTAGGAAGATACTAGAACAATTACTAGAACGCGATGTCATACAAATGAGTCAGTTCATTCATGAGTCAATACCTTCTAGAACATTATAGTACATTACTATACTTGCTAGATAGAGAGAACACACATTACAGCTAGCACTTTTACAGAAGTACATATACATGATTTTTTTTACATGATTACACTTACATGAGTACATTTACATAAGTACATATACATGATTACTTTTACATGATTACACTTACATGAGCACATTTACATAAGTACATATACATGATTACTTTTACATGATCATACCTATAGGAGCACTGTTACATAGATATATCAGGAGGAGTCCTATTACATTTTATATGTATCGACTCTGTTATCAAAATCCTCATTTTTATCTTTACTTTGTGATTCAATCACATAATCGACGAGATAGATTGGATTTAATATCCTAGTACCAAAGGATACATTGCGGGATTGACCATTCCTAGAACCTCTGTTAGCTATAGAGGTAAAAGCACATCCACGAATGTCAACGGTTGGTACCATTACATGTATACTTGAAGGGACTAACTATTCCTATACCCAGCTGTTAGCAACAGAGGTAAAAGTACGTCTACGGATGTCTTCAAGTTAACAATGTTAGTTACCCTAGTACCAAAGGGTAATATTCAGGTTAGTTGTATTATTACCTTTATTCTGTGACTCACTCACATAACCAATGAGGTGAATTATATTTAAGTATCCTAGTACCAAAGGATACAATTTCTTATAATGATAATAATAGTAACACAGTTAGGTATTGGTAGAAGACTACATTCAAAACAGTTAGGTCTTGGTAGAAGACTCCTTTTGTTACTAATAGGAATCATAGGGATTCTAGGGTTTTTCAAACATTTACAGTTGTTCTACAAACATTTTCATACTTATACGAGCTTTCTTTCAAAACAATGTCAAGTCTTAAAAATTATAAGTTTTACAAATTAAGACACATTAATACTTATGATCTCACCAGCTTCAAAGCTGATACTCGCTTTCAAAATTTCTTGTATCCTCAGGTCATCATAGACAGTTACCGATGCAAGGAGAAAGGAAGATGGTGCTTGTTCAAGACTTATCTTTCATTTTGATTTATGCTTTAGTGTTTATCAAAATTTGACAGAACACATTTGTATAATAATTATATTATTAATGAAATGGATGATGTTGTTGCTTGTTTACTACTTTACATTGTTGTTGATATTATACATAACGTCCTCCGCCCCAGAACGTTTCCGCCGTTCCTGGTTTTGGGGTGCGATAGGAACGGATAAACTTTAACTCAATGCTTGCTTGCACTCACTCACCGAATCACACACAATAATATGTTTTATGACACCAAGTTACTAGTGCGTTTGCATATTATCAATGGGCAACCGATTTTCAAGATACAAGTCACACATCTCGGTTTCAAGAATATAAGATGTTATCGTCTCACCAATCAGTCATGATAAAATCCATGAAGTGATCCAAGTGAGCGTGGGTTTAATCAAATACTCAAATCATATTCATAAGCACTCATGAGCATTGCAGCAAACATTCGCTTATGTCTAATGCTCTTTAGACAATCCACACACCAATTCACGACAGTCTTCATTCATATCAACTTCCAACATATAAACGACTATGGCCCGTTCGAATAATTTGACTGTTCTCAACCAATTAAATTATTCAGGAAGTCAAAACATGCAAAGTGAAACACAAAGATAATACTAGTCCCATATGGCCTCAAACCTTTGAGTATAAATAAAACACCTTTTATTTATCACCATATCGATTACTCATTATTTGTTGTTTCGGGTAATCAACTTCCTTCTTGAATTACAACACTTGTCCCATGCTCTCAGCATGCACACAATGTTTACCTATGGTTCTTACTTTGTGAAATAGATCAAATGAACACATTTCTAATCATACTCATTTCACAATTCCAAATCCTTTTTCATAAGTGATAGAATATCAAATTCTTGCCACTTATAGAATATGTTAGATTCTAATATTTTATGCAATGATCCTTTCGTAATGTCACTGCACTAAAGTCACAATGAGCATTGCCAATGAAATTACAAAGTCTTCTATCGGACATTGTTACAATACAATTCCTTAGATATGATGTCTCTCACTCAAGGTATATTTCTTTGAACATCCTTTTGCAGAAAGTTTCTAATCTAGACATAGATTCTCAATATCTAACTCCCAATATGGAAACCTTTCCATACCTACCATATGACAACTTATTCTTAATAGAATCTTATCTATTCATAATAATATTGATATACTCCATCCAATACTATACTTCCAACTACTCACAAGCGACCAATCCTCGTCGAGCTTTGGATTGTCCTTTGATAGTTGTTTAATTATCTTAGTCAAAACCAATTCTTGTCCTTTTTCCCTCTAAATGCGCTAGACATTTGAAAAAAATTTAGAATGGTTAAATATTATAGCATTTGCAATCGATCATATACCCGAAGCTTATGGGACCCGATGTAAAACGTCTTACATAAAGATTTGATACTTTATCAATCTTCTGCCATAATATTTTATGTGCTACATTCTCAAAATTCGAACTATGAAGAGGGATGCCACAATCATAATCGAAATTTTGAGAATGCACTATGTACCATTCATTGATAAAGGTCCTTGCCTCTTCTGCATTCAAATGAGAACTCGCAGGGCTCACATGCATAATTAACTCAGTTGGAATGGCACAGAAACAAAATAACGTCAACACGATAGGTTATAAACCTCAAGTCGTGTGCTAGAGATGATCAATAAGGTCTTTTTGATTTGTTCTTGATACCTTTCAATACCATTAATACTCCCACTCACTCCTTGACATATTAGATTCTCTTGTCAATAAACATTTCTTGACAAATATTCAAGAGTTAGTGTAGTTTTTCTTTTATCAAAACACTTCACAAATAGGTCCTAGTTGGTCTTTGTCTTATCCAAGACATCAAAACTTTCCTCATTTGATGAATGTTATAAACCTTCTTAATACATATTACTCAATGTCACAATCTTAACTTTAAGACTTTTTTTGGAACGAAGTGTGATTGACTTCTTGATCTAACCATTTCTCCAATTCTTGATTCCTCTTCTTAGACATACAATTGTACTAAGACGTACTTAGAGGATCAATTGAGATATGGTTCTTAATCATTAAGACCTATCATAAAGCGTAAAAGGTACTCTCCCTTCTTCTTAGAATGGAGAAACTTTTATCTTTCTGCCTACTCGATTCTTCTTATTCGTTCTGCTTATTGATTTAAACTTTTACAATCAATTCAGAATTACACTTAATCTTATTACTCTTATGGTGGACTTTGATCAATCACACAACTTTGTGTACTCGATCTCCTAGTCCTTCACTTGACACTTTGTCAACGAATTAGTCTAATTTCCAAATGTAAAAGTTTATTCATTCATCATACAATTCTTGTTGTATGATTCCATATCTCAATCCAATAGAAACTTGGGCGATGCGAACCTTTTCTTATTTGGTAAATTCTCGACATTTCCACAAACAACATAATTAAGAATCACATCCATACGAACATCAATTTTTCATAACGATTTCATTGCAAGGAAATAAATAAATAAACACATCAAACAAAATTTATTTATTTATAAAAGCAGCGCAAAACATTTGTCCATACAATGCAAAATCAACTGAAAAACTATATAATAAATATTCCTAACAACTCAATCTAAGCTCAAAAATCTAATCTTCGACTCCATGTCTTCGTGATTAGATTCAGTTTGCTATTTCATCAAGCTTCCTCTCTTTTCATCGATCCTACAAAATATTCAAATGCAATCTTATCACATTATGTATTAAGAATCAACGAATACGAACTTAATCGAGTTAGATAGTGGATTTTACCTGAAGCAAAGTCATACTCTTTCACTCTCCCATCTTCTGGACTCTTCAGGCTCTTAGGGCAGAATTGTATCCAACGCCCTTTCTCTTGGCAGCAAACGCAGGTCGGTTCTCCTAGTACGTCCTCGGAAGCATGGTTGGTGTCACGTCATAAAATTCCAACCAAAAATTTTCATTTTACAACCATCAAAACATGAGTAATAAGTTTAGATTCCAAAGTAACAATGTAGTCACAACCGATTACATAACAAAAGATAACAAAATAGTTTCCCCGAGTGTATGTACGATCACGTTGGCGCCTTCCCACGGTCCTCACTAGTACCTGAAACACATAATACAACAACTGTAAGCATAAAGCTTAGTGATTTCCCCAAAATACAACATACGCACATACGCCTTTCCAGGCCTTGACCTTTCGGTCCTTGTGTTTCAGGGGACTTCCGTCTCGACTGGGTAGACCTTCCGGTCCTACCCACATCAACCTTACAGACCATATGACCACGCCTTCTGGCCCATATCATGTTGCCTTCCGGCCCAAATCAAACATATCATACATGGCACATGTAACAAATAACTTAACACACATAAGGCATATATCTCATATCATATTCGACCTTCCGGTCACACAGTCAAAACCCTTCCGGGTGCAGTATAGTGAGAAGACTCACCTCGTATGCCTCGCTAAGTCGCTAATCGTGAATCCTGAAATCACTCGAGCTCGAACCCTCGAGCTGCAATCCTCCTATGATATTATAAATCTATAATTATTACTTGTACCACAAAGGTGGGCCATCCTTATCAAGTCAACACAGGTTGACTTGGTCAATCGTCTTTAATCAATTTGGACCGGACTCGATGAGTGCACACTAGTGACTCGGCGAGTCTACATATTTTATTCAACTATCAAGGTTTTCCCCTTTTTGACTCGTCGAGTACTCCCCCGACTCGACGAGTTCCCCTTGGGCCTGAATCACAGGGCCACCGCGACTCAACTCGCCGAGTCGAAGGTCAACTCGGCGAGACCCAACCTGACTCGGTCCACCTGTTCAAAACCTTTCCAACTCTCTGCGACTCACTGAGTCGCCCTCAACTCGGTCCGAACTACACACAGGATGGTCTCAAGGACAATCTTCAAGCGACTCGTCGAGTCTGTTCTTCAGACTCGGCGAGTCCATGCCATGCACCAGCTAAAACTGGCTTTTGCGGTCAGATCCGTTCCATACATGCATAGATCTGGCCTTCCCAACCTTATTTTTCATGTAAAGTCTCGGTCTTGGTTGCCATGCAATGCATACAAGGCTTATTTTGAAGAAACAACCTCTAATATGGCAAGTTTAGCTTCTAACTCAAAAGAATGGACATAAAGCTTGTCATAAGGGGTCTCCTGGACCTGCTAAAGTCCAGATCTAGGTTCCATATCTCCATGGGACCTCTCATACTTCTAATTCAAGCCAAGAAATGCAAGAAGAAACCCTAGATTTGGCACATCAACACAAAACACGAAGTTTGGCTCTGAAAATTACCTCAAGAAGACTCCCTTGGTGAAGTAGCAACAGATCCAAGCTCCCCAACACTTCAAGGTTGATCCTCTCCCTCCTTTCCTTGCAATATCCCACAAAATAATGAACAAAAAGCCTCCAAACACTCTTACAAGGGCTCTGAGACGTATGGGGGCTCTTAGGGTTCAAGGTGGCCGCATATGAGGGCCATAAGGTCCTTTAAATAGGGCTTAGGGCCAGGAAATTAGGGTTTCATTAAACAGCGCGGACTCGCCGAGTCCATACCTTGGACTCGCCGAGTCCGGACGCGAACCCCCGCCCAAAACCGCGACCCGACTCGGCGAGTTCGACCTCCAACTCGCCGAGTCCCCTCACATAATGTCAAAAATATATGAAATGAAGATACCTGGGGATCCGAGCTGTTACAATTCTCCCCCACTAGGATAAGACTTCGTCCTCGAAGTCCCGCTAGGAAAATAGCTCCGGATGCTGCTCCTGCATCTCACGTTCTGGCTCCCAGGTCATCTCTGATCCCTTCCGATGTTGCCACTGAACCAATACCAGGGGTACCTCCTTGTTTCTCAAAACCTTGATCTTTCGATCTCTGATGGCTACAGGTCTTTCAGCATAATTCAGGCTTGCATCCACCTGAATATCCCCTAACGGAGCCACCCGGCCCACCCTTGCGATCACACGGAAAGGACCAATATATCGGGGTCCCAACTTGCCCCTCTTCCTGAACCGAATCACTCCTTTCCAAGGAGAGACCTTCAGGAGTACGAGATCACCAACTTGGAACTCAAGCTCGGACCGTCGCCTATCTGCATAACTCTTCTGTTGGCTCTGAGCGGTCAACAACCTTTGCCTGACCATCTGAATTTTCTTGGTCGTCCGAAGCACGATCTCCGTGCTACCCATAACCTATTGTCCCACCTCACCCCAACAGATGGGGGTGCGACACCTCCGCCCATACAACAGCTCAAAGGGCGGCATACCAATGCTCGAATGATGGTTGTTGTTATACGAGAACTCTGCTAAAGGTAGATAGGTGTCCCAGCTCCCTCCGAAGTCCAACACACATGCCCGAAGCATGTCCTCGAGTGTCTGAATTGTCCGCTCACTCTGACCGTCAGTCTGAGGATGATATGCCGTACTGAAAAGTAATCTAGTACCCAACTCCTCATGGAATTTCTTCCAAAACCTGGAAGTGAAACGCACGTCGCGGTCCGAGATAATCGAGATCGGCACCCCGTGCCGAGATACTACTTCCCTCACATATAACTCGGCCAACTACTCCGCAGAAGAGCTCTCGCTAATGGCTAGAAAATGAGCACTCTTTGTTAGTCGATCCACGATCACCCAAATCGCATCGACTCCTCTCGCCGTTCGCGGTAACTTGGTGATGAAATCCATAGAGATTTGTTCCCACTTCCATTCGGGAATCTCTAGCGGTTGCAGCTTACCGGGCGGTCGCTGCTGCTCGGCCTTGACCTGCCGACAAGTCAAGCACCTCTCGACGAACCAAGCGACATCCCTTTTCATACATGGCCACCAGTACTCCTTCTTGAGATCCAAATACATTTTCGTAGCACCAGGATGAATCGAGAATTTTGATCGATGTGTTTCCTCCAACAAAATAGTGCGCGCACCGCCCACAAACGGCACCCAAATCCGTCCCTGAATAGTCATAAGCCCTCGACCATCCGTAACAAATCCTGATACCTGGCCTACAACCCGTTCTTTCTTCTAGTGTTCCGGCTTCGCAGCCTCCATCTGAGCCCCTCAAATAATATCCAGGATCGGGGTCAAAACCGTCAATCTCATACAAATGTCTCGGATCGGGATGCTATCCGCCCTACGGCTCAATGCGTCGGCTACCACATTAGCCTTGCCCGGGTGGTACAGGATCTCACAATCGTAATCCTTCACCACATCCAACCACCTCCTCTGTCGCATATTTAGATTTGGCTGATCCATCAAGTATTTCAAGCTCTCATGGTCCGTGTAAATCGTACACCGAACCCCGTACAAGTAGTGTCGCCAGATCTTGAGGGCAAACACCACCGCCCCCAATTCCAGGTCGTGCGTGGGATATCTCGACTCATGGGGCTTCAACTGCCTCGAAGCGTATGCTATCACATGACCCCTCTGCATAAGTACCACCCCCAAACCCGATATAGAGGCATCACAGTATACAACAAAATCCTCCATCCCTTCCGGGAGTGCAAGCACTGGAGCCTCGCACAATTTCTGACGAAGCGTCCCAAATGAAGACTGCTGCTCCGGTCCCCATGAAAACGTGACACCTTTCCGGGTCATCCTAGTAAGTGGCACAGCGATCTTGGAAAAATCCTTGATAAATCTGCGGTAATATCCAGCCAAACCCAGAAAACTCCTGATCTCGGTGGGCGATCTCGGCACCTCCCACCTCAACACCGCCTCAATCTTGGCCGGGTCGACCAATATCCCTTTCTGGTTGACAAGGTGCCCGAGGAACTGGACCTCTCGTAACAAGAAATCACACTTGGAGAACTTGGCATACAGTCTCTCCGATCTCAAAACCCCAAGAATCTCCCACAAATGTTCCTCATGCTGGTCCCTAGTCCTCGAATACACTAAAATATCATCGATGAATACGATCCGACCGATCCAGCATCGGTCGGCACACCCGGTTCATGAGATCCATGAATGCGGCCGGGGCATTGGTGAGCCCAAAAGGCATCACCACAAACTCATAGTGCCCATAACGAGTCCTGAAAGCAGTCTTTTGGATATCCTCCTCGTGAACCCTCATCTGATGATATCCCGACCTCAAGTCAATCTTGGAAAACCAAGAGGCCCCCTGCAACTGATCGAACAGATCGTCGATCCTAGGTAACGGATATCGGTTCTTAACCGTCAACATGTTCAACTCCCGATAATCGATACACATCCGATGGGAACCATCCTTTTTCTTGACGAACAAAATCGGTGCTCCCCAAGGCGAGCTACTCGGTCGAATCAATCCCTTTCCCAACAGCTCCTGAAGCTGCGTGGACAATTCCTGCATTTCCGGTGGAGCGAGATGATAAGGCGCCTTGGCGATGGGCGCCGCTCCCGGAACCAAATCGATACGAAACTCCACTTGCCTATCCGGAGGCACACCTGGTAACTCTTCGGGGAACACATCCGAAAACTCGCATACGACCGGAACGTCATCAATCGAATTGAGCCTCTCCACGGTCACTCGAGTATCCATCACATAGGCTATGAATCCATCACAGCCCTGCTGCAAACTCTGCCTCGCCCTAGCCGCCGAACAAAACGCCGACCCGCACCGGGTCCCCTTGCCATAAACCGTGAGCACTCCCCCACTAGGGTCTCGAATCATCACCAGCTGTCTCTCGCAGTCAATGACTGCTCCAAACTTGCTCAACCAATCCATGCCCACGATAATGCAAACATCCCCCATAGCTATAGGGACCAAGTCTATAGGAAACTCGACCCCAAAAATCTCGAGCACGCATCCTCGAATCACCTCGGTGGCGTATACCACTCTCTCATCCGCTATAGCAACTCGCAGGGGATGACTCATCATCTCCCGATCGATATCGACGTGCTGGCTAAAAGCCAACGAAACAAAAGACCGACTCGCACCAGAGTCGAATAATACCAAAGCAGGCACATGATTCACAAGAAAAGTACCTACGCAGATAGTAATATAAGCATAATATCTCAGCATAAATGTAAATACATGAAAGAATACATACCGGCCACGACATCAGGCGCCGCGCGGACCTCCTCCGTAGTCAACTGGAAAGCTCTCCCACAAGCCTTTGGAGCCTCGGTCTTCACTGGCCGAACCTCAGGAACCCTAGCAGCAGGCGAAGATCCCTAACGAAGCTGCGGGCACTCGGCCTTCCGATGGCCAGTCTGGTTGCAATGGAAGCAAACCATGAATCCCTTGGGGCAATCCCTCGCAATGTGCCCCTCCTTGCCACACTTGTAGCAAGCACCCGATCGACATGCCCCCTCGTGACCCTTGCCGCACTTCCCACAAGTGCGGCTCTTCTAACCTCCGGATCTCAAATCAGCGGACTTGGTCCGCTTGGCTGCCGGCTGAGACTGAGCCGGCCGCCGATCCACCTGTTAAGACTCGGCCTCCTGGGTCGCCAACTCGATCTCACGCTTCCTGGCATTCACCTGAAGCTCCGCAAAAGTCTGATATGACGAGTTCGATACGAACTCCCGGATATCTCTCCTCAGCACTCCCAAATACCGGCTCATCCGAGTCTGCTCCGTGGACACCTGCTCGGGGCAGAACATCGCCCTCTCATGAAACTTCCGCGTGATCACCGTAATTGAATCATTACCCTTCTTGAGGGTCAAGAACTCCTGAACCAACCGTTCCCTCTCCACCAGGGGAACATACTCGTCTCTGAACATAGCAGTGAATCTCTCCCAAGTCACGGCTGAAACCTCCGCAAGAGTGAAGTTCGCCGTCACAAACTTCCACCAATCCTTTGCTCCCAGGCGGAGCTGGTTCAAGGCGAACCGTACCCTCAGATGCTCCGGACATGAACAAGTATAGAAGCATCCCTCGATAACAGCAATCCATCTGATCGCAGCAATCGGATCCTGCGTCCCGTCAAACTCTGGTGGCTTCGTGTTGCTGGACTCCCAGAACAGCAACGAGTCACCCCCCTGTGGTCTGGCAGCAGCCACAGCTGCGGTAGCCTTAGACAACGCGGCGTACCGCTCATCAAACGTCTCCATCAGCGTGGTCTTAATAGACCCAAACATCTCCGGAATCTCGGCCCGGATCGCTGCAGCTACCTCCTCATGAATCATCTGACGAAGCTCCTCGTCAGTCACTCCACTCGTACCAAGTCTGTGTCGTGGTCCAACCATGATGTCTCTAAAATACAACATAAAAATATCAGAGACTCTACCGGCATAATCGCACTCGATAACGCAGTCCCGCTCAGCTTTCGATACTCAGGGATTCTTACTTGGGCTGCCCACTGACCCGATGTTCTTGGTAGTACGGGCCCAATACTACCAATTACACCGCGTCGGTATTCACCCCAAGTCCTCCTCCCCAAACCCCGGATCCTGAGCACTCTATTCTTGTCATACACTAGTTACCCACTCGCTCTCGAGCACCTCAAAGAAACAAGTTTCCCTAGACTAAGGCATCACAAAATTGTATCCAACGCCCATCTTCTGGACTCTTTAGGCTCTTAGGGCAGAATTGTATCCAACGCCCTTTCTCTTGGCAGCAAACGCACGTCGGTTCTCCTAGTACGTCCTCGGAAGCATGGTTGGTGTCACGTCATAAAATTCCAACCAAAACTTTTCATTTTTACAACCATCAAAACATGAGTAATAAGTTTAGATTCCAAAGTAACAATGTAGTCACAACCGATTACATAACAAAAGATAACAAAATAGTTTCCCCGAGTGTATGTACGGTCACGTTGGCGCCTTCCCACGGTCCTTACTAGTACCTGAAACACATAATACAACACTTGTAAGCATAAAGCTTAGTGATTTCCCCAAAATACAACATACGCACATACGCCTTTCCAGGCCTTGACCTTCCGGTCCTTGTGTTTCAGGGGACTTCCGTCCCGACTGGGTAGACCTTCTGGTCCTACCCACGTCAACCTTACAGTCCATATGACCACGCCTTCTGGCCCAAATCATGTTGCCTTCCGGCCCAAATCAAACATATCATACATGACACATGTAACAAATAAATTAACACACATAAGGCATATATCTCATATCATATTCGACCTTCCGGTCACACAGTCAAAACCCTTCCGGGTGCAGTATAGTGAGAAGACTCACCTCGTATGCCTCGCTAAGTCACTAATCGTGAATCCTGAAATCACTCGAGCTCGAACCCTCGAACTGCAATCCTCCTATGATATTATAAATCTATAATTATTACTTGTACCACAAAGGTGGGCCATCCTTATCAAGTCAACACAGGTTGACTTGGTCAATCGTATTTAATCAATTTGGACCGGACTCGGTGAGTGCACACTAGTGACTCGGCGAGTCTACGAATTTTATTAAACTATCAAGGTTTTCCTCTTTTGACTCGTCGAGTACTCCCCCGACTCGACGAGTTCCCCTTGGGCCTGAATCACAGGGCCACCACGACTCAACTCGTCGAGTCGAAGGTCAACTCGGTGAGTCCCAACCTGACTTGGTCCACCTGTTCAAAACCTTTCCAACTCTCTGCGACTCACTGAGTCGCCCTCAACTCGGTCCGGACTACACACAGGATGGTCTCAAGGACAATCTTCAAGCGACTCGTCGAGTCTGTTCTTCAGATCTGGCCTTCCCAAGCTTATTTGTCAGATCCGTTCCATGCCATGCAACAGCTAAAACTGGCTTTTGCGGTCAGATCCGTTCCATACATGCATAGATCTGGCCTTCCCAACCTTATTTGTCACGTAAAGTCTCGGTCTTGGTTGCCATGCAATGCATACAAGTCTTATTTTGAAGAAACAACCTCTAATATGGCAAGTTTAGCTTCTAACTCAAAAGAATGGACATAAAGCTTGTCATAAGGGGTCTCCTGGACCTGCTAAAGTCCAGATCTAGGTTCCATATCTCCATGGGACCTCTCATACTTCTAATTCAAGCCAAGAAATGCAAGAAGAAACCCTAGATTTGGCACATCAACACAAAGCACGAAGTTTGGCTCTGAAAATTACCTCAAGAAGACTCCCTTGGTGAAGTAGCAACAGATCCAAGCTCCCCAACACTTCAAGGTTGATCCTCTCCCTCCTTTCCTTGCAATATCCCACAAAATAATGAACAAAAAGCCTCCAAACACTCTCACCAGGGCTCACAGACGTATGGGGGCTCTTAGGGTTCAAGGTGGCCGCATATGAGGGCCATAAGGTCCTTTAAAAAGGGCTTAGGGCCGGGAAATTAGGGTTTCATTAAACAGCGCGGACTCGCCGAATCCATACCTTGGACTCGCCGAGTCCGGACGTGAACCCCCGCCCAAAACCGCGACCCGACTCGGCAAGTTCGACCTCCAAATCGCCGAGTCCCCTCACATAATGTCAAAAATATATGAAATGAAGATACCTGGGGATCCGGGCTGTTACAGTTGGTTGACTTTCCCAACAAATACGCTCCATTGCTATGTCAAATAATTTCTGATTCAACAGCAATGAGCATGTAAGTTAGGTCAATGAGGCTTGCATCATGATCCATCATATAATACTTTCTTTTGAACTTATTATATGATTCGGGAAGTGACTGCAGAACCCAGTTCACAGCCAACTTATCCGGGAATGACACACCCAACATCAATGTATGATTTCATTCCAAGAACGTGAGCACACACGGGTTTACCATCTTCATGTTTCCTTTCCAATAGGGCTTTAGTGACATTGAACCTTTCAATTCTTCGATCTTGTGGGTTAGGGAGAACAACGGGAGGAGGAGGAGGAAGTGAAGCATGATTTCTTGTTCCTCGATCGAACCGTGGAATATCATCTTCATGTGGAAAGCTTGTTCCACGGTATTTGGGAAGACCATAGTTGTCGTATTTTGACATCTACAAAACGGGAGAAAAACAAATTCAAGTTATTTGATTGATTGAGTCCTTAGTAAATCAACCAAATGAGATACTAAGGCTAGGACCCAACACAATATGCTACAACCTAGAAAAGGGATGTCATAATATAGCTGCAGAATATTTGAAGGTAAGTGAATGACGATTCACTTATTTCCACCATGAAAAACGAAAAGGAATTTTATGTTTTAGATCTATGAAAACTCCTAGATCCTTTGAGATTCATTGAACTTTTCAATGGTATGTTTAAATCTCGATATGCCCCTCTTGTTTGTGACTGGGATGCCGAAGATCACAAAGCGGGTGTGAATAACCATGCAAACTTACATGGTGCCCTCACATGTTACGATCACCTATTCGATGTGCCGGTAAACCACACACGCTCCACCGAACTATGACAAACATTGAGTCACCTTTTGCTACCTTTGCTTGGAACCATTTAGTATTCCGGTAAACCACACGCGCTCCACTAACATCTTCGCAAGGGCACATAGTGTAATTTCATGGAATTGCATCAATTCACTTTTGCCTAAAGTAACTAAGATTGGGAATTAGTAAAACATTTAGTTACTTTTGTACTTCATTATACTTATAATGGAAGGTTTTTGTCCTATCCTACCAGTTCGGCTAATGACCCTCCACTAGTCAAGAGTGTGGTGGGTAAGAGTGGATACCCATTCAATCGCCATTTTATAGGCAATTTCCTTAAATGCCCCTTATAGACCAGCTTCGTGAATGAGGCCTACTAACGGTAAGACTGACTTTTACTCATACATATATATAATGTTAGACTTTTAATGTTATATATAGTACAGGGTGTATTTTTCACTTTTAAAATACTAGGTGGTCAAATTTAATAATTATACTTTTAATTTAATTAAATTGTAAACCAAAACTTTTATGGATTTATTAAACCTCTTTTAATTAAACGCCTTAATTAATTAATAAAACCATAGGGGTGTGATTTGAACTTTTCAGAACAATACTAGGGTTTTAGAATTTAACATTTCTAAATTAAACCTTTAATCAACTTTTAAATTCCAAAACTTGAGGGAAAGTTTTGAAACATTTCAAAACATTAGGGTTTAGAATTTAAATATATATCAAAATTAAACTTTTAATCAAAATTTAAATTCCAAAACTTGAGGGCACGTTTTAAAACTTTTTCAAAACATTAGGGTTTCAACTATTTAAATTTCAAAAGTAACTTTTGAGTTCAAATTTAAACTATGAAACCTAAAGGGGAAAATTGAAACTTTTCATAACACAAGGATCAAATAACAAATAATATAAATTAAACAATTAATTTCATCATTATCTATGTTTGACCTAATTTCAATTTCTTGCAAAATAAGTTACCCAATTAATACAAATAATCCAACTTTATCATATAAGGAAGTTATTATCTAATCAATTGGTAATTATCTTTTGTTCTATGAAGGATATACTCATAAATATGATTAAAATCGGATTTTAATGACATAGAACGGATAAGGCAATTATTCATGAGTAAAACAACAAGAAATCCTGAAATGCCCTCTTTCTGACGCTCGAACTCGTCGAGTACCCACATGGACTCGCCGAGTAGGGGCCTACTCGTCGAGTTCACAATGGGACTCGCTGAGTTTATCAGGCAGATTGGCCAAAAATAAAATTTGCAACTTGAACAAACACATAATGCATGAATACAATAGAAACCAATCAAGGCTCTAATACCACTGATGGGTTTTAGTCATAAGAACATCCTATGTGCTCACACAAACCCTAATGCTTGGATCTAGGTTTCTCTATTGTACATGCAATTTATCCAAGACTATAAACCCTAGATCTAGCATATGATAATCAATACAACATATAATTAGGGTTTAGATCATACCTTGATTGTTATGTAGCAATAAAATTCTCAAATCCTCCTTGTAATGACTTTAGAAAGCTTAGAGTCACAAATGTCACTCCTCTAATGGTTCACAAACACAAAGAGCAAGAGGATGAAGAGGAGAAGAGAAGGAGGCTGCCCAAAACCATCCAAAACCCTAGAGAACAAGTTCCCCACGTTTTTGGGGCATAAGGGTTCTATATATAGTGAGGCTATTAGGGTTATCTAACAAGGAAACCCTAATTTGGACGTTTAAGCCCTAAGCAACCCATGGACTCCTTTCCTTAAAGGCCTTGGACGATTTCTTATGGGTTTCCGCATAGAATTCATCCAACCTTATAATATAAGGTAATTTGTAGCCCAATTGCAATTATCTTATAATTACAATTCCAGTCCCATAAGTTTAATTAATCTCTTTTAGCCACAAAATTAATTATCAATTAATTCTTGACTAACATTAATTAAACATTATGATTTCTCCTTTAATATATTATTCCCATAATATATTCATCAATCACATTTAATCCTTTCTCTTCATAATTCATCCTATCAAGTTGCTTTGTTGAAGGCAACCCAAAAGGACCATGCACCATCGGGTCAAGTATATACCAAAATAGTTATGGACTTAGACACTAATCCAACAGCAAGGTCGGTGGAAGTTTCATGGATTGGGTGGGTAGTGAGACGCCGAAGGCTAGATATGAGATGTTTAGCATTCCTCTAGGAGTGAGGATTTGATCGCTCGTTACATTTATGTATATTGTTAGGGCATTGTGGTGATACTTTAGACGAATATGGGTAGGTGTGGAAGGTAGTATGGGGTCGTACTACTAAAAGCACAGGACCTATACACATGGCAAGGAAGTAACAACCCCTAGGGTTGGGTTTTGGAGTTGTTTCCCTGTCATTATATAGGTTATTAGAGACCTTTTGGTGTATTGCCAGAATGCTGGTCACAAGATGTCTTGTGACCAGATCTAGGTTAGGATCGGGAGCTGGCAGCCAGGATAGGCCAGCATTGTCAGGGGATCGTGTCAGGGAGATCCTCCGGGAGGATATGATCGAGATTGTTCGGGGATAAATTCTGAAGATGATTGGGTATTTCAAGACCACCATGGTTGGGTATTTTGTCGAGCGCCATGCAGACATTGCTCAGACGGTTGTCGCGGCAGCTTTGGTAGCTGTAACGACGGTGGGGAGAGGAGTTGGACGACCTTTCTAGGACTGGGACAGGTTATCGGTACATAATCTGATTGGCAGAAGGATACAGTTATCTGGGAGCAAGAAGATGACCTGTACTCGTTATATTTCCGCAGGTTGAGCGAGAGAGTCTAGCTTGTGGGTTATAGATTTGAGGCTCGGAGGTTTGCTCAAGGCCAGGTTATGGGTCGTGGGAACTCCAGAAAGGAGTGATGATTATGTTCAGCTAGGGTTTTGCAACTGGAAGTGAAACGATTGATTGATGAATTGGACCGTTATTTGGTAGGGCAAGGATTGCACCCTCTCAGTTTCCGAGCTCGAAGGAGTGAGCAGGCTTGTGACCCCAGGATCAGGTGTATTCCAGCTTGGGGTCTGTTGGTTACAGGAATAGGCAACATTATTTCAGCTCCGATGAGATCAGGACAGTCGGCATGGCAAAAGTGTTGTCCGGTTTTCCATGGATCTTTTGTACTGGATGGGAAGGATTGATTGTGCGATCTATTGCACTTTTGGTATTGTAGACTATGTCTTGGGAGTGGTTTGTAGCCCGGTTTAGGGAAGAGGTTGTTTCAGCTGCTGTCGTTCAACTGTGGGCGTTTGAGTTAGTGAGTGAGTTAGGGTGTGAACCCTGAAGAGAATGATTTCTAAAGCCTGAAAGCAGGAAGCTTGTTTGGAACACCTTTGAAAAAGGGGTTTTATGTGGGAGGACTGTGGATGGAGTCCCACAAAAGGCGTTATTCACCATTGTCTGGATTCAGTGGTTAGCAACCATTAGTGGTTGACAGATTAAAAGCGCCAAGAGAAGTAACTCGTTGTCGAGGTATTAGTTGGAGCATCTATATGGTGGCCTTCAGGAAGTGAGTGTGGAGTCATTCACGCATTAGTGGCTATCGGTTTCACTGGGATTCAGGAAGTGATCATCTGATTCTTAGAAGTGTTTGACGACTGGGGTCTAGCTAGCAATGGAAATCTAGCGGGAAAGAGTTGGCTGTCATCGGATAAATCGTTGGGACGTGAGGAGGATTGAGAATCCACCAATCTTCATGTATTATGAAAGCTTAGTTGAATCTAAGTGGGGGAGGGTTACCCTGGGATGCTAAAGTGGGATCGTTTTGAAATGGGGATAAGTTTCACAACCTGATAGGGAGAACAGAGGCCCTATTGGCAATTTAGTTGAGGGTTGTGTTGTTTGGGGGTCGGCAAAACTCCCAAACATAAGAACACTTCATCTGGATGCTTGATAGCAGAAGTTGGGTAACCATGTTGGGGGGTACTATTCAAGAATCAAGTTTAGTTCAAGTTTTCGGTCAAGGGTGTGCTCGACTCTGAGGGTTTTGGATTGATAGATTGAGAGTTTTGTTAGACGTCAAAGCTCAGTAGTGCATTCAGCATGGGAGTGTGGGTTATTTAGCGTGTATGGTAGACACACAGGCCAGGGAACAGACCTCGGATTTTCGAGAAGGTGGACGATTGACTGAAGGCCTGGTAGGGCGGTCCAGTGATGCTGAAGACCGTGTTTATGTTTGTAGATATATGTTCGGGTATTGATCAGGCTGCTACGCTATAGCACTCAATAGGTATATTCCATGTTTTGAGCATGCTGCTAGAGTAGGTTGAGGACTCCGGTGTATATTGGTTGATCAGAAGTTATTAATAGGGGTCGGACGGAGTTTAAAGAATCTTGGTGATCTCATCCTTTCGGAGTGTCTCCGAGGTTACATCTTCTCAGATCGGGTAATACTCCAGTTGGGGAACTGAATGGATCCGAATGGGTGTTTTAATTAAAACTTTTGATACAACGGTGTTGTTAGCCGAGAGTGTGGCATGATTGGAGCAAGTGATAGAAAAGTGGGGTAGGGAACATACCATGGTTTCAAGAAAGGTAGTTGGTCGATGTAAGGCTTGGGTTTTGTTACACCCCAAAACCAAGAACGACGGAAACGTTCTGGGGCAGAGGACGTCATGTACAATATCACAACAATGAAAAGTAGTAAACAAGCAACAACATCATCCATTGCCTTAATAAAATAATTATTATACAAGTGTGTTCTGGTAAATTTTGATAAACACTAAAGCAAAAATCAAAATGAAAGATGAGTTTTGAACGAGCTCCATCTTCTCTAAACGTTGCATCGGTACCTGTCTATTGATGACCAGAGGATACATGTAATTTTGAAAGAGAGTATCAGCTTTAAAGCTGGTGAGATCATAAGTATTTTAGTGTCTTAATTTGTATGTAAGTATTTGTACGTATATGAACTGTAAGTATTGAAAATGTATATGAATTGTAAGTATAAAAATGTTTGTAAAACAACTGTAAACGTTTGAAAAACCCTAGAAATCCCTATGATTCCTACTAGTATATAAGGGTGTCTTCTACTAAGACATAGCTGCTTTGAATGTAGCCTTCTACCAAGACTTAACTGTTCTAAATGTTCGTTTCTTGTAAAAGTGTGTAATTTTCCCAAGTGTAACTATCATTAACAAAATATAGTTTTTACATTTTATGTTTAAGTGAAAAGATCACTAAGTATATGTAAAAGGAAAATTTATGTAGTACTGTAATGTAGTGCAATAAGGACTACTGCTATACTAACTACCTTAAATCGGATTTATATTAAGGCATCATGTGATTAATTGTACCATATTATTGACTGGTAACAACGACAAAGGTATGGTCGTAAAAAGAAATGATGTTTGGCACACGTAGACCTGCAGGTCCGGCTGTAGCTAGCAGCAACGTGTAGGATAGTCAATCCAGTATAGATCTATATGCAAACTCACACTCTCCCTTCAAGAGACTCTGGCTACAACACGGGCGATGACATTTAAGTCATGCTCCGATTTAGATCACAATGGTTAACGTATTCATGTATATGTAATGTAATGAACCATTCTACCTATAATGTATGTGCTCTCTATCTAGCAAGTATAGTAATGTACTGTAATGTTCTAGTTGTATGTATGTGCTCTCTATCTAGCAAGTATTGACTCATGAATGAACTGACTCATTGTATGATATCGCGTTCTAGTAATAGTTCTAGTATCTTCCCAAACTACCCCTATGGTAGTTTACTAGTAATCTATCTGGTACATATGGACATGGATGTATACCCTTGCTACCCAAGGGCATTGGTTGAACTGGAAGGGCCTTTATGACTATATATGCACATATGATATATAACTAATATTTTAACGACATTCGGACGGATACCCGATATCCCACCAAACCATATCTCAAGCGCGAAAAGGAAATAGGGTGGATAGCCTTCCTAAGTCTTTTAAACATTTCTTATATATCTATACATATACAGGCATGCAATTGATAATACAAAAGCAATACAATAAGTTTTGGTAAAATCTTTAAAGAGTTTTAAACTACTAAGAAGGATGACTTGATGTCAGTTTGTAAAATAGTTTGAAAGCAGTATATAAGAACAAATATAAGTATAAGGAAAACCTTTGTACATAATTATTATCTAAGAAAAGATCAACTTGATGTCAATCTACAAAGCGGTTTTGAAGGCATGGGTTTGATAAAACAGTTTAGTATAAAGAAACATTTCTTTGAAACACAATTGTAAATGAGTTTGAAATGAAACATACAAAGTAAAATGTATAGTGTAATAAGGAGTTTTAAACACATAAAGTGTTTATGAAAAGCATTTGAAGTAAACTGTTTGGTATAACGGCTAATCAGTAGCCAATCATTTGAATGCTGCTTATTAATCACGTGTGATTGATATAATAATTAGCATAATAATACTTGTATCCCCCCCCTCATAAAACATTTAAAAATAGTTAAAACATTTATTAAGGGGTATGAACTCACCTGTAGTGGGTGATACGGATGAACTGAAGAGGTAGGACTGCTAGGTGTCAAGTGAAGACTTTAGACGCACACAATGGTCCTAATTTACATATGAAGACATATGTATATAAACAATTAGTTATTATAACA
This sequence comes from Lactuca saligna, assembly GCF_052625555.1. Taxonomy (NCBI): domain Eukaryota; kingdom Viridiplantae; phylum Streptophyta; class Magnoliopsida; order Asterales; family Asteraceae; genus Lactuca; species Lactuca saligna. The sequence goes on from NC_136419.1 coordinate 211,337,357, forward strand.
TTAATTAAACATGTATAAACACCCTAATGCTAGGAAAACACTTTGATCAAGTGCTAGGAGGCTAACGGGTTGCAACAAAGGAGTGCAAGACCTCTTATGGGAGTTCATGATCAAAAGACAATGTGTGTTGGAGTTTACAGCCCAGGGGAGTAAACTCCTGGCCGTAAACTCTCTATTAGGTCACTAAATGAAGCTTAAAATTATTACAACTTAAGTGGTGAAGTGCTTCAAGGCTTAAACAAGTGTTTGGGCTTCCTTTTAACTCCTTTGAGGAGTTCACGGCCCATGGACCAAATCCCATGGAGATTATGACCATAATCTCCCTTGGGAGGGTGTTTGTGGTGTTTTCAAGTCCCTAATTTATCTAAGAATGAAGCAAGGAAATTGTCCAAGGCTTTAGGAGAGTTTATAGCCCCAATTGGAACTATTTCTTGGAGTTCACGGCCCTGGAACTTCTTGGGCCGTGAACACCTTTTTCTTGGTGTTCTAAAGATGTTTGCTAGTCCTAAACACATTAGGGTACATGTCTAAATTAGTCTCTTGGCTTAAGGATGGTTTTTAGGGCATTTTGACACTTAAAAATGGAGTTCACGGCCCAAGAAATTCCTTGGCCATGAACTCACTTCTAGCCGTTGTTTTTAATTGATTTTGTGGTTTAAACATGTAATGGTGTCTCTAGTTTGAGTTCCAAGGCTTTGAGGGAAATTGGGCACTCTTTTGGCCCTTAAAAAGGAGTTTACTCTCCAAGTGTTCTTGGGCGGTAAACTCCCGAATCTTGGGGTTTTGATTTGATTTTGATGTTATAAACTACAATATAAGCTATATAATATAACTAGATAGAAGTACTCACGATTTGGGATGAAAACCTGAAGATCCGTGAGAGAGAATTTGGCTTTTCTCTAGTTGGAAATGCAACTAATGAATGAATATGGTTCAGATTTCTATATATAGTCTTGAGATTTTTGGCAGAAAATATTTTATTCCCAGAATGAACTCTAATATCATAGAGTATTGGAATAACAGTGTTGCACAAAACCCTAGTGCATCCACTCTCCTGATATCTCCTTAAGTGCTAAACCTGAAATACTCAAACTTATACCCAAAGTCTGGAATTTCACTGTAACTGTTCTAACTTTTATTGGCTTGATATGGTTTGTTCAGAATGGAAATTTCAGGTTGTTATAGGTTTAGATCATGGAAAGAATTCCCGGAACAGAATTGGAGTTCAGAACCCCAAGAGGGCTAGAACAGACTGCATGAGAGAGATTCCCAGGGAGGATGGTCCAGGGTGACGTACGATAGTTTTGAGCGGTTCGGAAATACTGAAGGCCGGAAGGCGTACCGGTCAGGACGAAGGCTCAGGGAACGGTCCAGATAGGCTGAAGGCCCATGAAGGCGTTCCAGACATGTTGAAGGTTCCTAGAGTAGTCCAGATAGGCTGAAGGCCTAGTAAAGTGGTCCAGTCATGCTGAAGACTCTGTATGTGTTAAGTGGATCTGCATGTGGAGAATGAGTGGATATGTCGCCATGCAATAGCAATCGATATGGTTTGGCCCCAAGTATTGATCATGATGATGGATTTGGCTGGAGGTCGTGTGTGGGCCTTGTTGGTTATGTGATTAGATTCGGGGTATATGGGAGTTCGAGAATAGCAGTTGCTTTACATGGATAGTGTAGAGTGGATTTTAGCTCAGTGGCACTTATAGGTGCGGTAAAAGTTGTTAAGTAGACTTCCTGGAATTGAAAGGTATGTAGCTCCAAAAGGAGTGTGAGTCCTCAGAAGGGTAGGCAGTAGAGTAAATGCATGATCAAAAGTGATCAAGTTAATGGTGATAAGCACTAAGGTTGTACCAGATATGTGGGAGCATATACGGGTTGGATGCCCATTGAGATTGAGGAATTGTTAGCACTGATGCGGAGTCAGGGGAGATCGGAAGTGATGAACAGGTAGATCCTTGGATCCCGAATTATGGTTGTGGTCATCAGTTATGTGTGTAGTGGTGTTTCATCCTAGGGGTGGCTGGACCATCGTAAGCATGACTGGTCTTCCAGCCCGAGGCTGAGCGGTCCAGGTACGATGTGTATGAACGTTATGGCTGGATGTTCAGGAGGGTTGCTCGGAAGCTGTGAAATGTTCCATCATGTCAGCGCGGTAAGGGATTTAATCCAGGGAGGAAACGGGATGAGTTTCCATCGGTGCAAGTTAATAGAAGTGGCGCCAAATGGGCGTAACATAGCGGGATAATATTGGGTCTAGACCCGGTGGCTTAGAAGGGTATCCAGTTTTCATAGGTGGCAAATGAATGCGTAATACGGAAGTAAGGAAGTGTCTTCTCGTGGCACTTAGTGATGAGAGTTGTTATTAGAGAAAGGAAGCTGATGGCCGGCTTGAAGCAGTTATCAGGACCCTACAAGGGAAGAGATGGATTTTAGGGATTCAGTAGCAGTGTTTGAAGGAATCCGGGTCGTTTTGAGATCAGTGGATGCATTGTGGGAGTACCATCCGGAAGTTTATATTGTCGTAGGCTTTGAGGACGAAGCCTAATTTAAGTGGGGGAGAGTTGTAACATCCTGAATTTCAGAATATGATTTAAGAGTTTAATGTGTAATTTCAAAGAAGGGACTCAACGAGTAGGTACGCTTACTCGCCGAGTTGGAGCGGGTTTGGGTCGCAAATTAAGTGACCAACTCGCTGAGTCGGAAGCTGGACTCGACGAGTTGGTGTTGGGATGAGAAAAACCCTAATCTTAGGGTTTGCACACTATTTAAAGGACTTAATGTCCTCCCCTCAGCTCCCTTAACCCCCTTTGAGATCCAGTAAACCCTAATTTCATGTGAGGCTTCATTGTTGAGGAGATTGGGACTTGCAAGAGGAAATTGTTGGAAGGAGCTTGAGAAATTGGAAGCTAGCATCAAGCAGTTTGTATAGATCTGGGATCTACATCAGATTTAGGCACATCTCTAAGGTAAGGAGCCCTTATCTTAAGCTATTTCCTTTGTGGTTCATCCATGGTGGTTGTTTTAAGAGTTCTTTAACTTGTTTTGAGACCTATCTCGGATTTGGAGTTAGATATGGGGTTGCTACTCCAGATCTATACTAATGATGGCCTAGAATGTCATAAAGCTTCAGTCTTTGAGTTGTTGGTGAAGCCCCTTTGTCTAAAACCCAAGTCCTAGTGTGTTTTGGTTCTATATCTCTTTGGTTTCACATACAGTTTGCAACTTTATGTGGGGGATAGATTGTTGAAGGGTGGATCTACGGATTGGAGCCGATGCATGGCTCAAAAATCCACTGAATGGAGAGCAGACCAGACGTGTCGAGGCTCGGAGAGTGGACCAGGCCGACTGAAGGCCCGTTGTGGGCGGACCAGTCATACTGTAGACCCGATGTGCATGGATGTTCTAATTGCGATATGTTATGAGTATGTTTGTGTGTGGTTGGTATTTTGGGGGTAACTCACTAAGATTTCGGGATTACAGTTCAGTGTATTGTTTCAGGTACTTCAGGAGATTGTGGCAAGGCGAAGGTATGATTATACTACTCCTCAAGTTTTATGATTCATCTGATATGGTTCTAGGGGATACTCTGATGTTTAAACTATTTCGAAAATAAGATGTATGAACTTAATGGTTTCTGAATGAAATAAAATGTTTTAAATTGGCTGAAATTTTAGGCCGTTACACATGCAAGTAAAGTTTAAAACTTTACGTGATAAGCATGCCCTAGAAGTTTGGATCCATGAGTTAGAGCTGTTGCATGGCTCAAAATATAGTTGTATGGAAAAAAGACCGAATGGAATTGGCGAGTCACAATAAGATGGCCGTGAACTCGACGAGTTGGATGAACAACTCCGCAATTCTAATGAAGATTGTCATAAACTCGACGAGTTGAAGAACAACTTGGCGAATTGGATGAGTTTTCTCTTGGATATGTATGAGTCTGTATCTGTCAAGTTGAAAGGAAGGAACTCGATGGGTGACCTTAAAGTTTGATCGAGAATCAAAGGAACTCGATGAGTCACTCCGATGACTCGGTGAGCTGGAATGTACTTCAGGGAACTCGGAGAGTAGCCAAGGGTACTCGGTGAGTTAAGGTCAACATGGACTGTTGACCATGACTGAGGACATTGACTTTAACAAGGGATTGACTAGTGGGTTATGGAGTACCTTATAAGGTTAAGAACTTATGAGTATGTTGTACTATGATGATAGGTGGTGGGGCCTGTGTCAAGTGATCCGAGAGTTGGAGTTTACCTTTCGTGTCAACATTTGCAAGGTGAGTTATCCTAACTATATCAATAGGGTCTATGGCACAAAGGCCGACCCTTTAGTTGTTATTGTTATGGTATGCTACATGTGGTTATGATCTGTTAGATCGGAATCGGGGTAGACAGTATGTTATGCTCTTATGATTCGTAGGGACTGGTATCTTAGTGACCTGCTAGGTCGGTACTCTAGTTACAGGAGTATTCATTGATTGATGATCAGTGTGACAAATATGTTTGATGTTTATATATACATGTATATGATAGTATGCACACATGGTTATTTGCTTGTGGTTGGGTTGAGGCGGTCCTGCTTTGTGCTTAAGGCCAACATACCCTATGAGCGGTCCGGGGAGGCTGTAGGCCCACATGGCGGACCAGTCATGCTAAAGGATAGGGACAGATTCAGATAGAGTGTAGGTCCGGTATGGTGGTCCAGTCAGGATGATGGCCCTATATGCATGTTGATTGATTGATTATTACTGATACGGTATTGTCAGTGTGGTATTGGTATTTCGGGGGTAGCTCACTAAGCCCTCGGGCTTACAGTTTTCAGCTTATTGTTTCAGGTACTTCAGGAGATCATGGAAAGGCGAAGGTGTGACCATACCGCTCCTCATCCTTATGTAATGATTTTTGGGACACTCTGATGGAAAATGATTTGAAAACATTTTCTAAACAATGCTATTTGGTTTTAATTTATGATTGTAAAAGGTTAGATTTGGTGAGAAATTTATGGATGTTACAAGTTGGTATTAGAGCCTTTGATTGAGTGAATTAGAGGAACACTCGTGTGAATCCAGTCTCAAATCAAGGAGATATTCGGAAAATAAGTTTTAAAATTGTTTTCAAAATAAAGGATGGAGGATGCAGAGGGTACGATCAGCCGGAGTCTGTAAGTAAACCCAAAAATACAGTGCAGTTATTTGATATTTTGATATGTTAGAATAGCATGCTAGTGCTAGGCTAGGGATCTTCAGGAATCACATGATAGATTTGCCTGATTGCATGATGCCTATTATCCTAGGGTTTCTTGTATGTGGTATTGACATCATGACTGTAGATGTTTAGTGTATGCATCATGATTGTGCACACTAAAGACCTTATAGCCTGAGAATGTTGATTCTGCCTTCGGGTAGGTTTGGATATTCAAAAGTCTATAGGGTCCAACATTATGTGCAACTAGCATGCACTAGCGCTGCAGGGGATGATGGAAGTTTCATGGATGTGTGAGTCGTGATAAGTGTTGAGACTAGATGCGAGATATTTGGTATTCCTTTAGAAATCATGGTTGAGAGCGTTTCCTATGTTGATGATATTGTTAGGGCGTTATGGTGATACTTGAGACAAATATGGGTAGGTGTGGAAGGTAGTATGGGCCCGTACTACTGAAATCACAGGACCCATACACGTGGCAAGGAAATCACAACCCCTAGGGTTTTTAGGTTTTGGTCTCCCGACATTATGTTATTTATCTGATGACTTATATATATATATATATATATATATATATATATATATATATATATATATATATATATATATATATATATATATATATATATATATATATATATATATATATATATATCAGTATGGTGGTGATAAGACATGTTGCTTCAGGATCCGGATTAAGATCGGGGTCGGGAGACAGAGGGTTGGAGGTGTCGGTAGCACCTGAGCTTGTGGTTCAGATATGGACCGAGGAGTTGGATGCCTGGATCCGGGAGATCATGCACGACGAGATTACTGCTGCATTCCGAGCGCAACTACCAGAGATGTATGCGTCGATTAATACTGCTATGGTTGAGTACTTTGATGAGTGATATGCATCTCTAGTAGAGACAATAACTGCTGCAGCCACTTCGGCTGTAACTACGACAGGGGTCGCAGGAGGAGCCGGTAGGGCTTTCCAGTACCGGGACTTCGATAATACGAAGCCCCCGACATTTGATGGTATACAGGATGTGATTAGGGCTATGAGGTGGTTATCTGATGTGGAGGGCTATTTCTTCACGTTCTCATGTCCTGCTGTCCAGAAGGTCAGGTGTTCCCTGAACCTTCTAAGGCTTGGGGAAAAGGATTGGTGGAGGCTGACAGCTCGGTTGTATATTGATGATCAGCGGGCTGCTGTTACTTGGGAGCAGTTCAGAGATATGTTCTGCACCCGCTACGTTCCACGCGTTAAGCGGGAGAGGTTTGCGTAGGAGTTTTTGACGTTGAGACAGGATGGGGACTCTGTGATGGAGAATACCCGTATGTTCACAGAGAGGGCTATGTTTTGCCTGGAGTTAGCTTCAGAGCAGTCTCAGACGACTTGTTATCTGAGTATGCTCAAGACTGATATTCGACAGTTTGTGTCTACACAGCGATGTGATACTGTAACAACGCAAATTTTCAAATAAATTTTTCATTTTAAACAAAGTGAGTTCATTCAAGCAATAATATTTATTTCATGTTTCAAAACAAATACATATGTAAAATCCCCAAGATCTCAAATAGCAGCAGTGTGTATGCATCATGCCGGCGCCTTCCCACGGTCCTCGCTAGTACCTGAAACACATACATAACAACTTGTAAGCATAAATTCTTAGTGAGTTCCCCAGTATACCACTTACACATATACGCCTTTCCAGGCCCGGACCTTCCGGTCCACAGTACAATGCCTTCCGGCCCGCCTTCCGGCCCATAAAATAATTGCCTTCCGGCCCATAAGATAATTGCCTTCTGGCCCATAAGATAAATTGCCTTCCGGCCCATAACATGATTGCCTTCCGGCCCATAAATATATATAACACATAATGCATTTACTCTAACACATATATCACATATATCATAAATCATCACTGACCTTCCTGTCACATAATACATTGCCTTCCGGCCCATAGAAACATACATAGTATGCATAGCAACTATTCCTTTCAATTATAGCACATATAAAAGACATAGCATATCCGACCTTCCGGTCACACAGTCAAACCCTTCCGGGTACAGTATAGTGAGAAGACTCACCTCGTAGTATGTAAACTATAAACTCTAGAAACCCCTCGCACTCAGTCCGCCGATCTGCAGTCTCCCTATAATACCATATACCTTTATTAATAATCTTATCAAACAAGACAACTGTCCCTACGAAATTACATGCAGGTCAACTCTGGTCAACGGTCAACTTGACCGGACTCGTCGAGTGCAAAGGCGACTTGACGAGTCTAGACGTCCTCCCTGATTTTCCCTGTTGTTCCCCTTTCTACTCGTCGAGTATCCCTCTTGACTCGACGAGGTCCTCGTGGAAGAATCGCGGGGCCACCCCGACTCCACTCGCCGAGTCCGAAGACGACTCGACGAGTTCCAATGAATCCTCAACTACTCGCCGAGTCTGAAGAACAACACGGCGAGTCCCTATAAATCTTCAAGCTGCTCGCCGAGTCTGATCATTGGACTCGGCGAGTCCATGCCATGCAGTCGATCATCTACTCCCTGAAATACGCATGGTCCTAAGACATGCACCCATGGGACTTTCTGGACGTCTAAGTATCCTACTACTGGGGTATAAACGACTGGGCAACACACAATAATCTATCTAATCCCCAAATGGGTTTCATAAACCCTAGATTCGTGTACAACACCAAAACAATAGAAATGGTCCGAGTATTACCTGGCAACGTGTTCTCTGTGCCCCAACCTTCAGAGTTCAATCCCCTGGATCCTCCTTTCACCACAACCTTGCCTCTTCTTGCCTAACAAAGCCTTCAAGCTTCTACTAGCCTTCACTCCTGCTCCAGATGCCCACAGACGTTTAGGTTCTCCTCAATCGGCCAAAAGACGAGCAATGACGGCCCTAAAGACGTTATATACGATCCAGAATCAAACGGCTAGGGTTTCTGCTGAACAGCGTCGACTCGCCGAGTCCCTAATGGACTCGTCGAGTCCAGTCGCGAATCTGCGACCAAGTCCGTGGTCCTACTCGGCGAGTCAGGCACCAACTCGCTGAGTCCCCTCCTAAAAATGCCCCAAACATAGTTTTAAAGCAATACCTGAAATTCCGGGCTGTTACAACTCTCCCCCACTAGAACTAGACTTCGCCCTCGAAGTCTCACTCTGCGAATAACTCCGGATGTTGCTCTCGCATTTCACGCTCCGGCTCCCAAGTCATCTCCGATCCCTTCCGGTGTTGCCACTGAACCAACACCACAGGTAACTCCTTGTTCTGCAGAACCTTGATCTTCCGATCCCTGATAGCTACTGGTCTCTCGGCGTAATTCAGGCTCGCATCCAACTGAATATCCTCCAACGGAACCACCGCCGATTCATCGGCTATACACTTCCTCAACTCTGATACGTGAAAGGTATTGTGAATCTGTCCCAACTCTGCTGGCAACTCCAATCGATAAGCTACCCGACCTACCCTTGCAATTACCCGAAATGGACCTATGAACCGGGGCCCCAACTTGTCCCTCTTTCTGAACCGGATCACACCCTTCCAAGGAGAAACCTTCAGGAGAACGAAGTCGCCGACCTGGAATTCCAGCTCGGACCGGCGCCTGTCCGCATAACTCTTCTGTCGGCTTTGGGCGGTCAATAATCTCTGCCTAACCTGCTGAATCTGCTCTGTCGTCTGGAGTACGATCTCTGTACTGCCCATCACCCTCTGACCCACCTCTCCCCAGCAAATGGGGGTCCGACACCTCCTACCATACAACAACTCAAAAGGTGGCATACCAATGCTCGAATGATGGATGTTGTTGTAGGAAAACTCAGCCAAAGGCAAATGCGCATCCCAGCTACCCCCGAAGTCTAACACACACGCTCTAAGCATGTCTTCCAATGTCTGAATCGTCTGCTCACTCTGCCCGTCTGTCTGGGGATGGTATGCGGTACTAAAATGCAGTTTAGTACCCAGCTCCTCATGGAATTTCTTCCAGAACCTGGAAGTGAAGCGTACATCACGGTCTGAAACAATCGAGATCGGCACTCCATGCCGAGATACTATCTCTCTCACGTATAACTCCGCCAACTTCTCCGCTGATGAACTCTCGCTAATGGCAATGAAGTGTGCACTCTTCGTCAACCTATCCACAATCTCCCAAATTGCATCGACTCCTCTGGCAGTTCTCGACAATTTGGTGATGAAATCCATCGCAATCTGTTCCCACTTCCACTCAGGAATCTCCAAGGGCTGCAACTTACCGTGCGGTCTCTGGTGCTCGGCCTTAACCCTATGGCAGGTCAAACACCTCTCAACGAACCAAGCGACGTCTCTCTTCATGCAAGGCCACCAATATTCCTTTCTCAAGTCCAAATACATCTTCGTAGCACCGGGATGGATCGAGAATTTCGATCTATGAGCCTCCTCCATCAAAATAGTACGCGTACCGCCCACGAATGGTACCCAAATCCGACCCTGAAACGTCAAAAATACTCGTCCATCCTTAACGAACTCTGAAATTAACCCAACGACTCTCTCTTTCTTCTGCATCTCGGATCTCACAGCCTCGGCCTGCGCCCCACGAATAGCATCCAATATCGGGGTCATCACTGTTAGTCTCAAACATACATCTCGCAATGGAGTGCTCTCCGCTCTACGACTCAATGCATCGACTACCACATTAGCCTTGCCTGGGTGGTATAGGATCTCACAGTCATAATCCTTAACCACGTCCAACCATCTCCTCTGACGCATATTTAGGTTGGGTTGATCCATCAAATACTTCAAACTCTTATGGTCCGTGTATATAGTACAACGAACCCCGTACAGGTAGTGACGCCATATCTTGAGAGCGAACACCACTGCCCCCAACTCTAAATCATGTGTGGGATATCTCGCCTCATGAGGCTTCAGCTGCCTCGACGCATAAGCTATCACATGCCCTCTCTGCATCAACACCGCACCCAGTCCCGAAATCGATGCGTCGCAATATACAACAAAATCCTCCATCCCTTCCGGGAGGGTTAACACCGGGGCTTCGCACAATCTCTGACGAAGTGTCTCGAAGGAAGTCTGTTGCTCGGGTCCCCATGAGAATGTAACACCCTTTCGGGTCAACCTGGTGAGCGGTACTGCGATCTTGGAGAAGTCCCTAATAAACCTCCGATAGTACCCCGCCAACCCAAGGAAACTCCTGATCTCGGAAGGTGACTTCGGTGCCTCCCAACTCATCACTGCTTCCACCTTGGCCGGATCGACCAATATCCCTGCCTGATTAACAACATGTCCAAGAAATTGGACCTCCCGCAACCAGAAGTCACATTTGGAGAATTTTGCATATAGCTTCTCCGACCTCAATACCTCAAGGACCTCCCTCAAATGTCTCTCATGCTGCTCTCTAGTCCGCGAATATACTAGGATGTCGTCGATAAATACAATCACAGACCGATCCAGCATCGGCCTGCATACCCTGTTCATGAGGTCCATGAACACTGCCGGGGCATTGGTGAGCCCAAAAGGCATCACCACGAACTCGTAATGCCCATACCGCATCCTGAATACTGTCTTCTGGACGTCCTCATCCCGCACTCTTACCTGATGATACCCTGATCTCAAATCGATCTTGGAAAACCAAGATGCCCCTTGCAACTGATCGAATAAATCGTCGATCCTCGGTAACGGATAGCGGTTCTTGACCGTCACCTTGTTCAACTCCCGGTAATCAATACACATCCGGTGTGAACCATCCTTCTTCTTGACGAATAGAATCGGTGCTCCCCACGGCGAGCTACTCGGCCGAATAAATCCCTTCCCCAGCAACTCCTGGAGTTGCGAGGACAACTCTTGCATCTCTGGAGGTGCAAGACGATAAGGCACCTTCGCAATGGGCGCAGCCCCCGGAATCAGATCGATACCAAACTCCACTTGCCTCGCAGGAGGTACTCCCGGCAAATCCTCGGGAAAAACATCTGGAAACTCGCGCACCACTGGTACCTCCTCCACTGTCCTCGGTCTCTCAGAAGCCTCCCGCGTATCCATCACATACGCCACAAAACCTTTACATCCCTGTTGTAGACACTGCCTCGCCCTAGCGGCCGAACAAAAAGCTGATCCCGAACGGGTACCCTCGTCGTACACCGTAAGAACTTCCCCACTAGGGTCTCGTATAGTCACCAGTTGGCGCTCACAGTCGATGACAGCACTGAATCGGCTCAACCAGTCCATGCCCACGATGACACAGACATCACCCATCGCAATAGGAATTAGGTCAATCGGGAATGCAACCCCAAAAATCTCTAGCACGCATCCCCGAAGAACCTCCGTAGCACAAACTACCCTCTCGGCCGCTATAGAAACGCTCAGAGGCCGACTTAACGGCTCACGACTAATGCTGATATGCTGACTAAAAGCTAAAGATACAAAGGATCTACTCGCACCGGAATCAAATAACACAAGAGCAGGCATAGAGTTCACAATAAAAGTACCTACACATATATTCGCATAAGCATAACATTTCAACTTAAAATAAATATGCGAATTACAGTATACCTGGCACCACATCGGGTGCAGCGCGGACCTCCTCCGCAGTCAGCTGAAAGGCTCTCCCGCGAGCCCTCGGAGCCTCAACCTTCGTCGGTCGTGTCTCGATAGCCCTGGTAGTAGGTGTAGATCCCTGACGAAGCTGCGGACACTCGGCCTTCCGATGGCCTGTCTGGTTGCAATGAAAGCAAACCATAAACCCCTTAGGACAATCCCTGGCAATGTGTCCTTCCTTGCCACACTTGTAGCAACCACCCGCTCTACACGCCCCCTTATGACTCTTGCCGCACTTTCCGCAAGTGCGGCCCTTCGAACCTCCCGTCCTCGCATCAACGGATTTGAACCGCTTGACTGCCGGCTGAGACTGAGCCGGTCGCCGGTCCACCTGCCGAGACTCGGCCTCCTCCCTGGCCTGGGTCTCCAACTCAATCTCGCGCTTCCTGGCATTCGCCTGAAGCTCAGTGAAAGTACGATAGGTGGAGTTTGACACAAACTCCCGGACATCCCTCCTCAACACGCCCAAGTACCGGCTCATCCGTGACTGCTCTGTAGACACCAACTCGGGGCAGAACATCGCCCTCTCATGAAATTTCCGTGTAACCACCGCAACGGAATCAGTACCCTGCTTAAGGGTCAAGAACTCCTGGATCAATCGTTCCCTCTCCACTGGGGGAACGTACTCGTCCCTGAACATCTCAGTAAACCTCTCCCATGTCACCGCTGAAATCTCCGCCTGAGTGAAGTTCGCCGTCACGAACTTCCACCAATCCTTCGCTCCCAAACGGATCTGGTTCAAGGTGAACCGTACCCTCAGGTGCTCCGGGCATGAACAAGTGTAGAAGCACCCCTCAATATCGGCGATCCACCTCATCGCAGCAATCGGATCCTGCGTTCCATCGAACTCAGGGGGTTTCGTGTTGCTGAATTCTCGGAATAGCAACGAATCACCCCCTTGCGGCCTAGCAGCGGCCACAGCTGCGGTAGCGGCAGCGACTGCAGCTTCAGTCAGTGCGGCGTACCGCTCCTCAAACTCCTCCATCAGGGTGGTCTTAATGGACCCAAACATCTCCGGGATCTCAGCCCAAACCGCCGCAGCTACCTCCTCCTAAATCATCTGACGAATCTCCTCGTCACTCATACTGCTCGAACTCGCTCCGTGGCGTGTCGTAACCATGATGTCTCTGAAATACAACATAAGATTATCAGAGACTCCATCAAGTATAATTGTACTCGATAACGCAACCCTACTCAGTCTCCGATATCTAGGGATTCTTACTTGGGTCTTCCACCGACCCGGTGTCTTCGGTAGTACGGGCCCAATACTACCGACCACACCGTATCAGTATTCGTCCCAAATCTTCCTCCCCAAACCCCGAATGATGAGTACTCTACTTCTAGTATGCACTATCTACTAGCACGCTACCGAATATCTCATATAAGCAACCTCCCTAGACTAAGGCATCACAAAACAGGCCATTCTAGTCCTATCATGTATACCTAGTCTTCTAGCATGCATAACAATTCATAATTCAGTGCATAATATAACATTGTAAGGTATTATGGGGATCTTTACCGTTCGGGCGCTGGCTGATCGTACACACTGCTCCGTTCTTGTTCACCACCTTACCATTTATAAAAAAAAATTTATGTTTTTATTAATTTTTAAAGATTTTTCCTCAAATCCTCGGTTTGAGTTCAGTTACACCCGAAGGTACACCCGAATCCCTCAAACCAAGGCTCTGATACCAATTGTAACAACGCAAATTTTCAAATAAATTTTTCATTTTAAACAAATTGAGTTCATTCAAGCAATAATATTTATTTCATGTTTCAAAACAAATACATATGTAAAATCCCCAAGATCTCAAATAGCAGCAGTGTGTATGCATCATGCCGGCGCCTTCCCACGGTCCTCGCTAGTACCTGAAACACGTACATAACAACTTTTAAGCATAAATGCTTAGTGAGTTCCCCAGTATACCACTTACACATATACGCCTTTCCAGGCCCGGACCTTCCGGTCCACAGTACAATGCCTTCCAGCCCGCCTTCCGGCCCATAAAATAATTGCCTTCCGGCCCATAAGATAATTGCCTTCCGGCCCATAAGATAAATTGCCCTCCGGCCCATAACATGATTGCCTTCCGGCCCATAAACATATATAACACATAATGCATTTACTCTAACACATATATCACATATATCATAAATCATCACTGACCTTCCTGTCACATAATACATTGCCTTCCGGCCCATAGAAACATACATAGTATGCATAGCAACTATTCCTTTCAATTATAGCACATATAAAAGACATAGCATATCCGACCTTCCGGTCACACAGTCAAACCCTTCCGGGTACAGTATAGTGAGAAGACTCACCTCGTAGTATGTAAACTATAAACTCTTGAAACCCCTCGCACTCAGTCCGCCGATCTGCAGTCTCCCTATAATACCATATACCTTTATTAATAATCTTATCAAACAAGACAACTGTCCCTACGAAATTACATGCAGGTCAACTCTGGTCAACGGTCAACTTCACTGGACACGTCGAGTGCAAAGGCGACTCGACGAGTTTAGACATCCTCCCTGATTTTCCCTGTTGTTCCCCTTTCTACTCGTCGAGTATCCCTCTTGACTCGACGAGGTCCTCGTGGAAGAATCGCGGGGCCACCCCGACTCCACTCGCTGAGTCCGAAGACGACTCGACGAGTTCCAATGAATCCGCAACTACTCGCCGAGTCTGAAGAACAACTCGGCGAGTCCCTATAAATCTGCAAGCTGCTCGTCGAGTCTGATCATTGGACTCGGCGAGTCCATGCCATGTAGTCGATCATCTACTCCCTGAAATACGCATGGTCCCAAGACATGCACCCATGGGACTTTCTGGACGTCTAAGTATCCTACTACTGGGGTATAAACGACTGGGCAACACACAATAATCTATCTAATCCCCAAATGGGTTTCATAAACCCTAGATTCGTGTACAACACCAAAACAATAGAAATGGTCCGAGTATTACCTGGCAACGTGTTCTCTGTGCCCCAACCTTCAGAGTTCAATCCCCTGGATCCTCCTTTGACCACAACCTTGCCTCTTCTTGCCTAACAAAGCCTTCAAGCTTCTACTAGCCTTCACTCCTGCTCCAGATGCCCACAGACGTTTAGGTTCTCCTCAATCGGCCAAAAGACGAGCAATGACGGCCCTAAAGACGTTATATACAATCCAGAATCAAACAGCTAGGGTTTCTGCTGAACAGCGTCGACTCGCCGAGTCCCTAATGGACTCGTCGAGTCCAGTCGCGAATCTGCGACCAAGTCCGTGGTCCTACTCGGCGAGTCAGGCACCAACTCGCCGAGTCCCCTCCTAAAAATGCCCCAAACATAGTTTTAAAGCAATACCTGAAATTCCGGGCTGTTACAGATACCCTCCTGGATCTTCACAAAGCCGCAAGGCGGCGTGATTTGGAGATAGAGCTGCAGCTAAAGGAGCAGCGTCTGGCACCGACACAGTCTCAGCCGGTGCCTAAGCGGTCTAAGACCGCTGATACACGGTCTGGGGGTCAGCAGAGATGCACTTGTGGAAAGTGTGGTAGGGTTCATTCGGGAGTTTGTAGAGTAGGAGGTGGGTGCCACAAATGTGGCAAGGAGGGGCACTATGCCAGGGACTGTCGTCAGTCCGCCCCTACCGCATATATGAGGATTTGTTACCATTATCATCAGATTGGTCATGTGAAGACCAACTATCTGCAGCTCACCACCAAGTCGGCCCAAGGTTCAGCACCCACTGCTGTGAGGATTGGGGATGGGAGGCCAGTCAAGGTGGAGCCTCCGAAGGCCCAAGGGCGCGCCTTCCAGCTCACGGCCGAGGAGGCCAATTCAGCACCAGATGTGGTTGCTGGTACGTTTCCATTTTCTATCTGAATTATTGTATCTGTGTTATGCTTATTGATTGTACCTATGATTAGGTACGTTTTTAGTGAATTCTTTACCCACTTTGGTATTATTTGACTTAGGGGCGAGTCGGTCGTTTGTATCTTAGACCTTCTCTAGAGGGTTCAGTGTGCCTAAAGATGATCTTGAGTGCCCGTTGCGAGTTTTGATCGTCAACGAGCACGGGGTTTATTCTTCTTCGGTCTATCGGGGATGCGAGTTGGAGATTTTTGGGGTGTCCTTCCCGATAGAATTGATTTCTATCCCCATAGGGGAAGTGTGTGTGATTGTAAGGATGGATTGGCTTAGTCGTTTTGGCGCCATGATCGACTGTGAAGGGAAGCGAGTGGTGGTTCAAACCCCAAGTGGAGGAGAATTTGTAATATATGGTGAGGGCACCATGTTGGGATCAGGGTTTTGTTCGGCAGCTAGGGCTCGATAGTATATTCTGCATGGGTTTGCCGAGTATTTGGCGTATGTTGTAGATACGCGGGATAGAGAGCATCTCTCAGCTTCTGAGGTCCCGGTGGTGAGGGGGTTTGCTGCCATGTTTCCAGAAGAGTTACCCAGAGTGCCTCTAGAGATGCAGGTTGAGTTCATGATTGACCTAGTGCCAGGTGTGGCCGCTATCGCCAAGGCGCCATACCGACTGCCACCGCCAGAGATGCAGGTGTTGTCATCTCAGTTGCAGGAACTGTTGTGTAAGCAGTTTATTCGTCCGAGTGGTTCACCCTGGGGAGCACTGATCCTTTTCGTCAGGAAGAAGGACGGTTCGCATAGGATGTGCATTGACTTTAGGGAGCTGACAAAGTTAACGGTGAAGAACCGTTATCCACTCCCGAGGATAGATGATCTTTTAGATCAGTTGTAGGGTGCATCTTGGTTTTCCAAGATTGATTTGAGATCAGGATATCACTAGGTCAGGGTGAGGGAGGAGGACGTGGAGAAGACCGTGTTTTGGACTCGTTATGGTCATTACGAGTTCGTGGTGATGCCGTTAGGGCTCACTAACAAGCCGGCGGTGTTCATGGATCTGATGAACCGAGTCTGCAGACCGATGCCCGATCGCTCGGTCATTGTGTTCATATATGATATCTTGATGTATCCAAGACTCGAGAGCGGCAAGAGGAGCATCTGAGTGGGTTGTTGGAGGTTCTGAGGCGAGAACGGCTGTTATCCAAGTTCTCGAAATGCGAGTTTCAGTTACGAGAGGTCCAGTTCCTCGGACATCTCGTTAACCAGGAGGGGATCTTGGTCGATCCAGCTAAGGTGGAGGCGGTTATACAGTGGGAGACTCCAAAATCTCCCTCGGATATTAGGAGTTTCTTCGGTTTAGCAGGGTATTATCAGAGATTCGTTCGTGATTTCTCCAAGATTGTCATGCCCCTCACTCGTCTAACGAATAAGGGGGTGGATTTCTGATGGGGCCCAGAGCAGCAGAGGGCATTTGAGACCCTTCGGCGATGTTTATGCGAGGCGCCGGTATTGACACTCCCCGAGGGAGTTGAGGATTTTGTGGTATTTTTTGATGCATCCATCACAGGCTTGAGGGTAGTCCTCATGCAGAGAGAATGAGTTATAGCCTACTTATCACGGCAGTTGAAGCCGCATGAGACGAGATACCCTACGCACAATCTTAAGTTGGGAGTAGTGGTTTTCGCTCTCAAGATTTGGAGGCACTATCTGTACGAGGTCCATTGTACGATATACACGGATCACAAGAGTTTGAGACATATCATGGATCAGCTGAACCTGAACATGAGGCAACGCAGGTGGCTGGATGTGGTCAAGGACTATGATTGTGAGATCTTTTACCATCCTGGTAAAGCGAACGTGGTTGTGAATGCTCTAAGATGGAAGTCAGTTGGGTCCTCTACCCCAGCCAGGTGTATGAGGATTCCCTACTGGTGGGTTTGGTCAGGGATGCTTAGATTGAGGAAATGAGACTAGAAAACTGGAAGTTGGAGAGGATTAAGGGCGAAAGCACCCAGTTTGTTAAGGATAGCCGCGGGTTGTTGACCCGTTACGGTCGGGTTTTGGTTCAGATGTCTGGAGGGGTCCGGCAGATAGTGATGCAGGAGGCTCATAAGTCTCGTTTTTCGATTCACTTGGGAGCCACCAAGACGTACCGTGATTTGAGTTTGAGTTATCAGTGGCCTGGCATGAAGCGAGATATTGCTTGGTTTGTTTAGAGGTCCTTGACTTGTAGGATGGTCAAGGCCGAGCATCAGAGTCCGCATGGTAAGCTACAGCCTCTGAGATTCCCATGTGGAAATGGGAACGGATCGCGATGGATTTCATCACGAAGTTGCCAAAAACAGCAAGGGGGTTCAATTCTATATGGGTCATCGTGGATTGATTGACCAAGAGTGCCCATTTTCTAGCCATACGGGAGAGTTCGTCGACAAAGAAGTTGGCCGACCTGTACGTCAGAGAGATTGTCTCTCGCTATGGGGTTCCAGTTTCTATCGTTTCCGATCGAGATGTCAGGTTTACTTCCCGTTTTTGACAAAAGTTCCGTGAGGAACTGGGTACGAGACTGCATTTTAGCATAGCGTTCCATCCGCAGACTGATAGGCAGAGTGAGCCGACCATTCAGACCCTCGAGGATATGTTGAGGGCCTACATCATTGATTTTGGTGGGAGTTGGGATTCCCACCTACCGCTTGCAGAACTTGCCTACAACAACAACTATCATTCCAGTATCGGCGCCCTGCCTTTCGAGCTGTTTATGGGGGGAAGTGCAAGTCCCCAGTCTGGTGGGGTAAGGTTGGGCACAGGATGATGGGTCAGACTGAGGTAGTTCTGCAAACTACCGAGATGATACAACAGATTAGACAGCGACTGCAGACCGCTCAGAGCCAGCAGAAAAGTTATGCCAACGGACGCTGATCTGAGTTGGAATATCAGGTGGGTGACATGGTTCTTCTGAAGGTCTCACCCTGGAAGTTTGTGATCCGCTTCAGGAAGAGGGGAAAATTGGGTCCCCATTACATTAGGTCATTCAGGATTATTGCCAGGGTTGGCAGGGTGGCTTTTAGGTTAGAGCTTCCGGAGGAGCTTAGCCAGATCCATAGCACATTTCATGTTTCACAATTGCGAATATGCTATGAACCAGGAGGTGGTGGTATCGTTCGACGGCATTCCGTTCGATGAGCACCTAAACTATGTGGACAGGCATATGGCTATTTTGGAAAAGAAGAAGAAGATTATGCGGAACAAGGAAATACCTTTAGTAAAGGTACGGTGGGAACATCAGAAGGGATCCGAGTGGACATGGGAGCCAGAGGCGGAGATGCGTGAGCATTACCCGACATTGTTTATTCCAACGGACTTCAAGGATGAAGTCTAGTTCAAGTGGGGGAGAGTTGTAACATGCCATTTCTCAGGTATTGCTTAAATAAGATTTATTGGGTTAAGCTCTACTAGATGAGTTGGTTGACCTACTAGTCGAGTAGCTGCTGGATGAGATCGCATTTTAAGTGACCTACTCAGCGAGTCCAAGTTGGGACTCGGCGAGTAGGAGCTGGCAGTGGAAACCCTAAATCCTTGGGTTTGCACCTCTATTTAAAGGAGCCTTAGCCTCCTTTTGCCTCTTTGCATTCTTTAAGAGCCCTTTAAAACCCTAATTCATGTGTATGTGCCTTGGTGTGGTTTTTGAAGCTCTGAAAGAGAATCTTGGAGGAAGAAAGCTAAGAGTGCAAAAGAAATTGAAGCAAGGAAGGAGTGGGAAGCAGGATATACCTCAGCTAGCATCCTTTGGAGGTATCAAAGTGCCATCCTTACTTCCCTTTTTCCCTTTTGTTGATTTTCTAGGGCTTTTTATGGATTTTCAAGTTGGTATGATGAGCTATGGGCTAGATCTAAAGTTGTAACTTCAGATCTGGACCCTCCTTGGATTCTAGAAGCATAAAGTCACAGTCTTGGTTGTGATTAAGGTCCCCTTTGAGCATGAAGTTCCATTAAAAACTTAAAATAGACATTTAGAGCCTTTATAGTCATACATGCACGTAAAGTTTTCAACTTTACGTGATAAGCATGTCCTAGAAGCTTGGATCTATGAGTTGGAGACGTTGCATGGCTCAAAATATGTCTGTATGAAAAAAACAAAGACTGAATGGACTCGGTGAGTCGCAAAGTGACTCGGCGAGTCACATGAAGATAGTCGTGAACTCGACGATTTGGGTGAACAACTCTGCGAGTTTGATGAAGATTGCCATAAACTCGACGAGTTGAAGAACAACTCGGCGAGTCGGATGAGTTTTCTCTTGGATATGTATGAGTTTGTATCCGTCGAGTTGAAAGGAGGGAACTCGACGGGTGACCTTAAAGTTTGATCAAGAATCAAAGGAACTCGACGAGTCACTCTGATGACTCGGCGAGCTGGAATGTACTTTAGGGAAATCGGCGAGTAGCCAAGGGTACTCGGTGAGTTAAGGTCAACATGGACTATTGACCTTGACTGAGGACTTTGACTTTAACAAGGGATTGACTAGTGGGTTATGGAGTACCTTATAAGGTTAAGGACTAATGACTATGTTGTACTATGATGATAGGTGGTGGAGCCTGTATCAGGTGACCTGAGAGTTGGAGTTTACCTTTCGTGTCGACATCTGCGAGGTGAGTTATCCTCACTATATCGATACGTGTCTATGGCACCAAGGCCGGCCCTTTAGTTGTTATTGTTATGGTGTGCTACGTGTGGTTATGATCTCTTAGATCGGAATCGGGGTAGACAGTATGTTATGCTCTTATGATCCTTAGGGATTGGTATGTTAGTGACCTGCTAGGTCGGTACTCTAGTTACAGGAGTATTCTTTGATTGATGGTCAGTGTATATGATAGTATGCACATATGGTTATTTGCTTGTGGTTGGTTTGAGGCAGTCTTGCTTTGTGCTGAAGGCCAATATGCCCTATGAGCGGTTTGAGGAGGCTGTAGGCGCACGTGGCGGACCAGTCATGCTGAAGGCCCGGGATAGATTCAGATAAACTGTAGGGTCGGTAGGGCCGGTAGGGCAGTCCAGTCAGCCAATGGCCTAGTCTGCATGTTGATTGATTGATTATTACTGATATGGTATTGTCAGTGTGGTATTGGTATTTTGGGGGTAGCTCACTAAGCCCTCGGGCTTACAGTTTTTTGTTTATTGTCTCAGGTACTTCAGGAGATCATGGAAAGGCGAAGGCGTGACCGTACCGCGCCTCATCCTTAGGTTATGATTTTTGGGACACTCTGATGGAAAATGAGTTGAAAACATTTTGTAAACAATGCTATTTGGTTTTTATTTATGATTGAAAAAGTTTAAATTTGGTGTAAAATTTATGGATGTTACCTTACTAGTTACCAGGCCATAGTCATTCGATTTTTTAACATCCAGATTTCCAGGTATATTATTTTAGTGATTTATTTTCAAGGATCATTGATCTACTCGAAGAGTTGGCTCTACGACTCGCCGAGTAGAAGCGGGTTTGACACGTGAGTTTAATGATCTACTCGATGATTCCGAGAGTGGACTTGCCGAGTAGGCGCTGGAATGAGAAACCCTAAGGCCACCTGTTTGGGACCTATTTAAAGGCACTTATAGCCTCCTTCGGCGGCCACGCTTCACAGAGAGAAACCCTAACCTGCCCCTTTCGTTGTGTAGAGAGAGAGAGAGAGTCCATTTTGAGCATTCTTGTGCATTTTGGAGGAAGAATTGGAATAGCCTGGTGGATATAATCAAGAGAAGGTTGTGGGTTTTGCATTCTTCTATCATTAGCTTCTTTTCTGATATAAAAAGCTCTTACCTTGGCCACGTTTTCGTTAGATCTAATTTTTGGGAGTTTCTAGGGTTTTCTCCCAAATCATCTTGTGTCCTTGAGTTATTTAAACATGGTTGAGTTTAGAACCTCAGATCTAGACTAGAGAAGGTCTTGAGATTCCAAAGATTCGAGGTTTATTGAGCTGGAGACAAGCTCATGTGCATTTAACCTTTCTTGGGGCTTGTAATGGCATTATGGAGAATATATGCCATGGACGAATGTACATATCGAAGCTTTACATGACAATCAAGCCTAAGGAGCCTAGATCTAGTGTTTGGAGTGATAGATCTGCCCTAAAACGTCTGAATGGGAGTTTGGACTGGAAGAACTCGTTGAGACCATGTGCAGACTCGATGAGTCAATTAGGGTTTACCCAATAAAGTCCGAATACCCTACAACTCGACAAGTAGACGGGTCTACTCGGCGAATAGAGTTGGTTTTCATTATGTCTCTGAGGGAACGAGGGGACTCGACGAATCCTCTTGGTGCACTCGACGAGTTGAGTCAACATGGACTGTTGACTCAAGTTGGCTACCGTTGACTGTTGACTCAAGGGGTAGAATAGTCTCTTACCCTTACCAAGAGATAGAGACGTGTTAGTAGGAGCTTATTAGTATAACTGGTCTAATTAGAGATAATCACCATATGTATTAGGCGGAGGCTGTTTCAATGATTCGTGTACAAGTTGTATTAGCTTGCTTACTTTGAGGTGAGTCTTCTCACTATACTTTACCAACACTGGTACTATGTGTGACTAGAGGGTATTATGTGCTTGCTTGAGTTATGTATGCTTTGGTGATATGTATTGTATGTTATATTATGTGTTGCTTAGACTGGACCGGAGGGTCCAATGAACTATGAGGCCGGAGGGTTCTTAATCAGGCTGGACCAAAGGGCCCAATGAGTTGTCGGACTGGAGGGTCCCACTAAGACACATTGACCAGAAGGTCTTCCAGAGATATAGCGTCGAGTTTCTAATTATTTGTACGTGGTATGTTGGGGAACTCACTAAGCTTTATGCTTACCGTGTTATGTGTTGTGTGTTTCAGGTACAAATGAGGATCCCAGGAAGGCATCAGCATGATTGTACACATCCATTTGAGATTATGTTGACGGTTCTAGGAATTAACTTTTGTTGTGAAATTATGTTTCCATTAAGACACTTATGATTTTCATGAAATATAATATATGAGTTTATGTGTTTTAAAAATGAAAATTTGGTTGAAAAATTACGTCATTACAAGTTGATATCAAAGCCTTGGTTTGAGGGATTCGGATGCACCTTCGGGTATGTCTGGACTCAAACTGAGGATTTGAGAAAAAATTTCAAGTGTAACGATTTTTCTAAAATGTGTAAGAGTTTCTAAGAGAAAAGTGAGAAGGAGCAGTGTTTACAATCAGCCAGCGCCCGAACGGTGATTTCCCCAAAATACCCTTACTTTCAGTGTTATGAGATATTTATGAAATATTATGAGATACGTTATGGATGCTAGAGAGTAGGACAAGTACTTCATATTTTAGGACTAGAGTGGAATGATTTGTGATGCTTTAGCCTAGGAGTTACTGCTACTAGTGAGTTGCTTGAGTGTGAGTATGTAGCAAAAGTGGGCTTATGAGAGGTCTACTATGAGAGTAATCGATACTTGGAGAACTATAGAGTACCTGTGATATACGATCCTAGGAGGGAAACTTGGGATGACCACATATGCGGTGTGGATGGTAGTATTGGGCCCGTACTACTGGAAATACCAGATCGGTGAACAGTCCAAATTAGAATCCTTAGGGTGCTAAGGAACAAGTAGGAGAGATTGATCAAGTGTGAGTATTCTCGATCAAGTCACTGATTATTTTGTGTTGTGCTTCATTGACATTATGGTGGGTATGCACCAAAACCCTGAGAGCAGTGGAGTTAGCGATGATGCGATTCGCAGGATAATTCACGAGGAGGTGGCTGCAGCTATCTGAGAGGCCATCCCGGAGATGTTTGGGTCTATCAAGACCACCTTGATTAAGACGTTTGATGAGAGCTATGATGTGGTTACCGAGGTTGCTGCTGCTGTAACCACCACAGCTGTTGCTGCGGCCAGGCCATAGGCGGGTGACTCGTTGCTGTACCGGGAGTTCAGCAACATCAACTCACCGGAGCTTGATGGGACTCAGGAGCCGATTGTCGCGGTGAGATGGATCACCGACATCGAGGGTTGTTTCTACACTTTTTCCTGTCTGGAACATATGAGGGTACGATTCGCGCTGAACCAACTTTGCTTGGGGGTGAAGGACTGGTGGAAATTTATGACAACCAACTTCACTTCTACAGAGCTCACTGCAGTGTCTTCGGAGAGGTTCACTACTATTTTTTGAGATAAGTATGTTCCCTCGGTAGAGAGGGAACGTTTGGCCCAGGAGTTCTTATCCCTTAAGCAGAGGACACAGTCTGTGACGATGATTACGAGGATGCTCCATGAGAGGGCGATGTTCTGCCCTGAGCATGTGTCTACCGAGCAGGAATGGATGAGCTGATATTTGAGCATAATGAGGAGGGACATTTGTGAGTTTGTGGAGAACTCGACATACCGGACATTTGTTGAGCTCTAGGAAAATGCCCGGAAGAAGGAAATTGAGCTAGAGACTCAGGCCAAGGAGGAGGCGGAGTCTCATGGGAGGGATCAGAGGCCAGCACAGTCTCATCCGACAGCCAAGTGGGCAAAGCCCGCTAATTCGAGATCTGGAGGCCAGAAGGTCCGGAGTTGTAGGAAGTGCGGCAAGTGTCACGAGGATGTATGTCGAGCGGCTGTGTGCTACAAGTGTGGCAAGGTGGGGTATATCACGAGGGAATGCCCCCAACGGGTTCATAATTTGCTTTCACTGCAACCAAATAGGCCATTAGAAGGCCGAGTGCCCACAGCTATTACAGGGATTAGCATAATGATCTGCCCCTACTACTACTCGAGCTACAGAGAGCCGGCCAGTGAAGGCCGAGGTACCAAAGGCTCATGGGAGAGCTTCCGAACTGAAAGCGAAGGAGGTCCGCGCAGCAGCTTATGTCATGGCTGGTATGTGATCTTTTATTTATTCTATTTGAGTTATTTTGTGCTTATATTGTGATATGCGTAGGTACTTTTCTTGTGAGTTTTGTGCCTGTCTTGGTGTTATTTAACTCGAGTGCGAGTCGATCCATCGTATCTTTAACATTTAGTCGTCACATCGGTATCCAACGAGAGTCATTGATTCGACTTCTAAGAGTCTCCATAGCCGATGATCATGTGGTGTTTGTGATTGACGTGATCCAGGGATGTGTGCTTTAAATTTTTGGAGTTGAGTTTCTGATAGACCTGGTACGGATTGCGATGAGGGATGTCTGTGTCATCGTGGGCATGGATCGGTTTAGTCAATTCGGAGCTATGATCGACTGCGAGCATCAGTTGGTAACCATACGAGACCCTAGTTGGGGAGTGCTTATAGTATATGGCGAGGGTACCCGATCTGGGTCAGCATTCTTCCAGAGCGAGACAGAGTCTACAACAGGGTTGCCACGATTTTGTAGTGTATGTTATGTATATGTGAGTTGCTGCCGATAGATCGAATTCTATCACTGAGGTTCCAATAGTAAGTGAGTTTGTGTATGTTTGTCTTGAGGAGTTACCAAGTGTGCCTCTCCAGAGGCAGGTGGAGGTCTGGATTGATTTGGTTCCGGGAGCAGCACCTATTGCCAAAGCACCGCATCGCCTTACACCGCCTGAGATGCAGGAGTTGTCCTCGCAGCTTAGGAGGTATTGGGGAAAGGTTTTATCCGACCAAATAGCTCGTCGTGGGGAGCGCCAATCCTTTTTAACAAGAAAAAACATGGTTCACGTAGGATGTGCATTGATTACCGGGAGTCGAACAAGCTGACGGTCAAGAATCGTTATCCACTGCCGAGGATCGACGATCTGTTCGATCAGTTGCAGGGCGCATCTTGGTTTTCCAAGATCGACTCGAGGTCTGGATATCATCAGATGAGGGTCCACGCGGAGGATATCTAGAAGATGGCCTTTAGGAATCATTATCGGCATTACGAGTTCCTGGTGATGCCTTTTGGGCTCACCAATGCACCGATATCATTCATGGATCTCATGAACCGGGTGTGCAGACCTATGTTAGATCGATCGGTGATCGTGTTCATCGATGATATTTTGGTGTATTCGAGATCCAGAGAGCAGCCTGAGGAGCATTTTAGGGAGATTCTAGGTTTATTAAGATTGGAGAGGCTTTTCGACAAACTCTCCAAGTGTGACTTCTGGTTACAAGAGTTCAGTTCTTGGGACACCTCGTTAATCAAAATGGGACTTTGGTCGATCCGGCCAAGATTGAGGTAGTTATGAGATGGGAGGTGCCAAGATCCCCCACCGAGATCTGGATTTTTCTAAGGTTGTCCAGCTACTATCGGAGATTTATCAGGGATTTCTCCAAGATTGTCTTCCCCCTCACCAGGTTGACTCGGAAGGGCATTTGTTGCTTGGGGTCCTGAGTAGCAGACCTTATTTGAGACTTTATTCCAGAGGATGTGCGAAGCATCGGTGTTAGCTCTTCTCGAGGGAATGGAGGACTTTGTGGTTATTGTGATGCATCTATATCCGGGTTGGGTACGGTGCTAATGCAGATAGGACATGTGATAGTATACGCATCGAGGCAGTTGAAGCCTCATGAGACGAGATATCCAACCCACAACCTAAAGCTGGGGGCGATGGTGTTCTCCCTCAACATCTGGCGCCACTACTTGTATGGGGTTCGGTGTACCATTTACACAGACCACAAGATCCTGAAGTATCTAACGCATCAACCAAAATGAATATGTGTAAGAGGAGGTGGTTGGATGTGGTAAAAGATTATGACTGTGAGATCCTGCATCATCCGGGCAAGGCTAACATGGTAGCCGATTCCCTGATCCGTCGAGCAGAGAATACCCCAATTTGAGACATGTGTTTGAGGATGATAGTGATGATTCTAGTTTTAGACACCATCCGAGAGGCTCATGCAGAGGCCATAAGACCAAAGAACCGCAAGAGGGAGCGGGTGATTAGTCAAATATCGGAGTTTGTGACATATAGTCAGGGGCTTATGACTTTTCGAGGGCAGATTTGGGTGCCCTATACGGGCGGATCTCGAGGTAAACTGATGGACGAGGCACATAGATTGAGGTTCTTGATCCATCTCGGGGCCACTAAGATGTATTTGGGCCAGAAGAAGCATTACTAGTGGCCCTGTATGAAGAGGAGTTGCATGGGTAGTTGAGAGGTGCTTGACATGCCGTCAGGTCAAGGCGTAACATTAGCGACCACATGGTCCATTGCAGCCGTTAGAGATCCGCAGTGGAAATAGGACCAGATTACCATGTATTTTATCACTAAACTACCGAGAACGGTGTGTTGTGTTAACACAATTTGGGTAATCGTGGACTGCCTGATGAAGAGTGCTCACTTCCTTTATCTTAGTGAGAGCTCTAGACCTGGTACGGATTGCGATGATGGATGTCTGTGTCATCGTGGGCGTGGACCGGTTGAGTCAATTCGGAGCTACGATCGACTGTGAGCGTCATTTGGTAACCATACGAGACACTAGTGGGGGAGTGCTTATAGTATCTCGCGAGGGTACCCGATCTGGGTAAGCATTTTTCCAGAGCTAGACAGAGTCTACAACAGGGTTGCAAGGACTTCGTAGCGTATGTTATAGATATGTGAGTTGCTACCGATAGATCAAGTTCTATCACTGAGGTTCCAATAGTAAGTGAGTTTGTGTATGTTTTTCTTGAGGAGTTACCAGGTGTGCCTCTCCAGAGGCAGGTGGAGGTCTGAATTAATTTGGTTCTGGGAGCGGCACCTATTGCCAAAGCACCTTATCGCCATACACTGCCTGAGACGCAGGAGTTGTCCTCGCAGCTTCAGGAGCTATTGGGGAAAGGTTTTATCCGACCAAGTAGCTCGTCGTGGGGAGCGCCAATCCTTTTTAGCTAGAAAAAAGATGGTTCACATAGGATGTGCATTGATTACCGGGAGTCGAACAAGCTGACGGTCAAGAACCGTTATCCGCTGCCTAGGATCGACGATCTGTTCGATCAGTTGCAGTGCCCATCTTGGTTTTCCAAGATCGACTTGAGGTCTGGATATCATCAAATGAGGGTCCGCGAGGATGATATCCAGAAGATGGCCTTTAGGAATCATTATGGGCATTACGAGTTCCTGGTGATGCCTTTTGGGCTCACCAATGCACCGACAGCATTCATGGATCTCATGAACCGGGTGTGCAGACCTATGTTAGATCGATCGGTGATCGTGTTCATCGATGATATTTTGGTATATTCGAGATCCAGAGAGCAGCAAGAGGAGCATTTTAGGAAGATTCTGGTTGTATTGAGATTGGAGAGGCTTTTCGGCAAACTCTACAAGTGTGACTTTTGGTTACAAGAGTTCAGTTCTTGGGACACCTCGTTAATCAGAATGGGACTTTGGTCGATCCGTCCAGGATTCAGGTAGTTATGAGATGGGAGGTGCCAAGATCCCCCACCGAGATCTGGATTTTTCTAAGGTTGACCCGGAAGGGTGTTTGTTGCTTGGGGTCCCGAGTAGCAGACCTTATTTGAGACTCTATTCCAGAGGTTGTGCAAAGTGTCGGTGTTAGCTCTTCCTGAGGGAATGCATGACTTTGTGGTTATAGTGATGCATCTATATCCGAGTTGGGTACAGTGCTAATGCAGATAGGATACGTGATAGCATACGCATCAAGGCAGTTGAAGCCTCATGAGACGAGATATCCAACCCACAACCTAAAGCTGGGGGCGGTGGTGTTCTCCCTCAAGATCTGGCGCCACTACTTGTATGTGGTTCGGTGTACCATTTACACAGACCACAAGATCCTGAAGTATCTAATGGATCAACCCAACTGAATATGTGTAAGAGGAGGTGGTTGGATGTGGTAAAAGATTATGGTTGTGAGATCCTGCATCACCCGGGTAAGGCTAACTTGGTAGCCGATTCCCTGATCCATCGAGCAGGGAATACCCCAATTCGAGACATGTGTTTGAGGATGATAGTGATGATTCTAGTTTTAGATACCATCCGAGAGGCTCAGGCGGAGGCCATGAGACCAAAGAACCGCAAGAGGGAACGGGTAATTTGTCAAATATCGGAGTTTGTGACATATTGTCAGGGGCTTATGACTTTTCGAGGGCAGATTTGGGTGCCCTATATCGGTGGATCTCGAGGTATACTGATGGACAAGGCACATAGATCAAGGTTCTTGATCCATCTCGGGGCCACTAAGATATATTTGGGCCAGAAGAAGCATTACTAGTGGCCCTGTATGAAGAGGAGTTGCATGGGTAGTTGAGAGGTGCTTGACCTGCCGCCGGGTCAAGGCGGAACATTAGCGACCGCATGGCCCATTGTAGCCGTTAGAGATTCCCCAGTGGAAATAGGAGCAGATTACCATGTATTTTATCACTAAATTGCCGAGAACGGTGCGTTGTGTTGATGCGATTTGGGTAATCGTGGACTGCCTGATGAAGAGTACTCACTTCCTTTATGTTAGTGAGAGCTCTTCTGCAGAGAGAATGGCTGATATTTACGTGAGAGAAGTGGTAGCACGTCATGGGATTCTGGTTTCGATAGTGTCAGATTGGGACGTGCGTTTTACTTCCAGGTTTTGGAAGACGTTTAATGAGGAGTTGGGCACGCACTGGCATTTCAATAATGCGTATCACCCACAAACAGACAGGTAGAGCAAGCGGACAATTTATACGCTTAAGGACATGTTTCATGCATGTGCCATGGATTTCGGAGGTAGTTGGGACACCTACATACCATTGGTTGAGTTTTCTTACAATAACAGCTATCATTCGAGTATTGGTATGCCTCCCTTTGGGATTTAGTATGGGATAATGTGACAACTGCCAATTCATGTCATTCTTGGACTCATGCATCTTTATAATAACCATTCATGCACAACATGCCATGACCTAGTAGTATAAATTAGGTCAAAAATCTTGCATAAACTAGGATCCAACTAAGGTCTAGGACTAATATACTTGATACTTACAATTCTAGTAAGTTGCTTAGCTACAATAGGAAATGCCAATACTATAATTAGAATAAAGCTTCAAGCTTTGTTATAATTGAAATAGGGTATAAAACTCTAAAAATAAATTAAAACATTCTAATTATACTTCAACATGTTGTTGAATATCAAACAATATTCCAAAAACCCTAAAGAGCCAAAAATCCAAAGTTATAAATTATAAAGCTTAAAAACTTTATAAAATTTGGCTATAAACTTCCTAATATCAAATTTTATTAATCAAATTATGGATTATACCAATGAACTAGAAATATAAATTACAAGTATTAATCATAAATTATTTGTTGAAAACAAGATTTTTAAATAAATCAAATTGCTTAATAAACATTTTATAAAAATGAATGTTTTTATATAAAATATAGGAGGGAAGTTTATAAAGTTTAAAATTTAGGAGAGAGGAGGCCAAAATGCATGCAAAAACCGACCATCACCTCTCCCCATGCCCTCTCTCTTCCCCAAAACACAATCATTAAGCTTAAACCCTTACTCCACCTCTTCCCTCTTCACTCTCTCACTTCACTCTCTTCACACACTTCACTCTCTTCTTCCCTCTCTCTAAACTCACGAAAATCCTCTCATTTCTCTGCAAAATTTCGAGATTGTGAAGCCCTTGAAGTGTTCTTACTTCTCTCAAGGTCAAAACCAAGGTAAACAACAACATCTTCTTCCATAGTTTCATGGTTAAACCACTTTTTCTTCTTAGTCTTCTCTACTTTTCGGATTCTATGCCTTTCCATGGCTAGAAATCTTTCTTCTCCCATTGTGGTTTGTAGATTCTCACCATAACACAATGCATGTGTTAGAGATGGTGAAAATCCGGGATCAAACCCATGCAAGGAGTGGAAAAGATGCACATATGATCATGTGACATCAAAACCTAATATTTCATGTTCTTCTCCATTTCTTTTGTGTCCACGCATGAACAAAAGCATTTAAACCATTTCTAGTACATCTTGGATGCTCATTCATTCCATGCATGTGTTAGAAATCGGGCCTTACCAACGACATGCATGATGTTCTTGTTGAAATACCCTAATAATGCACACAAGCAAACATGCAATCTGCCAGATTACTTTGTTCGACTTTGAACAGTCATAACTCAGTCATTTCTTAACCAAATCATGATATTCTTTTTGTATTGGTTAGCTCCACGAGCTAACTTTCAAACCCAACTGGTCTCACTGTAAAATATTAAATATCCGATTTTTAGCAGATTTTACAAAAAGGTTGCGCATACAGCTCTTTTTCTGTGATCACTATTTTTATCTTGCTTAAACAATAGCCTTAAACCCAACCATAAATCTGAGGAAAAATACCTTAGAAACTTAACATATCTAGTGAATCATGGTTGAAATTTCGTGGCTTAAAACCTCACTGAATGGGCTACACAAATTCATGAACTTCAGCCACATTTACACTTCATGCATTATTGCATGCAACTTTTCTTAAATTGTTTGAAATCATTAGCTCATTTCTCTTCAAAATACATTTTTTTACATTTTCCTTTTGAAAGCCCTTGCATGCATGAGATGATCTGGAAAATTTCAAGAGCTTTTGTTATTTTTTGATTTATTAGAATTATTGCTAAAACCAAGGGCATAAATCATATAAAATACTTCCTGAGGTTAATAAATCCTAAATAAATTCATGGATTATCCTTATGGGGAATAATGACCCCTCACCAAGTTTCAGCAATTTTTGTTACTGTTTCATATGATTTCTAATTTTCTTTTATTTAGGACATGATAAATTACAAAACCACTTTATAGGATGTGAAAATTGTATCTAACAATTTTCGCATACCTTACCTGTGTTGGGTGACTTCAAAAAATAATTTCAAGATTTTCCATCATGTTTTACTATTTTTCCCAATTTTTGGTAATTATAATGGTCTAAAAATGGGAGAAATAGTTCTGATTATCCAAAATTCATGAAAATTTAGCAGGATATCATATTATACAGTAGGAGGTTACATAAATATTTTGAGGATTTTTCTCTACTGTAAACTATTTTTCTCGTATTTTCTAAAGTTAATTGCACTAAAATACACTTAAATACACATAAATACCCAAAACCAATTTATACATTATGAAAACCACTTTTGATATTTTTCCCAGGTTATTTATACTGTAGATGTTGTTACAAAAATTTATGGTGATTTATTTTAATTGGTTAATATTATTTCTTTAATTAATGACTATTTAAAGGAATAAAGCAAGGAAAAATAGAAATACCCACTGAAAAATATCTTTTATATTTTTCCCAGCCTATTTATGTATAATAACAATTAAATAAAAGGTTTGGTTAATTTTGGAAACTGTTTTCTATTTATTTCAATTTTTATTGAAATAAATGCTCAAAAATCATAAAATATAATTAAACAGCTTGGAAATCCATTTTTATAATTTTCCCAGCTTAGTATTGTGTAATAACAGTTAAATAAAAAGTTTGAGAATTTTTGTCCCTCGAATGCTATTTTCGTGAATTTATGTTGTAATAAGGACTTAAAAATTTGGAAAGTTTATATTCCAAGGTTGTAATTAATCGCCCGATATATAGAATTTCATTACTTCAGAAAAAGTGTAACTAATTGATATAAAATCCAATACTAAAACATAAATTGGCATTTCCCTAGATGTAGAGTTTAGTATATTAGCATTAGATTTCGACATGGAAACTCACTAGTGCGTGTGTTTGATATCGTAGGATCCCGGTAGTAAGACGTTGCTGCATCCCGAAGTACCGCTTGTGTCTACACAAAACATCGTGAGTATTCACGCACTCCCCTATTTTCGTTTTTATATTTTGGGGTGGAAAAGCATGTCCAGAAAAACTACTGTTTGCATGTTGTATTTAAATTGAATTGTATCAAACATGATTGCTATTGTATTGCTATGTTTCTTTATGTATGTCTATGCAACACGGAACATGAGAACTTATCGTACTAAGGCCCTTCCCTTATCTCTAACCATTAACTCTTTGAGCCAATGGTCGTTATGGATAGCGCTATTAGGAATTGACAACTCCTCACTCGCCCGAATCGCTGGAGTGCATGATACCATATTCATCTATGGAACGATAAGCATAGATCTCGATAGGGCTTCAGTCATAGGTTGGGTTGAGACTTATTGTTTGCTCATACACATACAAACGCGTTTCTCGTTCTAGCAATAAACTTGTATACCTTAATAGCAATCAACTTTGTTTTATCATTAAAGCAATGTACTTGTACTTACGAAAAGCATTATTGTACCCTCGATTTATAAACTTGTGATACTCACCAACTATTTTCATAGTTAACGCTCGTTTTACATGCTTTTTCAGGAAATAATTAGTAAGTGGATGTAAAGATTCATCATCATAGAGCATGCTGCATCTTGTTGAAGCTATTATGAAGCTATATTTTGAACAATGTTATTTTGAAAAACTTGTCTTTTGTTTCTTTTGAAGCTATGGGTTGTAAACTTTTAAATACTGCTATGGTGATGTATCTTTATCTTTTGCATTGAAACCCTTATCGCTGTCATACCATGCGTTTCCGCTTTAGCGGGGTGTGACAGATAAGGTGTCGGTCTCCCATTTTCTGGGGATAAGTGGGACTGAGAGTGATGGGTGGCACGGAGATAGTACTAAAAATGGTGAGCAGATTCAGCACGTCAGACAAAGGTTACTGATGGCACAGAGTCACTAGTAGAGTTATACGGACAGGTGACGGTCCGAGCTAGAATTTCAGGTCAGGGACTTTGTGCTTCTGAATGTATCCCCATAAGGGGTGATCCTTTTCCGAGAACGGGGTAAGTTGGGACCCCGATACATTGGTCCTTTTAGAGTGACCACCAGAGTGGGTAAGGTAGCATACCATTTGGAGCTACATATGGAGTTGAGTCATGTCCATAACAGCTTCCACGTGTCCCAGTTGAGGAAGTGTGTAGCCGATGAAATGGAAGTGGTGCCACTGGAAGACATTCAGGTTGATGGGAGCCTGAATTATATTGAGAGTCTGATTGCGATCTTAGACCGAAAAGTGAAGGTTCTATGGAACAAGGAGGTGCCCCTGATTCAGGTCCAATGGCAGCATCGGAGAGGATCCAAGTTGACTTAGGAGCCGGAGTCAGAGATGCAGGAGCAACATCCAAAGTTATTTATGGAGCAAGACTTCGAGGGCAAAGTCCACATCTAGTGAGGGAGAATTGTAACATCCGGATTTCCAAGTATATTATTTTAATTATTTATTTTTAAGGATCATTGATCTACTCGAAAAATTGGCGCTACGACTCGCCAAGTAGAAGCGAGTTTGATACGTAAGTTTAATGATCTACTCGACGATTCTGAGAGTAGACTCGCCGAGTAGGCGCTGGAATGAGAAAACTAAATCCCCGTGTTTAGGACTAATTTAAAGGAACTTATAGCCTCTTTGGGCGGCCACACCTCACAGAGAGAAACCCTAACATGCCCTTTTTGTTGTGTAGAGAGAGAGAGAGAGTCTATTTTGAGCATTCTTTTGCATTTTGGAGGAAGAATTGGAAGTGCTTGATGGATCTAAACAAGATAAGGTTGTGGATCTTGCATTCTTCTATCATTAGCTTCTTTTATGAGATAAAAACCTCTTACCTTGGCCATATATTTGTTAGATCTTATTTTTAGGAGTTTCTAGTGTTTTCTCCCAAATCATCTTGTGTCCTTGATTTATTTGAACATGGTTGATGTTAGTACACCAGATTTGGACTAGAGAAGGTCTTGAGAGTCCAAAGATTCGAGCTTTATTGAGCTAGAGACAACCTCATGTGCATTTAACATTTCTTGGGGCTTGTAATGGAATTATGGAGCATATATGACATGCATGAACGTAAAGATCGAAGCTTTACGTGACATTCAGACTAGAGAGCCTATATCTAGTGTTTGGAGTGATAGATCTGCCCTAAAACGTCTGAATGGTAGTTTGGACTGGATGAACTCGTTGAGGGCATGTGCAGATTTGACGAGTTGATTAGGGTTTACTTGATAAAGTCCAAATACGTTGCAACTCAATGAGTAGACGGGTCTACTCGGCGAGTAGAGTTGGTTTTCATAAGGCCTTTGAGGGAACGATGGGACTCGATGAGTCCTCCCGGTGCACTCGACGAGTTGAGTCAACATAGACTGTTGACTCAAGTTGGCTACCATTGACTTTTGGAGTTTAGACCAAATATGAGTAATGGAGACCATGGAGGGGTATAATAGTCTTTTACCCTTACCAAGAGTTAGAGAGGGGTTATTAGGAGCTCAATAGAATAATTGGTCTAATTAGAGATAATCACCATATGTATTAGGCGGAGGCTGTTTTGGTGAGTTGTGTACGAGGTGTATTAGCTTGCTTACTTCGAGGTGAGTCTTCTCACTATACTTTACCTAGAGTGGTAACTATGTGTGACCAGAGGGTCTTATGTGCTTGCTTGAGTTATGCATGTTTTTGTGATATGTATTGTATGTTATATTATGTGTTGCTTAGATCGGACCGGAGGTCCAACGAACTATGAGGCCAGAGGGTTTTCAATCAGACCATACCAGAGGGTCCAACGAGCTGTGGGACTGGAAGGTCCCACTGAGACACATTGACCAGAGGGCCTTCCAGAGCTATAGCCTCGAGTGGCTAACTATTTGCACGTGGTATTTTGGGGAACTCACTAAGCTTTATGCTTACCGTTCTATGTGTTATGTGTTTCAGGTACATCTGTGGATCGCGGGAAGGCACCAACATGATTGTACACATCTGTTTGGGATTATGTTGAGGGTTCTGGGAATTGACTTTTGTTGTGAATTTATGTTAACATTGAGATTACGATTTTCATGAAATATAATATATGTGTTTATGTGTTTTAAAAATGAAAATTTGGTTTAAAAATTATGTCGATACAAATTTTAAAGAAGGGATGTGACCGCTGGTCAATTTTAGGAAGTCGACTATACACAAAGTCGAACATTAGTCGATTGTCGAGTCGAAGATCAGCAAAACGAAGGTTGTAAAGATCGATAGAAGGACGTCAACAGGCGGACGGCAACTGGAAGGCGACGAACGGTTACTCTATGCTGACGAAAACATGGAGAAATTGGTGGCTTCTTCAACCTATGTTTCATCATAGTTAGGCACTTTAAAGCTCGAAGAAACTAATGAAAGCGAGGTGCAACGACCCAGAAGTGTGTAGGGTTAAGGAAACCTAACGGAGAAGGCGAGGGTTGGAGAAGGTGGAGTAGAGATCAAGAAGTGTTAGTGTGAGGTTTGAAAGCTAATGATGGAGGCGGTGGATCGGTGGACAAATTAAAGAAACCTTGGATGAGTTAAAGCAACCCGATGAACAGTACCCCATGTTAAGTACTATTTATAAGGATGCTCTGGTTTTATTGTATTTGTAATGAAGTTCAATAACAAACTTTATATATATATATATATATATATATATATATATATATATATATATATATATATATATATATATATATATATATATATATATATATTGTAAAACATTTATATTAAAAATCTTAAGAATCATTTTTAATGCATAATGTGCAATGAAATAAGGTATATTTAAAACAAAAAATGTAATCAAAACAAATTATACTAAAGTAGAATAGTTAATTGCATCGATTAGAAAAATCGGGTGAGAATCCAAAATGTGAACGATTGACCAATCATATTGAATCACACGGATCACTATGTTTGATCCAACGAATGACATGTACCCTAAAAATGTGAAATGTAATGAACCGATATAATTCATCTAAAAAAGTGTTGATGTACCACTTGTGTTCCTATTCATATTTGCGGTCCGGTCCATAGTTGAAGTTCAAAATTCGAAATTCAAAGACAGATGAAATCTACGAATCATAATTATAGGAACCCTAAATATACCATCTTAAGGGAATTTCCAACACACCTCCATAGTCTATTTTTTCCTCCATTTCTTCCCCCGTTCTCCTCCAACCCTACCCTATTTCCGTCTCTATTTTTGGAGATATGAATAGTATTCCCCCAAATATAGGGAAATACCATTCATATCTCCAAAAATGAAGTTGATGTTTCGGTTGCCAGTTTTAGTCTTTTTCATTTTTATTTTATATATTTTTAATTTATTTTTATTTAGTAATTATAATATAAATGCAATATTTAATATTTGTAATATCATGTTATATACTAATTTATATTAATTAATCGTAAATAGAAAGTTTAATATCTATTTATCGAATCCATACAAAAACTTAAACATATATTAAAGACTTAAACATGATAATATAATTTATAAAATATAGTAATCAAATATGCTTGTGATCTTGATATATTTATTATAAATATAATTTTATTTATTTATAATTATTTATAATAAATAATAATTAATTTAAATTTATTGTTTACCAACATTTTATTTGTGATAATACAATTTATAATATTTTTGTAATGAAAAAATATAAAATATATTTGTTAAAATCTAATTAGTAGAGGGGTGTATTTGACAATATATATAAGTTATAAAAATAAAATATTCTAAGTGCATCTCCAGCCCACCCTCATACTCCACTTTTTCCTCTGTTTCTTTCCCGCATTCTCCTCCAACCCTTACCCATTTTCATCTCCAGTTTTTGAGATAAGAATAGTAGTCCCCCATATATGGGGGAATACTATTCATATCTCCAAAAATGGAGTTGAAGTTTCGGTTGTAAATTTTAGTCTCTTTCATTTTTGTTTATAGATTTTTAGTTTAGTTTTATCTACTAATTATAATTCAAATACAATATTTAATACTTGTAATATCATGTTATATACTAATTTATATTACTTAATCGTAAATAGAGAATTTAATATTTATGTAACATACACGTTCTAAAATCGTGTTTTGTAATGAATAAAACTCTAAAATATTATGTAAAATTGAGTGTTGAGTTCTAACAGATGGTTTTTACTAGAAATGAAGTAAAACTATGTTCAGAATCACTCAGAAAATATTAGAAGTCTTATGCGATTCCAATTAAAAACCAAATAGTCAAAAACGGAGCTCGTATGCGAAAGTTATGGATTTTAGAAGTTCGGGGCACAAAAATCGAAAAATATCACATGAATAGTGCCCGGACACGTCACTCGCATGAAGCAGCAGTGTCACCGGAGACGTGGCCGAACCGAGAAGCTTCACGTGTCACGAGCTGATTGGACCGAGGTGCGAGCCAATCCGGATCCGACATGCGCTTCGGCACCGAGCTGCTTCGCGGCTTGCTTCCGACGCGCGTTCTGCCCTAATTCGCCGTAGCCGAGGTCTAGTAGGAGCGAGACACGCCTCGCATACCAGCCTCGCAGCCGAACCTCGCATCCGAGCCTCTCTCTAGCGCCACCTGCTTCGCTCCGCTGCTGCCACCAAGCTTCGCCTCATAGCCGACTTCCGAACCTCGGCCCTATATAAAGGAGCCTACGAACCTTGCCGACTAACTTTGAAAATTTGACACTTTTAGCCCCTCTTTCCATAGTTTCTTCATATTAACTTTCCTCGAAGCCCCGAAATCAATTTTAGCACCCGAAACACGTCCCGAGACCCCCTAGAAGCCCAAAAATTTTATCTTTTCGGTTTTGAAGCCCTACCTTCGCAGAGCCCGGTTTTCAAATAAACTCCCGGTTTTCAACATAGAAAGGCATATTTAAAGCCGAAGTGTTGTCCAAATTACAATTTTAACCCCCGGTTAACTTAAGGTGAGTTCAATATATAAGAACAATTGTATGTTATGTGTTATATGTGCTATGTGCTTTTCAGTATTATCATTCTGAGTTATTTTCTCGTGTTATTCGCTATGTTAATAGCAATTGTAATACCTTTGACCATGTGATCAGTGAAAGGACTTAGATTCACATTGGTATTGGTACGTAGCCTCTGGCCATGTAGAGCATGTCTCCGTAAGACAATGACTTCTATTCTATGGCATTGGCAAATGGTTAGACAGGACTATAAGCCTGAAATCTAACAAGATGTTAATCAGAAATTGCATGTCTTCTATGCCAATTGGGCCAAAGCTTTATTGATGTATATCAAAAATTGAAAAGAATATCTTTGAATAATGTCTTTGATTGATATGAACGCTTGTTACATGATCTCACATACATCTTGTTGTTCCTCTTTTCCTTGCCACATTGAAGTATATATATGGCATAACATTATATTGTATCTATTTTTGAACTCACTAAGCGTCGCCGCTTACCCTATCAATGTTTAACAATTGCAGGTGATAAATAAATAGTATGTTTACATACTATTGAAAGATGTAGAATAGTTTGTAATAGTACTTTTGTACTACTTTTTATGTTTGTATAAATTACAATATCCGGGATAGTTATGTAATATATATAACACTTTATAATAGAAGGTTTGTACCTAATAGTTTGTAAATCCTTTATATCAATGTAAAATATTGCTTTTATGAATATGAAAATAACATGTTTTGGAGTAATGATAATGTGAAATATGAAAGTTTGGGTCTTTCAAAAATACGAAAGTTGGGGTCTTTCAATTTATTTATTGAATTCATATAAAAAAATTAAATATATATTAAAGACTTAAACGCGATAATATAATTTATAAAATATAGTAATCAAATACGTTTGTGATCTTTATATATTTTTATAAATATAATTTTCTTTATTTAATAATTATTTTGTAACACCCAGAATCAGAAAGACCAAGAAAAGAAAGGAAAGGCTCTAAGTCAATAGTCATCGCGTCGAGTCCAGGGAGGAACTCGGCGAGTCAGAGCGGGATCCGGGGCATAAAGTAAGTGACCGACTCGGCGAGTCGGCTAGTGGGTTGTGCCCTATTTAAAGAACATCACATCCCTTCCCTAGCCTCTCTGCTTCCCTTTTGAGATCCGGAAACCCTAAATCGTGAGTGAGAGTCCTTGGGAGCAATTTGGATCATAGATAAGGGAGTTTTGTGAAGAGATATTGAAGATCAAGAAGCTTGGAGCAAGGGGCTTTGTAGAGAGTTGGATTATTCTTCAGTGGGAGGTCATCCTTGAGGTAATAAGTTGTTGCTTTGGCTTTATCGCAATTAGATCTATTCATGAATGAGATTTTAGGGCTATTTTGGTAAGATTGAGATCTATTTCGGATTTGGGACTTAGATCTGAGGTTGCTACTTCAGATCTAGGGTTGTGATTGTCCAGAATGTCTTAAAGGTTAAGTCAATAAGTTATTGGTGAAGCCCATTTGTCTTAAACCCTATCCCTAGAGTGTTTTGTGCCTTTAGCTCCTTGGTTTCACATAAAGTTTGCAACTTTATGTGGCGGATAGACTGTAGAAGAGTGGATCTATGGATTGGAGCCCCTGCATGGCTTGAAAATCCACTATATGGATTGAGAATTGGAGAGACTCGGCGAGTCACATGGGTGTACTCGACGAGTTGTATGAACTTGTGCATAGACTCGGCAAGTCTTTTGAAGATTGCCTAGGACTCGATGAGTCTATTCTTGGACTCGACAAGTCAGATTGTAGAACCCCCAAGATTTTCTAGTTAAGACGCAGATCAGTAAGTTGGACAGGAGGGGACTCAGAGATCGTTGAACTCGACGAGTCTTGGGGTGACTCGGCGAGCTGGGTCGTATTTTGAGAGCTTCTGAGTTTAAGGACTCAGCGAGTCTATAGGTTGACTCGGTGAGTCGAGTCAACTGGAAGGTTGACTTTGACCAGGACTTTGACTTTGACCACAGTTGACTTATTTTGACTTCTAGAGTTCAGTTTTGAAATAAGTGTTATGTTAATACTAGTAGCTAGTGGAGCTAGTGGAGCAACGGTTTAGAGAGTTGTCGGTCAGCAGCCAGAGAATTATCAGCAAAGTTCAGCAGTGCGAGGTGAGTGTCCTCACTGTTTGTATGGGTCTACGGCCACAATGTCGGCCCATGTAGTTATGAATGATAGGAAGAGTCGGGGGTTAGCCCTAGGCATTATGCATGAAAGACCAGGAGGTGGATCCTGGCACATAGTCTTTTATGTATGATAAGAAGACCCGGGGGTTAACCCTAGGCATTATGCATGAAAGACTGGGAGGCGGATCCTAGCACACAGTGTGTTATAATGTATGATAGGAAGACCTGAGGGTTAGCCCTAGGCAAAATGTAAGAAAGACCAGGAGGTGGCTCCTAACGCACTATATGCTATTGTGTATGGAAGACCAGGAGGTGGCTTCTGGCACACTATATGCATAGTAGCCTCGTAGAGTAGTATGTATAGTTGTCTTTGTGATACTTGCATGAAAGACCAGGGATGGCCCTTGGCACTTGTATGTAAGACCCAGGGAGTGGCCCCAGGCTTTACCAGGAAGACCACGTATGGCCCATGACATAACCACAAGACTATGTTTGGCACATAGCACCTTAGCAAGACTATGTTTGGCACATAGCACCTTACTTGATTAAGGATATGTTGGTTATGTATGGCTCTTGGCTATGTATGGCATGTATGGATCAGTTGGTTTGTATGGTATGTCGTATCTGGGGAACTCACTAAGCTTTGTGCTTACGGTTTCCAGTTTTGGTTTCAGGTATTTTGTTTTCAAGGAAAGTTGTCGGCTTGATCTCAGCGCATCACACTATGTTTTCCGCACATGAGATCTTTGGGATTACACTCTGATATGATTTTATGATAATATGTTTAGATTACTGACACTTTGGTTTGTCATGAGATATTATAATGAATGTTTTGTACTGATGGTTTTATGTAATATCTTATTTAAAAATGAAATTTTTAGCCTTGAATTTTAGGATGTTGCAAGTTGGTATCAGAGTCTTGGTTTGAGGGATTCCGACATACGCTTAGGTGTGTCTAAACTAAAAGTAAGGGCTTGGTATGAAAGTTTTCAAAAGGAAGACCATTTTATAAAAATGAGTTTGAAAAGAATATGGAAAGAGAAAAGAACTTTGAGAAGAACAAAGTGTGTGATGCGTGCAATCAGCCGAACTCAAGTAAGTTTACCCCAAGATACCCATACATGTTTACATTATGTTTATCAGTTTTAGTAGACCAACATGCTAGAATAGGACTAAGGATCTAGGAATGATTCCTTATGTGCCTTCTTTATGTGCTTCAGCTTATGAGGATTGCATGCTAGCATTGAGTAGACAGTAATAGGATAGCCTGTTTAGGTTATGCCTGATTATATGAGCTAAGCATCGCATGCTAGTACAAATTCTTGTTGTGAGGATATAATTTCTTGATTATGTTCTGGTTAGATTTCCCTTTTGTCGAATGCTATTTGTTTTGTGCTTTGTTGGACTCTGACTGATGAGAGTTAGCCATTAGGTGAATACGCCAGGTCACATGTGATCAGAGTTGAATAATCTCAGAGTGTTGGATTTGGTCCTATTTCGCAGCTCTCGTATGAGTCTAACCATTGTAGGGATCAGTCCATTAACCGAAGGATTATCTGAGCCTCGTCACATGTGATAGTATCTAGGTAGTGGCTAATTGGAATTATAAAGATACCTTGAGTAGCTGAGGACTAGGTGTGGGTTGGAGGTTACCCTAGGGCAAGCCTAGGATGAGAGTAGTGTTGGAAGCAATGTTAGTAGTAGTTAAAGGGACTTGGTGAAGTTGAAGCAACCCTTGAGGAAAGTACGGATAGATGTGGAAGGTAGTACGGGCCCATACTACTGGAATTAGAGGATCCGTACTCGAGTAAAGGAGGGCCGAGATGGAACCAGGAATCTTGGACAATGTGTGAGACCTCTTGGGGTATGTTCTGATCCGGACATTTATGTGTTTATTTCCAATATGGTGACCACGCGACATGGAGCAGGAAGCTCAGGATCTGGGTCAGGATCAGGCTCGGGCACGGGATCTGAGGAAGTTGATGATGGGTTACGTGAGTTCGTCGCATCTGAGATTACGAGAGGCATCCTTGAGGCGACCCCGGTCATTTTCGGGTCGATCAAGGAGGGGATCATTGAGCTGATGGAGGATCGCCTCCGAGCTTTCAGGAGTGATTTGTCGTCTGGCCAGGCGAGTACGCGCACACTGTCCTTCAAGGACTTCAGAGGGAGTAGTGCACCGGATTTTCATGGGGTGAAGGACCCCATTATTGCTAGGAGATGGGTCACAGACATTAAGTCTGTGCAGGTGACGAGCTTCTGCCCGGAGGGATCGAAGGTCCGCTTTGCGGGGGGATGTTTGGGAGACAGAGCCAGAGATTGGTGGGAGTCGGTTGGTGATTCCTTTGGAGCCTCAGCCATTGAGGCTATGACTTGGCCCGACTTGGTGACCAAGTTTAGGGCGGAGTTTGCACCGGCGGTGGAGCTTCAGCAGTTGGCCAGAGAGTTCCTAGACATGAGACAGACGACAGATTCAGTGGTAGAGATTACCGCCAAGTTTCGAGAGAGGGCCTTATTGGTGTCTCAGTATGCAAGGGATGATGAGATGCAGAGGACCCACTTGTTGGATAAGGTGTCTAAGTCCATAACTTATTTGGTATATACTTGACCCGACCGGCATGGTCCATTTGGGTTGCATCTCATCCAAACTATTATGGATAATTTTATGAGAGTTATA
The DNA here is from genome assembly GCF_052625555.1 of Lactuca saligna. Lineage (NCBI taxonomy): Eukaryota > Viridiplantae > Streptophyta > Magnoliopsida > Asterales > Asteraceae > Lactuca > Lactuca saligna. The sequence goes on from NC_136419.1 coordinate 211,380,481, forward strand.
CACATATGTTTATTAATATATTATGATTTATAATATATTAATATGAAGTTACGTTATTTAATTAGTTTTAGTCTTAAATTAATTATGAATTAATTTAGAGATTAAAAGGAAGAGTAATTAGATTATGGGCTATTTGTTTTATATAGTGTGGGCTAATACTCATTTGTTAATGGGCTAGGCTTATGTGGAAGTCCATGGATAATCCATGGAGCTTTTAACCCATGGATCCTTGGAAAGGAAAATACATGGGTTATTAGGGTTTCACCCTAACCATGCACACTATATAAGCATGCTTATGGAGCATGAAATGGAGCCTAAGAGAAAACTAGTGAACTAGTGTGTGTGTGCATGTGTGTGGCCGATTTTATACAAGGGTGTATACTCTCTCAAAGTTTTCCAAGAGTTTGTGGTGTTTTGTGATTCCATTTGAGGCATTCACACTATTGGTGCTTGGCCCTCAAACTCCTTAGAACCAAACTCACCAAAAAGGTATGTAATCTCTTCTAACTCTTTTATGTTGAAATGTTCCCCATGCCATGTTAGATAGGTTATAAACCTTGGAAAATTATTATTTTGCATGTATTTAGACAAACATAGATCCAAGGTTTATTAGGGTTGCATGCACACTTAGGAAGTGTTAGATTGCTCAAAACCCAACACCACTATCAGAGCCTAGGCTTGCTTGTTTGATACTTGATGCAAAATAGTGAAAAAAGTCGAAATCGTTGCTGTCTGCATGGTGGACTCGCCGAGTCCATGGGGAGGACTCGACGATTCCAAGGCAAACTTCAACCTACTCGACGAGTAAGTTCTTGCACTCGACGAGTAAGTTCTTGCACTCGACGAGTAGGATCGAAAGAGTGCAGTTTTTCGACTTTTGCTGCTGGAAATGGACTAGAAACATTACCCTAAACTGTTTTGGTGTTATAAAACTTATTTTAGTTGGTGTAATGGTTGTTCTAATCCATTTTCAATAACATATATCAAAATTCCATGATTTTATGTGTTCATATAATTCTTGAATTTTTGATGATCATGTTCATGTTCTTATGAATTTAGAAAATGATAGGAATTATTTGCTGAATTGTTTAGGATTAATTCTTGATCATTTATGTGTTTTAATGGAGTCCATAATTTGTCCTCAAGTTATGGATTTCCAAAGGTCACTCTTATTTAACACACACTTAAAACACATAAGTTACATGAAAATGAAGAGTCTTCATTTTATGAACCTTTAATTCATAAGTTATGAAATGAAGAGTTTTGCAAAGTTACAAAACTTGCCCTCAAGTTTTGGAATTTGTAAAGTTTCACACACTTTAATAAACTTTAATTCCAACACTTAGAGTTTTAATAGTTAAAATTCAACCCTTATACTATTTATAACATTAATGGTTAATTATTATATATATATGTATAAGAATAAGTCGTTTTACCGTTAGTAGGCCTCATTCACGAAGTCGGTCTATAAGGTGGGTATAAGGTTGTTGCCTATAAAATGGCGACTTAATGGGTGTATACTCTCACCCACCGCTTGCTTGATCGGTGGAGAGTCGTTAGCCGAACGGGTAGAACAATGACTTTAAATCCTCATTAAAAGTATAATGAATATTATAAAGTAACTAAACTCTTTTAATTCCCAATCTTAGTTATTTTAGGAAAAATGTGAACATGGTGCTAGTCCATGGAATTCACACTTTGTACCTTACCAAGTCGTTGGTGGAGAGTGTGTGGTTAACCGGCACACTAACTAGGACTAGTAAGGATCACGAAGGGTGACTTAATGTTTGTCATAGATCAATGGAGCGTGTGTGGTTACCCGGCACATTGATTAGGTGATAATATTAAGGGTACCAAGTGAATTAGCATGGTTATTAACACCTTGTTTTGTGATCCTCGGCATCCTAGTCACAAAACTTGAAGGGCACAATCGAGATTGAAACATGCCATTGAAAAGTTCAATGAATCTCAAAAGAATCTAGGAATTTCAAATCCAATTAAACCTAATAAATCATTTCGTTTTCATGGTGGAAATTGGTGAAATGTCATTCACCTACCTTTCAAATATATTGTTACTTAGATTACGGCATCCCTCTTCTAAGTGTAATATATTATGATTGGATCCTAGCCTTAATATTACATTTGGGTGTCTTATTAAGGATCCTATATATATCTAATCTAAACTTACTCTCTTTTCAGATGTCTTCCAACACTAATGCTTCAGGCTCTAACCCAACTGGGTCTTTCTCTCTCATGAATCTTTGTGGGAGGGTCATCTTTGATGGTTCCAACTTCATGGATTGGATTAGGAACATCAGGATGGTTACTCGTTATGAGGACAAAGAATATGTCCTCAATAAGGAGTTAAAAGAACTTGATGAGTCTACTGCTACTCCCGAGGAGATCGCTGAATTCAGGACTCATGAGAGAGATGCTACTAAGGTGGCATGTATCATGATGGCCACGATGACAGCCGAGCTCCAAAAGTCGTATGAAGATTTCTACCCTTTTGAAATGCACCAAGACCTGATGGAAAGGTACCATCAGAGTGCTCGTCAGGAGCGGTATGAAATAATCTCCTCCATAATAACTACCCGCATGAAGGACGGAGAATCCGTCACGGGCCACATGCAAAAGATGCAAAGGTATGTGGACCGTTTGCTAAAGATGAATGTTAACATCCCTGAGGAGTTGGCAATTGACATCATTTTGCACTCTTTGCCTTCTTTTTATGATCATTTTCGAATGACATATCATATGAACAAGGAGGAAGTTACCCTCAGCAAGCTTCAAGGACTCTTGAAGACTGCAGAATCCGGTCTTAAGGGTAAGGAGGTTGTTACCTCTACTACTCCTACTCCAACATCTACCCCTGTTTTAGCTATTGGGCAAGGCAAAGGGAAGAAGAGGAAGCACCCTTCGAAGTGTACCAAGGGAAAGTCTCTTGAAGGCTCCACATCAAATACCAAGAATGGTTATGTCACTCCTTCTGCCATTCCCAAGGATGCTGAATGCTTTTATTGCCATGAAAAGGCACACTGGAAGCGAAACTGCCCTAAGTACTTGCAGGATCTAAAGGATGGGAAAGTGAAACCCACCCATGCAGGTATTTACACTATATTGTCTAATTACTCAACATATTCTAACTCTTGGGTACTTGATACAGGATGTGGTATTCACATATGTTCTGATTTGCAGGGCCTAAGAAGAAGTGAGGATGTGGAGCACGGGAAGATAAACTTAATCATGGGGAATAGGAAGGCTTCACCTGTTTCCAAGATTGGAGTTTATACTTTGTTGCTTAATAATGGGTTAAAATTAGATTTGAATAAATGTGTGTACTCGTCTGAAATGGCGAGGAATATTATTTCTTTTCATGCTTTGTACAAACAAGGTTTTACCTTTTTGTTTGATAATGAATGTGGTGGTATTAATGCTTTCTTTAATAATGTGTTTTATTTTAAAGCATTACCTTGTGATGGTGTGTATGAAACTGTGTCGATTGTAGACAACTTAGGAAATAATGTGTTGTATATTGATGCTTCTACTAGCCTAGATAAAGCATCATTGTGGCATTGTCGTCTTGGACATGTAAACAAGAAACGGATAGGCCAACTCCAAAAGAGTGGAGTCTTGGAATCATTTGACCTTAAATCGGATGATAATTGTGAATCTTGTCTACTTGGAAAGATGACAAAATCACCCTTCACTGGAACTTGTGAGAGGGGTGAGGGTTTGTTGGACCTAATACATACTGATGTATGTGGGCCTTTCAAAACCGCCACAAGGGATGCTAATCGGTATTATGTGACTTTTATTGATGACTTTAGTAGATATGGGTATGTCTACTTAATCAAACATAAGTCCGAAACCTTTGAAAGGTTTAAGGAATTCAAGCAGGAAGTTGAAAATCAATTGGGCAGGAACATTAAGATGCTTCGATCCGATCGAGGTGGTGAGTATCTTAGCACCGAATTCCTTGACTATCTTAAGGAGTGTGGGATTGTCTCAAAATTGACTCCTCCCAGGACACCACAACTGAATGGTGTGGCTGAGAGGCATAATCGAAATTTGTTGGACATGGTTCGCTCTATGATGAGTCGAGTTTCGTTACCAATCTCTTTTTGGGGGTATGCCTTAGAGACTGCCGCCCATATCCTTAATCTAGTCCCTACAAAGAAGGTTACCAAAACACCTCATGAGATGTGGACTGGGAAGGTTCCCAATTTGGACCACATCAAAATTTTGGGTTGCGAAGCTTTCGTGAGGCGTGAAACTCATGATAAGCTTGAACCCCGAAGTGAAAGGTGTATTTTCATCGGCTACCCACAGAAATCCTTCGGTTACCTCTTCTACAGACCCAGTGAGAATGTGGTTTTTGTAGCACGAAGAGGGATCTTTCGCGAGAAAGAATTTATAAGCCAAGGAGAAGTGGGAGGCAGATTGATCTTGAAGAAATTCAAGAATCAATTGGTGAAGGAACCTCAGACACTAGCAATCAACCTGAGGAGGAAACTCCTGTTGATCCAGCTGACGAGTCTGTACCTCCGAGGCGTTCCACACGGGTTAGGAACACACCTTCGTTTTATTATGGCTTTCATATTACTACGAAAGGTGATACGTTTATTAGTGATAGTACAATGGTAAATTTGGATGAACCCAGCAGTTTTAAGGAAGCCATGGCAGGCCCGGAGTCTGCTAAATGGAAGGAGGCTATGGACAGCGAGATGCAATCCATGTATGACAATCAAGTTTGGAACTTGGTTGACCATGTACTAGGCCGTAAAACAGTCGGGTGCAAATGGATCTTCAAGAAGAAGACCGACATGGAAGGAAAAGTGCATACTTATAAGGCTCGACTGGTTGCGAAGGGTTTTACTCAAACTCAAGGTATTGATTATGATGAAACCTTCTCGCCGGTAGCAAAGATTAACTCTATTAGGGTTATGTTAGCCATTGCAGCATTTCATGATTATGAAATATGGCAAATGGATGTCAAAACCGCTTTCCTTAATGGAAAGTTGGCTGAGGATGTGTACATGAATCAGCCAGAGGGTTTTGTCAGTGCAGAGTACCCGAATAGAGTATGCAAGCTTGAGAAATCCATTTATGGATTAAAACAAGCATCTCGTAGCTGGAATCTTTGTTTTGATGAGAAGGTAAAAGAGTTTGGCTTCTCGAGAAGAGAAGATGAGTCTTGTGTGTATGTCAGAGCTAGTGGGAGTATAGTTAGCTGAGATGAGTCAATTATCGTATGCTTCCGCAGTTGGCTCAATCATGTATGCTATGACTTGTACTCGCACTGATGTGGCAATTGCTTTGAGCATGGTCAGCAGGTATCAGGGGAACCCTGGCAAGGCTCATTGGACAGCGGTAAAGAACATTCTCAAGTACCTGCGGAGGACTAAGGATTGGGTCCTTACCCTTGGTGGCAGTGATGACTTGAGAGTATTAGGGTATAGTGATGCTGGTTTTCAGACTGATAGGGATAATTTCCGCTCTCAGTCGGGCTGGATCTTTACCTTAAATGGAGGGGCAATTTCTTGGAAGAGTTCCAAGCAGGAGACGGTGGCTGATTCGACTTGTGAATCAGAGTATATAGCAGCGAGTGAAGTAGCGAAGGAGGCGATATGGCTAAAGAACTTCATCGGAGACCTTGGAGTTGTACCAGCTATTAAGGAACCTATAGAGATTTTATGTGACAACAATAGTGCGGTTACCTTAGCCAAGGAACCAAGAGATCATGGCAGATCCCGACCCATTGACAAAAAATATCACTTCATAAGACACAAGATTGAAGAAGGACTCCTTGTGACAAGGAGGATATCGTCGGATGAGAATCCTGCAGATCCCCTTACGAAGGGACGGACGAGGGTTAAGCATTTTCAGCATGCGAGACGCATCGGGCTGAGGGACGATATTAGTTTTACAGATTAGATAGTTTTCCTGAAACTTGTAAAATGTAATCGACGTTTGATGATGAATAAAATTTGTGATTTATTTATGAGTAAAGTGTTACTATCATTGTCAATTATTTACTATTGTTTTAGTTTTGCATGTTTTGACTTCCAAAATAATTAATTTATTCAAACCTCCACAATCGATCATACGTCGGAAATAGGTATGAATCAAGATTGTCATGAATTGGGTTTGTAGATGCCTTAAAGGTGTTTAGACATAGCAATGGTTGCTGCAACATTCATGAGTACTCATAAGTTATGAGTATTGGTATAAACCCACGCTCACTTGTATCACTTCATGGAATTTATCTCGAGTGATCGTGAGACGATAATATCATATAAATCTTTAAACCTAGAGATATGAGTTGTTACCTATAAGTTGGTTGTGCATTGATTGCACGTAAACGCATCAGTAACTTGATGTTATAAAACGTGCCTTTGTGTACAATTCAATAAGTAGTAGAACAAGCATATCAGTCGAAGTTTATCTGTTCCTTCTAGAAATAGAAGCGATATCTGGGCCCCTCGATGATTTTGTGTTGACCCATGTACCAGGCCTGGTCAGAACTAAACCGATGTGTTCAGTGAAGTTCTTCGCCAAACAAATCGGAAAATCGAGAAACAACTGCTAGACAATAAGCAAGACATAGTTCCATGTGTTTGTCCGGCTGATATCATGAGAACAGAGGATTATGTGATCACTTATCTAAAATGGCGCTTCATAGTTCAACAAAGTCTTCATAGTTCGAGGGAGTTTTCGAGAGCTACGATTGCTGGTTGGTTCTTGAAGTTATAGGCAAATATAGTTATTAGACTTATCCAAGTGGGAGTCTGTTGGATAAGGTGTCTAAGTCCATAACTTATTTGGTATATACTTGACCCGACCGGCATGGTCCATTTGGGTTGCATCTCATCCAAACTATTATGGATAATTTTATGAGAGTTATACACATATGTTTATTAATATATTATGAGTTATAATATATTAATATGAAGTTACGTTATTTAATTAGTTTTAGTCTTAAATTAATTATGAATTAATTTAGAGATTAAAAGGAAGACTAATTAGATTATGGGTTATTTGTTTTATATAGTGTGGGCTAATACTCATTTGTTAATGGGCTAGGCTTATGTGGAAGTCCATGGATGATCCATGGAGCTTTTAACCCATGGATCCTTGGAAAGGAAAAGACATGGGTTATTAGGGTTTCACCCTAACCATGCACACTATATAAGCATGCTTATGGAGCATGAAATGGAGCCTAAGAGAAAACTAGTGAACTAGTGTGTGTGTGTGTGTGTGCATGTGTGTGGCCGATTTTATACAAGGGTGTATACTCTCTCAAAGTTTTCCAAGAGTTTGTGGTGTTTTGTGATTCCATTTGAGGCATTCACACTATTGGTGCTTGGCCCTCAAACTCTTTAGAACCAAACTCACCAAAAAGGTATGTAATCTTTTCTAACTCTTTTATGTTGAAATGTTCCCCATGCCATGTTAGATAGGTTATAAACCTTGGAACATTATTATTTTGCATGTATTTAGACAAACATAGATCCAAGGTTTATTAGGGTTGCATGCACACTTAGGAAGTGTTAGATTGCTCAAAACCCAACACCACTATCATGACATGTTGAGAGTGGATATTCGGGAGCATGTTAGCTGCTCAGCATGCCTGACCTTGGACTCTATGATTGCCAGTGCGTGGGAATGGGGGATTGATTTGGAGCACATTGTGAAGAGGAATTCGGATCAGATGTATATTTTGGAGGGTCCCGGGAAGAGACCCAAGACTTCAGATCAGTGGTTAGCAGATCGGCATGGCCAAAGTAAGTGCAGCACATGCGGGAAACGTCATAAGGGAGTTTCTCATTCCAGGGGTTCAAGCTGCTACAATTGTCGCAGTGATGGTCACATCAGCAGGGACTGCCCACAGGGGGCAAGCCCATTATGTTTTCACTGCAATCAGGTGGGTCACAAGATGGCCGACTGCCCGACGATGAGGGAAGGAGCAGGGAGTGTGTCTGCCCCGACAACTACGAGGATTACGGATGGGTGAGAGGGTAGGGCCTTGTAGTGACAGATGAGGGTGATTTGGATCACATCAGGGAATGTTGCAAGTATGTATGTATGGCTATTTTCGATTCTATATATATTAGGCTTGTTCTTACCCCAGACTTTGGTGATAGTATGTATGAGTTGTCTCTCTGCTTCTATTCAGATTGTACTTTCAGAATTATCTTATGCCAATTGCATATCAGAAACTATTAGTAGCTAGTGTAGGGTCATCTCTCACTTCGGGTTCGAAGTGTCCAGTATTATCTCGATTATGACCAAAAGCGGTTCAGGAGCGTTGTGTGGAGGTCGGTGGGCAGGGTCTAGGGAGTAGCCCTACACCATTATCTGGGTTTGGTGGCTCTGGCCTTGGTACTTGGGATAGCTTTTGGAAGCATCAAGGGAAGTGGTCGATCACTGATGGGGTTGCTCTGAGCATTAGTTATTCGGAACATAAGGGCATTAGTTGGATCTCAGGGGATTATCAGTATCAGTATGCAGGAGGTGTTCATCTAAGTAATCGTACGATATTTGGAATGGACTAGTGATGGATCGCAAGCAACATCAAGGCGATGGTATTTATCATGCCTATTGTGCAAGGGAGGAAGGAATGGAAATCCTCGGGTTTTTCATGTGCAGTAAAGACTTAGCCGAAGATAAGTGGGGGAGAAACAATCATGTTATAGGAACAGCAACGGTTTTGGAACTAGGATAAGTTTTGCTCTCCTATCAGGAAGAAAGACGGCCCAGGTGGCTGTATGAATTGAGGAAAGTGTGAACTGGAAATTCGAAAAACTTGCCAATTGTGAGATTGCATTCTCGGGTTTCCCGATAACAGATTGCAGAAGAATCGGTTAGGAGTTTCAGATAGGACATGAGTACAGCTCGGTGGTACTAGATTGTGCTTGTATGCTTGACTATGGGTTAGTCGTAGCATCCACTAGCAGCCAGTAGGTGTGGAAAGGTGTTGTCAAACTACCGGATGGTCGTAGCATTCACCAGTGGTCAGATAGTAAAAGGAGTGTGGTAGGACTGTGGTGTGGCCCGTAGCACTTTTTAGTAAGGTTGTGGTATGTCCCATAGCATTAGTTTAGTAAGACTGCGGTATGGCCCGTAGCACTAGTTTAGTAAGGCTACGATATGGCCCGTAGCATTAGTTTAGTAAGATTGCGGTGTGGCTCATAGCACTGGTATAGCAAGACTGCGGTGTGGCCCATAGCATTAGTTTAGTAAGACTGCGGTGTGGCCCATAGCACTAGTTTAGTATGGCTGCAGTATGGCCCGTAGCATTAGTTTAGTAAGACTACGGTGTGGCCCATAGCACTAGTTTAGTAAAGCTGTGGTATGGCCCATAGCATTAATATAGTAAGACTATGGTGTGGCCCGTAGCATTCGCCGGTCCCTATTCGCTAGTGCGAATGTATCGGGTGTGTGATTCACTTGTAGGGTTTTTCAGATAGTTAAGTTTAGGACGGGGCAGCTGCTTGGATGTGAGTGTGCCACATTGTGATTGGGACCGAAAGACGGTAGGTCATTGGAGACCAGGAGTGGCGTAAGACTGCGGGTAAGCTTTATTCATTAGTAACCTGGTTTGCTGAGTGTGGGTGCAGGGGCCCGTATCTCCGAGTTAGCATGGGGGGAACCGCTATTCTTGGTAATGGTAGATCAGTTGGGACCAGGGCGGTCTTGGTTCATCCGGTAGGCGAATGGCAGTCAACAGGACTTCAAGCAGGAATGATGGTAAGGGATTTGGTGCGACAATCCGTGAACTGATTGGATGATGCTAAGTTGCACATCGCGGGATCAAATGATCTGAGAGTAAAGGATTTGGCTCGGTGGCGTCGTTCTCTTCTGAGCCTTAAACGTAGCAGAGAGGGATCTGCTACCCGAAAGATTGTCGGAATTCTCATGATTGGGTAGATCCTTCAGTATTGGGGCATTTCATGGGGGTTATTCTGTGAGTATTGGTGTAACGCCCGAAGATCCGGGCTAGTCAATTTAGAGGCAATAAGTGTCGAAAATGACTTTTTGGAAAAATATTATTTAGAATAAAAAAAATCTTAACCAGGTTGCAGTATATGTTAGAAGGTTCCCGTACATATTAAGACTGCCGAAATCCGAGTTATAACGAGGAAGTTATGACCCGTCGAAGTTTCACGACGGAACCGGCACGATACCGGGAAACGTAGATAGTGAATTTACGATAAAGTGAGATTTAACCTTAGCGATCTAAATGAAAGTCATAGAATACGTTAAAATGAAAGCGTCCATAAAAAGAATGCCCAAATCTGACTTCGTATGAGGAAGTTATGATTTTTTCAAAGTTTCGAATTAGCAGTGTACAACCCAAAATTCGAATATTAGATCGAGCGGTTTTAGCCGACACAACCTAAAAGAGAATCGAAGATCTCTTTATTAGTAGCGTCACGATAAAAAGACAGACGAAAATCGACATCGGATGAAGAAGTTATGAGATTTTAATGGACCAATCATGTCTCGGCCTGTTAAAAATATAACTTTAAAAATAAAGTCAAAATTAGCCGACGCAGTCTAAACGAAAGTTGTAAAGTACATCTCCACCTACGCGTGGATATAAATAACATCAAAAACGGAGTTCGTATGAACGAGTTACAAATTATAATAGCGTATTTACATATTAAAATAAAGTATAAATCATATATACGTACACATATATATACATATGTATATATCATTAGAAAGGTATCGACGATGCGGTCATTATAAGACTAATGTTGAGTTCTTTCGACATTAGTTTAGTACAAATATCATTAAATCTATTTAAAATGGTATTATGAAGGGTTGTTTAGTTGTTTATATAACTAAAAGGTCATTAAGTAATTATGGAGGGTAGTTTTTGAAAATTTAATTAGTATAAATAAGAGACTTGGACTCCTATATTTCTTGCACCATTCTCTTTATTCTCTCATTATCCCCCGAGCATTTTGGTCCCTCATGATTCGACTTCTCTTTTTGTAGTTTTAGTATAGTAAGGTGGGCGCTGAAGCGCTGCACGAATCTTTCTTAGAAAGATTCAGCGACGAAGTTCTGCCCCTGCAGAGCCCGACTCCTAGCTAAAATACCCTTGTAAGTAAGTTATGCTTACCCTATTTTAAATATAGTTTATATTTAAAGTTAGTATTGTTATTATAAATTTATAATAAGTATTTGAGCTATTATTATGACTTATATAAGTGTCGTTATAATATCCTTTTAACTACTCGCGGTACAAGGAATCTGGTTTAAAGGGCTGCATAGGGTTGTTAGATTTCAGAAATGTTATACGCCAAAATAGTCCTGCCCTCCAGTGTTTTATGTCTGGCCCCTGTCTGTACACAGTGGTTGGAAAGTATTGTTTAAACGTTTATATAATAATAATAATAATAACAATAATAATAATAATAATAATTAGTCACGGTAAATATTAGACTAAAATCTACTGGTAATAATACTAGGTTTCGTCGAAGGAAATTATTTTAAAGTAAAAGTTTCGTTGTCCGAGTACCGAGTCACTACCTTCTCAGGTGAGTGCATAGTTACTTTCATCTTACACATAGATATGAAATATTTTATATAAACTATGTGCTATGTGTGCATATTATCCGAATACTTGTTGTCTATGCTGGATGAACGTTTTTTTTATACATCTTTTAAATGATTTGAACTGTATGCGTATCTTAAATATACAAGTATGTTGGGTATGAGATGGGTAGATGAATGATGAGAGATAAAAGATGATGTGAGTAAACATTGGTAGCTATAGACTTAGTGTCTAACAAATAACATCGCCAACTATGGACTTAGTGCCTATTGGACAAACACTGGTAGCTATAGACTTAGTACCTGTTAGGAATTGGTAGTTATGGACTTAGTACCTATTAGATAAACACCTGTAGCTATGGATTTAGTACCCAGCAGCTATTGAATTAGTGCTTTACGAACGAGCATTGGCAGCTATGGATTTAGTGCCAGTCCTATAACTCTGGAAGCAAAGGACTTCAGAATGAACGAATGTGGGATAGATGACTGTTAGGATAGATCCTTAAGAGTAAAGAAGATGATGGGGATGAGTAATTGGGTCGATTGTTTGATTGTTTAAACATAATAATTATATTATTGTGGGTTGAAAACCCTATGTACTCACCAGGTTTCCCAACCTTATCCACTCAGTTTATTTATATTACAGGTGTTGAGATGAAGTCACATTACACTGAGAGATTAAAGATATGTAAATCACTAGTGTAAATAAATGTAAGTTCTTTTTATTCTTACCTTTCTGTATTGACGATGACATCCCAAATGTTTTAAAACGAATTAAAAATACTTTTCTTCGGAAATGTTTTGATAACATATTTATCATGTTTTACTGGGAACAAATTCCGCAACAATTTTATTAAAAGAGGTACTCTGATTTTTATAAAGCATAAACAAAATTGGTGTTTTCTAGCCGTGAAAATGGGGATGTCACAGTTGGTATCAGAGCATTAGTTTAAGCGAATTAGGAATTTGTAGGAAATTTCTAGACTTAAACTTAGAATGCTAAGTGATGATTTTGAGGAGTGTGTCTAATAGATTTAGGTAATACACCTGAATATACACAAGCACTAGCTTATTTTAGGAATGATACCTAAATTGCATTTACTTTCTAAATGATTGGTTATGCTTTATGCTATAGTTTGATCGGATCTATGATCTGTTGCCAACCGGATCTAGAAACCTTATGTGTTTAGGATTCTAAACGTACGAATACGATATTAGAACTAGCATATAAACGTTTCGGAGTGATAAGGATGATTTAAACGTCAATCCTAAATTAAGATCTAGATTAACCTTATTCGGTGTATAGATCAAAATGGCAAGAACCCGCAGTGGAGCTGGGAATGCAAATGGGAATAGGAATCAACCCCCGGTGATTCAGCAAATACCTATCGTAGTAGAACATATACTCGAGAAAATCACCATAGCTGGAGTACAAGCCATGGTTCGGGCTATGTTAGCTAAACAAAGGGAAGAAATGAGGCATATGTTGAATAGGGACGAACCTGATATGCCCATTGAGCAACCCGAACTGATTACTAAGCAATCAGAGGAAGGGAACTACAGCTGCGAAGTGAGTCAAGTGGGGACTCAAGGTGAACGAAGGGATGGCCCGGAAAGGAGAAACGACAAGGATGGGCGAATGTACAAGAATTTCTTGGGTGCGAAACCACCAAGTCTCTCAGGAAGCCCAAAGCCAGTTGAGATTATGGATTGGATCTTCGAGATGGAGATGGTGTTTGAGAGCTGCAGCTATAGCGAGAAATAGAAGATTGTCTTCGCAGTAAGACAACTGAAAACAGGAGTCTTGAGTGGTGGAAGCTACTGGCAGATACGATGCCATGAGGACAAGCCCTAAGGATGTCATGTTAAGAGTTTTTGGAACAGTTGAAAATGCAGTACTACTCAGAGATAGATCTGATAGGCCTAAACAACGAGTTTCAGAACCTAAAGAAAGGGAAGATGTGTTTTAATGAGTATGCCACCTCATTCACCGGGAGGATGAAGCTATTTCCCTACTTGGTTCCTATTGAACTCTCCAAGATTGATAGATTTGCTAACGGATTGCCCACTGACTTTATTTGCTAATGGATTGCCCACTGACTTTGGCCCAATGGTCAAAATGGCAACTACCTTGAAAACAGCTGTTAGGGCAGCTAAGAACGTAGAGACCCAGATAAGAGAAAAGGGTCTAGAAAAAGATAAGGCATGAGAGAAGCGAAAGTTTAAAGGATCTTCAAGGTCCAACAAGGAGAGAAAATTCTCAAAGCTTGTAGGAGGAGAAGGAGTTGAAGCGAGATGGTGTGATAAATGCAAGAAGAAGCATTATGGGAAGTGCAACGAAGAAGTAACTTGTTACAAGTGTGGAAGGACTAGTCACTATTCCAAGGACTGCACACATAATGATAAGGTATGCTACGGATGTGGAGGCATGGGGAACATGTCAAGAAATTTCCCAAAGAAAAACGAAGCCGCAAAGCCAAACACATCATCAGGGCCAAGGGCATTCCACATGATCCTTGACGAGGCAGAAAACCATGCAAGGAACCAAGGATGAGGAATCCATACCCGAAGACCGAGTTATGAGGTAGCCTAAGAGATAGAACAATATGATGTAGCCTATTAGAAGGCATAGTCTAGGGTGAACTTGAACACCTATGTAATAGTTTGAAGAAATAATGAAGCCTTGGTTTTGCTATCTGATGTGTTAAACTGTTATGTAATTTTCTTGTATGGTGACTTGGAAAACTGTGAGACAATACTTGGGACGAGTATGAGTAGGTGTAAAAGGTAGTAGATGCATATACTACTTGAAGCACAGGACTCACACTTGGATCAGGGAGAGTCACAAGGTTACCAAGAAGCTAGTAATTGATACCGTTTTATTCAAGTATGTTGTTACAATCATTTCGGTAATGACTAAAAAGATTATTGGTATTCCGACCCTAGTAGTCATATAGAATTGAGTCCGACTACGCTGAGTATGTGTGACAACTGCCAATTCAGGTCATTCTTGGACTCATGCATCTTTATAATAACCACTCATGCACAACATGCCATGACCTAGTAGTATAACTTAGGTCAAAAATCTTGCATAAACTAGGATCCAACTAAGGTCTAGGACTAATATACTTGATACTTACAATTCTAGTAAGTTGCTTAGCTACAATAGGAAATGCCAATACTATAATTAGAATAAAGCTTCAAGCTTTGTTATAATTGAAATAGGGTATAAAACTCTAAAAATAAATTAAAACATTCTAATTATACTTCAACATGTTGTTGAATATCAAACAATATTCCAAAAACCCTAAAGAGCCAAAAATCCAAAGTTATAAATTATAAAGCTTAAAAACTTTATAAAATTTGGCTATAAACTTCCTAATATCAAATTTTATTAATCAAATTATGGATTATACCAATGAACTAGAAATATAAATTACAAGTATTAATCATAAATTATTTGTTGAAAACAAGATTTTTAAATAAATCAAATTGCTTAATAAACATTTTATAAAAATGAATGTTTTTATATAAAATATAGGATGGAAGTTTATAAAGTTTAAAATTTAGGAGAGAGGAGGCCAAAATGCATGCAAAAATCAGCCATCACCTCTCCCCATGCCCTCTCTCTTCCCCAAAACACAATCATTAAGCTTAAACCCTTACTCCACCTCTTCCCTCTTCACTCTCTCACTTCACTCTCTTCACACACTTCACTCTCTTCTTCCCTCTCTCTAAACTCACGAAAATCCTCTCATTTCTCTGCAAAATTTCGAGATTGTGAAGCCCTTGAAGTGTTCTTACTTCTCTCAAGGTCAAAACCAAGGTAAACAACAACATCTTCTTCCATAGTTTCATGGTTAAACCTCTTTTTCTTCTTAGTCTTCTCTACTTTTCGGATTCTATGCCTTTCCATGGCTAGAAATCTTTATTCTCCCCTTGTGGTTTGTAGATTCTCACCATAACACAATGCATGTGTTAGAGATGGTGAAAATCCGGAATCAAACCCATGCAAGGAGTGGAAAAGATGCACATATGATCATGTGACATCAAAACCTAATATTTCATGTTCTTCTCCATTTCTTTTGTGTTCATGCATGAACAAAAGCATTTAAACCATTTCTAGTACATCTTGGATGCTCATTCATTCCATGCATGTGTTAGAAATCGGGCCTTACCAAAGACATGCATGATGTTCTTGTTGAAATACCCTAATAATGCACACAAGCAAACATGCAATCTGCCAGATTACTTTGTTCGACTTTGAACAGTCATAACTCAGTCATTTCTTAACCAAATCATGATATTCTTTTTGTATTGGTTAGTTCCACGAGTTAACTTTCAAACCCAACTGGTCTCACTGTAAAATATTAAATATCCGATGTTTAGCAGATTTTACAAAAAGGTTGCGCATACAGCTCTTTTTCTGTGATCACTATTTTTATCTTGCTTAAACAATGGCCTTAAACCCAACCATAAATCTGAGGAAAAATACATTAGAAACTTAACATATCTAGTGAATCATGGTTGAAATTTCGTGGCTTAAAACCTCACTGAATGGGCTACACAAATTCATGAACTTCAGCCACATTTACACTTCATGCATTATTGCATGCAACTTTTCTTAAATTGTTTGAAATCATTACCTCATTTCTCTTCTGAATACATTTTTTTACATTTTTCCTTTTGAAAGCCCTTGCATGCATGAGATAATCTGGAAAATTTCAAGAGCTTTTGTTATTTCTTTAATTTATTAGAATTATTGCTAAAACCAAGGGCATAAATCATATAAAATACTTCCTGAGGTCAATAAATCCTAAATAAATTCATGGATGATCCTTATGGGGAATAATGACCCCTCACCAAATTTCAGCAATTTTTGTTACTGTTTCATATGATTTCTAATTTTCTTTTATTTAGGACATGATAAATTACAAAACCACTTTATATGATGTGAAAATTGTATCTAACAATTTTCGCATACCTTACCTGCTATGGGTGACTCCAGAAAATAATTTCAAGATTTTCCATCATGTTTTACTATTTTTCCCAATTTTTGGTAATTATAATGGTCTAAAAATGGGAGAAATAGTTCTGATTATCCAAAATACATGAAAATTTACCAGGATACCATATTATACACTAGGAGGTTACATAAATATTTTGCGGATTTTTCTCTACTGTAAACTATTTTTCTCTTATTTTCTAAAGTTAATTGCACTAAAATACACTTAAATACACATAAATACCCAAAACCAATTTATACATTATGAAAACCACTTTTGATATTTTTCCCAGGTTATTTATACTGCAGATGATGTTACAAAAATTTATGGTGATTTATTTTAATTGTTTAATATTATTTCTTTAATTAATGACTATTTAAAGGAATAAAGCAAGGAAAAATAGAAATACCCATTGAAAAATATCTTTTATATTTTTCCCAGTCTATTTATGTATAATAATAATTAAATAAAAAGTTTGGGTAATTTTGGAAACTGTTTTCTATTTATTTCAATTTTTATTGAAATAAATGCTCAAAAATCATAAAATATAATTAAACAGCTTGGAAATCCATTTTTATAATTTTTCCAGCTTAGTATTGTGTAATAACAGTTAAATAAAAAGTTTGAGAATTTTTATCCCTCGAATGCTATTTTCGTGAATTTATGTTGTAATAAGGACTTAAAAATTTGGAAAGTGTATATTCCAAGGTTGTAATTAATCGCCCGATATATAGAATTTCATTACTTCAGAAAAAGTGTAACTAATTGATGTAAAATCCAATACTAAAACATAAATTGGCATTTCCCTATATGTAGAGTTTAGTATATTAGCATTAGATATCGACATGGAAACTCACTATTGCGTGTGTTTGATGTCGTAGGATCCCGGTAATAAGACGTTGGTGCATCCCAAAGTACCGCTTGTGTCTACACAAAACATCGTGAGTATTCACACACTCCCCTATTTTCGTTTTTATGTTTTGGGGTGGAAAAGCATGTCCAGAAAAACTACTGTTTGCATGTTGTATTTAAATTGAATTGTATCAAACATGATTGCTATTGTATTGCTATGTTTCTTTATGTGTGTCTATGCAACACGGAACATGAGAACTTATCGTACTAAGGCCCTTCCCTTATCTCTAACCATTAACTCTTTGAGCCAATGGTCGTTATGGATAGCGCTATTAGGAATTGACAACTCCTTACTCGCCCGAATCGCTGGAGTGCATGATACCATATTCATCTATGGAACGATAAGCATAGATCTCGATAGGGCTTCAATCATAGGTTTGGTTGAGACTCATTGTTTGCTCATACACATACAAACGCGTTTCTCGTTCTAGCAATAAACTTGTATACCTTAATAGCAATCAACTTTGTTTTATCATTAAAGCAATGTACTTGTACTTACGAAAAGCATTATTGTACCCTCGATTTATAAACTTGTGATACTCACCAACTATTTTCATAGTTGACGCTCGTTTTACATGCTTTTTCAGGAAGTAATTAGTAAGTGGATGTAAAGATTCATCATCATAGAGCATGCTGCATCTTGTTGAAGCTATTATGAAGCTATATTTTGAACAATGTTATTTTGAAAAACTTGTATTTTGTTTCTTTTGAAGCTATGGGTTGTAAACTTTTAAATACTGCTATGGTGATGTATCTTTATCTTTTGCATTGAAACCGTTATCGCTGTCATACCTTGCGTTTCCGCTTTAGCGGGGTGTGACAGAAGTGGTATCAGAGCTAAAGTTATAGAGAACATCGGTTTTTCTTTAAGAAAACACAACCTATAACTAAAACTTACAAAGAAATTCTTTTTACATCAAACATATTACTAGTATAATTAGGTCGGGAGTTGTATTATTGGACCTTGATTAAACATAGCCTGATCACCTATGTTTAATTAAGAAAAGATTTATACAAAGCTTGAGCTAATTAAAATCGGAATATGTTCAACAAAAATATTTGAGAAAACTTTATTTCAAAATTTCAAAAGGTTAATTTTGGTGTGTGTAAGCATTGCATATTATAGGCATGCATTGTCAATTATTTCATATCTCATTGAAACTATGTCACAGTCCACTATGTCAACATCGTCATCTTACCGCACTACCGCCTCAGCCGATGAATCCGGCTACGTCACTGTTATCCCTCGACGTAATCCCCCCGCCTCGGTAGAAGAAGACCCATCGGAGGATACGAAAGATACTGGGAACTCGGTGGAGATCAGCAATGACAATGCCCCGAGTCAACGACGCGAGGCATCACCGACATCGGTGTTGCCACAGCCACCGCTCTATGGACTTCGCATTCGGAGGACAGCGAGGAAGAGTGTTCCCATTCCAGGAAGGATACTCGCCAGCACAGCAGGACATGGCACGGCAGGACCTAGCGGAGCAGAACCCAGCGATGCAGGACCGAGAGCACCCTCACCTCAGCAAGTCATAGGGATACCTGTCAGACAGCCAGGTATGACCCCGGAGGAGTCCCGGAGATTGCAGTCGATAGCAGCGGGCCTACGTCACAGTCTCGCTGTGATAGCTGGGCATCGAGAAGTTTTGGATGAAGTCTTGGCAGGAATGGAAATCCTGTATCAGCATTCGATGGAGACTGTTGACACTGCTAGTGCTGCTAGACGAGAGGCAGGTCATGCGATGACAGCATATTATGTGTTTGGTGGGCTGTTCCTGATTGTGGTGTTGATGCTTCTTGTTGGGATAGCGATTGGCTTTTGGTTCTGATTTCAGTATTTTGTTTTATTTTGTTTTGAAATGAAAACCCATGTTGGGTGTCTTTTGGGAAAAATATTTAAAACTTTATTTTGGGATTGACGTATTGGTTTGGTTTTAAGATTATTTCAAATGGTAATGAAAAATTTTATTTTATGTTTGAAAACTTTTACTATGAGGTCAAACCCTAAAATTTATTTGGTAAATGGTTGAATAAAAGAGATTTTTCTTTTCTTTCCTTTCTCAAATCTATATGCATAGTATTAATGCAACCCATTAATTTGACAACACTTACTGTTTTCAAAATGGTAGTGAAATACATATTATACATTATTTTATGTATTTATACGTATTTCTTCTCCTGTGTCATAGAACCATGTCAGGAAGGCCTAATCGCGGGCGCCCACAGAACGAAACACCCGATGTTGCTCAAATGGTAGCACAACAACTCATGCAAGCAATCCCAAACATTGTTACTCAAGTAACTGCAGGACTTAATGCTAACCAAGGAAGTAGTGGAGGAAACCGGGGAAACAATGAAAGAGAATGCAACTACAAGTCCTTTATGGCCTGTAAACCTAAGGAGTTCCATGGAAAGGAAGGTGCGGTCGGATTACTGAAATGGATTGACAGCATGGATTCGGTCCTTCATATTAGCAAATGCCTCGAGCACAACAAAGTTGAGTATGCATCTTGCCTACTCCAAGATAGGGCATTAACCTGGTGGAATACTCTAGTGCAAACCAGAGGCCGTACAACAGCATATCAGCTAACTTGGGAAGACCTAAAGAAGCTGCTGATAGAGGAGTATTGTCCCAAGGATGAACTTCAGAAACTTGAATATGAATTCTGGAACCATTCTATGGTTGGAACACAAATACAGAAGTACACAGTCCGATTTCATGAACTAGCAAAACTAGTACCTCACATGGTTACTCCTGAGGAGAAATGGATAGATCGTTACATCTGGGGTCTGGCACCAGAGATTCGGGGAATGGTTACCTCAGCAAACCCAACTACCATTCAAAGTGCAGTAAGCCTAGCAAATCGACTAACCAATGATGTGATAAGGATGGGAGCATCAGCAAAGGAAAGCTCTAGTAGCAATAGGAAGCCAACAAATCTGGGAGAGAAGAAGTATGGAGGCAAGTCAGGGAGGAAGCAGAAAGTCTCAAGAAACTTTATGGTAAGAGCCCAGGAGCAAGAACCAGTGAAAACTCAAGGACAAGAAGTGCAGGAGCGAAAGCAGTACTCAGGGCCGCTTCCGAAGTGCAATAAGTGTAACTTCCATCACAAGGGAGCTTGCCCGGTGTGCCAAAACTGTAAGCAAACAGGCCATTACTCGAAGTATTGTAAGGTGAATAAGGAGGGAAAAAGGACATGTTACGAGTGCGGGAGTACTGATCATCTCCGTAGAGCATGTCCTAAACTGAAAAATGGACCTGGTAACAATGGACAAGGCCAAGCTAGGAAAAACTTTCAAGGAAATCAAGTTGGACAGCCAAGAGGTGTAGCCTTTGTGATTGGTGCAGAAGAAGCTCGTCAGAACCCTGAAGTGATAACAGGTACGTTCCTCCTGAATAACCATTTTGCATCAGTAATATTCGATGCGGGAGCAGATAGGAGTTTTGTTTCTTTAGCATTTAGACCGTTAATTGGCTTGAAATCGGTAAAGATGAGGAATGCTTATGCTATTGAACTTGTTGATGGGTATGAAATTAGGGCTAGTGAGATAATTCCTGGTTGTACTTTGAATTTAGCTGATAAACTCTTTAGCATTGACCTAATTCCTATAGAGCTAGGTAGTTTTGATGTGATAGTAGGGATGGATTGGTTATCCAAAAATAGAGCGGACATTGGTTGTTATGAGAAAGTCATTAGAGTGCCTCTCCCAAATGGAGAAACCCTTATCATACACGATGAGAAGCCAGTAAGAAGTTTAAACATAGTATCAAGCGTGAAGGTTCACAAGTACCTGAAGAAGAATTGTATTGCATTCATGGCCCACGTGCTAGAAAGAGAACCTGAAGCTAAGCAACTCAAGGAGATTCCAATGGTTCAAAACTATCCCGAAGTATTTCCGGAGGAATTTCCCGGTCTACCCCCTTATAGACAGGTCGAATTTCGGATAGACTTAATTCCCGGAGCGGCACCGGTAGCAAAAGCACCATATCGCCTTGCACCATCCGAGATGCAAGAACTATCCGGACAACTTCAAGAACTTCTAGACAAAGGGTTTATTTGACCAAGTTCTTCACCTTGGGGAGCCCCAGTGTTATTCGTCAAAAAGAAAGATGGTTTGTTCCGAATGTGCATTGATTACAGAGAATTGAACAAGTTGACAATCAAGAATCGATATCCCCTCCCTATAATAGATGACTTGTTCGATCAGTTGCAGGGCGCTTCCTACTTCTCAAAAATCGACCTTCGGTCAGGGTATCATCAGCTAAGAATTCACGAAGAGGACATTCACAAAACAGCATTTAGAACCCGTTATGGACATTATGAGTTCTTAGTCATGCCTTTTGGACTAACGAAGGCACCCGCTGTATTCATGGATTTGATGAATAGGGTCTGCAGACCATACCTAGACAGGTTTGTAATTGTATTTATCGATGACATACTTGTTTACTCGCGGACCAAAGAAGATCACAATAGACATCTAAAGCTAGTGGTAGAGTTGTTGAAGGAACAGAAATTGTATGCCAAGTTCACTAAGTGTGAATTTTGGATTCGGGAAGTACATTTTCTTGGTCATGTGATCGGTGAAAGAGGAATCCATGTAGATCCAGCTAAGATAGAGGCAATCAAGAAATGGGAGGCCCCCAAAACCTCGACAGAAATACGACAATTCCTAGGATTAGCTGGGTACTACAGACGCTTCATTGAGAATTTGTCTAGGATTGCTCAACCATTAACATCTTTGACCCAAAAGGATAGAAAATTTCTCTGGGAAGAGAAACACGAAGAGGCGTTTCAAATCCTGAAAAACAAGCTGTGCAATGCACCAATTCTGGCTTTACCAGAAGGATTAGAGAACTTTGTGGTGTATTGTGATGCGTCTCATCAAGGATTAGGATGTGTGCTAATGCAAAAAGATAAGGTCATTGCATATGCTTCCAGACAACTCAAACCGCACGAGAAGAATTATACCACCCATGATCTAGAACTAGGAGCAATAGTTTTCGCCCTTAAGATATGGAGGCATTATTTGTACGGAACCAAGTGCACCATTTATACCGATCACAAAAGCCTTCAGCATATCCTGGATCAGAAAATGTTAAACATGCGGCAGAGAAGATGGATAGAGTTGTTTAGTGATTATGATTGTGAGATACGATATCACCCAGGGAAGGCTAACGTAGTAGCCAACGCTCTTAGTAGGAAAGAAAGAGTGAAACCTTCCCATGTGAGAGCTTTGGGAATGGTAATTCAGACAAGCTTGAAATCTCAAATCATTAATGCCCAGGAGAAAGCGTTATGCAAGGAAAATCTTCCAGGCGAAACTTTACATGGTTTGGAAGAAAGATTTGAAACCAAACCTGATGGAGTTCGTTATTTTAAAGACAGGGTCTGGATTCCAAGGGTTAACAACCTGAGAGACATGGTACTAGAGGAGTCTCATCGATCTAAATACTCCATCCACCCTGGAGCAGATAAGATGTACAAGGATCTTAAAGAGTACTATTGGTGGCCTGGAATGAAAAAGGATATTGCCTTGTACGTTGGGAAGTGTTTGACATGCTCAATAGTCAAAGCTGAACATCAGAAACCATCCGGGTTGTTGCAACAACCTGAAATTCCCCAATGGAAATGGGAGCAAATATCTATGGACTTTGTTACCAAACTTCCTAGAACTGCTAAAAGTCATGACTCAATTTGGGTCATAGTGGATCCACTGACGAAATCTGCACACTTTCTCCCCATTCGAGAAGATTTCAAGATGGAAAAAAATTGGCCCAAATCTACATCGACAAAATTGTTTCTCTGCATGGTGTACCCTTATCTATCATTTCTGATAGAGATAGTTGTTTTACATCTCGATTTTGGTGGATGTTACAGAGGGCACTAGGAACCAAGATAGATTTGAGCACAGCTTACCACCCTCAGACAGATGCGCAAACAGAGAGAACAATACAAACATTGGAAGACATGCTACGAGTGTGTGTCATTGAGTTCAAAGGAAATTGGGATACTCATTTACCCCTAATTGAGTTTTCCTACAATAACAGTTACCACACGAGTATCCAATGTGCTCCATATGAAGCATTATATGGACACAAGTGTCGTTCGCCCTTATGCTGGACAGAAATCAGAGACAGACAGTTGACTAGAGTCGAAGTTATCCTGGAAACATCCGACAAGATTGCTATCATCAAGGATAAGCTTAAAGCTGCTAGAGATCGTCAGAAAAGTTATGCGGATAATCGTCGAAAACCATTAGAATTCCAAGTAGGAGACAAGGTACTTTTAAAAGTGTCGCCTTGGAAAGGGCTTGTGCGTTTTGGTAAGAAAGGAAAACTAAGCCCGAGGTATGTTGGACCCTTTGAAATCCTTGAAAGGATTGGTCCGGTAGCGTATAAACTCCAATTGCCCCAAGAGTTAAGCGCCATTCACGACACATTCCACGTCTCCAACCTTAAGAAATGTCTAGCCGACGAAACATTGATAGTACCCCTGGAGGAAATTAAGATCAATGATAAGCTGAGCTTCAATGAGGAACCGATAGAAATCCTTGACAGGGAGGTAAAACAACTTAAGCGGAGTAAGATCCCGATTGTGAAAGTTCGATGGAACTCAAAACGCGGGCCGGAGTACACCTGGGAGCGCGAGGACTTCATAAAGGAAAAGTATCCGCAACTTTTCCCTTGCGATGACAAGCGATGACATAGAATGAATTTCGGGACGAAATTCTTTTTAAGTGGGGGATACTGTGACAACTGCCAATTTAGGTCATTCTTGGACTCATGCATCTTTATAATAACCATTCATGCACAACATGCCATGACCTAGTAGTATAAATTAGGTCAAAAATCTTGCATAAACTAGGATCCAACTAAGGTCTAGGACTAATATACTTGATACTTACAATTCTAGTAAGTTGCTTAGCTACAATAGGAAATGCCAATACTATAATTAGAATAAAGCTTCAAGCTTTGTTATAATTGAAATAGGGTATAAAACTCTAAAAATAAATTAAAACATTCTAATTATACTTCAACATGTTGTTGAATATCAAACAATATTCCAAAAACCCTAAAGAGCCAAAAATCCAAAGTTATAAATTATAAAGCTTAAAAACTTTATAAAATTTGGCTATAAACTTCCTAATATCAAATTTTATTAATCAAATTATGGATTATACCAATGAACTAGAAATATAAATTACAAGTATTAATCATAAATTATTTGTTGAAAACAAGATTTTTCAATAAATCAAATTGCTTAATAAACATTTTATAAAAATGAATGTTTTTATATAAAATATAGGAGGGAAGTTTATAAAGTTTAAAATTTAGGAGAGAGGAGGCCAAAATGCATGCAAAAACCGGCCATCACCTCTCCCCATGCCCTCTCTCTTCCCCAAAACACAATCATTAAGCTTAAACCCTTACTCCACCTCTTCCCTCTTCACTCTCTCACTTTACTCTCTTCACACACTTCACTCTCTTCTTCCCTCTCTCTAAAATCACGAAAATCCTCTCATTTCTCTGCAAAATTTCGAGATTGTGAAGCCCTTGAAGTGTTCTTACTTCTCTCAAGGTCAAAACCAAGGTAAACAACAACATCTTCTTCCATAGTTTCATGGTTAAACCTCTTTTTCTTCTTAGTCTTCTCTACTTTTCGGATTCTATGCCTTTCCATGGCTAGAAATCTTTATTCTCCCCTTGTGGTTTGTAGATTCTCACCATAACACAATGCATGTGTTAGAGATGGTGAAAATCTGGGATCAAACCCATGCAAGGAGTGGAAAAGATGCACATATGATCATGTGACATCAAAACCTAATATTTCATGTTCTTCTCCATTTCTTTTGTGTTCATGCATGAATAAAATCATTTAAACCATTTCTAGTACATCTTGGATGCTCATTCATTCCATGCATGTGTTAGAAATCGGGCCTTACCAAAGACATGCATGATGTTCTTGTTGAAATACCCTAATAATGCACACAAGCAAACATGCAATCTGCCAGATCACTTTATTCGACTTTGAACAGTCATAACTCAGTCATTTCTTAACCAAATCATGATATTCTTTTTGTATTGGTTAGTTCCACGAGTTAACTTTCAAACCCAACTGGTCTCATTGTAAAATATTAAATATCCGATTTTTAGAAGATTTTACAAAACGGTTGCGCATACAGATCTTTTTCTATGATCACTATTTTTATCTTGCTTAAACAATGGCCTTAAACCCAACCATAAATCTGAGGAAAAATACATTAGAAACTTAACATATCTAGTGAATCATGGTTGAAATTTTGTGGCTTAAAACCTTTCTGAATGGGCTACACAAATTCATGAACTTCAACCACATTTACACTTCATGCATTATTGCATGCAACTTTTCTTAAATTGTTTGAAATCATTACCTCATTTCTTTTCTGAATACATTTTTTTACATTTTTCCTTTTGAAAGCCCTTGCATGCATGAGATAATCTGGAAAATTTCAAGAGCTTTTGTTATTTCTTTGATTTATTAGAATTATTGCTAAAACCAAGGGCATAAATCATATAAAATACTTCCTGAGGTCAATAAATCCTAAATACATTCATGGATGATCTTTATGGGGAATAATGACCCCTCACCAAATTTCAACAATTTTTGTTACTGTTTCATATGAATTCTAATTTTCTTTTATTTAGGACATGATAAATTACAAAACCACTTTATAGGATGTGAAAATTGTATCTAACAATTTTCGCATACCTTACCTGTGATGGATGACTCCAGAAAATAATTTCAAGATTTTCCATCATGTTTTACTATTTTTCCCATTTTTTGGTAATTATAATGGTCTAAAAATGGGAGAAATAGTTCTGATTATCCAAAATTCAAGAAAATTTACCAGGATATCATATTATATAGTAGGAGGTTACATAAATATTTTGAGGATTTTTCTCTACTGTAAACTATTTTTCTCTTATTTTCTAAAGTTAATTGCACTAAAATACACTTAAATACACATAAATACCCAAAACCAATTTATACATTATGAAAACCACTTTTGATATTTTTCCCAGGTTATTTATACTGTAGATGATGTTACAAAAATTTATGGTGATTTATTTTAATTGTTTAATATTATTTCTTTAATTAATGACTATTTAAAGGAATAAAGCAAGGAAAAATAGAAATACCCACTGAAAAATATCTTTTATATTTTTTCCAGCCTATTTATGTATAATAACAATTAAATAAAAAGTTTGGGTAATTTTGGAAATTGTTTTCTATTTATTTCAATTTTTATTGAAATAAATGCTCAAAAATCATAAAATATAATTAAACAGCTTGGAAATCCATTTTTATAATTTTCCTAGCTTAGTATTGTGTAATAACAGTTAAATAAGAAGTTTGAGAATTTTTATCCCTCGAATGCTATTTTCGTGAATTTATGTTGTAATAAGGACTTAAAATTTTGGAAAATTTATATTCCAAGGTTGTAATTAATCGCCCGATATATAGAATTTCATTACTTCAGAAAAAGTGTAACTAATTGATATAAAATCCAATACTAAAACATAAATTGGCATTTCCCTATATGTAGAGTTTAGTATATTAGCATTAGATATCGACATGGAAACTCACTAGTGCGTGTGTTTGATGTCGTAGGATCCCGGTAGTGAGACGTTGGTGCATCCCGAAGTACCGCTTGTGTCTACACAAAACATCGCGAGTATCACGCACTCCCCTATTTTCATTTTTATGTTTTGGGGTGGAAAAGCATGTCCAGAAAAACTATTGTTTGCATGTTGTATTTAAATTGAATTGTATCAAACATGATTGCTATTGTATTGCTATGTTTCTTTATGTATGTCTATGCAACACGGAACATGAGAACTTATCATACTAAGGCCCTTCCCTTATCTCTAACCATTAACTCTTTGAGCCAATGGTCGTTATGGATAGCGCTATTAGGAATTGACAACTCCTCACTCGCCCGAATCGCTGG
The DNA here is from genome assembly GCF_052625555.1 of Lactuca saligna. NCBI lineage: Eukaryota > Viridiplantae > Streptophyta > Magnoliopsida > Asterales > Asteraceae > Lactuca > Lactuca saligna. The sequence goes on from NC_136419.1 coordinate 211,407,969, forward strand.
AGTGCATGATACCATATTCATCTATGGAACGATAAGCATAGATCTCGATAGGGCTTCAGTCATAGGTTTGGTTGAGACTCATTGTTTGCTCATACACATACAAACGTGTTTCTCGTTCTAGCAATAAACTTGTATACCTTAATAGCAATCAACTTTGTTTTATCATTAAAGCAATGTACTTGTACTTACGAAAAGCATTATTGTACCCTCGATTTATAAACTTGTGATACTCACCAACTATTTTCATAGTTGACGCTCGTTTTACATGCTTTTTCAGGAAGTAATTAGTAAGTGGATGTAAAGAGTCATCATCATAGAGCATGCTGCATCTTGTTGAAGCTATTATGAAGCTATATTTTGAACAATGTTATTTTGAAAAACTTGTATTTTGTTTCTTTTGAAGCTATGGGTTGTAAACTTTTAAATACTGCTATGGTGATGTATCTTTATCTTTTGCATTGAAACCGTTATCGCTGTCATACCTTGCGTTTCCGCTTTAGCGGGGTGTGACAGTATGCTATGTGGTTTAGAAAATCAAGTTCGATGTAGCATCTAACTTAAGACGGAAAATTGGAATAAAAAGCGATCAGTAGAGGTATCACGAAAAGTTGCTTATGGCTAGAAAATGCTACCTTTTAAAATGTGATTATATCACATTAGAACATGAAGGAAGGTATACTCTATTTTGGAATATAACTATAAGAGACCTGAGTCTAAATGTGCATCACATGATGGTAGATTATAATTTTGAGTCTAACCTGAAATAGAAAGCAGATGCACGATCGAGTACTGCTTACAGTCAATCAGTCTAAGAGATAGACTTGAAGGAATATAGAAGTTATAATTATTACCAAGGATGAAGATATGACGTATGGAGTCATTATACGAACCCTGTTTCGTTGATGATTTCGGGACGTAATCATCCTAAGGGGGAGATAATTGTAACGCTCGTAGATCCAAGCTAGTCAATTTAGAAGGAATAAGTGTCGAAAATGACGTTTCGGCAAAATAATATTTAGAATAAATAATCTTAACCAAGTTTTAGTAGATGGTACAAGGTTTCCGTACATATAAAGACCACCGAAATCTGAGTTATAACAAGGAAATTATGACCCGTCGAAGTTTCGCGACGAAACCGGCATGATACCAGGAAATGTAAATAGTGAATTTACGATAGACCGATATTTATCCTTAGAGATCTAAATGAAAGTCATAGAATACGTTAAACCAAAAGTGTCTATAAAAAGAACGCCCAAATCTGACTTCGTATGAGGAAGTTATGATTTTTTTCGAAGTTTCAGATTAGCAGTGTACAGTCCGAAATTCGAATATTAAATTGAGCGGTTTTTAGCCAGCACAACCTAAATGGGAATCGAAGATCTCATTATTAGTAGCGTAACGATAAAAAGACAGACGAAATTGAACATCGGATGAAGAAGTTATGAGATTTTAACGAACCAATCCTGTGTCGGCCTGTTAAAAATATAACTTTAAAAATAAAGTCAAAATTAGCCAACGGAGTCTTAATGAAATTTGTAAAGTACGTCTCCACCTACGCGTGGATATAAATAACGTCAAAAACGGAGTTCGTATGAATGAATTACAAATTATAATAGCATATGTACGTATTAAAATAAAGTATAAATCATATATACGTACACACACACACACACACACACACACACACATATATATATATATATATATATATATATATATATATATACACATATGTATATATCATTAGAAAGGTATCGATGATGCGGTCATTATAAGACTAATGTTGAGTTCTTTCGACATTAGTTTAGTACAAATATCATTAAATCTATTTAAAATAGTATTATAAAGGTGTGTTTAGTTGTTTATAAAACTAAAAGGTCATTAAGTAATTATGGAGGGTAGTTTTTGAAAATTTAATTAGTATAAATAAGGGCCATGGGCTCTCATATTTCTTGCACCATTCTCTTGATTCAAGAGTCTTTCTCTCATTATCCCCCGAGCATTTCGGTCCCTCGTGATTCGACTTCTCTTTCTGTAGTTTTAGTATAGTAAGGTGAGCGCTGAAGTGTTGCACGAATCTTTCTTAGAAAGATTCAGGGATGAAGTTCTGCCCCTGCAAAGCCCGACTCCTAGCTAAAATCCTCATGTAAGTAAATTATGCTTACCCTATTTTAAATATAGTTTATATTTAATGTTGGGATTAAAACCCTAATTGAGATTTGATGAACAAGATGCGGAAAATAAGAACAAACACAAATATGAAGATATGTTGAATGATCACTCGATTTATTCAAATATGAGGAATAAATTACACTTTCAGCATAGACTAAAGAATCTAACACTACATAAGAAACCTCACATGGCGGCTACATTTTGCCTCACTCTTAACCATAATAATGAATAATACATGACTATTTGTAGGGAAAAGATAAGTCTTGGGCTTTTAACCTACACTTCATCTAAGGGGCCCATTGCCATCATCCGTGGAGTGCTTTGAAACCCTATAATATCCCCCTCAGAGTATGGAATGGATGACAATGCTTTAACTTCCAAAACAAGCATCTAGCAAATAAAAAGATCTTGCAATGAGGAATAGATGAAACAATCCATGAATCTTGATTCTTCAATAGTCTTCAAACACCGGCTCTAGGATATATAAATCAAGCACTGAAGTAATGTCTTTAAACTTCACTTTCGAATGTAATCCCAAAAAAATATTCATCAAAACCAAACCCACCATAAAAACCCATTTCAGAACAAAGAAACCAAATCACTTCTTGTCTTTGAAGAGCTCACCCTCCAAGTCACAATGATCTTAAAATAAGCTAATGATATTAGCCATCAAAAAATATCATGTAACAACCCAAACTTTAAGATTCGTAATGCCACTTAATCGAGAAAATACTAGAAGTCGGAGATATAACAAGTCCTTAGCAGAGCTCGATAAAGAACTTCCGCTGTAAAGGATACTTCTCTGTAAAAGCTTTAGCAAAGCTCGATGAAGAACTTCTACTGCAAAAGCTACCTTCATAATTCTACCACAAGCTTTATCAAAAATCTTCAAATTTGGAAAGTCACAAATCCAATTTCGAATGGCCATACCAAATTCTCCCCCGATTTATAATCGAAAACGTGATTATAAAGCCTTCAAATGGTCATGATAATGATCTTGAATGGATAAAAAATTAATGTACTCACCAGCGAAAAAATGATATTTACAATGAAGTATAAAATCCGAAAAAGTTGTGAAAATTTGATGTTATCACGAAAAACGACTTTTCCAACCGTCAAGACTTGAAGGAATCTTTATTTTTCTGTTCACGAAAAAATATGTGCTTTGAAAAATCTAAAACTGTTCACCGGCCCTCAAAGTTGTAAACTTTTCTGAATATTGGGCCGAACCTATTACTTGCTGACAGGGGCTGGAATGGAAATTCAACATCAATATACCTATTTTTGTAACAAAATATGGAAATATTGCCAAGCCACGAAAAATTTAGGGACCAGAACTGTCAAATCTTTGAAGTTGAAGGGACCAAAAGTGAAACATTAAGTCTTCTTTTCCCATTTAGATGCAGATGAATGCGACTGAATAGACAGTAACTCGCAATTGAAATCCAAATCTTTGAAATAACCAACCCCCTTCGTTCCTCGCTAACAAACGAGCCCAAGTTCGTTTAATGTTCGTCTTGAGCACAAGCAACCGAATCCAACTTCGTTCCAAGTTCATTGATACAAAACCGAAACCATGTTCGGTCCGCGCATCATGATGCAAATAAAAGCAAAACCTTAACAAAACTGAATCACAGGTTCGCTATCGGTCCTCCCCTCTTTCGTTCCAAGTCCATCGATTATACCCCAAAGCGAATCCATGTCAACGAATCCAATCACAGGCGAACGTTCGCAGGTTAGACTTTCATAGCGATTTTGACTTTTCGATTTGACCGTCATTCATCCCAATTGAGTCCACGAATAATTCCGATTGAGCCCCAATTTCCGTTTTCATAGTTCGCATCTCATATCCGATTTTGACTTAAGCCACGATTCCAAGACTCATAACGCATCGAACCTGAAAAACGTGAAGCACCAAATTGCAAGACCCATTTAGCCGAACTCGACTTCTTGCACTGACCACTGGCAACAGTTAACGTGAAGCAGTAGAATCAAGTTTCTCAACACGATTTCTAGATCGAGCATGTCGATTCCCAGATAAAACATCACATTCAATCAAAGATCAGTACTAACTCCATCAATTCATGACAATACTTCACCCGTTCTTCATCGTACATACTAATGTCGTCATTCAAAAGAATCAGGAATCACAAAAAAAAAAACATGAATCATAATCGACATGTTCATCATTGAAACACTTTGGAATAGAAAAGCTTTTCCAAGTGGTTCAACTTTAAGTATATGCAAGATCAATGTGATTAGATTTTCAAATAAGAACTTTCGAATGTCAAAAAGATCACCATCGATTTTTAGATTCGGTCATCAAACATTAAATAAGAAATTGAAGAAAACATATGAATCTTAATGAACAATCGAATCTCAAACACAAATCAATTGATCAAAACATGAATGAGAAACCCGGATTGGAAGATAATATTGTCGACGATGGATGATAAAAACAAGTAATTGGAACGAGGAAGTGAAGAAAAAAAAAACTTAATTTTGAAGCAAATACAACAGAATTCAGAGAAAGAAAGAAAAGAAAAAGAAGATGTTCTTGATGTTCTTGAAGAAGTTCATGATGTTCTTCAAGTTTCTGAAGAAAAAGCGACTCTAGATGTTCTTATTGAGGGGGAGTCAAGTGTTTCAAGTTTTTCAGAAGCTTCACAATCCGAATCTAGTTGTTCTGAAGAAGAATCTCAAAGTAAATCTTCTGAAATCGTGAAAGTGAATGAGTTTTGTTCTATTGGAACAACTACAGATTATCAGATTCAAAAAGATGAAAAGGTTGTTCAGATCAGAAATTTGTTTCTGAAACCTAGAAATAAGAAAAGAAGGAAGAATAGGAAGAAGAACAATTGTAAAATGAAGAAAGTTTGGATGCCCAAAGTACAAGTGCCCAACACTTGTGGAAAAGTTCAGAAAGCTGAAGTCAAGAATGTTCAAAGAAAGTTATATTCACATTTTTCTTCAGATGGATATAGTAAAAGTTGGAGAAAAGAAAAAAGAGTATTTGGTTGGTCCAATGAAGTTTTTGGAAATTTTTGTTTTCCAACTAAAAAGAGGGTATTATTTTTAGAAGATTAATGATTTTCTTCAAATAAGTGGGTATGCAAGAAACCAACTTCAAAGTTGAACCTTAAATGGGTACCAAAAGTCCCATAAAAGTTTTGTCCATTATATATATATATATATATATATATATATATATATATATATATATATATATATATATATATATATAAGGACAAAATCTTGCTGAAATATGATGGATTTGGTTCAATGATATGATATTTTGTTGAAGAAATCAATTTTATTGTTTTTTTTTTTGTGTTGGAATTGACAAAAGTTGAAAAAGTTGAAAAGATGGGGTGAAAAGCATCATTTTTCTGCAAAAAAAAAAAAAAAAAAAGCTGACTTCTGACACTTTTCTGCTTAAAGGGTACAAACTGTCAGTTTATTGTAACAGGAGGGGTTGCTTTTGGATTTATGGTCAATAAAGGTTTCGCTTGTTTGGTCGTTTACTGAAACATTGAAGCGAACCTTACAATTACAAGAGCGAAACTCAGTTTAAGAACCGAACTTAAATTAACAACCGAATCTCACGAATAAGAACCGAACCCGAATCTACTGTTCACAACCGAACGTTCTGTTGATTTCGCTTTGGTACGAAATTGAAGCGAACTGCAAATCACTTTCAGTCCTTAATCTGCGTTCGGTCCTTGATTACTTTCGGAGCGAGAAGGAACGAAACTGCAACTGGATTTGAAGCGAACCTGTGATTCACTTTCGGTCCTGATTAGCTTTCGGTCGTTGATTGGTTTCGGTCCCTGATCAATTGACAAGATTCGCATCTTGTGCTTGGAACGAAAGTGTAACTGGTTGTTGATTTTTTTTTTTTTTTTTTTTTTTTTTTGTTTCGTGTTTGTATCAGTGTGCTGGAAACGAAGTTGATGCTCAAATCTAAATCTAAATCCGAGTGAACAGGCATTGAAGGATTCACACTCGTAACTCAAATCTAAATCAGAAACGAACTTGATGCTCGGAATTGACTTGCTGAACACGAATTTGGAGATCTTAAATCGGAATTTCACGCTTCAAATTCGGAAATCGATTCGGCTGTGTTAACGGTTTCGTCTGGTGCTTGGCTAGAACTCTGAAAACGAAATCAGAACATTGCATTCAAAATTGGAATTACATGTGTTCGGAACTTGACGTGGTCATACGAATTCCACAGGATTAGCGGATTGATTTTATTTGCGATCGTAATTTTTTTTGGAATCAAAGGACTTTGACTTTTCACAGTCAATGAACGAGTTTATCATCATTTAAATGAAGAAGATGACTCATTTTACATTCTTGGTCCCTGCAACTTCAGCACTTTAACAGTTTCAGTCCTCAAATGTTTACATACTTTATCGTTTCTACCCCCATTAGAAGATATTATTCTTTTCAGCGTTAAAATCAAGAGTATGGGTTATATTTTCAATTTTGCCCCTCTGACTTTCAGATGTTCAAAGATTTAACCCCATATCCAAAAAAAATTCAAAAATTTTGGATTTTTACCATTTTTACCCCTTCTTACCAAAATACTTTCATTTCTAATCCTTTTTTTTGGTCTTATTCTTTTTAAACCCTTCTAAATAATTGCTTCGTTTCTATTCTTTTGTCTAAATTTAAAAATCGAAAAATACAAAATTATTTTTTTTGTTATTTTTCCGGTTTTAATTTTTGAAGATTGGGTTTATTCTAAAGGGATTTATTTCAATAAATCTGACGGGTTTTGAAGATTGTTGGTGATTCTTCTTAACTTTCCGGATTCTCTCCATGGTATTTGTTGAAGATTCAAGGGGGGGTGATAATTATTCAAGGGGGAGTTCGTATTTGGAAGATTATTTCTGTTTCTCTCGCTTTGAAGACCCCTTGTGCTAATGAGTATCACAATTTAGGGGGAGAAGTGCCATGAAGATCGAAAATCATGAATTTCATCAGTTTCAACATCTAGGCGGAGATTGTTGAGTATTTGAGATATTAAAACTGATATTACATATTTGGTTATTTAGGGAAGCCTTTTTAGGGTTAATCATTTTATGATTCCCTACGGTGCCTTTACAGTAGAAGTTCTTAATGGAGCTCTGTTAAGGCATTAATTTTATATTTATGGCATATATTTATTGTTCCCTATAAATAATCATTAGGTTTACTTTTGGTGAGAGCTTTTTACCAGATTAGGGTTTTTCTTTGTACGTGCATGAGATAATCAATATACAAAAACCCTTTATCAGATTATTTGCATATGATGGTGATTGATTCTGATTGTTCTTGATATTGCGCATTCGTCATCTCGGATTTATTCCTAACATTTAAAATTACTATTGTTATTATAAATTTATAATAAATGTTTGAGCTATTATTATGACTTATATAAGTGTCATTATAATATCTTTTTAACTACTCGCGGTACGGGGAATCTGGTTTAAAGGGCCGCATAGGGTTGTTGGATTTCAGAAGTGCTATACACCAAAATGGTCCTGCCCTCCAGTTTTTTATATCTGGCCCCTATCTGTACATAGTGGTTGGAAAGTATTGTTTAAACGATGATATAATAATAATAGTAATAATAATAATACCAATAATTAGTCACGGTAAATATTAGACTAAAATCTAGTGGTAATAATACTAGGTTTCGTCGAAGGAAATTATTTTAAAGTAAACGAATCGTTGTCCAAGTATCGAGTCACGACCTTCTCAGGTGAGTGCATAGTTACTTTCATCTTACACATAGATATGAAATATTTTATATAAACTATGTGCTATGTGTGCATATTATCTGAATACTTGTTGTCTATGCTGGATGAACGTTTTTTTATACATCTTTTAAATGATTTGAACTGTATACGTATCTTAAATATACAAGTATGTTAGGTATGAGATGGGTAGATGAATGCTGAGAGATAAAAGATGATGTGAGTAAACATTGGCAGCTATAGACTTAGTGCCTAACAAATAACATCGGCAGCTATGGACTTAGTGCCTATTGGACAAACACTGGTAGCTATAGACTTAGTACCTGTTAGGAATTGGTAGTTATGGACTTAGTACCTATTAGATAAACACTCGTAGCTATGGATTTAGTACCCCACAGCTATTGAATTAGTGCTTTACTACTGAGCATTGGCAGCTATGGATTTAGTGCCAGTCCTATAACTTTGGAAGCAAAGGACTTCAGAATGAACGAATGCGGGATAGATGACTCTTAGGATAGATCCTTAAGAGTAAAGAAGATAATGAGGATGGGTAATTGGGTTGATTTTTTGATTTTTTAAACATAATAATTATATTATTGTGGGTTGAAAACCCTATGTACTAACTAGGTTTCCCAACCTTACCCACTCAGTTTATTTATATTACAGGTGTTGAGTTGAAGTCACATTACACTGAGAGATTAAAGAGATGTAGATCACTACTGTAATTAAATGTAAGTTCTTTTATGCTTACCTTTCTGTATTGACGATGACATCCCAAATGTTTTAAAATGAATTAAAAATACTTTTCTTCAGAAATGTTTTGATAACGTATTTATCATGTTTTACTGGGAACAAATTCTGCAACAATTTTATTAAAAGAGGTACTCTGATTTTTATAAAGCATAAAAAATGTAGCACCTGGTTCCTGGTACGTAAAATTTATCTAAGTATTTGTCATTTTAGCTTTGGACTCGGCGAGTTGTAGGTACGACTCGCCGAGTAGGGACGTGATCCTGGGGTATGTTTAAGTTGGCGACTCGGGAGTCCATATTATGGACTCGGCGAGTCACCGCTCTTTCATGAAACCCTAAATTTCAAGGGTTTTCACCCTATTTAAACCCTCATTTCCGCCCTAAGCTCACCCTCATTCACCCTCAGAGCCCACAACATCGTTTTTGCCCTTTTCCTTGTGAGATTGAAGTGTTTTGGGTGTGTTCTTGAAGTTTTTGAGGAGAAAGAAGAGTAGATCAAGAAGAGGAGAAGGAGGTCAAGCATTTTTGTGAGATCTCAACGTTTTCCTTGAGGTATAGCTCGTTTCCCCTCTGTTTTCAAGCTTGTAGTCCCTTATAGCTTCATGAAAGTCCTTCTTGAGCCATTCTCCAAGCTTGTTTGTGCTTTGTGGGTTGTAATAAGTTGTTAGCCTTTAGATCAAGGCATGATTTAGTCCCTAGAGCTTGGATCTACTTCCTTTCTGGAGTCACATTGCATGAAAGTCCTAGATCTAACCCTTTTGGTGCACTTTGAGCCCTAAAACCTTCATTGATGATTATCTACACGTAAAGTTGGAAACTTTACGTGTAAACGAGGCCCTAGGAACCCAGATCTATGAATGTCATGGACTGGATTCAAGCAAGATCGCGTGTATAGTTTTTGCATGAGGCAGACTTGGCGATTCGTTCATCTGACTCGGCGAGTCGGGTCGCGAGTCCCCGGGTTGTTCCCCTTTTTTGTGTTTGCGAGTTGGAGTAGTGAGTAATAGGGTATGACTTAGTGGGTTGGAAGCCAGACTCACTCATGAAGTCACTTGGCGAGTCTGGTCAACTGGCAGTTGACTGTGACTTGACTCATGACTTGTTAAGGGTAAATGGACAATTTACCCTGAGGGCAGTTAGCAGTATTTGACTAAGTGTTTGGTGGGAATTACAGCCGGAGGATTTCTGGAGCAGCAGCATTAGACAGACCATTCCCACACAGATCAGCAGCTACTACAAGGTGAGTTACCTTCCAGTAGCTGTGGGTCTAAGGCCACAATGTCGGCCCAATAGTAGGAGATGTATGATAGATGATTGCGTTTGTGATATCATCTAGGTTTGCTACTACCTGATATGTTATATGCTAGCATGATATGTTGTATGTGATAGTAGTAGAGTTCGGTTGTTAGGACCGAAGGGTAGTCAGACATCCCATATACGTCTAACAGTATATGATGATATGTTTGCATGCTGGCTTTTTACGTTATATGCGATAGAGGTAGTAGGAGGGGACTAGTCCCCGAGTTCGGTTGCTAGGACCGAAGGGTAGTTCAGGCACCCCAGATATGTCTGATAATATGTTACGTTATGATATATGTGTTAGTAGCAGTAGGGGGTGAAATAGTCCCCGAGGTTCGATCGTCAGGACCAAAGGGTAGTCAGCACCCCAGAATGGCTTAACATGGGTAGTCAGCACCCCATAATGGCTTGACACGGGTAGGTCGGCACCCCAGAAATGCCTGGCAATATGTATGATATGTTATTGTATGGTATGCGGTATGATGGGGGAACTCACTAAGCTTCATGCTTATAGTTTTCAGTTTTGGTTTCAGGTACCTCTTCTTCGAAGGGGAAAGAGCTGGCGCGGTAGCGGCCCATCACAGACATGCTTCGTATTCCGCATCATGAGATCTTCCTGGGGATTTGTACTCTGACATTATTATGTTTTATGAAATGTTTTTCAGACATGCGATATCTTTATAAAATGTTATGATCAGTAAACGTTTTAATTCGAATGTTTTGCTAAATATATGTTTTCAAAAATGAAAATTTTGGCTCGTATTTTTGGGGTGTTATAAACAAAATCGGTGTTTTCTGGCCGTGAAAATGGGGATGTCACAATTGGTATGATGGTTAGCACTGGGAGTGGATGGATTGCGGTTCCAGCAGAGGATCGGTCCTCGGAGGAAATTGGGAAGGTTGTTGCTTGTGGAAAGTAGCTTAGAAAGGCCAGTGACAGTGTAGGGTAAAAGGGTAAACCGCTTACGAATCAAGGGTAAGTGTAACAGGAGTATCGGTTTCATTACCAGTTGGATAAAAGTGTTGTACTCAAAGGTAGTAAGGAAACAGTTTATTCTGAAGATGACATCTTCAAGGCTTAGATCGGATGGGCGGAGTGTGTACCTAGTGGTAAAGTGGTGACCAGATGGTAAGGTAGTTGGTCGTCGCAGACTTTGAGGATGAAGTCTAGTTTAAGTGGAGGAGTGTTGTAACACCCATAATCAGAAAGACCAAGAAAAAAAAAGGAAAGGCTCTAAGTCAATAGTCAACTCGTCGAGTCCAGGGAGGAACTCGACGAGTCGGAGCGGGATCCGGGACATAAAGTAAGTGACCGACTTGGCGAGTCGGCTAGTGGACTCGGCGAGTCTGGTCTGGATGAGAAAAACCCTAATCTCGGGGGTTGTTCCCTATTTAAAGAACATCACATCCCTTCCCTAGCCTCTCTACTTCCCTTTTGAGATCCATAAAGCCTAAATCGTGAGTGGGAGTACTTGGGAGCAATTTGGAGCTTAGATAAGGGAGTTTTGTGAAGAGATATTGAAGATCAAGAAGCTTGGAGCAAGGGCATTTGTAGAGAGTTGGATTATTCTTCAGTGGGAGGTCATCCTTGAGGTAATAAGTTGTTGCTTTGGCTTTATTCTAATTAGATCTATTCTTGAATGAGACTTTGGGGCTATTTTGGTAAGATTGAGATCTATTTCGGGTTTGGGACTTAGATCTGAGGTTGCTACTTCAGATCTAGGGTTGTGAAGGTCCAGAATGTCTTAAAGCTGAAGTCAATAAGTTATTGGTGAATCCCCTTTGTCTTAAACCCTAGCCCTAGAGTGTTTTGGGCATTTAGCTCCTTGGTTTCACGTAAAGGTTGCAACTTTATGTGGAGGATAGACTGTAGAGGAGTGGATCTATGGATTGGAGCCCCTGCGTGGATCGAAAATCCATTGTATGGATTGAGAACTAGAGAGACTCGACAAGTCACATGGGTGTACTCGACGAGTTGTAGGAACGTGTGCACGGACTCGGCGAGTTGAAAGAACAACTCGACGAGTCTGTTGAAGATTGCCTAGCACTCGGCGAGTCTGTTCTTGGACTCGAAGATTCAGATCGTAGAACCCCCAACCTCTTCTGGTTAAGATGCAGATCAGTGAGTTGGACAGGATGAGACTCAGAGATCGTTGAACTCGATGAGTCTTGGGGTGACTCGGCGAGTTGGGTCATATTTTAAGAGCTTCTGAGTTTAAGGACTCGACGAGTCTATGGGTTAACTCGGCAAGTCGAGTCAACTGGAAGGTTGACTTTAACTAGGACTTTGACTTTGACCAGAGTTGACTTAGTTTGAGTTATAGAGTTCAGTTTGGAACTTAGTGTTATGTTGATACTAGTAGCTAGTGGAGCAGTGGTTCAGAGAGTTGTCGGTTAGCAGCCAGAGGATTATCAACAAAGTTCAGCAGTGCGAGGTGAGTCTCCTCACTGTTTGTATGGGTCTACGACCACAATGTCAGCCCATGTAGTTATGTATGATAGCCCTAGGCATTATGCATGAAAGACCAGGAGGCAGCTCCTGGCACACAGTATGTTATGTATGTTAGCAAGACCCGGGGGTTAGCCCTAGGCATTATGCATGAAAGACCAGGAGGCGGCTCCTAGCAAACAATATGTTATAATGTATGATAGGAAGACCTGGGGGTTAGCCCTAGGCAATATGTAAGAAAGACCGGGAGGTGGCTCCTGTCGCACTATATGCTATTGTGTATGGAAGACCAGGAGGTGGCTCCTGGCACACTATATGTGGAGTAGCGTAGTATAGTAGTATGTATAGTTGTCTTTGTGATACACTTGCATGAAAGACCAGGGGGTGGCCCTTGGCACTTGTTTGTAAGACCCAGGGAGTGGCCCTAGGCTTGACCAGGAAGACCACGTACGGCCCGTGGCATAACCACAAGACTGTTTGGCACATAGCACCTTAGCAAGACTATGTTTAGCACATATCACCTTACTTGATTATGGATATGTTGGTTATGTATGGATTTTAGCTATGTATGGCATGTATGGATTAGTTGGTTTGTATGGTATGTGGTATCTGGGGAACTCACTAAGCTTCGTGCTTACGGTTTTCATTTTTGGTTTCAGGTATTTTGTTTTCAAGGAAAGGAGTCGGCTCGATCGCAGCGCATCACACTATGTTTTCCGCACATGAGATCTTTGGGATTACACTCTGATATGGTTTTACGATAATATGTTTTGATTATTGACACTATGGTTTGTCATGAGATATTATAATTAATGTTTTTGTACTGAAGGTTTTATGTAATATCTTATTTAAAAATGAAATTTTTAGCCTTGAATTTTGGGATGTTACATATTTATAAGAAAGTAATAATTAATTTAAATTTATTATTTACAAACATATTATTTATGATAATATAATTTATAATATTTTTGTAATGAAAAAATATAATATATATTTGTTAAAATCTAATTAGTAGAGGGGTGTATTTGATAATATATATATATATATATATATATATATATATATATATATATATATATATATATATATATATATAAGTTGTAAAAATAGAATATTCTAAGAATATACTTTTTGGGATAAAAAAAATGGGGTAGAAAATAGAATACAGTTGAGGATCAAACACTATTTACTCTATTTTTCACTCTATTTATGAGGGAAAAATAAAAATGGGTTGGAGATGTTCTAACCTCTACCCCACCGGTCATTGTTCCCTTCACCAACAAGTTTGTTTTCTTTTGCCTCCAACCTTTACAGCTTCCACCATTTCAGATCTGCAACCTACTCCAAATTCTTTTATTGCAACCCTTCTTAAGAGCATCTCTGACTTACTCCCATTCTCCATTATTTCTCTCATTTTTTTCTCCATTCCTCTCCGACCCGACTCCATTTATTCCCCTATTTTAGGAAAAATGAATAATATAACATCATATTTGTGTTATACTATTCATCTCCCCTAAAATATGGATAAACTTTGAGTTGTCGGTTTTTTACTCCCTCGTTTTTTATATTTATACATTTCTGGTTTGTTTATCTAATAATTGTTATTTAAATGTAATATTTAATACTTATGATACTGTGTTATACATTAAATTATATTAATTAATTATAAATATAAAGTTTGTTTTTTGTTTAGCAAATTCATATTAACTTTTAAATATATACTCAAATTTTAAAATATTGAAATTTTCAAAAATAATAACGTATTTTACAAAAGCTTATAATTACGCATTATAAATATAATCTTATTTATTTAGCATTATTGTAATGAAAAAATATAGATTATATATTTTTAAAACCAAATTAATAGAATACGTGTGTTTGACAATTTATATAAGTTAAAAGAATAAAATATACTTTTTGGTGGTAAAAATAAGGTAAAAATGGAGTAGGGTTAGAAAGAAATACACTTTACAACATTTTTTACTCTATTTTTATTTTGAGTAAATTACTGAAATCGTCCTTATGGTTTGGTTAAAATTGCACGTTTGGTCTCTAACTTTTCTTTTGCACTCGGATCGTCCCTGTGTTTTGATTTTGTTGCATTTTTCATCCATGTGGTTTGATTTTGTTGCGTTTTTCGTCCCTTACATACATAAAGTAAGGGACCAAACATGCAATTTTGACCAAACCATAGGGATGAAAAATGCAACAAAATCAAACCACAGGGACGATCCGAGTGCAAAATAAAAGTTAAGGACCAAATATGTAATTTTAACCAAACCACATGGACGATTTTAGTAATTTACTCTTTTTTTGACAAAACTTCAAAAATGGTCCCTATGGTTTCCAAAAATGTCAAGTTTAGTCCTTAATTTCAAAAAACCTCACAAATGGTCACTATGGTTTCAAAAGTTTTAACAAATGGTCCTTTTCGCTAACTCCGTTAATTTTTGCCGTTAAGTGAAGGGTATTTCTATCATTTCACTATTACAGGGACCATTTATGAAGTTTTGCTTTATTTATTTAAAAAAAGAATATATATATATATATATATATATATATATATATATATATATATATATAACTATCTAATATTAAATGGTCTCTCTTTCTGTCTCCCTCCCTCCCTCCCTCCCTCCCTCTCTCACTCTCTCTCTCTCTCTCTCTCTCTCTCTCTCTGACCAGTTTTTTGGTATCACCAACAGCCACCGTTAGTCACCTCCACAACCACTAATGAGATAATAATCTTTAAGATCGATTAGATCTTTGAAACAGGTATATAAAGAATGTAAAGCAATACTCAAGAATGGATTTGAATGTGTTGAATGATTAGAATTTTCAATCCTCAGCAGAGCTCGATGAAGAACTTCTGCTGTAGAGGATTCTAGGGTTACAAAAGGATATCTTGTATAATTACACCGTAAAACCCTGATCTATCAGTTACGTAAAAGATGCATGCAAGCATCTATAAATACACAAACCCTAGAAAATAAGATACGGATGGACAGGCCCATACCGCATAAAAGATGGGCTAGGAAGCGAGCCCAAGACGCAACACCAATAACCCAACAATCTCCCCCTTTGCGTCAATAGAGGCGAGACTTCACTCCAGCTTGCTTGCCCCCGCAGCACTGGCTTTCTTGACTGTCTTGAACAGGCAGGGGATGATAGCAAGAAGCGTTTGATAGAAGTGAATGTACCAGTTTATCATATCATTGAAGTACTTTTTATCACTATCCGTGTTTTGCTTGCAATGATTGATTATACCCAGAACATGCTCTAGACAAGTGGTGGTGTAGAGATGTTTGTCAGCTAAAGCAAACAGGCATTTCTGTCCTTCTGCTCTAGTGAACATGACTGAGTTCTGTTTCGGGTCAATCTTTCCCATCTTCATTCGGTTTATATCGCTAGCAGAACTGACTGGAGTGATGATGGGCTTCTTCCTTAGGATATTAGCAATCTCTTGATCAAGCTTAGCCACCTCCAAAATATAGCAACCCAACATTCTCTTGAAATGGTCTATGACCGGACCATATTCAGCTTCATTGAAAAGAAGAATGTTGTGCAGAACGATCCAATCGTGAGGGTTGAGGTTGGGAAGATCAGCCAGAGAGATAGAATGCTCAGATTTTTCAGATCCCCTCAAGACCTTGAATCTGATATTGACAAAGTTACCTTCACGAACAGGATTGAGAACCCGAATGTTGGTTATCTTCTGTGCGCTCCAACTTTGGTACTGAGGTTGAGCAGTCCTCAGGTAATAGTCTATAAGCTCCCTATCCACCTTCGGGTGAGGGTGGGGAACTTCAGCTATATGAGCGAACGCATGGAAGATGAAGGCCTTTCGGGTCAGGGGCATGTCGAACTGGGAATCGACTAAGTTAACACGGTCTAGTGAAACGACCGGTTCTAGCCACAGAGTGCAAGGAGACTCAATGGCTTCTTTGATGAGCACTTTGAGGGTCCAAGGAGGAAACAGAGTTTTCCTTCTTTCAAGGAGATCATGAGCCTCCTTCATTTTCCTCTCCTTGGCCTCGGCTTCCCTGACAATTCGAGCATTTTCATCCAGCTCTCTCTCTCTGGTCTGCTTCCTGACCAAGCTGACAATTGGCTCTTACTCATCACTTTCATCACTGTCACCTGCAATTTGTTTGGCTTTGGCTTGAGCACTCAAACCTGATGAAGGACCAGATGTTGGTTTGAGTGCTTTCGGAGGGACAAGTGATGAAAGTGGAGTGGATTGAGGTATGGAACTTGGAGGGGGTTTCTATTGAGCTGTGGACTTCTTCTTTTCTCCCCCTTGTTTCGGATGGTCCTCCTGCTCAGGAATGCCTTCAATACGGCTAAGAAGGGTAAGAGCAGGAGCGAGCTTCTCTGCAAGACTTCGCTTCACTGAATAGTTGAGAATCGGATCATGGGCTTCAATGATATTAGACAAAGCTCCGTGGACATCTAAAACACAACTCTGGACCACAGCTTTCTCGGGCCGAAGAGAATCGATCTCCTTCTCGGCCTGGGAGAGCTGATGAGTTGCCAAGGCAAGCTCGGAAGACTTTCGGGCAAGCTCTTCCTTTGTGGTAGATTCGGAGGCAATAGTGGCTTGAAAAGAGAGAAGACGATCTGCAACCGAAGACAGGAAGGATTGGTTGTCTTCTTTGAGTTTTTGGCGAAAGCTGGCAAATTGATCTTTTTCTGTTTCAAAGGAATGGACCAGCTTCTCCACAACGGTTCGGATCTTCTTAGTGTTTAACTCTGATGCCGCCTGTAAAGACTCGAGCCAGATCTGGGCGTCTTGAAATAGTTTTTCGACTTTTTCAGTCGCTACAACACTTGCCTGCGTGGATTTATCAATGGCAGCAGTAGCTGTGCTGATAGAGGCTTCATGTGCTTTGGTGAGTGACTCCACCATACTTTGAATAGAAGCCTATGAAAAGTGAGATGTGGAGGAGGAGGAAGAAGCCACAAGATTGTCAATCTTCTCGTGGAGTTCCTTGATATGCTTTTTGGTGACCGGAGCATCATCATCATCATCACTCTGGAGTTGATATGGGCTGTAGTAGATGGAGTCAAAAACAGTATCATCCCCTCCCAGAAAGGTTTCGGTTTCAGCAGAGGGAGTGGGAGATAAGGTGCAGTGGGTGGTTCGGTAGTGATAGTGGGTTCGGGTGCAGATGTAGGTTCGGGTTATGAAGTAGAAACCCCCGTATCAGATACGTTGGTTAGAACCTCACGGGTGGTAGTGGTGGTGGCTTCTGTAAAAAGTGGTGGGGGAAGAGTGGTTGTTGTGGTTTGAAGAGAAGTAGTTATGGGGGAATGGAAATGGAGGAGGTTATGATGGGAATGGAAGAGGTGGGTATAGGAGAAGGTGAAGGAGGTTTTGAAGAAATATGTACCTCACGATCAGGGGAGTGAGGCGGGGTTTCGCCTCTAGCGGACTCATCTGAGTCAGAGTGGTCCTCTTCCGAGTCGCTGGAGGAAGAAGAGAGAATAATTTTTCTCTTGGGTTGGACTCTCTTCTTCTTCGCTGGTGGGGAAAGATCTGGTTTTGAGGGTTTTCGCTTCTTAGGAGAAGGACCCTTTGCCCCCTTTGCTGCTTTCTTGATCTTCCCTTGCTCGGGTTTCTTTCCGCGAGCAGCAGGTTTATCTGCATCATTAATGGACTGAACCATTTCAATAGAAAGTTCCCTTGGGCCTGAAGGACGAAAGTCCTTGTAGGCTTTCATGATGATGCTCTCCTTTGACACCCCAGCGGACATAGAGGCCGGAATGGATCCGACGAAAGAAAATTTTGTCGGATCGGTGACAATTATTTTGGTGGTGTGGAAGACACTGATGTTGGAGAGAAGGGAACCTGAAACAGTAGGAACATGAAGTTTATCCATGGCCCACTTGGTGATGAGCGTCCAGAACCCGGCGTAGGATACTTCAGTGTGGCGAGAGGAGGAGGCAAGGCTCTGAATGAGTTGCTGCCATAGAACCGAGCCATAGTCGAGGTTAAGGCCGTGATAAAGACCATAGAGAATGGTCATAAATAGTTTGCTGGCCCCATCAGAACCAGAACTACGCTCGGAGAGCCCTTTGAAGAGAATGGCAAAGAAACCATTCCATGGAGGAGGGAGACCCGATTTCTTGAATTTTGTGACCGTTGTGAGAATCTCCGTGTACCCCATATTGTAGAACATCGAAAATAATTGCCCGACGGTAATGGTGTCGGGATTAACCCTAGATTCATCGGCTTCAAAGCCTAGGAGCCAACAGAATCGTTGCTTAGAGATGGAGCTCTTGTGTGAGAGAAGATCAAAGTAGATGCGATCCACTGATCTGTCATAATGGGCTGTGGAGAAGACCTGGGAAAGGCATTCCATTGGTACAAGCTCAACTTTGGAAAGAGCGAGCACCAACGGCGAGTATTTGAGGCACTCCACCATGGGATACATGTAATTCTTGTAAGCCTTAGGGTTGAGATCAATCACCAGACTTTGTTGGGCACAGATTGGAAGAATATTTGTGCGGGAGGAGGTTTCCTGTACTGATGAAGAATCCGCCATGGTTGAAGGTAGAAGATGATGAACAGTAGATGAGAAATCGTCCGATTTTGCTCATTTGAGTTTTGAATGTGGTAAATGGGGAATGAAGCGGATGTGTTCCTTTTATACCGTGGGTAGAGGAGAGAGAAAGATCAGCCCCAAATCTTCTTGATACAATAAAACGGTTTCGGATTTGACTGAAGCGCGACGGTTGGCACCCCCGATGATTACGCATGAGAGAGAAGAACTGTTCCGTTTTGCACGCGTGCCCATCACTTCACTATTGAGGCCATTACTCTGTCGACTGAGTCATCATCTTATCTGTTTAACAGCTGTCATCCAAACATAAGATTAAAAAGTAGCCGAACGAGAAGTTTGGAAAATCAAAGATTTTCGTGCATAGAGTGTGAAAGATAAGGAAATAAAGCGAGATATATAGGGGAAGAGTGATGTCAAAATAGACACAAAACAGTTGATCCCGGGCACGAATCACTTTCTTCAAGGTCAAGAGAGACCTTAAGGTGTTTGTATGTAATCCCGTTGAATTACGATCAATCACTTTCTAAGAAGTGTCGAAAGGCATCTTTTTGTTAGGCATAATAGGGTGGCTTTCTCTTCAATTTAGAATCCCGGACCTTGACATAAGACCGAGACTAAATGAAGTACTTGTGAGACCGATGTGGTCTGTTGAACAAGTAGGTTGGATAACATATATAGTGACTTGAAAAAATATATGATGGTGAAATCTCAAAAAAAATTTAAACTGGATTCTAAGGGAAGAAATGTTATGGTAAATAACAAATTCATAAGAATCGCACAAGCAAAGAGAGATTTCATGTTGACCGTTAATTCATGATAGGTATTGAATTTTGGGTTTCACTAACCATGTAGTGTCACGTGACTTAGATCATAAACACAGATATTTTGTAACCATAAACCTCAGTGGTTAATTCTGAGAGTCTCAAGGGTTACTATATGGGACCGAATATGATGGAGAAGAGGACGGTGGTGAAGAAAAGCGATAGTACCTCTGCTGAAAATAGTGACCAAGCAGAAAACTCTCAACTCATATAAGAAAAGAGTAAGGTAGCTCAGGATTAGAATAAATGGAGCAGCCTTATTGGGAAGACAAGGTTTGTATATACCTAGTCATTAAGGCTTTTATTCAAAATCAGTTGAGGCTTTGGACAACATGCAGCAGCATGCTTCTAGGGATGCTTAGCTAGGTAAAATAAATTATGAGAATTAAACCGACAATAAATAATAATAAAAAAAAATTAAACCGAACCCGAAATGGACCAAACGCTCGGTTCATTTCGGTTCCTATAAAATATTTTTGGATTTTTGGAAAACAGCTTTACAAAAGGGAAAAACTAATATAGAATAAGAAAGAACAAAAGAAAATTTTTTTTGAACCGAACCCGAAATGGACCGAACGCTCGGTTCATTTCGGTTCCAAAAAAATTTGGATTTATAGAAAACCGGTTTACAAAAGTGTACAACCATAGACAACGCTTTTTGAGATTGAGCAAAAAAATTTTATGAGACCTAACCCGAAATAGATCGAACGCTCGGTTCATTTCGGTTCCCATGTGAACCGAACCCGAAATGGACCGAACGTTCGGTTCATTTCGCTCTTTATTTTTTAACTTTGGGATGAAGTCTTTGGTACTGATTCAGATTCCATCATTCCTAGACGATGAAGGATTTTATTGAAACTGGCTTCAGGTAGGGCTTTGGTGAAGATATCTGCTAGTTGATCGGTGGTTCGAACAAAGTGAATTTCGACGTTACCATCCTCCACATGATCCTTAATGAAGTGATAGCTCAGTGCTATATGCTTGGTCTAAGAGTGTTGCACTGGGTTGTGATAGATCCTAATTGCACTTTCAGAGTCGCAATATAGTGGGATCTTTTTCATGTTAAGTCCATAATCCCTGAGCTGGCTTTGGATCCATATTATTTGAGATGTGCAGGAGGCAGCTGCGATGTACTCTGCTTCGGCTGTAGAGAGGGAAATGCATGTTTGTTTCTTTGACTGCCAGCTCACCAATTTCCCATCAAGGAATTGACAACCCCCTGTGGTGCTTTTCCTATCTAAACCACATCCTCCAAGGTCTGCATCAGAGAAGGCTTGAACGAAGAAGCCTGAGTTGGATGGATACCAAAGACCGAGAGAGGTAGTTCGCTTCAGATATCGAAGTTTTTGTGTGCTGCATAGGCCAGAAAAATGTGAACAGATTCCAGCCTTGCAACTGGAGCGAAAGTCTCTTGATAGTCAATTCCTTCCTCCTGACAATATCCTTTCACTACCATACATGCTTTGTTTCGAATCACATTCCCTTCCTTGTCCATTTTGTTCCTGAATACCCATTTGAGACCTACAACTGAGGCATTTTGAGGAGTTGGAATGAGGCGCCAAACTTTGTTCCTTTCGAATTCGTTCAGTTCGTCTTGCATAGCTTGAACCCAATCGGAGTGATCGAGAGCAGTGTTAACTGTCTTGGGTTCAACTTTTGAAACGAAGGAATTAAACATACAGAATTCTACTTTAGAGAATAGGGAAGTTTGTTTTTCCTTAAGTTGTGATCGAGTCAGAACCTTTTCAGAAACATCACCTACAACTTGAGAGACTGGATGATTTCTGGTCCATTTGATGAGAGGAGGGTAATTTGGATCATAGGAAGGATCCAATTCAGTGTTTACCATCTCTTCTGGTTCGGATTGACTTTCATCGTCATAGAGCACATTGGCATTCTCCCCCTCGAATGAAGAGCTTTCTGGAATAGTCGGACTTTCAGGTATATTGAAGAGTTTGGGTGACCCTGTGCCTTCAGATGCAGTGGAGTGATCAGATGCTATAGTACCTTCGGGTGATACATTACCTTCTGGTGTTGTTGTGCCCTCTGGTGTTGTGGAGTGTTCGGGTGCTACAGTACCTTCGGGTGCTACAGTACCTTCGGGTGCTGCAGTATCGGCTTGCTCCCCCTCGACTAATGCTTCGGAACTAGGCATTTCTTCATTCATTCGCCTTGTAGCGTCTTCTACTAATTGCTTCAGTTGATCCACCTTGTTGTATGCTGCGCTAGCTTCTGAATTAATAGCCTTCTTTGGTTCATCAAATAGCTCGACAAACTTCTCAAAGAGATTTGCAATTGATGCTGTGACTTGACCTGTTTGAGGAAAGATTTCACCAGTTGAGTTTATGTTTGCTGTTGACTTTTTGACATAGCTATCATCAAAGGTCACGTAATACGTCTCTTCTATTTTCGTTGAACGTTTGTTTAATACCCTGTACGCTTTAGAAGTGAGAGAATAGCCCAGAAAAATCCCTTCATCGACTTTGACATCAAATTTGTTGCGATGCTCTTTAGAGTTGAAGATGAAGCACCGGGAACCGAGCACATGGAAGAATTTAACATTCGGCTTCCTGTTGTTTATGATCTCATAAGGAGTGAGCGTGAATCGCTTATTGAGATATGACCTGTTCTGAGTAAAACAAGCTGCAGATATTGCATCAGCCCAGAAATATAAAGGTAAAGAAGCAAAACTTAGCATGGTTCGAGCTGCTTCACACAAGGATCGGTTCTGCCTCTCAACTATACCGTTTTTTTGAGGTGTGTAGGGAGCTAAGAAGTTGTGGGTAGTTCCTCTTTCCGCCAGGAATTCTTCGAATTCTTTATTTTTGAACTCTAGGCCATTGTCACTCCTAATGTTCCGAACGATTTTCTTCAGTTGTACTTCCACCTGCTTGATGAACATCTTTAGCTTGTGAGTCGCTTCAGATTTAAGCTTTAGAAAGAACACCCATGTAAAACGCGAAAAGTCATTGGTGGTTGTCGAGGCCAACACAAATAATAACCCTAATTATTACACACTAAAATGGTGTATAGTGGTAAAGGGATCGAATCCACGGAGACTGGTTCAATTTGATAACTCTATGAAAAATCTCTTTGTAAAATACTTGGAATATGACAATAAATTAAAAATGGGGGTTTTGATGTTTTGAAATACTTGAAACAAACTAGAATTAACTATGATTTAAATGGACAATTGCAACAAAAATAAGAAATTGATGTAAAATCAATAAGGGAAAGATGGTTGACTTAAAGTTTTCTCACTTTGACTTTTGATGAACATATCATTAGAATTCAATGGTGCAATACTTGTTTTAAATCCTCAATTTGGCTATAGTAATCCAAGGAGCTTGAGATTACCTAGACTTTTCTTAATTGTTGAAATGGCTAGAGAAGCTCATAACATTTTCCTTAGTCAAAGTCACTAATTCCAAATAGCATGTAATTAGTGAAAGTCAACTAGCATTAAGAACCAAAAAGTCACCAAATCCAAGAGGGGTCATATGCTTTCACCACCATGTTGGAGGAAATGTTTTTATGATTGTGTGAAGCAAAAACAACACAAAAATCATTTGTTGCTTGCTAATTTGAGGATCCTTTACTTAATCAAGAAATTAGCCAACTAATCACCACAAACACATTTAAACTCATGAACTAAAACATACAAGTAATGATAAGATGTTAAAACACAAAACATTTCCATAAAGATTCAAGAACATGTTCATGGATTCTTCAACATTCAACAAAAGTTCAAAGGATTAAACAAAAGTCAACCAAGATTAGTTTAGCCAAGCATGGCTAAACACAAAGAAACAAAGTTAGAGAAATTTGTACCAAACATTAAGCAAGAATCAAGAGGTAAAAATATGATGTTCTTCAAAGGTTCTTGGCCTTCAAAAGTCTCCAAAACTCCAGAGAGAATCTCCAAAAATCGGATGTGCAAGTGTATGCAAAAGATGGGCACCAACCTTCCTCAAATAGCTCAAAAGAAGAATTCCCGAAATTGCCCCTGCAGGGCCTTGCGCGACCCGCGTGCTGCTGCGTGGGTGGGTTGCGCGGGTGGTGCCTGACATGGGCTTCTTTGAGATTTTGGGCCTCTAAAGCATATCCCACTAGCCCAGATCGAATCCAATCACCTCCTAGCCCACTTTCTTCAAGTTTTTCTTCATTTAAAGCCCAATTTGACCTCTCCAAATCCTCCAAAGCTCGTGAACTCGCCCGATTAATAATTTTCATACGCTTGAATGTTCCCCCGCATCTTTCAAATTTAAAGCTCAATTCTTCCAAGCCTTCAAGCAATTGACAAGTCCACCCCATGAATCACCTTCATAGCCATCAAGCATGAAATCTCCAATTCCCTTCAAGCCCAATCGCCTCGCAAGAGTGTCGCCCCGCTAGTTTCCAAGAAAATCTGCAACAATGCTCAAGAAACTAGAAAGTACCCCGAAATGGTCATAAAAATAACAAAAGGGAAAATATGCATGAAAGTTAACTAAAATGCGAATGAAATGTACTAAAATAAACTATAAAAATAAGTAAATAAAATGAAGCTATCAAATCACCCCAAGCTTAAACCTTACTTGTCCTGAAGTAAGACAAGACTAAATGAACTTGGGATGAACTACCCTAGAAATAAAAAGAATGGATAGAACCATGGAACCTGTCCGACGTTAGTCAACATGGTCGGAATTGATTTCGCTGCTATCTCACAACTTTTTCATCCGATGACAATGGAACCATAAACCACAGCCAGGACAACTCCTTTAGGTGAGTACGGAGGGATGAGCAGTCGCAGCCTCAATGGAACATGTATACAATGAAGAACATCTGTAGTAGGGAGAAAGCAACTGGATGGGCTCGGGTGGAGCTCTTCTTTAAGTGCACACTCTGATCTCACATCTGCCGGTTTCTCTCATGTGTAACTAGGTTTAATCGCTCGGGCACCGTTGTAGGAATCAGTTCACTTAGTGTTGGCCCAAACCTCCTGTAGTATCCGACTCGACAGTCTCTCTAACATCACCAATTTGCGAAAAACAACTCGATCTATATACAATAAAACATACCTAAATAAATGAATATCAAACGCCGGGTGACCAAGATGTTGGGAAATTTGTTCAATAATTGAACCGGTCACCTATCTAAGATAGTTGCAACTGAAAATTTGCATGCTTCATTTTGTTTTGTTTTGTTTTTTTTTTTTGTTTTTTTTTTTTGTTTTTTTTTTTTTGTTTTTTTTTTTTTGTTTAAAGATGTTAAAACCCTTTGACTCAAAATTTGGTTCCCAAAAGTGTGTAGGTGGAACCGAAAGGGTAATGATATAATCCAAATGGCCTAAGTATGAAAATGACCATGTGTGGAGCATAAAGATGTAATGTAAGCTCCTTCAAACTTGTGGTTTTTCAAAGATAATGAAAATGTCCAAATGTGGACTAAAAGACTCTCTAAATTCTAAGAAAATCGCAAAAAGATATGGTGATGTAAAGAGACCGGATATGGATTCTACTCGGGGACAAGCACCAATGCTTCATCCTAACAGTTCAAACATGATCAAGTGTGATCCTCTCCGCGGTATTGACCGCAAGGCTAAGAACACCCATTGCTATAGTATATCCTACAGTTGTTAGTATTGTATGCATAATTCTTCATGAAAACTACCTGTCCATGATCACTTACCCCTTTAAGCTACCAGCATCTGATCCCAAGTATGAAATCCCAAACTGCAGCTAGTGGTCCCGGTTCGATGGGTGAGATAGCAACAAGATCTTGGACCAATAATGATACCATAACTATGAACCTGTTCCATGGCATCCGAGAGAGGTGAGAATAAACAGACAACAAAAATGCATGAATGCTAATGTCTTAAGCTAAATGTTATGCAAAAATAAAAAGTAGAAAAGAAGAAAATAAAATCTTTTTAAAATTTAATAAAATAAAAAAAAATGAATGCAAATTAACTTAAACTAATATGTTATGCAACCTAACTAAAAATGCATGAAAAAGAGTAAGAAAAAAAGGGAAATGCCCCACCCCAAGCTTAAGAACAAGCATTGTCCTCAATGCTTAAGGAAAGGGCGGAAAGGACCTAGATCGGAGGGTCGGGCGGCGGGAAATGTCTGTGGCGGTGGTTTCGTGAAATTACGACCGGTAGAACTCCGCCAATCTTGAATTTTCAAGCGAGGTGGGTGCTGGAAGGTTATATGAGAGGAATTGAGTGGGAGGTCAAGATGATTAAATGAAGAAGAAGAGAAGCTGAACATTTTAATCTATGGGTCAAAAAGGGTCAATTTCGGTCAATGTTGGTCAAGAAAAGTCAAAAGGTCAACTCATTAAAACCTTTGGTCAACACCTGGTCAAATAATAGCCAAAAATAGCCCAAATTGCCCAGCACAGTGCGCGGGTCGCGCAGTGTAGCACGCGGGTCGCGCAGACCTTGCAGTTAATTCTTGGGCCAATGTCGCTTCATCACACCTGGCCGCGCAACAGCACGCGGGTCGCGCAACCCCCTGATCCTGATCTTCATTTTTGCTTCATTTTTCTTCGTTTTTCACCCGTTCTTGCTTTGAAAGGCCCCAAACACCTAGAAACTCTTGATTTCTTCAAAAACAACTCTTTTGAATCCCAAAAATATCTTCCAAACTCATTTATTCAAATTAAAAACACGAAAACACAATGCTTTCCAAAAATGCCCTTCTTTAACGTCTTTGGCGAGACGCCTCCAAACTTTACTTTAACACTTTGGGGCGTCCAAATGGACAACATCTTGGACAATTGAATCAAAAAATTCATTGAATGGCTTCAATCGATGTCCATTAACCTTGTAAATTTCCCCGTGTCGACATTTTTTAATTTCCGCACCTCCATTGGGACTCTTTGCTTGTATTTGACTTTCTTTTTACGGGAGAACCATACCGGACTCAGACCTTTGATAATAGCAATCATCCAACCATATTCTTTCTTGTACTTGTTTAGTAAGGTGACCAACTCTTCCCTCTTTGACATGGTGGTTGAGTAGGTGACCGGTTGGGCGTCTTCTTTCTCGGGATAGGTATCCTTTGAAGGGTCCGGCAGATTTATCGTTTCCGGATCTTGTGGTTGTTCTACCACTAGAGTTAGTTTCTCATTGGTAGTGGGTGGCTCAATCTCTCTTTCGTTAACCCTTATTACTTCGTTTATAGTTTCATTGACAACATTCTCAATTTCTTCTTCCTCTTTGACAACTTCTTCCAATTCTACTTCTTCTTCCTCTTCTTCATATAACACTCTTGAGCCATCAAAAGTTTTCTCATCTTTCAAAGGAATGCAACATGCGTTATGACATGGGCTCTCTTCAGATGGTAATTTGTGTTGAGCTTCCACTATACTCAATGATTGAGCAATTTGTGTTATTTGTTGCTCTAAGCTTTTGAGGCTAGCTTGAGTTGTTTCTTGGAAAATTTGGGTAGAAGTGGCAATGCTTTTCACAATGTCCTCTAAGGACATGCTTGGCGTTTCAGTTTGTTGAGGAGGGTAAGGATAGGGTTCTAGGAACAGTGGAGTTGGTGGGTATTGGTTATTTCCCCAAGTTTGGTATGGGTTTTGGTATTGGTTATTTCCCCAAACTTGGTTGTTGTCCCACCATTGATCATGTTGAGGTTGATCATAACTCGATTGGTTTGACAAATAGTAGCTTCCCTTCTCTTGCACGTCTTCCCATTCTCCTTGTAAATATGAACACATGTCGGAATGATGTCCATTTTGGGCATAAAAATCGCAAAGAAGAGGTGTGGGCTGCACACTTTGGTCACTTTCAATCATCATAACTAACTGAGCTAGCTCAGAAAGTCGCTCTTCAGTGCAAGGAGTGTTCATCTCCGAACCATAGTTCTTTTTTTTTTTTTTTAATTTCAGGAATTTAAATTTGAGTACCTGCACAATGAGATCTAGGCATAGAGAAACAAATTGATTAAAAATAAACCAATCCCCGGCAGCGGCGCCAAAAATTTGGTGGTTGTCGAGGCCAACACAAATAATAACCCTAATTATTACACACTAAAATGGTGTATAGTGGTAAAGGGATCGAATCCACGGAGACTGGTTCAATTTGATAACTCTATGAAAAATCTCTTTGTAAAATACTTGGAATATGACAATAAATTAAAAATGGGGGTTTTGATGTTTTGAAATACTTGAAACAAACTAGAATTAACTATGATTTAAATGGACAATTGCAACAAAAATAAGAACTTGATGTAAAATCAATAAGGGAAAGATGGTTGACTTAAAGTTTTCTCACTTTGACTTTTGATGAACATATCATTAGAATTCAATGGTGCAATACTTGTTTTAAATCCTCAATTTGGCTATAGTAATCCAAGGAGCTTGAGATTACCTAGACTTTTCTTAATTGTTGAAATGGCTAGAGAAGCTCATAACATTTTCCTTAGTCAAAGTCACTAATTCCAAATAGCATGTAATTAGTGAAAGTCAACTAGCATTAAGAACCAAAAAGTCACCAAATCCAAGAGGGTCAAATGCTTTCACCACCATGTTGGAGGAAATGTTTTTATGATTGTGTGAAGCAAAAACAACACAAAAATCATTTGTTGCTTGCTAATTTGAGGATCCTTTACTTAATCAAGAAATTAGCCAACTAATCACCACAAACACATTTAAACTCATGAACTAAAACATACAAGTAATGATAAGATGTTAAAACACAAAACATTTCCATAAAGATTCAAGAACATGTTCATGGATTCTTCAACATTCAACAAAAGTTCAAAGGATTAAACAAAAGTCAACCAAGATTAGTTTAGCCAAGCATGGCTAAACACAAAGAAACAAAGTTAGAGAAATTTGTACCAAACATTAAGCAAGAATCAAGAGGTAAAAATATGATGTTCTTCAAAGGTTCTTGGCCTTCAAAAGTCTCCAAAACTCCAGAGAGAATCTCCAAAAATCGGATGTGCAAGTGTATGCAAAAGATGGGCACCAACCTTCCTCAAATAGCTCAAAAGAAGAATTCCCGAAATTGCCCCTGCAGGGCCTTGCGCGACCCGCGTGCTGCTGCGTGGGTGGGTTGCGCGGGTGGTGCCTGACATGGGCTTCTTTGAGATTTTGGGCCTCTAAAGCATATCCCACTAGCCCAGATCGAATCCAATCACCTCCTAGCCCACTTTCTTCAAGTTTTTCTTCATTTAAAGCCCAATTTGACCTCTCCAAATCCTCCAAAGCTCGTGAACTCGCCCGATTAATAATTTTCATACGCTTGAATGTTCCCCCGCATCTTTCAAATTTAAAGCTCAATTCTTCCAAGCCTTCAAGCAATTGACAAGTCCACCCCATGAATCACCTTCATAGCCATCAAGCATGAAATCTCCAATTCCCTTCAAGCCCAATCGCCTCGCAAGAGTGTCGCCCCGCTAGTTTCCAAGAAAATCTGCAACAATGCTCAAGAAACTAGAAAGTACCCCGAAATGGTCATAAAAATAACAAAAGGGAAAATATGCATGAAAGTTAACTAAAATGCGAATGAAATGTACTAAAATAAACTATAAAAATAAGTAAATAAAATGAAGCTATCAGTCATCAACAATAACAAGAATGTACTTGCTACCGCCGATACTTTCAATTGATGATGGACCACACAAGTCAATGTAAAGTAACTCTAGTGGTTCTACAACTTTTGTGTTTATAATTGATGGATGACTTTGACGACTCTGCTTCCCCATTTCACATGCCGCACACAAATGTTCTCTATCGTACTTGAGCAATGGAAGACCACGAACATGACCTCCGGTGACAAGTTTGTTGATGTCCTTGAAGTTGAGATGAGAAAGCCGCCAGTGCCACAACCAGCTTTCATCAGATTGTGCTTTTGATAACAAGCAGATTGCTAGATTCCCTTTGATTGATTTGAGATTTAGGGGAAACATTTCACCTTTACGCTCTGATTTGAGAATAACTTTGTTTGTTTGCTTCTCAATAATTTTCGAACCCTCATCATCGAACGAGACCTTGAGACCGGTACCTCCAACAAGCTGAGATACACTGATGAGATTATGTTGTAGTCCTTCTACATATGCAACCTTCCTGATCGTGAAATCACCATTTGTAATCATTCCATAGCCTTTTATGGTTCCGAAGGAGTTGTTCCCGAACTTGACATTTCCACCGTTTGAAAGAGATCTGAATTCCCTAAGCTCATCCTTCCTGCCTGTCATGTGACGTGAGCAGCCACTGTCAATATACCATTCTTCATCGAACTGGTCGTCACTGATAACCTGCACAAATTAAACAGATTTAGGAACCCAAAGTTTCTTGGGTCCACGTGAGCCTTTCACAGGAACAGGAGCAGAAAAAGAGATGTCAACAAAATATGTTCTTTTTATCAAAGTTGTTTCATCTTTCTTTTTGATGGTGAAAACCTTAATCTTAGTGGGATTTGGTGCTTTTGGTTTGGTCTCGGATTTAACTGACGAAACCTTTGATTTCCCTTTCAGGTCAGTTGGATATTTAGAATGAGATTGAGAAGAAGAATGATTGGAAGAATTAGAATGAGAGAACTTAGACTGAGATGATTTCTTGACTTGATATTCTAGGTGACTCTTTCGGTTTTGATTATCAGTGGAACTGAACCTAGAATTTTGGTCTCTTTTTCTTTCAGAACCGACCTCCTGCTTTCGGTTGATACTGTGCTCTGAACCGAACTTATGCTTTCGGTTGATACTGTGCTCTGAACCGAACTTCTGCTTTCGGTTGATATTGTGCTCTAAACCGAACTTCTGCTTTCGGTTGTTATTTCTCTCTTGAGATCCAACAGTATTTTTCTCTGACTTTAAATTTTTATCATGATATGAGAAATAGGCATTTTGAGATTGCCAAAACTGTTTTCTTTCAGAAAGATTCTTCTTGTATCTCTGATTCCTTTGTCGTTTTTGATTTCTCATCTGTTTCGGCTGATGATGGATGTTCGCCTTTTGATTTTGACTGGTGTCAACAGGTCCACTTTGAACCGATGATGATTCACTTGAAACTGCCTTATCTTTAGGAACATCTTTTGTACCACTAGAACTAGGCACGTCAAAGTTATCAGGCTTGTTAAGTGGCTCAGGAATGTATCTTCCTTTTGTCTTCCAGGATGTTTGCTCTGATAGACCAACAGTTTCATCAGCATTGTCAATAGGAGCCGACCAGAAGAACTCATCACAACCATCAGCATTGTCTTCGTTTACAATGGATGTGAGTTCGGTTGTCTGATGTTCGATTATACCTGTGACCTTATACACTTGATTTGGTGTTGTCCTTACCTTTTGGTAAACAACAGCTTTTTCTTCAAGTTTCGGGGACTTTTGTTGGGACAAGCGAGCGAACTCCACAGAATTTTCTGAGATGAGATTTTTGTGGATTTCAGGTCCACTCCTGACAAATTCAGAGCAGTCAACTTCGTCCTCTACAGAAATTTCACTCATGTCATTATCCTCATTAAGCTCAGATGCATTTTCAACATGAATTTTATTTTCTGAGCTCAACTTGGCATTCAATGAGTCAAATTTTTGTATGGTTTCGGTCCTTAGATTTAGTTTGTCATTTTCATCCAAAAGGTTTTTCAGCATGTCCTTATGGTCTTTGGACTTACTGAAAGATTCAATTTTGTCTAGACCATACATATACGTTGGATTAACATCCTCAGACGAAACCACACTTTCACAATTGTATGCTTCAGCGTCGATTTCATCCTCCTTAAACTCAAGAAAAGGCAAGATCATACGATGAATTTTCTGCCCTATTTCACAGTTCAAATGAAGTTGAGTGATATTATTGTAAAGACGCTTAGCAATCAAACAAAAAACATTTCACTGTTTCAAAAGTTTTAAATTGTCTCTTTGCAAATAAATGTTTTCGTCCTTGGTTTTGACTAACTCAGACTCTTTCAGTTCGATCCACATCCTCCGTTCCTCACTCTTCGATGACACCCTGCTTATTTGGTCAGTTAGGTTAGAATTGGTGACTCGAGTTTGAGTTAAGCTGCTGTCTAAATGAGAAATTCGTTAATTAACTTTTTTTAATTCTTTTTCATATGAGCATTGTGGGACTTTAAATGAAACAAACACAGATTGTACCTTCTTGATTAGTTCATCAAGCTCGTTGAATTGCACGCTGAGTGGTTTTGCTGTAAAGCACATGTCCTGTTGCTCCTTCGAGTCTTTGTTCCCACCATCTGTGTTATATCCCCTCATTTGAGATACATCAGACACCATCAAGCATCTTCCACTTTTGTCCTTCTCTTTCGGCACATAAGCTTTTCCATGAGAAGGCCTCCTTACTTCATCATCCTCGGAGTCGGTTGACCAGACCTCCACTCCTCCGAATTCATCATTTTCTATTGAACCCTGCACAATTAAAGCATTCATAGACGGGTTAGCAGTACATTTCTTCTTCCTGATCTCATCCAGCTTTTTCAGCAACAGCGCTTCTTCATCTTTTTCCTCATCCTTTTCAGCCATTTTCTTGAGGACACAATCTTTAGCATAGTGATTCTTTCCTCCACAGTAAAAGCAGCTCACTCCCGAATCTCCTTCAGCTTTCGGTTCCTTCTTTGATTCTTCTACTTTCGGTTCTTCTTTGACCTTTTCAGAGCTATAACTTCCCTGCCAATTACGGTTCTTATTGGTGGGAAACCTTTTCTTGATGAACCTCTTGGGATTTGATACCATCATAGCATAGTCTTCATAAGTAAGATCATAATCTTCTAAGTTGAGGTCTTCATCTTCCATCGCCGCTTTACTTTTGGATAGTAAGGCCAAGGAACCCAGGCTTGAAACTACATTTTTCTCCTGTAGTACGATCTTCTCTTCAGATTTCAGAATGCCCACCAGTTTCGCTAGAGAATAAGATTTGAATTGCTCATGCGCTTTAACTGTGGACACTACAGCTCTCCACTCAGATTTGAGGCCGTTCAGAAACGTGACTTTCTGCTCAATCAACTTCCTTTCAATATCATGTTTAATCATCTTGCTAAGAAGATGATTGAAGCGATCGAACGTTTGAGACACAGTTGCTTCGACTCTCTGCTTGAATTCACTAAACTCGGATAAGAGTAAGGTTTGAATGGAGTGTTCAAGATCTTCGTCCGTAGAATACAATTCGCGAAGCCTGTCCCATATTTCTTTGGCAGTAGTGCACGAACTCAGCAGCCTGAAAGTGTCAGATTGAAGAGCGAATCTGATTAATCTCAATGCTTTAATATTGCACTGAAATTTATCTTTTTCGTCTTGGGCAACATCTTTAACATCTTTCAAAAGATCATTATACTCCTTTTGAGTTTTAATAATCCTTGAAGTTGCAGAATGAGAAAAGGGTCCCGAAACGATTGCTTCCCAGATGAGGTATCCATTGTCCTCAGATCCTATGACATAGTCTTCAAAGTGATTAGCCCAGACTTCATAATCTTGGGTGTAAAGGATGGGAATCTTCGTTGTTGATCCAATGCTGTTCGAAATATTAATGGGATTAGATGGCGACTCGTCCATGCTTGATCGAATAACCTGTTTGAAAGATCAGACTTGTAATATATAATATTAGGGCAAAACGAACAAGTAAAGAGATACGTCAATTATGGGGTGACGGCTCAATAAATATTAGTTAATGCGGAACAAACCCTAATAGCTTCTTTCACAGAAGAGATGTGTATGAATTACACAGCCTCCCGCTCTGGTACCAATTGATGAGATAATAATCTTTAAGATCGATTAGATCTTTGAAACAGGTATATAAAGAATGTAAAGCAATACTCAAGAATGGATTTGAATGTGTTGAATGATTAGAACTTTCAATCCTCAGCAGAGCTCGATGAAGAACTTCTGTTGTAGAGGATTCTACGGTTACAAAAGGATATCTTGTATAATTACACCGTAAAACCCTGATCTATTAGTTACGTAAAAGATGCATGCAAGCATCTATAAATACACAAACCCTAGAAAATAAGATACGGATGGATAGGCCCATACCGCATAAAAGATGGGCTAGGAAGCGAGCCCAAGACGCAACACCAATAACCCAACAACTACCATTAGCCACCACCTGAACCAACTCAAACAAAAAAAAAACCAAAGAAAAACCTACAATCAAAATCAAACTTGTGTGCATTTTGGGCAGTAAAAATCAAACTTTAAACACTTGATCCACCACCTGCATCTAAAACCCACTACTACCTCCATGCATAATGCCTTATCACCACACTTCAAATTACCCACCAATGGATTTCTCAAATTTAAAAACCCATCAACAAAAATCATTTATCTATACGGGCTTATTCACATTTGATCTGATTTACTGAAAACAACCCCAAGAAACGCACACACACAGATGATGGAGAAGGTGTATATTAATATGTATCAATTGGAAATGACGTACAAGAAGGGTTAACAACTCTCAAATGGACACTAAGAAAATGTTCTTCTTCTCAAACTCCAATTTTATCATTCATCCAGATATCAACTGGGACTACGTTTACACATACTATAAGTTCATTGCACAGTTCTTAATTTTCACTTTTTTCTGTAACTGTTTGAGGTTATGATTTTGATGAGATTTTTCTTTCGAGCATTTCATCGAACATATGTTGTGCAATACTCGTTTTCCCTTCTTTTATCAGTTTTATGCACATGTGTTGGATCTATTCTTGTCTTCAAATATTCAATTTAGTAAACATATGTTGATCTACGTCTTCAATCTGATTCCAAATTGTGAAACATCAAATCTGAATTCGTGTTAAGAGATTTTGGGTTATTTTTGAAAAATGAAATTTGATTATGAATGAATCAAGTATGAACTAGAATCAATGGAAGTTGATATATTCAATGAAATTACCCAGGAGAACAAATGAGTGAGGAACGGACAACCACGATCCAATAAGCAATGTTCGAATTAACCGGTCGATCTAGTTTTGCAGGAATAGTCATTGAACCAGTCGATATAGTTTCAATCCATATCTGATATGCAAGCTCGAGACCATCAGATTAACCGAGAGCTGCCTTTATTGAACTTATGATGATCAGGCTCTGGTCGACGGTGGCTCGTCTGCTTAGGTTCACGTGTAGGTGCAACAATCAACAATGAGGATTAGGAGGAGAAAAAGAGAGAGAGAGAGAGAGAGAGAGAGAGAGAGAGAGAGAGAGAGAGAGAGACCGTTTAATATTTAATAATTATATTTTTTTCTTTTTTTTTTTTAAATAAATAAAGCAAATCTTCATAAATGGTCACTGTAATAGTGAAATGACATAAATGCCCTTCACTTAACGGCCATAAGCTAACGGAGTTAGCGCAAAGGACCATTTGTTAAAAGTTTTGAAACCACAGGGACCATCTGTGAAACTAGGGACTAAACTTAATATTTTCAGAAACCACCGGGACCATTTTTGAAGTTTTGTCTTTTTTTTTTTGTGGGTTGGAGGGAATAGAAGTAGGTTGGAGATGGTCTAAGCACTAATATATGGAGACCTGATTTTGTGGTTTCCGTATTATCTTAACAATATCGACCCCAATCTCCTTCCCATACACCGGACTCTCTCTTAAATGATCCCATATTAGTTTTAATTGTCTTCCAGTAGTTCCATTGGCTCCTATTCTCTAAAAATCTTGTTGTATATCATCTACAGCTGGTGGAAGGAAAACAAAGAAAACCAGTTTTCCCTTTATTTACTACCCTCCCTCTCTTTCTTTCTCTCTCTCTCTCTCTCTCTCTCTCTCTCTCTCTCTCTCCTACACAGACATATTAAAACCTAATATGGATTATGAGATTTTATGTTAGAAGATTAATCAGACGGACTATGACATTTGTTGTAGAAGATTAATCTTACCCGTCTATTTGGTTTGTATTTTTTCTTTTTTGTAATGATTTTAGTTGAATTTCTATGTTTCTGTAGGCAAAAAAAAAATTAACTAGACGCATGGGAGAAGATGTTAGAGGATGATTCATAAAGTAGAAGATTATCTAGGTTATTCTTATATGTTTATTTTCTAGTTGGGTTTTTCATGGCATCATAGGATTTTTCTATGGTCAAAATAATAACTTTGTTGTGAGTTATTTTACTGCCCGTTTGGTTTTTGAGAATATATAGCATTGACAACAGTTAAGTTCGGCTCTATATATGTTTTCCAATGTTGAGATCATGCATTGAGTGCATCTTTTATATTTCAGAAGATATATTTGTTTTACAAATTGATGATTGTATGATCATACTGAAATGGAGTTATATGGTTCTTTTGCAGGCTGGAATCTAGAACGACTGGTTTGGAACTCACAAGTCCGAACTCCGTCGAGCACCCATAATTTGGAGTTGGTCCAAGTGATGTTGGGTTCCAGGATCGCCATTGTTAAAGTAATTTTAGATATGAAGGATCTTTGTGTATCGAGTTTGGAAAATTTTTTATAACATGAGTTACGGGGATAAAATCACCCATTAATTTGAGTATAAAAGATTACGTACGAATACAATGATTAGTTAAAAACAGTTGTGTCGACATTGTTTGTTTTTTGATGTGTATTGTATTTACTGAGTAAAAGATTATATTTATTGTCCATTGCGCTTATTTTTTGCAGCTTTTAAAAATTTACAACTTGCTAAAAACTGAGTAGAATTTGTCAAAATGAAGGATATTGCATCAAGAATTAAACTTTAGCTGTTAAAAGTCTATGGAGAATGTGGACCGGAGTATCTTTATTTATGGTGGAACTGGAATTATGAGTTTTGTACCGATCGCGACCAAACATACAAAACCATGAAAAGTTGGTATATGTTTGAAGTGCATTTGTTCATTCAAAAGGAAGCATGGGCATGGATTATGTGGGCTACAACATTCAAAACTTAATTGTTGTTGTTTATTCTGTCGAAAAAAAATTTGAATTTTCATTTTTATGAACTATAATTGTAAACTAAACATTACGAACCATACTAATTATTTCTTTATTAAAAATAAGATCTCAAAGATTTTTAACCATTAAAAGCATAACAAAGATGATACATATGTTTTGAATTTTTTTGAATAAATAATTTAAAATATATTTTAAAAGAAATATTCAAATTGTTTATAATTTCTCTGCACATTGTTTTAGTGGAAACAAGATCGAGTTTACAAATTCTAAATTATACGATTGTGAATTGTATTAAAGTTATTTATGTTCTCCTATTTAATATGCTTAAAAATACAATTGATTGATTATTTATTCGCTTAGATTTTTCATCCAAAATATAAAACTACTACATGATTATACATAAAATAAACTGAAAAAATGAACATTCAGTTCAGTTCGAACGGTCACCCCTACCCTTTATGAATTCTTACTATGTTTTATGTATAAACTATGTAGATTTTTGCATTAAACGATCAATTATGTAGATTTTTACATCAAACGTTACTATGTTTTATTTATCAACTATGTAGAATTTTACATTAAACGATCAATTATGTAGATTTTTACATCAAACGTTTAAAATACAAAATTAAATTACAAAGTGATAAAGTTTTTCATCAAACAATGAGAATACATCTTATATTCATTTTTAATAGAAAACAACAATGTATGAATATTTCTAAACTAAAACACCAACATATATAGTTATTTGTTAATTTGACTCCCATAAACTACTTATCGAACTGAAACAAATCAATCATCTGCTTTGAAAACCAACAAAAGTCCGAAAGAAACTATCTTATTACAAAAGAAAAATAATCGCCTCATGGAATTTGTTTGCCGAAAAAACCATACATCGCTGTTGTATCGCACGGATACCCTACTAGTGTGTGTGTGTGTCTGTGTGTGTGTGTGTGTATATATATATATATATATATATATATATATATATATATGTATGTATGTATGTATGTATGTATGTATGTATGTATAGTACCTTATAAAAGAAATCTTACTATTTCTATAAATAAAATCAATATAATAATAATATTTTTTTTAAAACGTTCAATTCTTTAAGCTTAAATTACAACCAACTATTAATATAATAATATTATAATATATATCTTACAAATGATAATGCTAGAGATACAAGTATTAAAAACACATTTAAATTAGTATTTCCTTATTTTTAGGGATTAAATTAGTATTTTCATTAATTTTAACCCAACTTGTACTACTAAAATATCTCTTCTCTGATATCTGGTGCATTCGAAATCTGAAACACTTCTTTTCGACAAATCGTTTGAAATTTAAAAGCTCATTCAAATTGGAGTTCCCTAATTTTTTGCATAAAATATAGTTCACTAGAGACTAATTCAAATCTTTATCTCCTTTTTCCTCCATGAAATCCACCACCACAGTATTTTTTGGTTTTGGCATCGCACTTTTTATTTTTATGAAACCGATCGATAATAGTGCAAGTATTCTTAAAAATATAACATGTTTCCGAAAGGAACTAATTGCTTGAAAGAAACTATTCGCCGTCGCCGCTTTGCGCGGGCAAACGGCTAGTGTGTGTGTGTGTGTGTGTGTGTGTGTATATATATATATATATATATATATATATATATATATATATATATATATATATATATATATATATATATATATATATATATATCCACCAACAAAAGATAAATAAATATAAATAAAATAAAATTCTATCCACTTCAAGAAATGGATTGGTTTACATGGTGTTTAAAATCTAGCACAAATATGTAAGGAGGGAAAGTGATGGTTGTATAATTTTTATGATATTTGCGACTTTCTCCGCCGTCCATTGACGGCGCGCCACCATTACCACCAGAAAAACATTAAACTAGTCGTAGAAAAAGTCTATGAAACTCTTACCCTCCTCCCACTTGTCATGCACACTCAACTCCTACTCCGTTTTCTCTCTCTCATACCACAAACCATTACTCTTACTAAAAACTAGGACAACTTCAACTACAAAGATCATGCACCAATCTTTCCTCATCTCCTCCATCGTTCCATCCATGGCTTGTTCTGACGATCAACAACCAGATTTCAAGCATTTTTGCAGGATTTGTAAAAAAGGTTTCATGTGTGGAAGAGCATTGGGAGGGCATATGAGGGCACATGGTGTTGGTGATGAAATTGCGAATTTTGATGATGAGGATATTGCAAATGATTGCGAAGGGATCAAAAAGATTTACGATTTACGAATGAACCCAAATCGGTTCAGTCGGCTTTGTGAGAATTGCGGTAAAGAGTTTTCTTCTTGGAAATCTTTCTTGGAACATGGGAAATGTGGCTCTGACGATGCTGAATCGTCTCTTCTTTGGTCGCCAGAATCGGAGGCTGAAGACGACGAAGATGGTGATGGTGATGGTGATGGATCCGTCCAGCATGGTGGCAGAAGTGGCTGGTCGAAGAGGAAGAGATCTTTCAGGGTTTGTCAATCTAGTGACGATGAAGACGACGTTGCATTAGCTAAATGTTTAATGGCCTTGTCAAACTCCATGGGTAATCATCCCTTGGAACTAGAACTCAATGATCGCCTTTGCGCCACCACAAACAACGAAACGCAACCACCGAACCCTAAGTTGTCCCCGGAGCTTTTGCCGAATTTTACAAAACCACCACCGGATAAAGCGAAAGGGGTGGTTGTGGCCACCACCACCCCTAAAGGTATGTTTGAATGTAAAGCATGTAAAAAGATTTTCAATTCGCATCAAGCATTGGGTGGACATAGGGCGAGTCATAAGAATGTTAAAGGGTGCTTCGCAGCACGAAATGATCAGTTTAATGATAACTTAATTACACACAAAGATAACGTCATCAGTGATGTAATAAAACCCATCTTCCCATTTCAATCAGACAACACTCAAGCCCCGAGGAAATCAAAAGTACACAAGTGCTCTATTTGTAACCGGATTTTCGCATCGGGTCAAGCCTTAGGTGGCCACAAAAGGTGCCATTGGCTAACATCTAACTACACTCCAGACACCTCTGTAAACAAAATTAACTTCCATGAACACATTGAACAACTTTATCAAAGAGCTCTCGCCATACCTAAAGAACTCGAACTAAAACTAAACCTCCCGACTTCCAGCAACACCACCACCACGACGCACCACAACCTTCAAAATCTGAAAAGATTGGAAGTGTCTACGGAGATCAATCTACATGGATGGAGTGTAGCTGATCAAGGAAATGGTGATGGGGATGCGAAAGAAGATCGTAATAACCAACCAAACAATAGCAATGGTGATCAATATCATATTTCAGCAGCGACAATGGCAAATGATGACAATGAAGATGCAGGTAAGGTGAAGTTGGCGAAACTCAGTGAGTTGAAAGACATGAATAGCAGCAATGGGAGTTCATCTTCATGGTTGCAGGTTGGGATTGGTTCGACCACAGACATGGCTCCTGACCCATAAATTAATATTTTTTGTTGTTACAAAAGAACAAGTATATATGTAAGTAGAAACTTATGTAATTAATTAGTGTGTATCCATATTTATTCTATTTTTAACCAACTTATGATGGAATTTAATTAAAAATGTATAAAGATAGGTGTCCTAATAAACAATTGGATCTAAATATACTGAAGAATTAAAATAAGATTTATGTAAAAGAAAAACAGTCTTGTTGATTAGAATTTCGGTTTTATGTAGAAATACTACAAGAAACTGGGTAATCAACGAACAACCCTATCGCGACAACAGTTTTTGTCGTTGAATAGTAATTTTTGTGACGATAATATTAATATTTTGAAATTTTCGACTTTCAACATCGTGTTGGGAAGGGAAGTTTACCACCGTAGTCTTCGTATGCTCCAATTTAAAGGAGAAACACAAACAAGCAAATAAACAACACCTACAAAATGTGGTTGTTGTATTTGATAATTTCTCTTTAAAAAATGATTAGAAATGGTTTGGTTACTCGTCAAAATAGCATATTTTGCAAACCTATATCACATAATAAATACACTTCCTTTAAAATAATGCATATCACCATTATGTTCGAAAATTTATAATTTTAGAACTGGATTACTATTTTCGAAAACCATAACAGTGGCCCCCTTATTTGAAGTTATACCATTTTTCATAAACCATTGAAATTCTTCTTCGAAATTTCTATTTGCAAGTAGAATATATTTGAAACTTGGAAATGTCTATAGATATTTTATTTTATTTGATCGTTTTGCACTAATAAGGAATAAATCACCTATTTAGTCTGTTTATAATAATATGCAAATATAAAAAGTAAAATTTTCATGTTTAAAAATCAAGAACATGTCATGTTCAAAATTGAAAACCAAGCATCACATTGTTGCTTTAATTAATCTTCTATTAATAAAATTTAATAGGGTGCTTGTATTCGAGTGATCATCAAATCAAAAGAAATAAAGATGAGCGTCTAGGTACTCATGTCTATTACAAGATATCTTTAGATGTTAGGAGTGTCACCAACAACAAGAGTTCTTGAAGTTATAAATGAGCTATGAGCTATCAATCAACATTATGCATGCGTGCACCGAGCCTTGGTGCTCTTAATACATGTTAAGACATATGGTGAAAGGTCTCTTGTTATTTATTGACCGAATGATAAGTCATCATCATATTCATTAACTAAATAATGATTGATTTCCCAATGTCTCAAAAAACATGTAATGTTTATATATCTCTTGCTTCAATGATCACTTATGCGAAAGATTGCGAAGACTAATCTTTCATGTTAGGGATCATCAACAACCAGGTAGAAACCCATTACTACTTTTTTTGGACGACTATATAGATTATATAGGTAGAATGTATTATATATGGAACTTGTTATTATAGATAAATTATGAGATTGTGTAGTTTTGTAGTTTATGATAATTAGAATGTTATTTGGTAACAAATTCTGTAAATTATAGAAAACAAATATCAAATATTAGAAATAACAACTCACAAAAGAAAAATTATAGAAATTTATGCATACATTAACAGCTCAAAATGGTTTTCCTACAAAGAACGCATGTTCATTTAAGAGTAAATTACTGAAATCGTACTTATGGTTTAGTTAAAATTGCACGTTTAGTCCCTAACTTTTCTTTTGCACTCGGATCGTCCCCGTGGTTTGATTTTGTTGCATTTTTCGTCCATGTGGTTTGATTTTGTTGCATTTTTCGTCCCTTACATACATAAAGTTAGGGACCAAACATGCAATTTTGATCAAACCACAGGGACGAAAAATGCAACAAAATCAAACCACAGGGACGATTTTAGTAATTTACTCTTGATTTAATAACAATTTCTTTAAAATTATAGGAATGAATAGCTACTTTTTAGACAGTTGCAACCCGCATGAAATGTGATAACTCAAAGATAACATGTAAATAGATTATATCATTATAAGAAAATAATTAGTTCAAGGATTAATGAGTTAATTAGTAGAGAGTTATGAGGTTTAATGTCCAAACCCGTCACCTTCATTGTGGAAATAAATTCGAGCATTTGAAGAGTTTATAGCTTCCAAGGCCTTAGGCATTATAAAGAGCTAAAAAATTGACTAGAAACCCCAATAAAATTGCAAGAAAGGTTTGAGAAACAAAGTAGAAATTAGGGTTTGAAGCTCGTAAAGTATTTTCGAAGTAGTGCTCAAAATGAAGGTAAGATTCTTTAGTTTCATCTCATTATAGTCGTTAAAATAGGTTTATATGTAAGCACTTTGTGTCTTGTTCAATCACATGTCTCAATTCAAGCCAATAAGTCACAATTGCATGAGAATTTTAAAGGAATAAATTTTGTTTGAACAAATCTTTGACTCCATCTTATTTAGAGTAAAATTTTGGTAAATAAATATGG
Organism: Lactuca saligna; assembly: GCF_052625555.1. Taxonomy (NCBI): domain Eukaryota; kingdom Viridiplantae; phylum Streptophyta; class Magnoliopsida; order Asterales; family Asteraceae; genus Lactuca; species Lactuca saligna. The sequence goes on from NC_136419.1 coordinate 211,450,545, forward strand.
ATAACTTGAAGAAAAGAATGAAGATAAGTATTTTGATTTTTATATAATTATTTGAAAAAATTTGGAGGAAATTTAAAAGTTTTTACAAATTAAAAATGATGGAAATGAGTTAAAATTTCGGGTTAAAAAGAAAATGTATTTATGGGTTTTAATTTTATTTGGATGGGTCAGTGGAGGTGTCAAAGATCAAGACTTGCAACACTTGTTTTATTTTAATGAAATTTCAATTTATAAAATCAATCCTTATATGTTTGATAAAGTGTTAACTTCCAATTTTTTTTTTCTTGTTTTTTTTGGGAAAATGTATGTTTCTTCTTTTTCATTTAAACTGGAATATAAATTTATGGAAAAAGGTCCTTATAGTTTTAATGACGTGTCAATATTTATTTTCTTACGTTTAAAACCATTGCATTTTAATAAAAATTACGTAAATGAAATATAGAGTTTTGATTACTTGTTAGGTCTATGTATTTTCTTTTATTTATAAAAAAAAGAGAGACAAAGTTTGTCTTGTATTTTCAAGATTTAAATTGTTTTAACTTTTAAGTATTAAAAATGAAATCAATTAGTTGGAAATAGAGAGACATAGTACAATTGCGAACGTCAATGTAAAATTATTTTGGTTGGCCGAATGACATATGTGGATATTTGAATTGAAACGGACGTGTAGGATATTTTCTAGGATGATTGCCTTAGAAAATTTGTTCATGAAATGTAGGATGCAGATTAGCAATAAAGCTTCGATTAGGACTTATTGGCTCTAAGGTGAATTTTTAGTGTTCTATGGTTGCTCGCACATAAATATTTATTATGCAATTTTTAATTATTTATTAACAGTATGTTTTGTGATAAGTATGGTTGCGTGCAAATGTTATTTTGAGTTGTATATCTATTGTGCGTTTTTTTTTTTGTGACACTCTCGGTTGTCTAAACTTTCCTCATGTAGTTGTCATCAAACGTTACGTAGTAGGTTTCTTCAATCCATTTAGAGTGTTTATTCAAAACCATGTAAGCCTTTGAAGTTAGTGAATAGCCAAGAAAGATTCATTCGTCGGCCTTGACATCAAATTTGTTTCAATTTCTTTTACTCTTTTAGAAAACTTTGTTTCACGTTTTTGAAAAATATCTCTCAAATCCTCAGTCTGAGTTCTGATACGTCCGATGGTGTACCCGAATCCCTCAAACCAAGACTCTCATACCAACTTGTAACACCATAAAATTTCAAACAAATTTTCACATTTTTAAAACCATTTAATTCACAATATTATAAGACACATTGTTTCATATATTCAAACATAAGTCAAAAATCCCAAGATCATATCATATAAATAAAAATCTGCGTGTGTCTGTACTGATCAAGTCAGCGCCTTCCCGCGATCCTCACTAGTTCCTGAAACACATAACACAAAATATTGTAAGCACGAAGCTTAGTGAGTTCCCCAAAATATCACACAAAGCACACACTAGCCACTCAAGGCTATAACCCTTTGGGCCCTTGGGCCCTAACTTTGTGGACCTTCTGGTCCTAACTCTGTGAACCTTCCAGTTCTAACTCTGATATACTCTGACATACACCTGGCATAAATCACATAGAAATAATGCAGTGCAGCACATCACATATAAAGTAGACAATAACTCTGTTACATAACTCTAATTACCACTCAAGGTAAAATATAGTGAGAAGACTCACCTCGGATGTGTTGGTAATATCTCGCTCGCGTAACACTGATCTAGCCTCTGCCTAAACACATAAACGATCATCTCAATTAATAATGGTTTTCCAGGCTAGACTAAATCCTCACACGTCCTCTAAGAAGGCTAAAAGCCATTTTACCCTTCAAACAGTGCACAAGTCCAATTGTTAACCAAACCCTAATAGTCAACAAAAGTCAACGGTCAACCCTTTGACCAGACTCGCCGAGTGCACAATTGTGACTCGGCGAGTTCATTCATGAACTCAAGTCCTCAAAATCCCCAATGACTCAACGAGTCACTTGCCCAACTCAGCGAGTCACCAACTGTGCGATTCATGGGGAAAAACTATCCTACTCGCCGAGTATGTTCTTGGACTCGGCGAGTTCATGCCATCCTCAAACTCAAATGACCTCCTGAGGTCAGATACTGTAACGACCCAATTTTTCACGTCCAAACATTTCTTTTTTAAAACTTTACTTAGAAAACACTAATAATTAAAACATTGTTTAATTAAACCATTTCACATCAAAACCCAAATTTGAAATCCACAACATGTAAATAACCAAAACATCAGAGTATCAATCCCAGAACAAACTCATAACCGCGGAAACAAGAGTGTGTGTGATATGCTGCTACCGCGCCGGCTCCTTTCCCTTGGCTGAAGAGGTACCTGAAACCAAAACCGGTACCGTAAGCACGAAGCTTAGTGAGTTCCCCCACTGTACCACATACCATACAATCACATAACATACATAAATTGTCAGGCATATTTGGGTGCCCGACCTACCTCTTCGGTCCTCTCAACCGGATACTGCCTAGCATATCTTGGTGCTGGCCTCCCCTTCGGTCCTCTCGACCGGATACCGCCTAGCATACCTGGGTGCTGGCCCCCCTTCGGTCCTCTCGACCGAATACTGCCTAGCATATCTAGGTGTTAGCCTCCCCTTCGGTCCTCTCGACCGGATACTGGGGAAACTATTTCTCCCCTCTACTACTACCACATAACATGTATCACAATATCAGAATCTTGATGGGTTTTGTACATAAGAACATTCCTAAGTGCGCATACAAACCATAATGCTTGGATCTAGGTTTCTCTATTAAACATGCTTTCAATCCAAGGCTTCTAATGACTTATTAGGTGTAAGAACAACACAAAACAGACCTAGAAACATACCTTTGATTCTCTTGTTTGATCTTGTTGTCTTGGAGCTCTAGAGTCACAATTGTCACTCCTCTAATGGCTTACAAACACCAACTAGCAAAGAGGATGATTTGAGAGAGAGGAGAGGGGATGGAATTCGACCAGAGTATCCTTACTATATAAGATGTATCGAATTCTCTATCCCATAGGGTCTATTTATACTTGTAGACTCCTTAAGGGTTACAGCTTAAACCCTAGTTGGATAACTATTACTCAAGGCAATCCAAATCCTTCCAAGATAATGCCTTGGACGAATTTAGGACTTATCCTAGCCTAGAATTCGTCCAACCCTTTATCCAATAAGGATTTACAGTCTAAAGTTTAACTATCAAACAATTGACAGTTTATACCCTCTTATTTAATTAATCTCCTTAAGTCACCAAATTAATACTAGTTAATCTATGACTTATATTAATCAAATAACTATATTATTATTCCTTATATTATTCTCATAATATATTAATAATATCTATTCTCTCATAATAAACCATCCTACCAAGTTGCTATGGTGAAGGCAACCCAAAAGGACCATGCACAATTGGGTCAAATACTTGCCTAATATAGTTTCAACCTTAGACATTATTCCAACAGTCTCCTACTTGGATAAGTCTAGTAACTATATGCGCAGGTACATTCCGATTTGCAATCGTAGCTCTCAAAGACGCTGTCAAACTCTGATCTAATCAATCTTGTCCTTTAGATAAGGGATCGTACAGTCCTCTGTTAGATATCATGCTGACAATACTATGGAATAGTTAGTCTAGCATTTGGTTTCTCGATTTCCGATTTATTTGACATAGAACTTAATCGAACACATCAATTCAGTTGTGACTCGTTGAGCGGCCGAGATATCACTTTTCCTTTCAAAGGATAAAAGTTATAGATAAACTTCGACTTATATGCATTTACTTATTCAGTAACCAACCACACAACAATGCGCTTTATAACATCGAGTTACCAATGCGTTTTTGCATTATCAATGTACAATCAATTAACCAATAACAAACCATATATCTAGGTTTTAATACTATATGATATTATCGTCTTACGATCACCCATTTACTATCACATTCCATAAGGTGATTCCAGCAAGCGCGGGTTTGTTCCAATGCTCAAATCTAGTTCACAAGCACTCATGAATGTTGCAGCAATCCTTTGCTATGTCTAACACCATTTAGACACTCTACACACCTATTCATGAAAATCTTCATTCATATCTACTTCCGACATATGAACGATTGTGGACAATTTGAACAATTCGATTATTCTTAATAAACTCAATTATTCTAGAAGTCAAAACATGCAAAGTGAAACAATAGTTAAACAATTAACATAAGACAATAACATTACTTATAAATAAAAATCCTTTATTTAATCATCAAATGTCAATTACATTTACCCATTACACGTTTCTAATACTATCTAATCTATGCTAATATCATCCTTCAACCCAATACTCCTAGCATGCTGAAAATGCTTAACCCTACTCAGTCCCTTCGTAAGCGGATATGTTGGGTTATCTTCCAATGATATTCTCTTCACTACGAGTTGTCCTTCGTCTACACGATGTCTAATAAAGTGATATTTTCTGTCGATATGTCGTGATCTACCATGATCTCTCGGTTCCTTGGTCAAGGCAACCACACCTTCATTATCACAGAAAATCTCCATAGGATCCTTTATGGCAGGTACAACTCCAAGATCTCCAATGAAGTTCTTTATCCATATTGCCTCCTTCGACGCTTCGCTCGCTGCAATGTACTCTGATTCGCATGTTGAATCAGCTACGGTTTCCTGCTTGGAACTCTTCCAAGTTACTGCTCCTTCATTCAGGGTAAAGACCCAACTCGACTGTGAACGGTAGTTGTCCCTGTCGGTCTGAAAACTGGCGTCACTATACCCTAGCACCTTCAGGTCATCACTCCCTCCAAGGACTAAGAACCATTCCTTCGTCCTCCGGAGGTACTTAAGGATATTCTTCACCGCAACCCAATGGGCTCTGCCTGGATTCCCTTGATATCTACTAACCATGCTCAAAGCAAAGGCTACATCAGGGCGAGTACAAGTCATAGCGTACATGATTGAGCCTACTGCGGAAGCGTATGGAACTCGGCTCATTTCAGCTATCTCAGCTTCGGTACTCGGACTTTGAGTCTTACTCAACTTGGCATTGCTTTGTATCGGTAATTCTCTCTTCTTCGAGTTTTCCATACTAAAACAATTTAGTACCTTCTCTAAGTAAGTGTTCTGACTAAGTCCTATTAGTCTCTTACTTCTTTCTCTTACTATCCTTATTCCCAAAATATAGGAAGCCTCTCCGAGGTCCTTCATAGCGAAGCACTTCCCGAGCCAGGATTTAACTTCCTGTAGAGTCGGGACGTCGTTTCCTATGAGTAATATGTCATCGACATATAGAACGAGAAAGCTTACTACACTCCCACTGGGTTTGACATATACACATGATTCATCTTCGCTTCGTACAAATCCAAACTCTTTGACTTTCTTATCGAAGCAAAGATTCCATCTGCGAGATGTTTGCTTTAATCCATAAATGGACTTCTCAAGCTTACACACTCTATTCGGATGCTTCGGATCCACAAACCCCTCTGGCTGAGCCATGTAAACATCCTCAGCCAACTTCCCGTTAAGGAAGGCGGTCTTGACATCTATTTGCCAAATCTCATAATCATGAAATGCGGCAATAGCTAGCATCACTCTAATAGACTTTATCTTCGCAACTGGTGAGATGGTCTCTTCATAGTCAACTCCGGGAGTTTGAGTAAAGCCCTTCGCAACCAATCGTGCTTTAAATGTGTGTACTTTTCCATCCACGTCGGTCTTCTTCTTGAAGATCCATTTGCACCCAACGGTCTTACGTCCAGGCACATTATCAACCAAATTCCAAACTTGGTTATCATACATGGATTGGATCTCGCTATCCATTGCCTCTTTCCATTTCACAGACTACGAGCCTGCCATGGCTTCCTTATAACTATTAGGTTCATCATGATTTATTAGTGTACTATCACTAATATACGTTTCCCCTTCGGTAGTAATATGAAAACCATATAAATAGGGTTGAAACCTAACTCTTTCGGAACGTCTAAGAGGTAATGATATGTCAATCGGTTCAACCGGAGTTTCCTCCTCGGGTTGAACGCCAGCGGTTGAGGTTCCTTCATCTATCGACTCTTGAATCTCTTCAAGATCGATTTGCCTCCCACTGTCTCCTTGGCCTATGAGTTATCGCTCTCGGAAAACTCCTCTCCTCGCAACAAAGACAACATTGTCCTTCGGTCTATAGAAGAGATATCCAAAGGTTTCTGCGGGTAGCTGATGAAAATACATCGCTCACTACAAGGTTCGAGCTTGTCATGAGTATCTCATCTTACGAAAGCCTCGCAACCCCAAACCTTAATATGTGCTAACGAAGGAGCTTTCCCCGTCCACATCTCGTGAGGTGTTTTGGCAACCTTCTTAGTAGGGACTCGGTTAAGGACATGGGCAACAGTCTCTAAGGCATACCCCCAAAAAGAGATAGATAGCGAAGCACGACTCATCATAGAGCGAACCATGTCCAACAAAGTTCGATTACGCCTTTCTGCCACACCATTCAATTGTGGTGTCCTAGGTGGCGTCAATTGTGAAACTATTCCACACTCCTTGAGATAATCGTGGAATTCAAGACTTAGGTACTCTCCTCCTCGATCGGATCGAAGCATCTTGATCTTCCTGCCCAATTGATTCTCCACTTCATTCTTAAACTCTTTGAACTTTTCAAAAGTTTCTGACTTTTGCTTAATTAAGTAGATATACCCATATCTACTATAGTCATCGGTAAAAGTCACGTAGAAGTGGTTCCCATCCTTCGTTGTAGACCTAAACGGTCCACACACATCGGTATGTATGAGGTCCAATAGACCCTCACCCCTTTCGCACGTACCAGTGAAGGGTGACTTAGTCATCTTTCCAAGTAAACAAGACTCGCATGTGTCATCTTCCCTAAGGTTGAATGACTCAAACACTCCATCCTTTTGGAGTTGGGCTATGCGTTTCTTGTTGACATGTCCAAGACGACAATGCCATAAGGATGCCTTATCCATACTATTGGAAGAATCCAAGTACAAAACATCATTTCCTAAGTTATCAACAATCATAACAGTTTCATAAATTCTATTACATGGTATAGCTTCAAAGTAAAAGACACCATTTAGATAAGCTAAAATAGAACCATTCTCATTATTAAAAGAAAATTTAAAACCTTGTCTAAACAAACCATGAAAAGAAATGATGTTTCTAGCCATTTCTGGCAAATAGCAACAATTGTTCAAATCTAAAGATAAACTATTCCTAAGCACTAAAGAATACACTCCAATCTTGGTCATAGGCGACGATCTTCTATTCCCCATGATTAGATTTATTCTTCCATGCTCCACGTCTCTACTTCTTCTTAGTCCCTGCACATTAGAACAATTGTGGTAACCACAACCGGTATCAAGAACCCAAGAAGTATTGTGGGAATCATTAGATTTAATTGTATATATACCTGCGAAAGATGGCTTGATCTTTCCTTCCTTGATGGCTTGCAGGTATTCCGGGCAGCTTCTCTTCCAATGTCCTATCTTGTGGCAGTGGTGGCACTCTGCCTCCTTCGGGTTGGAGCAGGGCTTAGCGGGATCAACTTTGGTCCCACTAGAAGAGGCACCATCTCAGGCTTTCACCTTGCGATGGTTCTTTGACGAAGCCTTCCTCTTCTTTCCCTTTCCTTGTCCAATTGCCAAGACAGGAGCAGTGGGCGGATTGGGAGTTTGTGCAACATACATGTCCTTGAAGTTGCTCTCAGCAACCCTCAAGAGACCTTGGAGTTTGCTTAGGATGACCTCTTCTTTGTTCATGTGATAGGTCATCCTAAATTGATTGTAGCTTGGAGGCAAAGAGTGAAGCACCATGTCGATCGCCAAGTCTTCCCCAAAGTCAACATTTAACTTGCGAAGGCGGTCGACATACCTTTGCATCTTTTGAAAGTGCACGGTAAGAGATTCTCCATGACCCATCTTAGCGGAAATCATGTTCGTGAAAATCTCATAATGCTCTTGTCTCGCGTTTTGATGGTATCTCTCCAATAAGTCTTGGTGCATTTCGTACGGATACATGTCCTCGTAGGACTTTTGAAATTCGGAGTTCATAGTCGCGATCATGATGCAATGCACTTTTGTTGCATCACGCTCGTGAGTTTCGAAAGAGGTGATTTCGGTGGGAGTAGCAATTTCGGGGTTGATTTTCGCGAGCTTCTCATCGAGGACATACTCCTTATCCTCATAGCGAGCAATCGTGTGAATGTATCTTATCCATTCGCTAAAGTTCGTTCCATCAAAGGTGACCTTTTAACAAAGGCTCATCAAAGTGAAAGAACTCGCAGCAGCATTGTTGGCATTCGACAACTATAGAAAGGACAAAGATAGATTAGAATATGAATCCCTAATATTCACCCAATAAGAAAATTAGGGCTAGGATCCAACAACAATATTTACACATTAGAAAAAGATGCCGTAATCTAACATGCAAACAATTTGAAGGTAAGTGAATGACGATTCACTAATTCTCCACCATGAAAAACATAACTTTAAGTCCTAAATGTATTGAGAATTCCTAGGTTCGGATGAGATTCATTGAAACTTTTGAATGGCGTGTTTAAATCTCGATATGCCCCTCTTGTTTGTGATTGGGATACCGAGGATCACAAAGCGGGTGTGAATTACCATGCAAATTCACATGGTGCCTTCATTGTAACGATCACCTATTCGATGTGCCGGTAAAGCACACACGCTCCATCGAACTATGATAAACAATGAATCACCCTTTGCCACCTTCGCTTAGAACCAATTAGTGTGCCGGTAAACCACACACGCTCCACTAACTTCTTAGCAAGGTGCAAAGTGTAATTTCATGGGATTGCATCAATTCACTTATCCTAAAGTAACTAAGATTGGGAAATTTTAAGAAAACACGTAGTTACCTTGTATTTCTTATTATACTTTTAATGAAAGGATGAGGTTGCCCTATCCTACCCGTTCGACTAACGACCCTCCACCAATCAAGCGAGCGGTGGGTGTGAGTGTACACCCATTAAGCGCCATTTTATAGGCCGCAACCTTATACCCACCTTATAGACCAGCTTCGTGAATGAGGCCTACTAACGGTAAGACTAGCATTTAAGTTATATATATATATATATATATATATATATATATATATATATATATATATATATATTAATCTTGTAATATTATATTAGTATAGGGTTGTACTTTAAACTTGTAAAATTCTAGGGTTTGAAATTTAAATTGTCTAAATTAAACTTTTAATCACAAAACATAAATTTCAACACTTGAGGACTAGTTTTTAAACATTTAGAACATAAAGGATCAAATAACAAATAATCTAAATCACATAATTATCCATATTTAAATAATAATTATCGTATAAGGAAATCATATATTTTATTAATTGATAATTATCTTCAATTAGATCAAAAATATAGTCATATATATCACAAAATCAGATTAGGGTTGATCTAATATGATTAAGGTAAGTTTCCATAAGATAAATATGAAAACAATCCCGTTTTTGGCTAATCCTGACGCTCGGACTCGCCGAGTACCCATACTGGACTCGCCGAGTCAGGCCAACTCGACGAGTCCACTATGGGACTCGCCGAGTCCATGACTCAGAAACATAAGAATCGGAATTTTCAGTTAAGATTCAAACATTCAAGCATCAATTTAATAGAAACCAATCAAGGCTCTGATACCACTGATGGGTTTTGTACATAAGAACATTCCTAAGTGCGCATAAAAACCCTAATGCTTGGATCTAGGTTTCTCTATTAAACATGATTTCAATCCAAGGCTTCTAATGACTTATTAGGTGTAAGAACAACACAAAACAGATCTAGAAACATACCTTTGATTCTCTTGTTTGATCTTGTTGTCTTGGAGCTCTAGAGTCACAATTGTCACTCCTCTAATGGCTTACAAACACCAACTAGCAAAGAGGATGATTTGAGATAGAGGAGAGGGGATGGAATTCGACCAGAGTATCCTTACTATATAAGATGTATCGAATTCTCTATCCCATAGGGTCTATTTATACTTGTAGACTCCTTAAGGGTTACAGCTTAAACCCTAGTTGGATAACTATTACTCAAGGCAATCCAAATCCTTCCAAGATAATGCCTTAGACGAATTTAGGACTTATCCTAACCTAGAATTCGTCCAACCCTTTATCCAATAAGGATTTACAGTCTAAAGTTTAACTATCAAACAATTGACAGTTTATACCCTCTTATTTAATTAATCTCCTTAAGTCACCAAATTAATACTAATTAATCTATGACTTGTATTAATCAAATAACTATATTATTATTCCTTATATTATTCTCATAATATATTAATAATATCTGTTCTCTCATAATAAACCATCCTACCAAGTTGCTATGGTGAAAGCAACCCAAAAGGACCATGCACAATCAGGTTAAATACTTGCCTAATATAGTTGCAGCCTTAGACACTATTCCAACAAATCTATCTATCATGGTTGGGTATGACTACCCCTTTGCGCCTACCGATTGCATATCTTGGGGACTATCTCCCCCTAATGTCACTAGCACATAAATACAACACAGGTAGTAGTAATCCCTTAGATGAATATCACTGAGACAATCATCTACATACAAATCCTACTGGTGGGTCGGCATTGTGGCCGTAGACCCATTGCTACTGGAAGGTAACTCACCTTAAAGTAGCTGCTGATCTGATCAGAAACTGACTGTCTACTGCTGTTGCTGCTGCTGCGGCCGCACTCCGACTATAATTCCCACAAAATGATCAGTCAAACACTGCTAGATGTACTTAGGGTAAAATGACCCTTTCACCCTTGACCAAGTCGAAATCCAAGTCAAAGTCAACTTCCAGTTGACTGGACTCGCCGAGTCTGCGAGCAACTCGCCGAGTCCTTCCCTTACTAATTTGGTCCTACTCGCCAAGTCCCTCTCCCCACTCACTAAGTCACCCTTGACTTGTAACAGCCCGTTATTTCAAGTCAGCAAAAATCGAGTCCTGTAACCTCTTTGAGAAAGGAATTAGAATATCATCGAAAAATGAAGTGTTCAAAAACTCTATTTGGAGTACACTATGTGGTAGGTATCTTCTTAAGGTTTCTAAACATATAAATAACACAAAAATCCGAGTTATAACGAAGAAGTTATCATCATTCTAAGTTTTCCGACAAAAACCGGCAATACGAAGTTGCGTAAAAACGCAAAGTTTCAATAAAACACTTTCTGACCTAGGTGTCTAAATGAAAGTCATAGATATCGTTAAACTACAAACTTGCATAAAAAGAGCGCTCAAATCGGACATCGTATGAATAAGTTATGAATTTTTAAGGAAATTCCTTAATCACGTCATTTTAATAAATAAATAATAAAAATAATTCCGGAATTTGCCAACGGAATCTAAATGAAAGTTGTAGGTCGTAGTCTCACCTTCGCGGGGATATAAAGAACGTCAAAAACGGAGTTCGTATGAAGGAGATATGAATTTTTGAAGTTTGATAAATAATTTATATATAATTTTTATTAAAAATTCGGTATTATCCGAAGGGGAGTCAGCCTAGGGCCGTAGTACGCGCCGCGTACCCTCGTACGCCCCACGTATTCGAGGCCACGACCTCGGATCGTCCACGTCTCCCCTATGCGAGCTACCCCCTCCCCGTCCCATCCGAAGCGCTACAGCCGAGGATGCGGTCAGCAGTGACGTCCCGTACGCGCCGCGTACGGGAGTACGCCCCGCGTACGCATGCTTCTCAGCCCCCTATAAAAGGGATGCGAGGGTTCCCGGGAAAATGGCTCATTCTCTCTCCTTTTTCTTGCGTTTTACCTCGTTTTCCGTGCTCGCACTACCCCGAAGCCCTGGTCATTTTGTGCAAGTCCCGAAGGTCAATTTTACTCCCGAGGAATCCCGAGAATCCCGAGGAAAATCCATTTCCTGAGATGAAACTCTGCCCGGTTTTCCATCTTGCTATCTTCAAACTTTCAAGTGAGTTCATACCCCTTTGAAACACACTTTAAATACATTTTAAATGCTTTTATACTTCTTTAGGGGGGGAATACAAGTAAACATACGGTTATTATCGTGTATTTTATAAAGTTTCACTTCGCTTGTTTTACCGAATAAATCACTTGGAACTCATTACTATTATGGAAAACTCTTGTCATACTTTGTGTGCATTAGAATTATGCAAAGTATATAATGATTTCAAAGTACCTTTCATTGTTAAGTCGTTTTATACATTCTAAAAAAACTTATGATTTATGCTTTGTCAAACATTGTGAAAAAGGATAAACTTTGCATACAAAAACTGTCACTTTAATACAGGCTTAGTTGAGAATCCATGAGACGTGTATATCTTCAAACGTTACTTTTCTTTATTAGAAAGTAATGCTGCAAGTCCTGTCTATAACCAGAGTCTCCCGTTCGGAGAACGTGTCAAATGTGTATAGATCTATACGGGAAGTCATGATCCCGCGCCCTGACTGTTAGCTACAGTCCGTCTTTTGGGGTGACAGTTGTCATAACACTGCGACGCCTGAAGAACGTCGTTACAGGCATATTATGTTTAGTATGGTTATAAAACTCATCGGATATACAATTATTATGGTATTATGCTGTTACGAACGAGTGGCTATTAAAACTGTCCTTCATCTAACAAACGCGATCTTCGTATAGTTTTATTATATAAAACTATGACACAACTTTTAAGAACGTCGTTTTCTTGCGATTTTCGGTCTTAAAGACTGCCAGTCATGTTAGGAAAATAAGTGTTTTTCCTTTATACAAACTAAACAACTAATAGGAAGATAAGGGATTTTCCTAGTGCAATTATTTACAACTTATGACACGAACATTCATATGCATTCCATACTTTTATAAGAAAATAAGGGTTTTTCTTGGAAGACACGATAAATCATATCTCAACCATTAGGGAAAATATGGGATTTTCTGGATCTAATACATTCATTTTCAACACAACAAGTCATAACTCTTCACACTTGAAACATTGAGTTTTCTGGAAAACATACACCCATTTTGGAATGGCATCCAATTTTTCTAAACTACTTATGAACTCACCAACTTAATTGTTGACACTTTTTCTTTGAATTAACTTGTATTCTCAGGGAACTGCTAAGCAGGTTTGGGAATCAACTTTCGGGATTAACGCACTGGCGTTAATTACTTCTTTTGAATGATGTTTATGTATTTAACTTTTGAACATGTAATGAATATAATTATGTAAACATCTTGGAAACTTTAATATATATATATATGGTGGTGTGTACTTTCCTTTCTATGAACTGTTATGATATCGAATATGACGTCCTCCGCCCCCGAACGTTTCCTCCGTTCTGGTTTGGGGGTTTGACATATTGGTATCAGAGCTTTGTTTATAGGGAATTAAGTATATCAAAACCATATCTTTTTGGTATACAACTATAAACTCAACTGGGCAAAATCACTCTGAGAAAAGTCGTACTTTTGAAATTAAATTTATTTAGTTGTAAGGTAAGCATGCACTCATTTTATACTAATAACAGTTTCATAGTAAATAACTTTAGAAGTATTATAAATAAGTTGTGCAGTACAGGTACGCCTTGGGACATGTAATCAGAACTGGGAAGAATATAGCCTGATCAACTGTATTTGTCCAAGAGCCGACTAACGTATGCCAAGGAGTGTCTGCAATGGACAACAAAATTTAAAAATTACCAAAAGCATATCGTTAAAAAAAATACTAAGGGAGTATTCGAGTGCCGTCAACCATTAAACTTAAGGATAAGTTTCATGTGCTCTAGCTGATAGTAAATTTTTAACTCTATTCTCGTACAGTCTAAATGGCGGGATTCCATCACCCCAATGATCCCTACTACCCCAAACAAGGTAATGGAGGATGGATCGAAGAAGATCCTGAAGAAGACGAAGAGCTTATAGAGTTGGAGGGAGGGGACGACTCTGGCACGGATTCGGAGCCAGAAATTATAAATCCACCAATCCCACAACCTCCCGTCCACGTGAGGAACTTCCAAGGACCCACTCCTGTGTGGGGAAGTCACCTCCATCATTGGAGCCAACAACAAAGCTTACGCCCTCCCTACGGCATGTGCCGAGACTTCTATGATGTGAGAGGTGGGGGATCAGCCGACCGAGCACTTCCGGTGATGGTTGGCAAACTCGCCAACAAGAAAATGCGGCCTTCGCAGAATTGAGAGAACAACAAGCTGCGTTTGATAGACGCCTCATGGAGTCGAAGCAGTCCGACACGGAGTCGAGCTCCAAACGCAAAGCGCGCCGCAAGTAGTGCTTTCCCGGCTCTCCAATTTTGTTATAAATTAGGACTTCGGATAAAAGTATTATTTTCTTTAAATCGTTCTGTAATCGGAGGCCTTTAGAAAGGCCAAGAACTTTTGTCTAGACCCCACTGTAACACAACTATATGTTTAATATATATAAGGGTATACCCCTTTTCTTGTTGTTAATCATGCGAACTTCGTTCAATTCATATGTACATCTATTCAAACTTTACGTTCAAGCTCAAAATATTGTGTCGGTCAAACCCAATTTCTTAGAACTATTAGAAGTTAACTCAATATCATTCAACTCTGAACTACCAAAACTTATAAATTTTTCCATTTTTCCTTTGGCAGCGCGATGCCTCCTCGTCCAAACCTAAGGCCCAGGCCGAGAACGGCACCACCACCACCTCCACCACCAACTTATGATCCAGCCATGGTCCAGGCTGCTATCACAGCAGCAGTAACTATAACCCTCTCGCAAATAAACACCCACGGAAATGGAGGGGCGGGAAGAAGCACGAATCATCCAAATCATGGCACTGGTCATGGCCAAGTAAGAGAATGTACTTACAAGGAGTTCTCTAACGCTAAGCCAAAAACTTTTAATGGAACTGGGGGAGTCATTGCACTAATGCAATGGTTCGAGAAGACCGAAACGGTCTTCGAGATCTGCTCATGCCTGGAAGCAAGCAAAGTCAAGTTCGCTGCTTGCACTTTCGTAGATCGAGCCCTCACTTGGTGGAAAAGCCATGTGAATTCGGTGACGCTCACGGTCGCCAACGCCATGAGTTGGGACGATCTAAAGGTTCTACTACTGGAAGAATACTGCCCAAGGGGTGAAGTGCAAAAACTTGAGCAGGAGCTCTGGAATCTGAAAATGACTGGGTCTGACCTAGTCGCCTACACAACTAGGTTCAACGACCTCGCTGCACTGTGCCTTACCATGGTCAACCCAGAATCAAAGAAGTTTGAAAGATACATTTGGGGTTGTCACCCCAGATTCAAGGGCATGTCCTAGCTTCCAGCCCTGTTACCTACAACAACGCTAAACGCCTGGCTCAACGACTCATCGACCACGGAGTATAACATGGTATCATTTCAACAACCGCAAATCCACCTAGGGAGGCTTTGGGCCAGAGTAGGCCTTGGAACAAAAGGAGGGGACAAACCCTCCAGGAAAACCCCAAGAAACAACAAGTAATAGCGACCCACGCTATGACTGCACCTACCAACCCTGCCCCCACAAGCTCATATAATGGGAAACTTCCTAAGTGCAACCGATGCAGCTTCCACCACCATGGTCCTTGCCATGATCTTCAATGCACCAAGTGTAATAAGAAGGGACATACATCCTGCTATTGCAAAGATCCAACCCAACCATCCGTCCCTACTACTAATACCGGGGTAAGCCGCGCCTGCTTTGAGTGCGGAGATACGGGGCACTACCGCAGGGACTACCCAAAGGCAAACAACCGAAATACCGGCGGAAGGGGCCGAGTTTTCGCAATGGGACAAGATGAAGCCATTGCGGACCCTACTGTTGTTACGGGTACGTTTCTTCTCGATAACTCGTATGCATGAATTTTGTTTGATAGTGGAGCGGAAAGGAGTTTTGTGAGTCACGACTTTAAAGGCCTGCTAAAATCAATACCACAATCATTAAGTGAACCATTCATAGTAGAAATGGCCAACGGGAAAACCAAAGGTACTAAGGAGATATACGTAAACTGCACCCTAAGTTTAAACGATAATCCCTTTTCAATCAACCTCATGCCAGTCTCGATTAAGAGTTTCGATGTCATCGTTGGCATGGATTGGCTGAGTTCTCATCATGCGGACATTCTATGTTACGATAAGGCCGTTCGCCTTAATCTGCCAACCGGTGAAACTTTCATTGTCTTGGGCGACAAACCCAGTACCACTCTTCGTATCATCTCAAGTATCCAAGCTCGGAAATGCCTACGCAAGGAGTGTCACGCGTTCTTGGCACATGTTGTAGATGTGAAACGCGAAGTCCAGGACATCAAGAATGTGCCCGACGTATGCGATTTTCCCGACGTTTTTCCCGAGGACCTTCCGGGAATACCTCCCGCGAGAAAAGTTGAGTTCAGAATCGATCTGGTTCCCGGAGCTACCCCAGTAGCCAAAGCACCCTATCGATTAGCCCCGGCAGAAATGCAAGAGCTATCCAGCCAACTGAATGAACTACTTGGAAAAGGATTCATCAGGCCGAGCTTCTCACCATGGGGAGCACCCGTACTGTTCGTGAAAAAGAAGGATGGATCATTCAGAATGTGCATCGACTACCGAGAACTCAACAAACTTACCATCAAGAACCGATACCCCCTACCCTGAATCGATGACTTATTCGACCAACTCCAAGGAGCCAACTACTTCTCCAAGATCGATCTGAGGTCGGGATATCACCAGCTGTGAGTCCTGGAGAGTGATATTCCCAAGACGGCCTTCCGAACACGATACGGACATTACGAGTTCGTAGTGATGCCGTTCGGACTAACCAATGCCCCAGCCGTATTCATGGATCTAATGAATCGGGTATGTCGTCCATTCTTGGATAAATTCGTGATAGTATTCATAGTCGACATACTCATTTATTCAAAGAATAAAGAAGAGCATGGTCAACATCTGAGGCAAGTTTTAGAGACGTTACGGACTGAGAGACTGTATGCAAAATTCTCAAAATGTGAGTTTTGGATTAGAAAGGTGGACTTCCTCGGTCACGTGGTCAGCAAAGAAGGAATCCATGTGGATCCATCAAAAATCAAGGCTATCAAAAACTGGTCTGCACCAACTACACCAACGGAAATTCGCCAATTTCTAGGTCTTGCTGGTTATTACCGAAGGTTCATTCAGAATTTCTCCAGCATCGCAACGCCTCTTACCACCTTAACCCAGAAAGGTGTGACCTACAATTGGGGAGAGAAGCAAGATGCTGCATTTTAGACTTTGAAACAGGCCCTTTGCAGTGCGCCCATCCTTTCTCTCCCAGAAGGGACCGAAGATTTTGTGGTGTATTGCGACGCTTCGAAGCAAGGGCTGGGCTGTGTACTAATGCAGAGGGGAAAGGTTATTGCATATGCCTCACAACAACTAAAAACGCATGAGGTCAACTACACCACTCATGATCTAGAACTTGGGGCGGTGGTCTTCGCTCTTAAAATCTGGAGACACTACCTATATGGTACCAAATGCACTATCTTTACAGACCACAAGAGCCTACAACACATCTTCGACCAGAAGGAGTTGAACATGAGACAGCGATGTTGGGTCGAATTGCTCAACGACTGCGAATGTGAGATTCGCTATCATCCAGGAAAGACTAACGTCGTGGCAGATGCCCTTAGTCGTAAGGAGTACTCTGGCCGAAGAGTGAAGTCATTAGCCATGTCAATCCATTCGCACCTATAAACACAAGTCAAGGAAGCTCAAATAGAGGCCTTGAAACCCGAAAACGTGACAGGTGAGACCCTTAGGGGAATGGACAAGAATTTAGAAATCAAGAGTGACGGAGCACGCTACCTCATGAACCGAATATGGACACCCAAGTTTGGTGGACTTAGAGAGGTAGTTATGAGCGAGGCACACAAGACTCCATACTACGTACACCCCGGGTCAGAAAAGATGTATCAAGATCTCAAACAACTCTACTGGTGGCCAAACATGAAAGCAGAGATCGATACATATGTGAGCAAGTGTTTGACTTGCGCCAAGATCAAAATAGAACACCAGAAACCCTCAGGACTACTCCAACAACATGAAATTCCTGAATGGAATTGGGAGCAGATTTCCATGGACTTCATAACGAAACTGCCCAAAACTCAGGGTGGCCAAGATACTATTTGGGTAATCGTCGATAGATTAACCAAGTCCGCTCATTTCCTACCGATCAAGGAAACTGATAAAATGGAAAAGCTATCGAGAATCTACATCCGAGAGATCGTACGACTCCATGGAGTGCCAATGTCTATCATCTCGGATAGAGACAGCAGATTCACGTCTAGATTCTGGCAATCATTGCAAAAAGCCATGGGAACAAGATTGGACATGAGTACAGCCTATCACCCCCAAACTGACGGACAGAGTGAAAGGACGATCCAAACCTTGGAAGACATGTTACGAGCATGTGTAATCGACTTCGGTAAAGCATGGGATGTTCACTTACCTTTGGTTGAGTTATCTTATAACAATAGTTATCTCTGCTCCATTTGAAGCCCTTTACGGCCGTAAGTGCAGATCACCTCTGTGCTGGACGGAAGTGGGCAACACACAACTAGCAAAAGGTCTAGTCCCTGATAGCACCCTCACTGGCGCAGAGATCATCAGAGAAACTACTGAAAAGATCGTGCAAATATGAGAACGACTGAAATCCTCGAGGGATAGGCAAAAGAGCTATGCCGACAAAAGACGTAAACCCTTGGAATTTCAGATTGGCGATCGGGTACTACTGAAGGTCTCACCCTGGAAGGGCATGATACGCTTTGGAAAATGTGGGAAGCTAAATCCTAGGTACATTGGACCCTTCGAAATCATTTCAAGGGTTGGTCCAGTAGCCTACAAACTCGAACTTCCAATGGAGCTTAACAAAGAACATCCAGTATTCCACGTATCAAACTTGAAGAAGTGTTTGTCCAACGAAACACTTGTAATCCCACTCGATGAGATCGAACTAAATGAAAATCTTAACTTTGTGGAAGAACCCGTTGAGGTCATGGATAGGGAAGTTAAACGAACTAAACAGAGTCGCATTCCAATAGTAAAGGTGCGATGGAATGCTAAGAGAGGACCTGAGTTCACGTGGGAACGAGAAGATCAAATGCAACAGAAGTATCCACATCTCTTCCTCATCCCCTAAGACTCTTCTTTTGTATTAAAATTTCGGGACGAAATTCCCTCTAACAGGGGGATGATGTAACAGCCCGTTATTTCAAGTCAGCAAAAATCGAGTCCTGTAACCTCTTTAAGAAAGGAATTAGAATATCATCGAAAAATGAAGTGTTCAAAAACTCTATTTGGAGTACACTATGTGGTAGGTATCTTCTTAAGGTTTCCAAACATATAAATAACACAAAAATCCGAGTTATAACGAAGAAGTTATGATCATTCTAAGTTTTCCGACAAAAACCGGCAATACGAAGTTGCGTAAAAACGCAAAGTTTCAATAAAACACTTTCTGACCTTAGGTGTCTAAATGAAAGTCATAGATATCATTAAACTACAAACATGCATAAAAAGAACCCTCAAATCGGACATCGTATGAATAAGTTATGAATTTTTAAGGAAATTCCTTAATCACATCATTTTAATAAATAAATAATAAAAATAATTCTGGAATTTGCCAACGGAATCTAAATGAAAGTTGTAGGTCGTAGTCTCACCTTCGTGGGGATATAAAGAACGTCAAAAACGGAGTTCGTATGAAGGAGATATGAATTTTTGAAGTTTGATAAATAATTTATATATAATTTTTATTAAAAATTCGGTATTATCCGAAGGGGAGTCAGCCTAGGGCCGTAGTACGCGCCGCGTACCCTCGTACACCGCACGTACTCGAGGCCACGGCCTCGGATCGTCCACATCGCCCCTATGCGAGCTACCCCCTCCCCGTCCCGTCCGAAGCGCTGCAGCCGAGGATGCGGTCAGCAGTGACGTCCCGTACGCGCCGCGTACGGGAGTACGCCCCGCGTACGCATGCTTCTCAGCCCCCTATAAAAGGGATGCGAGGGTTCTCAGGAAAATGGCTCATTCTCTCTCCTTTTTCTTGCGTTTTACCTCGTTTTTCGTGCTCGCACTACCCCGAAGCCTTGGTCATTTTGTTCAAGTCCCGAAGGTCGATTTTACTCCCGAGGAATCCCGAGAATCCTGAGGAAAATCCATTTCCCGAGACGAAACTCTGCCCGGTTTTCCATCTTGCTATCTTCAAACTTTCAAGTGAGTTCATACCCCTTTGAAACACACTTTAAATACATTTTAAATGCTTTTATACTTCTTTAGGGGGGGGAATACAAGTAAACATACGGTTATTATCGTGTATTTTATAAAGTTTCACTTCGCTTGTTTTACCGAATAAATCACTTGGAACTCATTACTATTATGGAAAACTCTTGTCATACTTTGTGTGCATTAGACTTATGCAAAGTATATAATGATTTCAAAGTACCTTTCATTGTTAAGTCGTTTTATACATTCTAAGAAAACTTATGATTTATGCTTTGTCAAACATTGTGAAAAAGGATAAACTTTGCATACAAAAACTGTCACTTTAATACAGGCTTAGTTGAGAATCCATGAGACGTGTATATCTTCAAACGTTATTTTTCTTTATTAGAAAGTAATGCTGCAAGTCATGTCTATAACCAGAGTCTCCCCTTCGGAGAACATGTCAAATCTGTATAGATCTATACGGGAAGTCATGATCCCGCGCCCTGACTGTTAGCTACAGTCCGTCTTTTGGGGTGACAGTTGTCATAATGCTGCGACGCCTGAAGAACGTCGTTACAGGCATATTATGTTTAGTATGGTTATAAAACTCATCGGATATACAATTATTATGGTGTTATGATGTTACGAACGAGTGGCTATTAAAATTGTCCTTCATCTAACAAACGCGATCTTCGTATAGTTTTCTTATATAAAACTATGACACAACTTTTAAGAACGTCGTTTTCTTGCAATTTTCGGTCTTAAAGACTGCCAGTCATGTTAGGAAAATAAGGGTTTTTCCTTTATACAAACTAAACAACTAATAGGAAGATAAGGGATTTTCCTGGTGCAATTATTTACAACTTATGACACGAACATTCATAGGCATTCCATACTTTTATAAGAAAATAAGGGTTTTTCTTGGAAGACACAATAAATCATATCTCAACCATTAGGGAAAATATGGGATTTTCTGGATCTAATAAATTCATTTTCAACACAACAAGTCATAACTCTTCACACTTGAAACACTGAGTTTTCTGGAAAACATACACCCATTTTGGAATGGCATCCAATTTTTCTAAACTACTTATGAACTCACCAACTTAATTGTTGACACTTTTTTGAATTAACTTGTATTCTCAGGGAACCGCTAAGCAGGTTTGGGAATCAACTTTCGGGATTAACGCACTGGCGTTAATTTCTTCTTTTGAATGATGTTTATGTATTTAACTTTTGAACATGTAATGAATATAATTATGTAAACATCTTGGAAACTTTAATATATATATGGTGGTGTGTACTTTACATTCTATGAACTGTTATGATATCGAATATGACGTCCTCCGCCCCCGAACGTTTCCGCCGTTCTGGTTTGGGGGTGTGACAGATTGGTATCAGAGCTTTGTTTATTGGGAATTAAGTATATCAAAACCATATCTTTTTGGTATACAACTATAAACTCAACTGGGCAAAAGCACTCTGAGAAAAGTCATACTTTTGAAATTAAATTTATTTAGTTGTAAGGTAAGCATGCACTCATTTTATTCTAATAACAGTTTCATAGTAAATAACTTTAGAAGTATTATAAATAAGTTGTGCAGTACAGGTACGCCTTGGGACATGTAATCGGAACTGGGAAGAATATAGCCTGATCAACTATATTTGTCCAAGAACCGACTAACGTATGCCAAGGAGTGTCTGCAATGGACAACAAAATTTAAAATTTACCAAAAGCATATCGTTAAAAAAAAATACTAAGGGAGTCTTCGAGTGCCGTCAACCATTAAACTTAAGGATAAGTTTCATGTGCTCCAGCTGATAGTAAATTTTTAACTCTATTCTCGTACAGTCTAAATGGCGGGATTCCATCACCCCAATGATCCCTACTACCCCAAACAAGGTAATGGAGGATGGATCGATGAAGATCCTGAAGAAGACGAAGAGCTTATAGAGTTGGAGGGAGGGGACGACTCTGGCACGGATTCAGAGCCAGAAATTATAAATCCACCAATCCCACAACCTCCCGTCCACGTGAGGAACTTCCAAGGACCCACTCCTGTGTGGGGAAGTCACCTCCATCATTGGAGCCAACAACAAAGCTTACGCCCTCCCTACGGCATGTGCCGAGACTTCTATGATGTGAGAGGTGGGGGATCAGCCGACCGAGCACTTCTGGTCATGGTTGGCAAACTTGCCAACCAGTGCTATCAATCCGGAGTGCAAGCCAACCGAATCCGAGAGGTCAATGTGGAAGTACAAATCCCCACGGCCGATATCAACCGCCTAGAGATGTTGTAGAACGACATTCACTTTCGCGCCGAAGCATTTCAAGCACAAGAAAATGCGACCTTCGCAGAATTGAGAGAACAACAAGTTGCGTTTGATAGACGCCTCATGGAAAACATACACCCATTTTGGAATGGCATCCAATTTGTCTAAACTACTTATGAACTCACCAACTTAATTGTTGACACTTTTTCTTTGAATTAACTTGTATTCTCAAGGAACCGCTAAGCAGGTTTGGGAATCAACTTTTAGGATTAACGCACTGGCGTTAATTACTTCTTTTGAATGATGTTGAACATGTAATGAATATAATTATGTAAACATCTTGGAAACTTTAATATATATATGGTGGTGTGTACTTTTCTTTCTATGAACTGTTATGATATCGAATATGACGTCCTCCGCCCCCGAACGTTTCCGCCGTTCTGGTTTGGGGTGTGACATGACTCACCACTCGGAACTATTGGGCCGACTCGAGTACCGACTCGCCGAGTCCGCGAGAAACTCGCCGAGTTCCTCGAGCGGATCCCCTACTCGCTTTCAATCCACACCAGAACACGTCATACGAAGGTTTGGGGTTTTGGGGACTTCGCTACACAGTTAATCCCGCGTACGGTTACGAAGGGTTGACCCTTCAATGCTTAAACCCCTCTAGCTCTGCGAAAGTTCATATGACTCGCCGAGTTTGAAGAACAACTCGGCGAGCTCCAGGTAATCTTCATAGGACTCACCGAGTTGTTCATCCAACTCGCCGAGTCTAAGACCATCTTCATAGAACTCGCTGAGTTCCACTTTGGGACTTGCCGAGTTCCTCGACCCATTTTCCAAGTAGGCCAGATCTGAGACATGCAATGCTTCAAAACCACAGATCTAAGGTCCTATGGCATGATTACCATGTAAAGTTGCAAACTCTACGTGTGTTATGAGCTCAACATGCAATTCCAAGCTCTTTAAGAGGTCCTACACTCAATAGGGACCTCAATCACCTCAACCAGAGAGACTTTATGCTACTAGGATGCCCTAAAGGTCCAAATCCGAAGTCCTTGCAGAACATTAACCATAAACACATAGAGATTTAGGTTCTTAGGGCTTAAAACCTCTTTTTAGGGACAAGAAGGGGGTTCAATGAACTAAAGATTAAGGTAGGAACTTTTCTACCAGAATAAAAGCCCTTCATAGAGTAGATTCCGGATCTTCTTCCCTTCTTGCACTCTTCAACCTTCTCCTTCTTCTCCCAAGCTCCAAACCACCTTCACAATGCTAAAAATCACCCACAAGAACACAAACGGGCTAGGGTTTCATTCTACAGATCTCTGGGGGTGCTAGGGGAAATGGAGGCTGGGTTAGATCGTTTAAATAGGGTGCAAACACCCGGGTTAGGGTTTTAGTCCAGACAGGGTCTACTCGTTGAGTCCCACGAGCTTACTCGCCGAGTAGACAGAGCTGAACCTGTGTCTAGACCTACTTCTACTCGGCGAGTTAGTCCTTCAACTCGCCGAGTCCAAGGTTAAAATGCAATACATAAGGAGAGTTAATAATGAAGAATACATACCAGGAACCAGGTGCTACAAATCTCCCCCACTTATTTTAGACTTCATCTTCGAAGTTTGCTGCTCGATCCTGAAACAGCTCGGGGTAATGCTCCATCATTTCTTCCACCGGCTCCCAAGTCCACTCGGACCCCTTTCGGTGCTGCCACTGCACCTTCACTAACTCCACCCTCTTGTTCCTCAGATCCTTCAACTTCCGATCGAGGATTGCGACTGGGCGCTCAATGTAATTCAGGCTGTCATCAACCTGTATATCCTCTAATGGTACCACCGCTGAATCATCCACGAGACACCTCCGCAGCTGGGAGACATGGAAGGTGTTGTGGATCTGGCTGAGCTCGGCTGGCAGATCCAGCCTATATGCCACCTTGCCCACCCGGCCTTCAACCCTGAACGGACCAATGAATCTCTGGCCTAACTTGCCCCGCTTCCTAAATCGAATGACTCCTTTCCAAGGCGATACCTTCAAGAGGACCATATCCCCGACCTGGAACTCCAGGTCTGATCGACGCTTGTCGGTGTAACTTTTATGCCGACTCTTCGTAGTCTGTAACCTGCTCCGAGCCTGCTGAATCCTCTCGGTAGTCTTGAGCACCACTTCGGTGCTCCTCATAACTCTCTGACCAACCTCTCCCCAGCATATCGGGGTCCTGCACCTCTGTCCGTACAACATCTCGAATGGAGGGCGGTCGATACTCGCGTGGAAGCTGTTGTTGTACGAGAACTCAACCAAGGGAAGATAAGTATCCCAACTACCACCAAAGTCTAGCACGCACGGCCGCAACATATCCTCCAGACTCTGGATGGTCCGCTCGCTCTGACCATCTGTCTGCGGGTGAAAGGTGGTGCTAAAATGCAAACAAGTACCCAACTCGTCATGAAACCTCTTCCAAAACCTTGAAGTAAAACGCACATCCCTGTCCGAGATAATAGATACTAGCACCCCATGCTGCGCCACAATCTCCCTAATATAGATGTCGGCCAATTTCTCGGCCGAAATGCTCTCCTGAATCGGAATAAAATGGGCACTCTTGGTCAATCGATCCACGATGACCCAAATCAAATCTACTTCACGCGCGACCCTGGGAAGCTTCGTGATAAAATCCATCGTGATATCTTCCCATTTCCACAACGGGATGCCCAACGGCTGCATCTTTCCATGCGGTCTCTGATGTTCGGCCTTGACCTTCCTGTAGGTCAAGCACCGCTCTACGTACCAAGCCACATCCCGCTTCATGCTGGGCCACCAATAATCTAGATGTAGATCCCTATACATCTTCGTCGCCCCTGGATGAATAGAGAATCTGGATTTATGCACCTCCTCCATCAAGATCTAGCGCACGCCTCCGTGATACGGCACCCACACCCTTCGGTGTAGTGTCAATAGTCCTCGGCTATCATAATCGAAGGAGGAAACCTGACCCACCACACGCTCGCTCTTCCGATGCTCCTCCTTGATAGCCTCCTGTTAAGCCTCCCGAATAGAGGAGTCACCACAGTCATCCTCATGCAAACATCCTTGATCGGCGCCGCCTTGCGGCTAAGCGCATCAGCCACCACGTTGGCCTTCCCCGGGTGGTAAAGGATCTCACAATCATAATCCTTCACCATGTCCAACCACCGATGCTGCCTCATGTTCAGTTTCGGCTGATCCATGAGGTACCTCAAACTCTTGTGGTTCGTGTAGATGGTACAATGAACCCCGTAGAGGTAATGCTGCCAAATCTTGAGAGCGAAAACCACCACCCCCAACTCCAAATCATGCGTCGGGTAGTTCGCCTCGTGAGGCTTCAACTGCCTCGAGGCATAAGCAATGACATGCCCCTTCTGCGTCAATACTGTGCCCAGGCCTGAGATCGACGCATCACAATATACCACAAAATCCTCTACGCCCTCAGGCAGGGCTAAGATTGGCGCCTCGCACAATCTCTGTCTCAGCGTCTCAAACGCAGCATGCTGCTCGGGTCCCCACCGAAAGACTACGGCTTTCGTCGTCAGCCGCGTCAGGGGTACGACTATCTTGGACAAATCCTGAATGAATCTCCGATAGTAGCCTGCTAATCCTAGGAAACTCCGAATCTCGGATGGAGACTTAGGAACCTCCCATCTCATCACGGCCTCAACCTTGGCCGGGTCGACTAGAATCCCATTCTGTTTGACAAGGTGTCCGAGAAATTGCACCTCGAGCAACTAAAACTCGCACTTGGAGAACTTGGCATACAAGCTCTCCCTCCTCAGGGTCTCCAAAACCTCTCTCAAATGCTCCTCATGCTCCTCCCGTGTCTTGGAATAAACCAAGATGTCGTCAATGAAAACAATCACAGACCGATCCAGCATCGGTCTACATATGCGATTTGTGACATCCCCATTTTCACGGCCAGAAAAGACCGATTTTGTTTATGCTTTATAAAAATCAGAGTACCACTTTTATTAAAAATGTTGCGGAATTTGTTCCCAGAAATACATGATAAATACGTTATTAAAACATTTTTGAAGAAACGTATTTTATTCATTTCAAAATGTTTGGGATGTCATCGTTAATACAGAAACATAATCATAAACAGAACTTACATTTATTTACACTAGTGATCTACATCTCTTTAAATCTCTCAGTGTAAAGTGACTCCGTATCAACACCTGTGATATAAATGAACTGAGTGGGTCAGGTTGGGAAACCTGGTGCGTACATAGGGTTTTCAACCCACAATAATATAATTATTATGTTTAATCAATCAAGCAATTAAACCCAATTACCCATCCCCATTATCTTCTTTACTCTTAAGGATCTACCCTAAGAATCAACTATTTCTCGTTCATTCGTTCCTAATGATTATCCTAAGGAATCGGCACAAAGTCCATCATAACCACGGTTTACACAACGGGCACTAAGTCTGCATAGTCGCTAGGGATTAGGCATCAAGTCTGCATGATCACCAAGGTTTAGGCATCAAGTCTGCATGATCACTAGGGTTTAGGCATCAAGTCTGCATGATCACCAAGTTTTAGAGTACACCGAGTGAACACATCATTCACAACACCTACAGGTTGCGAGTCTGCTAGTGTTCCACTGACTGTCTAGAATACTCTGTGGTTGTCATCCATACTCTGCTGAATGACGGGGCCATCATTTGGGAAAAAGGCTTCTCACATTATCCACCTCTCACCCTCACCTCGTGGTCTATAACACCTCTCAACTCATCATTCAAATCATATTCCATCTATTATATCTACCCATGTTTACCCCAACATTATCGTAGATATAAAATACATATACATTTTAAATCATTTAAAGCATGTATAAAATCGTTAATTTAGCATAGATAACAAGTACTCAGATAATATGCACACATAGCACGTAATTTATATAAAATACTTCGTATCTATGTGTAAGATGAAAGGGAACTATGCACTCATCTGAAAGGTGGTGACTCAGCACTCGGATGGCGCTTCGATACTCTCAAAACAATTTCCTTCGATAACACCTAGTACCAATACCACTAGGGTTTAGTCTAACGATAACCGCGACAAATTAATTAGTCTGACTATTATTAATATTATACAAGCGTTAATAACACTCAATATAACTCATAATAATAGCCCAAATAATTATTTTAAAGACCTAATAACATTCCTATAATTATTTGAAAGCTATATTAAAAATTGCATAACCGTAGCACACTTACAGCGAATTTTATCGAAAACCGGAACTTTATTTGGAGCAGCGTTTCGAAACCGAAAGACACTTTTTCTCGGGACTCCTGAAGCCTCGGGGATTCCCTAAGGTGCTAGGGGGTTCTTCCTAGGGTTTAGGGGGTTAAAATGGGCTAGAGAGAGAAAGTAAATTAGAGAGAGAGTGAGTTTTGGTGTGAAAATGAGGGCTGCCTTCGGACCCCTTTTATAGGCACGCAGCTCGGTCATTACGTTGGGCGTACTCCTCGGGTATGGATGCCAGCCGAAGCCAGCTGTCTCGCACTCATCTCGGAAGGATAAGAACCGAAGTACGCGGGGCGTACTTGGCCTCAGACGCGGGGTGTTCTCCGTATGCTAGGCGTCTCTTCGCTACGTTGGGCGTAACCTTCGCAGCAGGTGTCACTATCCGAAGCGATTTCATCCGACGGCTGGGAGTTCGGCCACGTCATCCTTCCTTGCATCAACTTCGCAAGTTTACTTTCCAACTTTAAAAATTCGTAACTTTCGCGTACGACCTCCGTTTTCGACGTACTTTATATCCACGCGAAGGTGGGAACGTACTCTATAAGTTTCGTTTAGACTTCGTCGGCTAATTTTGGCTCGATTTTAAATTTTATATTATGAACGGGCCGGGACACGATTGGTCCGTTAAATCCTTATAACTTCTTCATCCGACGTCCGTTTTCGCCCATCTTTTTCTCGTTACGCTACTTTTAACAGGATCTTCGATTCTCGTTTAGTTCGTGTTGGCTAAAAACAGCTCGATCTAATATTCGAATTTCGGGCTGTACACTACTAGTCCGAAACTTCGAAAAATCATAACTTCTTTATACAAAGTCAGATTTGGGCGTTCTTTTTATCAATGTTCTTAGTTTAACATATTCTATGACTTTCGTTTAGATCGCTAAGGCTAAATCTCGCTCTATCGTAAATTCACTATTTACGCTTCCCGGTATCGTGTCGGTTCCGTCGCGAAACTTCAACGGGTTATAACTTCTTCGTTATAATTCGGATTTCGGCGTTCTTTATATGTAAGGAAACCTTGTGACATATTCTACAACTTGGTTAAGATTATTTGTTCTAAATAATCTTTTGTCGAAAAGTCGTTTTCGACCCCTATTGCCTTTAAATTGACTAGCCCGAATCTACGGGCGTTACAATTATCTCCCCCTTAGGATGATTACGTCCCGAAATCTTCAACGAAACAGGGATCACATGATGACTCCATTTGTTATCTATTCATCCTAAGTCATAACTTTGATGTTTCATCGAACGAGTATCTGACTCTTAGACTCCTTGACTGCAGGCGGTGCTCGATCTTGCATACGCTCTCTATCTCACGTTAGACTCCAAATTATGACCTTCAAGTCAAAATGTCAATTCTCCGTTGATACGAACTTAAGATAAGTTCTTTCATTACTACAATGGAACGATGTGTCATGTTCTAATAACCTATCATCGTGTGATGCATTGCCTGGACTCAGGTCGTTTAGACTCAAATTCCGGAACAGACTATACCTTCCTTCATATTCTAATCACATCTTAAAAGGTAGCATCTCTAGCAACCACCGTGATACTTCTACTGATCGCTTTGATTAATTCTTCTGGCTTAATTCGGTGCTACATAGAACTTGGTTCTCTGAACCACGTAACATGCTCGTCGTAGTCAGACTCAATTTGATATGACCACTAGGGTCAGAATATCAACAATCATCTTAGTCATTACCAAAATGATGGTAACAACACACTTGAATAAATGGAAATCAATTACTAGTTTCTTGGTAACCTTGTGACTTTCCCTGATCCAAGCGTGAGTCCTGTGCTTCCGGTAGTATATGCATCTACTACCTTTCACACCTACTCATACTCGTCCCAAGTATTGTCTCGTAGTTTTCTCAAGTCACCATACATGAAAATCACACAACAGTTTAACACATCAGATAACAAAACGAAGGTTTTATTATTTCTTGAAACTATTACATAGGTGTTCAAGTTCACCCTAGACTATGCCTCCAATAGGCTACATCATATGATACTATGGCTACCACGTAACTCAATCTTCGGATATGAAGTCCTCATCCTTGATTCCTTGCACGATTTTCTACTTCATCGAGGATCATGTGAAATGCCCTTGGCCTCGATGGCGTTTCTGGTCTTGCTGATTTATTTTTCCCCGGGTAGTCCCTAGAAATATGCCCTTCTTTGTTACATCCATAACACACCTTCTTGTTGGATGCACACTTGCTGGCGTAATGCCCCGTCTTTCCGCATTTGTAGCAAGTCACCTCCTCGCTACATTTCCCGAAGTGCTTCTTTTTACACTTCTCGCACCACTTGGTTTCACCTCCTCCTCCTTCTTCAGTCTTTGAGAATTTCCTTTCTTTGTTGGATTTTGAAGATCCTTCATGCTTCCTTTTCTCGCCAACTTCAGCTCTCTCTAGACCTTTTTCCCTAATCTGGGTCTCAACATTCCTGGCTGCCCAGATGGATCCTTTCAAAGTGGTTGCTTGCTTGACCATTGGTCCAAAGTCTGCTGGTAATCCATGGGCAAACTTATTGACCTTGGAGAGCTCAGTGGGAACTAGGTAAGGAACAAGCTTCATTTTCTTTGTAAAACTCGCAGCATACTCGATTACACTCATCTTTCCCTTCTTTAGATTCTGAAACTTGTTGTTGATTTCCAGAAGATCCTGCTCCGAGCAGTACTGCATTTTTAACTGCACCAGAAAATCCTCCCATGACATCTTGCTCGCTTCTGCTTTGGGCATCGAATCGGCTAGTAGCTTCCACCAGCTTAGTACTCCAGATTTCAACAAAGGAACCGCGAGAGCGGTCTTCTGCCTATTGTTACACTCGCAACTCTCAAACATCATCTCCATCTCGGAGATCCAGTTCATGACTTCTACCGGCGTCGGGCTTCCAGATAAACTCAGTGGTTTGGACGCCATGAAATCCTTATATTTGCATCCACGTCCATCATTTCCTCCATCCTGATGGTTTTGCCTAACTATCGGTGGGTTGGCTTGACCAACAGTCCCACTGTAATTTACCTCCTCAGGATGCCCTTCATTCAACTCGGGCTGTTCGATCTGTATGGTCGCTTCCTCTCGATTTTGCTGGAGCAAATGTCTGGTTTCCTCCATTTTACGATCCAACATTATCTGGATCATCACTTGCACTCCGGCCATCGTTATTGGCTCGGCAGCGGCTATGACAACCGGTATTTGCTCAATCACTTGGGGTTGGTTTCGGTTCCCATTTGCATTCATATTTCCGCTACGGGTCCTTGCCATCTTGATCTATACACCGAATAAGGTGAATCTAGACCTTTACTTAGGATTGACGTTTAAATCATCCTTATAACTCCGAAACGTTTATATACTACTTCTAATATCATAGTAGTACGTTTAGAATCCTAAACACATAGGGTTTCCAGCTCCGGTCGGCAACAGACCATAGATCCGTTCAAACTATAGCATCATTTAGCACGTAAAAGCAATTTAAGCATCATTCCTAAAATAAGCTAGTGCTTGTGTCTATTCAGGTGTATTACCTAAATCTATTTGACACACTCCTCAAAATCATCACTTAGCATTCTATGTTTAAGTCTAGAAATAAATCCATATTCCTAGTTCACTTAAACTAATGCTCTGATACCAACTGTGACATCCCCATTTTCACGGCCAGAAAAGACAGATTTTGTTGATGCTTTATAAAAATCAGAGTACCTCTTTTAATAAAAATGTTGCGGAATTTGTTCCCAGAAATACATGATAAATACGTTATTAAAACATTTTTGAAGAAACGTATTTTATTCATTTCAAAATGTTTGGGATGTCATCGTTAATACAGAAACATAAGCATAAACAGAACTTACATTTATTTACACTAGTGATCTACATCTCTTTAAATCTCTCAGTGTAAAATGACTCTGTATCAACACCTATGATATAAATGAACTGAGTGGGTCAGGTTGGGAAACCTGGTGAGTACATAGGGTTTTCAACCCACAATAATATAATTATTATGTTTAATCAATCAAGCAATTAAACCCAATTACCCATCCCCATTATCTTCTTTACTCTTAAGGATCTACCCTAAGAATCAACTATTTCTCGTTCATTCGTTCCTAAGGATTATCCTAAGGAATCGGCACAAAGTCCATCATAACCACGGTTTACACAACGGGCACTAAGTCTGCATAGTCGCTAGGGATTAGGCATCAAGTCTGCATGATCACCAAGGTTTAGGCATCAAGTCTGCATGATCACCAGGGTTTAGGCATCAAGTCTGCATGATCACCAGGGTTTAGGCATCAAGTCTGCATGATCACCAAGGTTTAGAGTACACCGAGTGAACACATCATTCACAACACCTACAGGTTGCGAGTCTGCTAGTGTTCCACTGACTGTCTAGAATACTCTGTGGTTGTCATCCATACTCTGCTGAATGACGGGACTATCATTTGGGAAAAAGGCTTCTCACATTATCCACCTCTCACCCTCACCTCGTGGTCTATAACACCTCTCAACTCATCATTCAAATCATATTCCATCTATTATATCTACCCATGTTTACCCCAACATTATCGTAGATATAAAATACATATACATTTTAAATCATTTAAAACATGTATAAAATCGTTCATTTAGCATAGACAACAAGTACTCAGATAATATGCACACATAGCACGTAATTTATATAAAATACTTCGTATCTATGTGTAAGATGAAAGGGAACTATGCACTCATCTGAAAGGTGGTGACTCAGCACTCGGATGGCGCTTCGATACTCTCAAAACAATTTCCTTCGATAACACCTAGTACCAATACCACTAGGGTTTAGTCTAACGATAACCGCGACAAATTAATTAGTCTGACTATTATTAATATTATACAAGCGTTAATAACACTCAATATAACTCATAATAATAGCCCAAATAATTATTTTAAAGACCTAATAACATTCCTATAATTATTTGAAAGCTATATTAAAAATTGCATAACCGTAGCACACTTACAGCGAATTTTATCGAAAACCGGAACTTTATTTGGAGCAGCGTTTCGAAACCGAAAGACACTTTTTCTCGGGACTCCTGAAGCCTCGGGGATTCCCTAAGGTGCTAGGGGGTTCTTCCTAGGGTTTAGGGGGTTAAAATGGGCTAGAGAGAGAAAGTAAATTAGAGAGAGAGTGAGTTTTGGTGTGAAAATGAGGGCTGCCTTCGGACCCCTTTTATAGGCACGCAACTCGGTCATTACGCTGGCCGTTCCGAGGGTATGCTGGGCGTATTCCTCGGGTATGGATGCCAGCCGAAGCCAGCTGTCTCGCACTCATCTCGGAAGGATAAGAACCGAAGTACGTGGGGCGTACTTGGCCTCGGACGCGGGGCGTTCTCCGGATGCTAGGCGTCTCTTCGCTACGTTGGGCGTAACCTTCGCACCAGGTGTCACCATCCGAAGCGATTTCATCCGACGGCTGGGAGTTCGGCCATGTCATCCTTCCTTGCATCAACTTCGCAAGTTTACATTCCAACTTTAAAAATTCGTAACTTTTGCGTACAACCTCCGTTTTCGACGTTCTTTATATCCACGCGAAGGTGGGAACCTACTCTACAACTTTCATTTAGACTTCGTCGGCTAATTTTGGCTCGATTTTAAATTTTATATTATGAACGGGCCGGGACACGATTGGTCCGTTAAATCCTTATAACTTCTTCATCCGACGTCCGTTTTCGCCCATCTTTTTCTCGTTATGCTACTTTTAACAGGATCTTCGATTCTCGTTTAGGTCGTGTTGGCTAAAAACTGCTCGATCTAATATTCGAATTTCAGGTTGTACACTGCTAGTCCGAAACTTTGAAAAATCATAACTTCTTCATACGAAGTTAGATTTGGGCGTTCTTTTTATCGATGTTCTTAGTTTAACATATTCTATGACTTTCGTTTAGATCGCTAAGGCTAAATCTCGCTCTATCGCAAATTCACTATGTACGCTTCCCGATATCGTGGCGGTTCCGTCGCGAAACTTCAACGGATCATAACTTCTTCGTTATAATTCGGATTTTGGCGTTCTTTATATGTACGGAAACCTTGTGACATATTCTACAACTTGGTTAAGATTATTTGTTCTAAATAATCTTTTGTCGAAAAGTCATTTTCGACCCCTATTGCCTTTAAGTTGACTAGCCCGGATCTACGGGCGTTACACGGTTCATGAGGTCCATGAATGCGGCAGGAGCATTGGTGAGCCCAAACGGCATCACCACGAACTCATAATGGCCATAGCGCGTCCGAAACACGGTCTTCTGCACATCCTCCTCTCTGACCCTCATCTGATGATAACCTGAACGCAAATCGATCTTGGAAAACCATGACGCTCCCTGAAGCTAGTCAAAGAGATCATCATTCCTCGGGAGTGGGTATCGGTTCTTCACCGTTACCTTGTTCAGCTCCCGGTAATCTATACACATCCGATGCGACTCATCCTTCTTTTTCACGAACATAATCGGGGCTCCCCAGGGTGAACTGCTTGGTCGAATGAATCCCTTGTCTAACAGCTCCTGTAGCTGCGTAGACAACTCCTGCATCTCAGGAGGAGCCAACCGATACGGTGCCTTGGCTATTGGAGCCGCACCAGGAACGAGGTCAATCCTGAACTCCACCTGTCGCTCCGGAGGTATCCCAGGAAGCTCATCTGGAAAAACATCTGCGAAATGTCGCACCACCGGAACCTCGCTCACCATCACCTTACCCGCCTCCTGGGTATCCATCACATATGCGACATAACCTGCGCATCCCTACTGAAGGTATCGTCTAGCCCTCGCTGCTGAACAGACTGAGGGTCCAGACTGTGGCCTCTCGCCATGAATCATTTACTCTCCCCCACTTGGGGTACTGACATGCACTAGCTGCTGTGCGCAATCTATCACCGCCCCATTGGGGCTCAACCAATCCATGCCTATAATCACCTTGTTCCCACGCAACGGAATGGGAACCAGGTCCACCAGATAACGCTCCTTAAATAACCTCAAAACACAATCCCTGAACACTGCTGATGCTTGCACCGATCGATCATCGGCAATCTCTACCTCTAAAAGGCAATCCAACATGCCCGAAGTCTCAGTGAACTTCTTGCTAAGTGCAAGGGAAACAAACGATCGGGTAGCTCCCGAGTCGAACAACACCTGGACTGGGATACCGTTCACATGGAACGATCCTAACACATATAGATACATAAACCGAGCACATATCAATATCATAACATCATATAAATAATGAGAAGGAAAGAATCATACCCGTCACCACATCGGGCGTAGCGCGTGCCTCCTCGGTGGTCAGCTGAAATGTCCGGCTCCTCACCACTGGAGCCTCTGCCTTACCCTGCCGGCCATCCGTGATCCGCAGGGTCGCTGGGGCTGGCGCCTTTACCGGCGCTGGAACTATCAACTGGGGGCAACTGGGCTTCTTGTGGCCCCTCTGGTTGCAGTGGAAACACATCAACATAGATGTCTAAATAACTGCTGTCGGAGCAGTGCAACCACTGCTATAGTGCCCAGACATGCCGCACTTGTAGCAGCCTGATGATCCCGACCTGCACGCCCCCTCGTGCGTCTTGCCGCATTTCCTGTAGCGGCCCCGTCCTTGTTGGCCTTTCGGGCCCACATCTAATCCCTTGGGCTTCTTCCCCGAAGCCCCTACTGACTGTCCCTCTTCCGCCTTCCGTTTCCAGATGTGCTCCAAATCTATCTCCCTCTCCCTCTCCCTAGAAATCATGGAGTCCAAGGTAGGGCAAGATGAAAAACTAACGTGCTCCCGGATATCAACCTGGAGCATATCATGATAGCGGGTCCTCCTCATGTCCTCGTTGCCCACATACTTGGGCACCAGCAGTGCCCTCTACCGGAACTTGGCGGTGATCTCCGCTACAGTCTCCATCATCTGTCTCATGTCCAAAAACTCCCTGGCTAGCTGCTGAAGCTCGACAGCCGGTGCAAACTCTACCGTGAATCTGGTCACCAAATCTGACCAGGTCATAGCCTCGATTACTGAGGCTCCCAACGAGTCACCCACTGACTCCTACCAATCTCGAGCTCGGTCTCGTAAGCACCCTGCCGCATACCTCACCTTCGACCCCTCGGGGCAGATGCTAGTCAACTGTGCAGACTCGATGTCTGCAATCCGTCGTCTGGCAGCTATGGGGTCCTTCGCCCCATGAAAGTCTGGTGCACCACTACCCCAAAAGTCCTTGAAGGACAGTATGCAAGATCCCGACTGTCCAGATTCCATGTCACTCCTGAATTCCCGGAGGCGATCCTCCATCATCTCTAATATCCCCTCCTTGATCGACCCGAAGATAATGGGGGTCGACTCAAGGATACCTCTGGTGATCTCAGACACGATGAACTCGCGCAGCCTCTCATCTCCTGGCTCGGAAACTGATCCCGAACCAGATCCCTCTCCTAAACTGCCAACTGATGGCCTCGGGCGTAGTACCACCATTCTGACATACAAATAGATAACAACTGTTAGCGATACTGATACCCCTGGAGGGATCCCACCCACTACAAGTTCCCTGGTCTTATCTTTGCATTCCTCGGTTCGGGTACGGATCCTATGGTTTTAGTAGTACGGGCCCATACTACCTTCCACATCTATCCGTACCTTCCTTAAAGACCACCTCAACTCAACCAGGTCCCTTCCACTACCGCTGATCACTGCTACTCTTTATCCTAGGCTTACTGCAGGAAACCTCTAACTCCACCCAACCTAGTCCTCAGCTGCTGAAGGCCTCTTGGTGATGCCAATTAACTATTACCTAAATACAATCACATGTGATGAGGCTCGGATAATCCTTTGAGTAAGGGACTCATCTCTACAACGGTTAGGACTCAAACAAGAGCTACGCAATAGAGTCAAATCCAACACTCTGAGATTATTCAACCCTGATCACATGTGACTTTAACGTATTCACCTAACAGTTAACCCCCGTCACTTCAAAGCCCACATAGCAGAAAGCAAACAACATTTGGACATAAGGAAAACAATCTCAAGCAACTCTGATCTCGTAGAGAAAACTGAACTAGCATACAGTGCTAAACTCGTACTATCAGGAATAACCTAAACAGGCTACCCTACTGTTGTCTACTCAACTCTAGC
The DNA here is from genome assembly GCF_052625555.1 of Lactuca saligna. Classification (NCBI taxonomy): domain Eukaryota; kingdom Viridiplantae; phylum Streptophyta; class Magnoliopsida; order Asterales; family Asteraceae; genus Lactuca; species Lactuca saligna. The sequence goes on from NC_136419.1 coordinate 211,487,478, forward strand.
ATGCAACTCTTTCATATACTGAAGCACATAAAGCAGGCACATAAGGCATCACTCCTAGATCCTTAGTCCTATTCTAGCATCTTGTTCTACAGAAACTGATAAACAAAAAATAAACTTGTATGGGTACATTGGGGAATACTTACTTGAGCTCGTCCGGTCGCGCACATCACACACTTTGTTCTTTCTTAAAACTCTTTACTTAGCCATTTAGAAAACATTTTCTCTTTTAAAAATCTTTTAATCCCTCGATTTGAGTTCAAACACCCCCAAAGGTGTGTCCGAATCCCTCAAACCAGGGCCCTGATACCAACTTGTAACGACCCAATTTTTCACGTCCAAAAATTTCATTTTTAAAACTTTACTTAGAAAACACTAATAATTAAATCATTGTTTAATAAAACCATTTGATATCAACACCTAAATTTGAAATCCACAACATGTAAATAACCAAAATATAAGAGTATCAATCCTAGAATAAACTCATAACTGCGGAAACAAGAGTGTGTGTGATATGCTACTACCGCGCCGGCTCCTTTCCCTTAGCTGAAGAGGTACCTGAAACCAAAATGGGAAACTGTAAGCACGAAGCTTAGTGAGTTCCCCCACTGTACCACATACCATACAATCACATAACATACATAAATTGTCAGGCATATCTGGGTGCCCGACCTACCCCTTCGGTCCTCTCGACCGGATACTGCCTAGCATATCTGGGTGCTGGCCTCCCCTTCGGTCCTCTCGACCGGATACCGCCTAGCATACCTGGGTGCTGGCCTCCCCTTTGGTCCTCTCGACCAGATACTACCTAGCATATCTGGGTGCTAGCCTCCCCTTCGGTCCTCTCGACCGGATACTGGGGAAACTATTTCTCACCTCTACTACTACCACATAACATGTATCACAATATCAGAATCTATCTATCATGGCTGGGTATGACTACCCCTTCGGCCCTACCGACCGGATATCTTGGGGACTATCTCCCCTTATTGTCACTAGCACATAAATACAACACAGGTAGTAGTAATCCCTTAGATGAATATCACATAGACAATCATCTACATACAACTCCTACTGGTGGGCCGGCATTGTGGTCGTAGACCCACCGCTACTGGAAGGTAACTCACCTCAAAGTAGCTGCTGATCTGATCGGAAACTGACTGTCTAATGCTGCTGCTACGGACGCCCTCTGGTAATAATTCCCACAAAATGATCAGTCAAACACTGCTAGATGTACTTAGGGTAAAATGACCCTTTTACCCTTGACCAAGTCGAAATCCAAGTCAAAGTCAACTTCCAGTTGACTAGACTCGCCGACTCTACGAGCAACTCGCCGAGTCCTTCCTTACTAATCCGGTCCTACTCGCTAAGTCCCTCTCCCCACTGACTGAGTCACCCTTAACTCACCACTCGGGACTATGGGGCCGACTCGAGTACCGACTCGCCGACTCCGCATACAACTCGCCGAGTTCCTTGAGCGGATCCCCTACTCACTTCCAATCCACACCAGAACACGCCATACGAGGGTTTGGGGATTTAGGGACTTCGGTACACGGTTAATCCCGCGTGCGGTTACGAAGGGTTGACCCTTCAACGCTTAAACCCCTCTAGCTCTGCGAAAGTTCATATGAATCGCCGAGTTTGAAGAACAACTCGGTGAGCTCCAGGAAATCTTCATAGGACTCGTCGAGTTGTTCATCCAACTCGTCGAGTCTAAGACCATCTTCATAGAACTGGCCGAGTTCCTCGACCCATTTTCCAAGTAGGCCAGATCTGAGACATGCAATGCTTCAAAACCACAGATCTAAGGTCCTACGGCATGATTACCACGTAAAGTTGCAAACTTTACGTGCATGCCCGACCCTATGAGCTCAACATGCAATTCCAAGCTCTTTAAGAGGTCCTACACTCAATACGAACCTCAACCACCTCAACCACATAGACTTTATGCTACTAGGATGCCATAAAGGTCCAAATCCAAAGTCCTTGCAGAACATTAACCATAAACACATAGAGATTTAGGTTCTTAGGGCTTAAAACCTCTTTTTAGGGACAAGAAGGGGGTTCAATGAACTAAAGATTAAGGTAGGAACTTTTCTACCTGAATAAAAGCCCTTCACAGAATAGATTCCGGATCTTCTTCCCTTCTTGCACTCTTCAACCTTCCCATTCTTCCCCCAAGCTCCAAACCACCTTCACAATGCTAAAAATCACCCATAAGGACACAAACGGGCTAGGGTTTCGTTCTACAGATCTCTGGGAGTGCTAGGGGAAATGGAGGCTGGGTTAGATCATTTAAATAGGGTGCAAACACCCGGGTTAGGGTTTTAGTCCAGACAGGGTCTACTCACCAAGTCCCACGGGCTTACTCACCGAGTAGACAAAGCTGAATCCGTGTCTAGACCTGCTTCTACTCGGTGAGTTAGTCTTTCAACTCGTCGAGTCCAAGGTTAAAATGCAATACATAAGGAGAGTTAATAATCAAGAATACATACCAGGAACCAGGTGCTACAGATACGTTCTTCTAAACCATAGATTTGGCCTCCTTTAGCAATATAAACACGTAAAGTCTGGATCTTGATGCCCATGTAAGGACCTAATGGCTCTATTTAGAGAAATGGCCTCAATATGCCACCCTAAGCTCATAACTCCCAATGAAACCCATAAAGATCAAGGAGTTAAGGTCTCTGGACCTCTTTGGATCCAGATCCAAAGTCTCAACACAAGAAGGGACCAATTTCTCCACAATTCATACTCTAAAGGGGCTAGAAACTCTAACTCTCAAAGATTTACACCAAAACTGAAGAAGGATCGAATATTGTAACATCCAGAATCCCAAGTATATTATTCTAATATTTTATTTTTGAAATTTGTGAAGGAACTCGGTGAGTTGATGCTTAGACTCGCCGAGTAGGGTCGCAGTTGATCATCCGGGATCGCATTGGACTCGGTGAGTCTACGCTATTTAATGAAACCCTAATCCTCCGGGGTTGGAGCCTAGTTAAGGGCACTATTAGCCTTCCATTGCGGCTACCAGTCCATTGAGAGCACCTTAAGTGAGATAGATCATTTGGGAGGAAGGAGAAGCCACATTTGACCTTTCTATCTTTGGTTTAGCAATAAGAAGGTGATCAAGAGCAAGAGGAGACTGAAGGAGGTGTGGTTCTAGTGGTTTCAGAGTTCAGAGACTTTAACTTGAGGTATTTATTCGGACCTTCTTCAGTTTCGGTATTGATACCTAGAGTTAGGGTTTCCTAACCACCATTAAGGATGTTTATGTGGAGCAATTGGTCCCATATCAAGTTTATGCTTCATATCTGGACTCAAAGAGGTCCAAAGACGTTAACCCTTGGAGCTTTATGAGTTATCTTGGGAGTTATGAGCTTAGGATGCCATTTTTAGGGCTAAATCTCCAAATGATACCATCTAGATGATATATGAGTGTCAAGGTCTGGACTTTACGTGATTATTATGATTGGGAAGGACATATCTATGGATTTGAGGAACAGATCTAACCTCAGGAGGTCAATGGAGTTTCTGCATGGCATGTACTCGCCGAGTTGTTCTTGAGACTCAGCGAGTTGAGTCGGGGTAGCCCCGCGATTCTTACCTAGGGACTCGTCAAGTAAAGGGAGGGACTTGACGTGTTAAATGGGACTAAAGAGTTAAGTGGACACAGGTGGACTCGCCGAGTTGCCCAATTGCGCTAGCCGAGTCGGGTCAAAGTTTGATCGTTGACTTTGGTTGACTTTTAGGGTTTGGTCAACAACTAGTGCCTTTGAGCCAAAGGAAGGGTAAAATGGTCTTTTACCCTTCTGAGGGAGCTTAGAGAGAGTAGAGTCTAGTTCTGCGAGTTATATTTATGAGAGTATTACTTTATGTGTTTAGGCAAAGGCTAGATCGTATTTCTACCGAGTCAGTGATTTACCAGAACATCTAAGGTGAGTCTTCTCACTATACTTTACCTAGAGTGGTAATTAGAGTTATGTGCCATAGTTATCGTATGCTATTATGTGATGTGTTATACTGCATTGTTTTTATGTGATTTATATCATGCGTATATCAGAGTTAGAACCGAAAGGTTCACAGAGTTAGGACCAGAGGGTCCACAGAGTAAGGGCCCACGGGCCCACAGAGTTATAGCCTCGAGTGGATAGTATGTGATATGTATGGTATTTTAGGGAACTCACTAAGCTTTACGCTTACAGTGTTATGTGTTATGTGTTCCAGGTACCAGTGATGATCACGGGAAGGCGTCGGCATGACTCGTACACACGCACGGATTTTTATGTATTTGATCTTGGGAATATAATTTTGTGAACCAAAGTATTGAAACAATGGGATTTTGTTTTTAAATGTGTTTAAAAATTTGAAAATTTGTTGAAAATTTTTACGGTGTAACAATTTGATATCATAGCCTTAGTTTAAGGGATTCGGATGCATCTTCGGGCGTATCTGTACTCAAACTGAGGAAAAAATTGATGATAAAGTAAAAAATTTAATAAAAGGAGTAAAAAGAGTTTCGAAACAGACAGAGCAGGACCGTGTGTATGATCAGCCAGCGCCCAAACGGTGATTTCCCAAGATACCTTACAATAAGTTGTAAAAGAAATGTTATGATGAATTATATTATGCATGCTAGAGTAAGACTAGGTATTCTTATTAGGATTAGAGTGGCCTGATATATGATGCCTTAGTCTAGGGATTTTGCTATTAGGAATGATTGAGAGTGTTGAGATAGCAGCAAGGAGCTTATGAGAGTTTTGCTAGTGAGTAGCACATGATTAGAGAGAATGGCGTACTTGGGATTTGGGGCTCTGGGAGGAGGACTTGGTGTGAATGCTGAGTCGGTGTGGTCGGTAGAATTGGGCCCGTATTATCGAAGGCACCGGGCCAGTACGCCCACCCAAGTAAAAATCCTTAGGGCACCAGAGATATAGTAGGGTTGGGATATCAAGTGTGTGTACATTCGAGTAGATTACTAATATCTTATGTTGTCTTTCAGAGAGGCATTATGGTAGGGACACGTCACAGACCAGGGACCAGTGGAGGGGTGTGAGCGACGAGGATCTCCGCCAGATGATTCATGATGAGGTGGCTGGTACCATCCGCGATGAGACTCCAGAGATGTTCAAGTCTAGTAAGACCACCCTGATAGAGACATTTGATGAGAGATACACTGCTCTTTCTGAGGCTACTGTTGTTACGGCCACTGCAGCTGTAGCTGCGGCTAGACTGTAGGGTGGTGATGCGTTGTTGTTCCGGGAGTTCAGCAACACAAAATCACCGGAGTTTGATAGGACCCAGGATCTGATTGCAGCGATGAGGTGGATATCAGACGTGGAGGGATGTTTCTTTACTTGCTCATCTCCTGAGCATTTGAGGGTCCGGTTCGCGCTGAACCAGCTTCGCTTGGGAGCGAAGGACTGATGGAAATTTGTGACGGTGCATTTTTCGCCTGCTGAGCTTGTTGCAGTGACTTGGGAGTGGTTCACTGCTATGTTCTGAGATGAGTACGTTCCCCAGGTGGAAAGGGAACGTTTGGCCCATGAGTTTTTTACCCTCAAGCAGGGTACTGATTTTGTTACGGTGATTACGAGGGAGTTCCATGAGCGAGCGATGTTCTGCCCAGAGCACGTGTCCTCCGAGCAAGCATGTATGAGCCGCTACCTGAGCATTTTGAGGAGGGATATACGGGAGTTCGTGGCGAACTCGACGTATCGGACATTTGCTGAGCTTCAGGAAAATGCCCGGAAGAGGGAGATGGAGTTGGAGACCCAAGCTAGGGAGGAGGCTGAGTCTCAGGCAAGGGATCGGCGGCCGACACAGTCTCACCCGGCAGCCAAGCGGGTCAAGCCCGCTGATTCGCGATCTGGGAGTCAGAAGGGACGCACTTGTGGCAAGTGCGGCAAGGCCCACGAGGGGGTGTGCAGAGCGGGGTCTTGCTACAAAGGTGGCAAGGAGGGGCATATGGCCAGGGATTGCCCCAAGGGGTTTGCAGTATGCTGTCACTGCAACCAGACCGGACATTGCAAGGCAGAGTGTCCACAGTTGCGAGGGACTACCCATGGAGCACCTCAGGGATCTGCCCCTGCTGCTATCAGAGCTACTGAGAGCCGGCCAATGAAGGATGAGGTATCGAAGGGGCGAGGGAGAGCCTTCCAGTTAACTGCGGAGGAGGTCCGTGCAGTGCCCGATGTTGTGGCTGGTATGCATTCTTTTGTATATTTACTTTTATGTTGAGATATTGTGCTTATATTATGATATGCGTAGGTACTTTTCTTGTGAATTCTGTACCTGCCTTGGTGCTATTTGACTCGGGTGCGAGTCGGTCTTTTGTATCTTTGGCTTTTAGTCAGCACATCAGTATTAGTCGAGAGGTGATGAGTCGACCTCTGATAGTTTTCATAGCTGATGAGAGAGTGGTGTATGCCACCGAGGTGATTCGAGGATGTGTACTCGAGATTTTCAGCATCAAGTTCCCGATTGATCTAGTTCCTATCGTGATGGGAGATGTCTGTGTCATCGTGGGCATGAACTGGTTGAGTAAGTTTGGAGCGGTTATTGACTGCGAGAGACAGCTGGTGACCATACGAGATCCTAGTGGGAGTGTTCTTACCGTGTACGGTGAGGGTATGCATTCTGGGTCGGCATATTGTTCAGCCGCTAGAGCGAGGCAGAGTCTACAACAGTGTTGTAAGGGGTTTGTAGCATATGTGATCGATACATGGATTGATTCAGAGAAACTGAGGTCAGTTGATGAGGTTCCGATAGTGCGTGAGTTCCCGGATGTATTTCCAGAAGAGTTACCTGGTGTGCCTCCCGAGAGGCAGGTTGAGTTTAGCATCGATTTGGTTCTGGGAGCTGCACCTATCGCCTTGTGCCTCCAGAGATGCAGGAGTTATCCTCGCAGCTTCAGGAACTGCTGGGGAAGGGATATATTCGGTCGAGCAGTTCGCCATGAGGAGCACCTATCCTTTTTGTTAAGAAGAAGGATAGCTCACATCGAATGTGCATTCATTACAGGGAATTGAACAAGCTGACGGTCAAGAACCGTTACCTGTTGCCGAGGATCAATGATTTGTTCGATCAGTTGCAGGGAGCATCTTGGTTCTCCAATATCGATTTGAGGTCGGGTTATCATCAGGTAAGGCTGCGAGATGAGGACATCTAGAAGACATCGTTCAGGACTCGTTACGGGCATTACGAGTTCGTAGTGATGCCTTTCGGGCTCACCAACGGACCGGCGGTGTTCATGGACCTCATGAACAAAGTATGTAGGCCGATGTTGGATCGCTCGGTGATCGTGTTTATTGACGACATATTGGTGTATTCGAGATCCAAGGAACAGCATGAGGAACATCTGAGAGAGATCCTAGGAGTTTTGAGATCGGAGAGGCTTTACACTAAATTCTCCAAGTGTGATTGTTGGTTATGAGAGGTCCAGTTCCTAGGGCATCTTGTTAACCAGAAAGAGATATTGGTCGATCCGGCCAAGATTGAGGCGATGATGAGTTGGGAGGTGCCGAGGTCACCTACAGAGATCAGGAGTTTCCTAGGATTGGCAGACTATTATCGGAGATTTATCAGGGATTTCTCCAAGATCGTTGTGCCACTCACCAAGTTCACTCGGAAGGGCGTTGCCTTCTCATGGGGCCCAGAGCAGCAGGCCTCCTTTGAGACACTTCGTCAGAAGTTATGTGAAGCCTTGGTGCTAGCCCTTCCGGAGGGTATGGAGGACTTCGTGGTATATTGTGATGCATCGATATAAGGGTTGGGAGCGATGCTTATGCAGAGGGGGAACGTGATAGCATATGCATCTAGGTAGTTGAAGTCTCATGAGGCAAGGTATCCCGCCCACGATTTAGAGTTGGGGGTAGTGGTGTTCGCCCTCAAGATCTGGCGTCCCTACCTGTATGGGGTCCGGTGTACCATATACACGTATCATAAGAGCCTAAAGTACTTGATGGATCAGCCCAGCCTGAACATGCGGTAGAGGAGATGGTTGGATGTGGTAAAAGATTATGATTGTGAGATCCTGTACCACCCGCGCAAGGCTAACATGGTAGCCGATGCCCTGAGCCGTAGGACGGAGAGCATCCCAACGTTTGTATGAGATTGACAGTGATGACTCCAGTGTTGGACACCATTCGAGGGGCCCAGGCCGAGGCTGTGAGACCAGAAAACCAAAAGAGGGAGCGAATTGTCGGGCAGGTATCGGAGTTCGTTACCGATAGCCAAGGACTTATGACTTTCAGGGTCGGATTTGGATACCGTTTGTGGGCGGGACGCGTACCAATTTGATGGAAGAGGCACATCGATCGAAGGTCTGGATCCATCCCAGGGCCACTAAGATGTATCTCGACCTAAATAAGAAGTATTGGTGGCCCTGCATGAAAAGGGATGTTGCATGGTTCGTTGAGAGGTACCTAACTTGTCGTCGGGTTAAGACCGAGCACCAGAGACCGCATGGTAAGTTGCAGCCGTTAGAGGTTCACAGTGGAAGTGGGAACAGATTGCTATGGACTTTATCACCAAATTGCGAAGGACTGCGAGGGGTGTCGATACAGTTTGGGTGATTATAGACCGGTTCACGGAGAGCGCTCACTTCCTTGCCATTAGCGAGAGCTCTTTTACGGAGAAACTAGCAGAATTGTAGGTGAGAGAGGTGTTCTCGCAGCATGGAGTTCCGATTTCGATTGTCTCGGATCGAGATGTACGTTTCACTTCCAGGTTCTGGAAGACATTTCATGAGGAGTTGGGTACGCAGTTGCATTTTAGTACCACATATCACCCACAGACTGACGTGTAGAGCGAGCAGATAATTCAGACACTCGAGGATATTCTCCGAACATGTGTTTTGGATTTTGGCGGGAGTTGCGATATATATTTCCCCTTGGTAGAGTTTCCGTACAACAACAGCCATCATTCGAGCATTAGTATGCCACCCTTTGAGCTGTTGTATGGGAGGAGATATCGGACCCCCATTTATTGGGGAGAGGTGGGGCAACGTGTAATGGGTAGTACGGAGATGGTGCTTCAAACGAATGAGCAGATACAACAGGTCAGGCAGAGGTTGTTGACCGCTCAGAGTCGTCAGAAGAGTTATGCGGACAGGCGTCGGCCCGAGCTCGAGTTTCAGGTCGGTGACTTCGTACTCTTGAAGGTCTCTCCTTGGAAAAGAGTGATCCGATTCAGGAAGAGGGGCAATTTGGGGCCTCGATATATTGGACCTTTCAGGTTAGTCGCAAGGGTAGGCAGAGTAGCCTACCCTTTGGAGCTACCTGCGAAGTTGGGTCAGATTTACGACACTTTTCACGTGTCGCAGTTGAGAAAGTGTATAGTCGACGAGTCGGCAGTGGTACCATTAGAGGATATTCAGGTGGATGTAGGCCTGAACTATGTTGAGAGACCGGTGGCAATTAGGGATCGGAAGGTCAAGGTTCTGAGGAACAAGGAAGTGCCTCTAGTACAGGTGTAGTGGCAGCATAGGAAGGGGTCAGAGCTGACTTGGGAGCCGGAACGCAAGATGCATGAGCAGCATTCAGAGTTGTTTGCAGAATGAGACGTCAAGGACAATGTCTGATTCTAGTGGGGGAGAATTGTAACATCCATAATCCCATGTATATTATTCTAATATTTTTTTTTTGAAATTTCTGAAGGAACTCGGCGATCTGATGCTTAGACTCGTCGTAGGGTCGCGGTTGATCATCTGGGTTCGCATTGGACTCGGCGAGTCCACGCTGTTTAATGAAACCCTAATCCTCCGGGGTTGGAGCCTATTTAAGGGCACTCTTAGCCTTCCATTGCAGCTACCAGTCCCTTGAGAGCACCCTAAGTGAGATAGATCATTTAGGAGGAAGGAGAAGCCATATTTGACCTTTCTATCTTTGGTTTAGCAAGAAGAAGGTGATCAAGAGCAAGAGGAGACTGAATGAGGTGTGGTTCTAGTGGTTTCAGAGTTCAGAGACTTCAACTTGAGGTATTTATTCGGACCTTCTTCAGTTTCGGTATTGATACCTAGAGTTAGGGTTTCCTAACCACCATTAAGGATGTTTATGTGGAGCAATTGGTCCCATATCGAGTTTATGCTTTGGATATGGACTCAAAGAGGTCCAGAGACCTTAACCCTTGGAGCTTTATGAGTTATCTTGGGAGTTATGAGCTTAGGATGCCATTTTTAGGGCTAAATCTCCAAATGATACCATCTAGATGATATATGAGTGTCAAGGTCTGGACTTTACGTGATTATTATGATTGGGAAGGACATATCTATGGATTTGAGGAACAGATCTAACCTCAGGAGGTCAATGGAGTTTGTGCATGGCATGTACTCGCCGAGTTGTTCTTGAGACTCAGCGAGTTGAGTCGGGATAGCCCTGCGATTCTTACCTGGGGACTCATCGAGTAAAGGGAGGGACTCGACGTGTTAAATGGGACTAAAGAGTTAAGTGGACACAGGTGGACTCGCCGAGTTGCCCAAGTGCACTCGCCGACTCAGGTCAAAGTTTGACCGTTGACTTTTGTTGACTTTTAGGGTTTGGTCAACAACGAGGGACTTTGAGCCAAAGGAGGGGTAAAATGGACTTTTACCCTTCTGAGGGAGCTTAAAGAGAGTGGAGTCTAGTTCTGAGAGTTATATTTATGAGAGTATTACTTTATGTGTTTAGGCGGAGGCTAGATCGTATATCTACCGAGTTAGTGATTTACCGGGAATCTGAGGTGAGTGTTCTCACTATAGTTTACCTAGAGTGGTAATTTGAGTTATGTGCCAAAGTTATCGTATGCTATTATCTTATGTGTTCTACTGCATTGTTTCTATGTGGTTTATATCATGTGTATATCAGAGTATATCAGAGTTAGAACCGAAAGGTTCACAGAGTTAGGACCAGAGCGACCACAGAGTTAGGGCCCACGGGCCCACAGAGTTATAGCCTCGAGTGGATAGTATGTGATATGTATGGTATTTTAGGGAACTCACTAAGCTTTACGCTTACAGTGTTATGTGTTATGTGTTTCAGGTACTAGTGATGATCACGGGAAGGCGCCGGCATGACTCGTACACACGCATGGGTTTTTATGTATTTGATCTTGGGAATATAATTTTGTGAACCAAAGTATTGAAACAATGGGATTTTGTTTTTATATGTGTTTGATTAAATGTAACGACCCAATTTTCACGTCCAGAAATTTCGTTTTTAAAACTTTACTTAGAAAACACTAATAATTAAAACATTGTTTAATTAAACCATTTCACATCGAAAACCCAAATTTGAAATCCACAACATGTAAACAACAAAAATATCAGAGTATCAATCCCAAAATAAACTCATAACTGCGGAAACCAGAGTGTGTGTGATATGCTGCTACCGCGCCGGCTCCTTTCCCTTAGCTGAAGAGGTACCTGAAACCAAAACTGAAAACTGTAAGCACGAAGCTTAGTGAGTTCCCCCACTATACCACATACCATATAATCACATCACATACATAAATTTTCAGGCATATTTGGGTGCTCGACCTACCCCATCGGTCCTCTCGACCGGATACAACCTAGCATATCTGGGTGTTGGTCTCCCCTTCGGTCCTCTCGACCGGATACTATCTAGCATATCTGGGTGCTAGCCTCCCCTTCGGTCCTCTCGACCGAATTCTGCCTAGCATATCTGGGTGCTAGCCTCCCCTTCGGTCCTCTCGACCGGATACTGGGGAAACTATTTCTCCCCTCTACTACTACCACATAACATGTATCACAATATCAGAATCTATCTAACATGGCTGGATATCTTGCGGACTATCTCCCCCTACTGTCACTAGCACATAAATACAACACAGGTAGTACTAATCCCTTAGATGCATATCATAGAGACGATCATCTACATACAACTCCTACTGGTGGGCCGACATTGTGACCTTAGATCCACCGCTACTGGAAGGTAACTCACCTCAAAGTAGTTGCTGATCTGATCAGAAACTAACTGTCTACTGCTGCTGCTGCGGATGCCCTCCGGCTATAAGTCCCACAAAACGATCAGTCAAACACTGCTAGATGTACCTAGGGTAAAATGACCCTTTTACCCTTGACCAAGTCGAAATCCAAGTCAAAGTCAACTTCCAGTTGACTGGACTCGCTGAGTCCGCGAGCAACTCACCGAGTCCTTCCCTTACTAATCTGGTGCTACTTGCCAAGTCCCTCTCCCTACTCACTGAGTCACCCTTGACTCACCACTCGGGACTATGGGGCCGACTCGCTGACTATGCGAGCAACTTGCCGAGTTCCTTGAGCGGATCCCCTACTCGCTTCTAATCCACACCAGAACACCCCATACGAGGGTTTGGGGTTTTGGGGACTTCGCTACACGGTTAATTCCGCATGCGGTTACGAAGGGTTGACCCTTCAACGCTTAAACCGCTCTAGCTCTGCGAAAGTTTATATGACTCGCCGAGTTTGAAGAACAACTCGGCGAGCTCCAAGCAATCTTCATAGGACTCGCCGAGTTGTTCATCCAACTCGCTGAGTCTAAGACCATCTCCATAGAACTCGCCGAGTTCCACTTTGGGACTTGCCGAGTGCCTCGACCCATTTCCCATGTAGGCCAGATCTAAAACATGCAATGCTTCAAAACCACATATCTAAGGTCCTAGGGCATGCTTACCACGTAAAGTTGCAAACTTTACGTGCATGCACGACCCTATGGGCTCAAACATGCAATTCCAAGCTCTTTAAGAGGTCCTACACTCAATAGGGACCTCAATCACCTCAACCACAGAGACTTTATGCTACTAGGATGTCCTAAAGGTCCAAATCCGAAGTCCTTGCGGAACATTAACCATAAACACATAGAGATTTAGGTTCTTAGCGCTTAAAACCTCTCTTTAGGGACAAGAAGGGGGTTCAATGAACTAAAGATCAAGGTAGGAACTTTTCTACCTGAATAGAACCCTTCACAGAGTAGATTCCGGATCTTCTTCCCTTCTTGCACTCTTCAACCTTCACCTTCTTCTCCTAAGCTCCAAACCACCTTCACAATGCTAAAAATCACCCACAAGGACACAAAAGGGGGCTAGGGTTTCATTCTACAAATCTCTAACCCGAGTTTCAGTCCAGATAGGGTCTACTCGCCGAGTCCCACGAGCCTACTCACTGAGTAGATAGAGCTGATCCAGTGTCTAGTCCTGCTCCTACTCGGCGAGTTAGCCCTTCAACTCGCCGAGTCCAAGATTTAATATGCAATACATAAGGAGAGTTAATAATCAAGAATACATACCAGGAACCAGGTGCTACAAATCTCCCCCACTTATTTTAGACTTCATCCTCAAAGTCTATTGTTCGATCCTGAAACAGCTCAGGATAATGCTCCATCATTTCTTCCACCGGCTCCCATGTCCACTCGGACCCCTTTCGGTGTGTCCACTTCACCTTCACTAACTCCACCCTCTTGTTCCTCAGATCCTTCGACTTCCGGTCGAGGATTGCGACTGGGCACTCAATGTAATTCAGGCTGTCATCAACCTGAATATCCTCTAATGGTACCACCGACGAATCATCCATGAGACACTACCACATCTGGGAGACATGGAAGGTGTTGTGGATCTGTCTGAGCTCGGCTAGCAGTTCCAGCCTATATGCCACCTTGCCCACCCGGGCTACAACCCTGAACGGACCGATGAATCTTGGACCCAACTTGCCCCGCTTCCTGAATCGAATGATGCCTTTCCAAGGCGACAACTTCAGGAGAAACATATCCTCAACCTGGAACTCCAGGTCTGATCGACACTTGTCGGCGTAACTTTTTTGCCGACTCTGCGCAGTCTGCAGCCTACTCCGAACCTGCTGAATCCTGTCGGTAGTCTTGAGCACCACTTCGATAATCCCCATAACTCTCTGACCAACCTCTCCCCAGCATATCGGGGTCCTGCACCTCCGTCCATACAACATCTCGAATGGAGGGTGGTCGATACTCGCGTGGTAGTTGTTGTTGTACGACAACTCAACCAAGGGAAGATAAGTATCACAGCTACCACCGAGGTCTAGCACGCACGCCCGCAACATATCCTCAAGAGTCTGGATGGTCCGCTCGCTCTGACCATCTATCTGTGGGTGAAAGGCGGTGCTAAAATGAAAACAAGTACCCAACTCATCATGAAACCTCTTCCAAAACCTGGAAGTAAAACGCACATCCTTGTCCAAGATAACAGATACTGGCACCTCGTGCCGCGCCACAATCTCCCTAATATAGATGTCGGCCAATTTCTCGGCCGAAATGCTCTCCTGAATCGGAATAAAATGAGCACTCTTGGTCAATCGATCCACGATGACCCAAATCGAATCTACTCCACGCGCGGTCTTCGGAATCTTCGTGATAAAATCCATCGTGATATCTTCCCATTTCCACAACGGGATGTCCAACGACTACATCTTTCCATGCGGCTTCTAATGTTCGGCGTTAACCTTCCTGTAGGTCAAGCACCACTCGGCGTACCATGCCACATCCCGCTTTATGCATGGCCACCAATAGTCTAGGCGATGATCCCGATACATCTTCGTCGCCCTTGGGTGAATAGAGAATTGGGATTTGTGCGCCTCCTCCATCAAGATCTGGCGCACGCCTCCATGATACGGCACCCACACCCTACGTGTAGTGTCAATAACCCCCGGCTATCATAATCGAAAGAGGTGACTTGACCCACTATTCGCTTACTCTTCCGATGCTCCTCCTTCATAGCCTCCTGTTGGGCCTCTCGAATCTACTCCAACAGAGGAGTCACCACAGTCATCATCATGCAAACATCCCTTATCGGCGTCGCCTTGCGGCTAAGCGCATCAGCCACCACATTGGCCTTCCCCGGGTAGTAAAGGATCTTGCAATCATAATCCTTCACCACGTCCAACCACTGACGCCGCCTCATGTTCAGATTCGGCTGATCCATGAGGTACCTCAAACTCTTGTGGTCCGTGTAGATGGTACAACGAACCCCGTAGAGGTAATGCTGCCAAATTTTGAGAGCGAAAACCACCGTCCCCAACTCCAAATCATGCGTCAGGTAGTTCGCCTCGTGAGGCTTCAGCTGCCTCGAGGCATAAGCAATGACATGCCCCCTCTGCATCAATATTGTGCCCAGGCCTGAGATCGAAGCATCACAATATACCACAAAATCCTCTACGCCCTCAGGCAGGGATAAGATTGGCGCCTCGCACAATCTCTGTCTCAGCGTCTCAAATGCAGCATGTTGCTCGGGTCCCTACCGAAAGACTACAGCTTTCTTCGTCAGCTGCGTCAGGGGTACGACTATCTTGGAGAAATCCTAAATGAATCTCTGATAGTAGCCTGCTAATCCTAGGAAACTCCGAATCTCAGATGGAGACTTAGGAACCTCCCATCTCATCACGGCCTCGACCTTGGTCAGGTCGACTAGAATCCCATTCTGGTTGACAAGGTGTCTGAGAAATTGCACCTCGCGCAACCAAAACTCTCACTTGGAGAACTTGGAATACAAGCTCTCCCTCCTCAGGGTCTCCAAAACCTCTCTCAAATGCTCCTCATGTTCCTCCTGTGTCTTGGAATAAACCAATATGTTGTCAATGAAAACTATCACAGACCGATCCAACATTGCTCTGCATACGTAGTTCATGAGGTCCATGAAAGCATCAGGAGCATTGGTGAGCCCAAACGGCATCACCACAAACTCATAATGGCAATAGCGCATCCGAAACACGGTCTTCTGCGCATCCTCCTCTCTGACCCTCATCTGATGATAACCTGAACGTAAATCGATCTTGGAAAACCATAACGCTCCCTGAAGCTGGTCAAAGAGATCATCAATCCTTGGGAGTGGGTATCGGTTCTTCACCGTTACCTTGTTCAGCTCCCGGTAATTTATACACATCCGATGCGACCCATCCTTCTTTTTCAAGAACAGAATCGGGGCTCCCCAGGGTGAACTGCTCGGTCGAATGAATCCCTTATCTAACAGCTCCTGTAGCTGCGTAGACAACTCCTGCATCTCAGGAGGAGCCAACCGATACGGTGCCTTGGCTATTGGAGCCGCACCAGGAACGAGGTCAATCCTGAACTCCACCTGTCGCTGCGGAGGTATCCCAGGAAGCTCATCTGGAAAAACATCTACGAAATCTCGCACCACCGAAACCTCGCTCACCATCACCTTACCCGCCTCCCGGGTATCCATCACATACGCAACATAACCTGCAGATCCATGCTGAAGGTATCGTCTAGCCCTCGCTGCTGAACAGACTGAGGGTCCACACTGTGGCCTCTCGCCATGAATCACTTACTCTCCCCCACTTGGGGTACTGACCCGCACTAGCTGCTGTGCGCAATCTATCACCGCCCCATTGGGGCTCAACCAATCCATGCC
Organism: Lactuca saligna; assembly: GCF_052625555.1. Lineage (NCBI taxonomy): Eukaryota > Viridiplantae > Streptophyta > Magnoliopsida > Asterales > Asteraceae > Lactuca > Lactuca saligna. Next base: position 211,503,849 of record NC_136419.1, read on the forward strand.
TATAATCACCTTGTTCCCATGCAACGAAATGGGAACCAGGTCCACCAGATAACACTCCTCAAATAACCTCAAAACACAATCCTTGAACACTCCTGATGCTTGCACCGATCGATCATCGACAATCTCTACCTCTAAAGAGCAATCCAACATGCCCGAAGTCTCAGCGAACTTCTTACTAAGAGCAAGGGAAACAAACGATCGGGTAGCTCCCAAGTCGAACAACACCTGGACTGGGATACTGTTCACATGGAACGATCCTAACACATATAGATACATAAATCGAGCACATATCAATATCATAACATCATATAAATAATGAGAAGGAAAGAATCATACCCGTCACCATATCGGGTGTAGCGCGTGCCTCCTCGGTGGTCAGCTGAAATGCCCGGCTCCTCACCACTGGAGACTCTGCCTTGCCCTGCCGGCCATCCATGATCCGCAGGGTCGCTGGGGCTGGCGCCTTTATCAGCGCTGGAACTATCAACTGGGGGCAATTGGCCTTCTTGTGGCCCCTCTGGTTGCAGTGGAAACACAACAACTTAGACGTCTGAATAACTGTTATCGGAGCAGTGCAACCACTAATATAGTGCCCAGACATGCCGCACTTGTAGCAGCCTGATGATCCCGACCTGCACGCCCCCTCGTGCGTCTTGCCGCATTTCCTGCAGCGGCCCCGTCCCTGTTGGCCTTTTGCTATTCTAATGAGAGATAACAAATCGAAAAGTGAGTACGTCTAGATCTCCTTAACCTAAAACTGTGGTACGTGGCGAGCCAAACCGATAAAACAATGTTGCATACTCATCGGGAGTGTGTAAAACCCTTAAACAAGGCTTAACAGGGTTTACGGACCTTGCACTGCGAAGCCGAACACTCAAAAAGGTCACAAATGAAATCTCTCTCAATCTTTGTCACTCTATGTCTCTCAAATATCTCTTTGTATGAGAAATCTCTCCAAGAATGTCAAATCTCTCCAAAATCTCTCCAAGTATGTGAAATATCTCTCAAATATCTCTTTGTATGAGAAATCTCTCCAAGAATGTCAAATCTCTCCCAAATCTCTCTAAGCATGGGAAATCTCTCTGAAATATCTCTTTGTATGAGAAATCTCTCCAAGAATGTCAAATCTCTCCCAAATCTCTCCAAGTTTGTGAAATCTCTCTCAAATATCTCTTTGTATGAGAAATCTCTCCAAGAATGTCAAATCTCTTCCGAATCTCTCCAAGTATGTGAAATCTCTCTCAAATATCTCTTTGTATGAGAAATCTCTCCAAGAATGTCAAATCTCTCCAAAATCTCTCCAAGTATGTGAAATCTCTCTCAAATATCTCTTTGTATGAGAGATCTCTCTAAGAATGTCAAATCTCTCCCAAATCTCCCCAAGTATGTGAAATCTCTCTCAAATATCTCTTTGTATGAGAAATCTCTCCAAGAATGTAAAATCTCTCCCAAATCTCTCCAAGTATGTGAAATCTCTCCCAAATCTCTCTCAAAAGTTTCCATAACTTTTTGGAATCAATCGGGTCATTCCGACCCTTAACTGGGTCAAAAACGGCTCAAAACGGAGTGAAAACGAGTAAAATAGGCTTTAGGACCCGAAAGTCCTCTTAGGAACCGAAAGTAAGGAGAGAAGCCTGTCGGACCGAAAGTAAGGAGAGAAGCCTCTCGGACCGAAAGTAAGGAGAGAAGCCTCTCGGTCTCTTCTCCTCCCTCTCGGCCTCGCCTCTCGGTCTCTGCCCCCTCCTCTCGGTTCCTTGCCCCTCTCGGTTCTACCCCTCTCTCCTCTCGGTTCTAGCATCAGAAGACCGAACCTCGGCCAGATTTCGGAATTTTGTCACTTTTAGCCCATTTTTGATATTTTTAACATTTTAATCCCGTTTTTAATTATTTTAACGCGGGATTTTCACCCAAAATCATATATTAATATAATAAACCCTATATATTCACAATTTAATCATATTTTAATAAAAATCTTTATTTAAACAATAAAAGCAAGTGGGTAAAGTAAAAAGAGGTGGAGTGTTGACTTTGCTTTACCTTATGACACAAGCAACCACTCCCACACCCACTCTATGACCATCCACACCTCCCCACCTTACCTAGGTCACATCAATGTCCTTTCCACTCAATTATCACTCTTTCCCATATTTTTGAGAGCTGGACATTCATCCTCGCTCCTCACTTCCCTCATTTTCCCTCCTTTAACCAAAAAGATCAAACTCTTTTCTCTCTCACTTCCTCTCTCTAGAATTCGAAATTCAAGGGCTGATCTTGGGTTTTTCCTCCACATTTGGTAAGCATGATCCATTTTCCTTATGATTATTTCACTTCTTCTACTCAAATCATGGATATCTTACACAAACTCCATCATAATTGTGTTAGATCTTCGAATCTTCAAGTGTTCTTGGGTTGAACACTTCTCTTCTTCAACACTTATCTACTGAAATCACTCAAGGTGAGTTCATACCCCTACATTTTAATGTTTTCTCAAGTTTTTAAAGGGGGGAAAACAAGTTAAAACACCAAGAACATAACTAAGCTTTTCTAACATCCTTCATCAGAAAAGTTCAACTTCATTCATTGACTGTTTTGGACTACTTAAACATTTTAGTTTTCAAAACTGTTTTAGGTTCAAGTAGTTCCGCTTCTTAGCTTTAAAATGACTACTTGCACATCTCCACACGATTTTTCTACAATTTATGGTGATTTTTACAAAACAGCCTGTCTTTTGAAACACAAACCCGGACCGGTCTGTGAATATAAGCATTGTAATACAAGTTAAAGGCTTCCAAAAATCATGATAAAAATTATGAATAAACTAGACCCATTTTGGGAACTGTCAGAATTTACGGATCTAGTTTTCGACTTCGTATGATTTTTCTATGATTTTTCCAAAACAGTGCAGAATGGTAAAAGTTAGCTAACAGCATATAAATATCATAACACTTTGTATTATGTTGATCAAAGTGTATAATCATAAGTTCTAATTATTGAATGTGTTTCCTTCTTAGTTTATCATCATAAACTGAAACTAATTCATTCATGATAAGATTATTCATTCATTTTAGAACACGTATATTAAACTATAAAAAGTATAGTTTAATGGATTCATAACAATAATGCATTTTCATAAAAGAGTTCTTACATATTATAAACATTTTAGATAAACTATAATAGGTATAGTTTATGATACATCACTTAACACACGCATACAAAAAGGGTATATCCATACAGAAAAAATTTACATTCACACACATTACACGTAAACTTGTTAACCTAAATTGTGAGACATTCTCTTCCCATACGTCCGAGTGCAGGATATAATTCCTGGTAGTTATAATCAGAGTCTCCTGGAGGGAGAACGTGATACTTGTATATAGATCTATATTGGGCTTGACTCCCCACACCTTGCTACTAGCTACAGTGAGACCTGTAGGACTACGGGTGACAAATGTCATTTCAGTTTCGCGACGCCTGAGAAACGTCGTGGCAGGTTCGTTCAGTCATAGTATGATTATAGCGACTCACATAGGGATATAACAATCCATAAAGTTTACGGGATTTTCATAAAACCTAAATGGGTTTTATGACGATTTAAAATCACATTTTATCTCAATAAGTACAGATAATACTGTACACTTTCGGTTTTGGTAATAATGATTACACATCATTTGAAACCACATTTATACCTTTACATATGGCCAATACTTGTTATTTCTCGGTTCTGGGATTTAGGACTACATATACATAAAGTATTAACAAACATAAGAATCTACGGGAACTTTATTTAATTCAAGCGCATTTTATTTCGATTTAAACACATACCATTTTCTATTAGTAAGAGATGTTACTTATACATTTTAGTCTTCGGTTATAAGACTACATTACACAGATTTTAAAGAAAATATCGGATTTTCTGGATACATAGTCTAATGATTTTACAAGGAAAATGGTTTACTTCTCTAACGAAATCTCTTATGAACTCACCAACCTTTGTGTTGACACTTTTTCAAAACTACTTGTATTCTCAGGAATTCAGTGAAACAGGAAATCAACAATGTTTTGAGGATGGGATGATAATTCGTGAAACAAGTCATTTTGTATGATAATTCGTCAAACAATTCATTTTGTATCATAATGTAATTGATGTGAATCATGTAAACATGTACTTTGATGTAACTTTTTCAATTATATTTGTAATGATTGTATTTACTTTGAGCACTATTATACTCATTGTTGTGATACTCTACATGAAGTCCTCCACCCCCGGACGTTTCCGCCATCCTTGGTTTGGGGGTGTGACAGATTGGTATCAGAGCATTATTTATAATGAACTAAGTATATCGAACCACATAAGATATACAAACTATAAATGCATTGGGACTAAGGTCTCTGATTTAAAGCTTTCAAAACAACTATACTTGTAGGAATAAATAGTTTCTTATTAAAAGTATACATGCATGCATACATACTAAGGTCAGCATCATCCTAGAACAAAACAAAAGTAATGATTGTTGAATATCACAGGTAAGCTCGGGGATGTATGGTCAGTCTTGGGAGTGGCATAGCCTGATCAACTATGCTGGTCTGAGGAGTGAGTAGCACATGCCCGAGAATAGTTGTGATATGGCAACAAGTCTATAAACTTACCAACACTACCACAATGAGAACATTAAAACAGAACATGAGTTTAAAATACTATGGGAGTATTTTGTAAAATCATAACTTATATGAAAACTAAATAGATCCTTAATAATAGGTCTATAGTCCCTAAGTGGATACTTTAAAGTTATATATAACTTAGAAATTATAGACTTAGAATTTGTGGTCATTACTTTACTTCCTTTTCCTTGTTTGGATGTGGACCTAGGGTGGGATCACTTATTCGAAGGTATATCGTATCTTGTTATATGTAATTAGTATGCACTATGTCATTATAGAAGTAACTAATAAGGATCACCCCCTATAAGTAATTGATGATAGAGGTAGCCGCGTAGTACTTATCTCTTCCACTCCTATTCTCGCAAATACAGCATAGCAAAATCCTACTTGTCAGACGACCCTTACCTTCATAATCCGAACTTGAGGAATGGTGAATGGTTATGAGAAGAATCATAAGCGGAACCGGAGGTAATCAATCCTTCATGCATAGCAAGGGTTTCGCGAACCGTTTCGACTATATCGAACCTGTACCATGTTGGTCAATCGTGATCGAGTGTTGAATGTCGACATCAATGACAACAACCACCATGTGGAGACCAACGAGGGTGCTATGACCTCAACCATGGGGGACCGACTGACAGAGCCCTCCCGGCGAAGACCCGGCAGATCGCGAACATCGGGGATTAAAAAAGGTAGACTACAACCCGAGCTCAGAAACTGCGCGCTACTACAGGCCCTACTGTCTCACGTACCAGTCACTCAGAATTAGATTACCATTCCCGAGACCAACTCTCTTTTTATGACCTTATCGCCGCCCGTGAAGAGGAAAGAGAGTGACATGGTAGACACACGGTATTCAAAGAGAGGATGATCGCAGCAAAGCATCGATCGGCAGAGCTGTTAGGAGCCTCGACTTTGCCTCAGACATCACAAGGGATGGATCGTCCTAAGTGAATCCATATCAGCCACGAGACCTTGTAAGTAAAGATCATGAATGCACGTTGGTTCTACCCTATTCTAGGTGTCAGCACAACATTGCGATTTGAGAAATGATACACATCAAGAGATCCAGTTACAACTAGAACTTCTCGTTGCATAAATGTGAGGAGACCTGCATCGAGGTCAAAAGTTTCACTGAAACCATGATTTCTAGAGGCATATTAACAAGATGGGCTTAGGATGTACCTATCAGACTCGAATGTCTATTTAGCCTTAATTATATAACTAAGCATACATCAATAGGTCATGACAAGGACCTAGCTTGGGTCAAGTGTAAGGTTTCACGTGGATACAGAACTACTAAAATACATGAGTTTACCATACAAAGAGTCTCGTTATATATTGTTTTCAAAACACCCTCAACAACCAGATTACGATACAAATCAATATGAGATAAACTTAGTTAGAAAACTTGCGACATATAGCCATTCTAAGAACTCATTATCGTCTCACCTTTAAAAATTTTGTTGAGAAGTTTCTTCTTCACAGACCTATGGGTGCACTCATACCAACACTAATGCACCGGATCCCATCAAAACTCCTCAGCCAGATGTGTTCGGACAAACATGATTCTAAGATGAGTAAAGCTTAACGCCCATATGAAACCTACTCCTACCTACGGCCATAACTCCATCTCGGGAGCGTTAGCAGAAACACTATGAATAGTACAGTAATGTGCAAAATTTATATGCGTAAATATAAATTGTCAGGAAACAGAGTTATGTCTTCACCTAGAGACAACAGACCAACTAGCAAGGCGCCAACACTGCAGATAGACGCTGCTACCTTTCAGGCTGCAGTCACGACAGCCGTGACAGCCGTCATGGCGCAATTCAATGCTAACAACTTCAGCAGGGGTGGAAGCGGTACTAACAATACAAATTTTGGTAACAATCAGGAACACCAATGGGTACCTACCAAGGAAAATACCTCACGCCACAAACCTACGAACAAGAAGAGAAAGTTTTGGAACATGAAAGAGCGCCACCAATCTCAAGGATCCACTAAAAGACAACAACCTATGGCCGCCCCTACCATTACAACAGCAGTCACGACACATGCCTCGACACTAGCCACGGGGTCTGCCACCCAAACGCCGGCCAGACCATACGAGGGATCACTCCCAAAGTGCAACCAATGTGGCTTTCATCACTATGGGGCTTGCCGGGAGATACACTATAAAAACTGCAACAGGAAAGGGCATACCGTCCGCTTTTGTAGGGCCCCGGCCCATCACCTCCCTTCAATCACCTGCACCAAGGTAGGCCCAGTATGCTACCTATGCGGTGAAACGGGACACTTCAAGAGAGAATGTCCAACTGAGAAGAATGACGAAGGGACAGGTGGAGTGTGATGAACACACCAACAGGAGCAGTAACGGAACCATGTTAGGACTTTTGTAATGTTCCCAACGACAAAACGTTTAAGTACTATATGTTTGTAATGAATTTGGTACGCTTACTAAATTAACCTTCCTTCTAAAAAGTATCTAAAATATTCTCTCTCATACAAATCAAACCAAAGACATTCATATATGACCTTTGGATCATTACCTGTAAGTTGTGATGACCTTGTCCATACATCGGGGTTAATTAAAATCAAAATACTAAAGTCTTGAAACAAATAATTCCATCCTGACTCCGATTCCATGTCTAGTACTAGGGATTGAGTGGGGTCACCCACTCGACGATTTCACGATATCAACTTACATAAGACGATCATATACCGCTCGATCGTAAGGAGACCTGTCAGGAATCATGATATCAAGTATCATTATTGGCTATCGAAAACACACCCACTACCAGTGCTAGACACTGTGGTATGAATCATCTACAATAATCGTAACATCAAACAAAACGGAACACAAAGAAAAGAAATACAAGACACTCTATCACTCTAGTGATCTCTTCTTACGAATACAACTTATCTCATGTTATCTAAAAAGATATTGTTGTTTTTATCCAATTTTGATTGATATAGCCCTCATCTTCCCGATTTAACGACTACAAAAGGGCCCTTCGCCTAACCCCCCCCCCCCCCGAATATCGTAACTTGCATCTCTCATAAACATCCGGCACGGACCTTTGGGTCATCTCTCACTGTGGAACTCCAAAACACACAACAGAGGAGTGTTATACTTCCCGAAACCGTATCACAAGTATTTACAGGAGACCTTTCGGGAATGTCATACAACAGACAAGGTTCAAGCACGGGATCTTGGGACGGATGCAACCAGGTGCGAGTCCTACTTTGAACTTTGGGCCAAGGTTGCCCAGAAGGACGAGTAAATGTCCTACCAACCGAAAATGCCTAGTCGCGTAAACCAAACCCACATGCCTCCTACCGAGCTACAAGAACTGTCAGGTCAAACCTGTCGAACTACTCAACAATGAAATTATAGAACCAAGCTTCTCACTCTGGAAGGCTTCGGTCTTATTCATCAAATAGAAAGGCAAATTGCTCGTAGTTCCATCTACGTCAGAGGCCCCGACAATATCTCCAGTAGAAACCTTTACTATCTGCCTTGCATAGACGAGTAGACCAAACAATTTCAAGGAACAAGGTACCTTCAGGAGCTAAACCTGAGATCTGAATATCACCAGTCGCGAGTATTGGAGAAGGATGACCGAGGACAATCCTCCAAGTTCAATACGGACACTGCAAGTCCGTAGTGATACCCCTCGGATAGGACCAGCCGCTCGCAGTATTCATGAACTTAATGAATACGAGATGCCATTCTTACTAAGATCAATCCGTCATTGTCATTGTAAAGGACTTGCTTATCTACCCTCGTAGTAAGAAGGAAACCAAGGAGAACAGCTGCAACCAACCGCGGAAACAATATGATCAAAGAAACCTTACCCGAAATTCTCTAAATTCGAGCTTTGGAATTGAAAAGTCAAATTCTTGAGGCACATAATCATAAATGTGGAAATTATTAAGGACCCTTATAATTGATCAAAACCCGTTGAGAAACGGTCAGCACCAAAAGCGTCAGCAGGGATATGCCAAAATTCTGGGCCTCGCTGACCTACTGCCTTAGTTCCTTCGGAACTTCTCGTAAATTTTGAAAACCCCTTACGACTTTGACCCTGAAGGGAGCAACCCTTGATAGGGAAGAGAAGCAATAGGGAGAAACCCTTAGGACTCCAGAATAAGAGACCAATTTCCATTGAAAGCTTCACTCTGGGAAGGCTTAGTGCGCTTCAGAAGGAGTGGAAAGCTAAAACCCAGACATTTATGCCTTTCGAGATACTGGGCAGAATCAGCCCTGTAACTCGCAACTTCAATCTAATCACACGAGCGTGGTAAAGTACATTCTACCCATCACGTCCCAAACTTGCAGAAGTATCTATCCGATGAGACTCTTGTAATCCCCCTCGACGAGATCGATTTCCACAAGAGTCTCACCTTCGTGGAAGTACCGCAGTGACCATGGATCAAGAGGTCAAACGGACGAAGCAACGCCGCTTCCCATTAAGCGAAGGTTCGCTGGAGTACTAACCAAGAACCTGGAGTCACTTGGGAGCGCGAGAATCAGTCGATTAAGAAGTATCCCCACCTCTTGACTCGATTATTTATGCCTACTCCTTACCTAAATTCAAATTTCAGGACGAAATTCCCTCTAACGGGGGGGTGATGTGACAACCGTCAATTTCCGGTTAAGTCAAAGTCAACTTAAGTCAACAAATCAAACCGGTCAACTCCACAAAAACCCTTGCATACTAGAGTTTACGTTATTTAAATTCTAAACAACTCGCTATTCTAATGAGAGATAATAAATCGAAAAGTGTGTACGTCTAGATCTCCTTAACCTAAAACTACGGTACGTGGCGAGCCAAACCGATAAAACAATGTTGCATACTCATCGGGAGTGTGTAAGACCCTTAAACAAGGCTTAACAGGGTTTACGGACCTTGCACTGCGAAGCCGGACACTCAAAAAGGTCACAAATCTCTCCCAAATCTCTCTCAAATATCTCTTTGTATGAGAAATCTCTCCAAGAATGTCAAATCTCTCCCAAATCTCTCCAAGTATGTGAAATCTCTCTCAAATATCTCTTTGTATGAGAAATCTCTCCAAGAATGTCAAATCTCTCCCAAATCTCTCTAAGTATGTGAAATGTCTCTCAAATATCTCTTTGTATGAGAATTCTCTCCAAGAATGTCAAATCTCTCCCAAATCTCTCCAAGTATGTGAAATCTATCTCAAATATCTCTTTGTATGAGAAATCTCTCCAAGAATGTTAAATATCTCCCCAATCTCTCTAAGTACGTGAAATCTCTCTCAAATATCTCTTTGTATGCGAAATCTCTCCAAGAATGTCAAATCTCTCCCAAATCTCTACAAGTATGTGAAATCTCTCCAAGAATGTCAAATCTCAACCAAATCTCTCCAAGTATGTGAAATCTCTCTCAAATATCTCTTTGTATGAGAAATCTCTCCAAGAATGTAAAATCTCTCCCAAATCTCTCCAAGTATGTGAAATCTCTCTCAAAAGTTTCCATAACTTTTTGGAATCATTCGGGTAATTCCGACCCTTAACCGGGTCAAAAACGGCTCAAAACGGAGTGAAAACGAGTAAAATAGGCTTTAGGACCCTCAACCCCTCTTAGGGCCGAAAGTCCTCCTAGGAACCGAAAGTAAGGAGAGAAGCCTCTCGGACCGAAAGTAAGGAGAGAAGCCTCTCGGTCTCTGCTCCTCCCTCTCGGCCTCGTCTCTTGGTCTCCGCCCCCTCCTCTCGGTTCCTTGCCCCTCTCGGTTCTACCCCTCTCTCCTCTCGGTTCTAGCATTAGAAGACCGAACCTCGGCCAGATTTCGGAATTTTGTCACTTTTAGCCCATTTTTGATATTTTTAACATTTTAAGCCCGTTTTTAATTATTTTAACGCGGGATTTTCACCCAAAATCATATATTAATATAATAAACCCTATATATTCACAATTTAATCATATTTTAATAAAAATCTTTATTTAAACAATAAAAGCAAGTGGGTAAAGTAAAAAGAGGTGGAGTGTTGACTTTGCTTTACCTTATGACACAAGCAACCACTCCCACACCCACTCTATGACCATCCACACCTCCCCACCTTACCTAGGTCACATCAATGTCCTTTCCACTAAATTATCACTCTTTCCCACGTTTTTGACAGTTGGATATTCATCCTCTCTCCTCACTTCCCTCATTTTCCCTCCTTTCACCAAAAAGATCAAACTCTTTTCTCTCACTTCCTCTCTCTAGAATTCGAGATTCAAGGGTTGATCTTGGGTTTTTCCCCCACATTTGGTAAGCATAATCCATTCTCCTTATGATTATTTCACTTCTTCTACTCAAATCATTGATATCTTACACAAACTCCATCATAATTGTGTTAGATCTTCGAATCTTCAAGTGATTCTTCAAGTGTTCTTGGGTTGAACACTTCTCTTCTTCAACACTTATCTACTGAAATCACTTAAGGTGAGTTCATACCCCTACATTTTAATGTTTTTCCAAGTTTTTAAAGGGGGGGAATACAAGTTAAAACACCAAGAACATAACTAAGCTTTTCTAACAGCCTTCATCAGAAATGTTCAACTCCATTCACGGACTGTTTTGGACAACATAAAAATTTTAGTATTCAAAACTGTTTTAGGCGCAAGTAGTTCCACTTCTTAGATTTAAAATGACTACTTGCACATCTCCACACGATTTTTCTACAATTTATGGTGATTTTTACAAAACAGCCTGTCCTTTCAAACACAAACCCGGACCAGTCTGTGGATATGAGCATTTTAATACAAGTTAAAGGCTTCCAAAAATCATGATAAAAATTATGAGTAAACTAGACACATTTTGGGAACTCTCAGAATTTACGGATCTAGTTTTCGACTTTGTATGCTTTTTCTATGATTTTTACAAAACAGTGCAGAATGGTAAAAGTTAGCTAACAGCATATAAATATCATAACACTTTGTATTATGTTGATCAAAGTGTATAATCATAAGTTCTAATTATTGAATGTGTTTCCTTCTTAGTTTATCATCATAAACTGAAACTAATTCATTCATGATAAGATTATTCATTCATTTTAGAACACGTATATTAAACTATAAAAAGTATAGTTTAATGGATTCATAACAATAATGAATTTTCATAAAAGAGTTCTTACATATTATAAACATTTTATATAAACTATAATAGGTATAGTTTATGATACATCACTTAACACACGCGTACAAAAAGGGTATATCCATACAGAAAAGATTTACATTCACACACATTACACGTAAACTTGTTAACCTAAATTGTGATACATTCTCTTCCCGTACGTCCGAGTGCAGGATATAATTCCTGTTAGTTATAATCAGAGTCTCCTGGAGGGAGAACGTGACACTTGTATATAGACCTATATTGGGTTTGACACCCCACACCTTGCTGCTAGCTACAGTGAGACCTGCAGGACTACGGGTGACAAATGACATTTCAGTTTCGCGACGCCTGAGAAACGTCGTGGCAGGTTCGTTCAGCCATAGTATAATTATAGCGACTCACATAGGGATATAACAATCCATAAAGTTTACGGGATTTTCATAAAACCTAAATGGGTTTTATGACTATTTAAAATCACATTTTATCTCAATAAGTACAGATAATACTGTACACTTTCGGTTTTGGTAATAATGATTACACATCATTTGAAACCACATTTATACCTTTACATATGGCCAATACTTGTTATTTCTCGGTTCTGGGATTTAGGACTACATATACATAAAGTATTAACAAACATAAGAATCTACGGGAACTTTATTTAATTCAAGCGCGTTTTATTTCGATTTAAACACATACCATTTTATATTAGTAAGAGACGTTACTTATACATTTTAGTCTTCGGTTATAAGACTACATTACACAGATTTTAAACAAAATATCGGCTTTTATGGATACATATTCTAATGCTTTTACAAGGAAAATGGTTTACTTCTCTAACAAAATCTCTTATGAACTCACCAACCTTTGTGTTGACACTTTTTCAAAACTACTTGTATTCTCAAGAATTTAGTGAAACAGGAAATCAACAATGTTTTGAGGATGGGACAATAATTCGTGAAACAGTTCATTTTGTATGATAATTCGTCAAACAATTCATTTTGTATCATAATGTAATTGATGTGAATCATGTAAACATGTACTTTGATGTAACTTTTTCAATTATATTTGTGATGGTTGTATTTACTTTGAGCACTATTATACTCATTATTGTGATACTCTACATGAAGTCCTCCACCCCCGGACGTTTCCGCCATCCTTGGTTTGGGGGTGTGACAGATTGGTATCAGAGCATTGTTTATAGTGAACTAAGTATATCGAACCACATAAGATATACAAACTATAAATGCATTGGGACTAAGGTCTCTGATTTAAAGCTTTCAAAACAACTATACTTTTAGGAATAAATAGTTTCTTATTAAAAGTATACATGCATGCATACATACTAAGGTCAGCATCATCTAGAACAAAACAAAAGTAATGATTGTTGAATATCACAGGTAAGCTCGGGGATGTATGGTCAGTCTTGGGAGTGGCATAGCCTGATCAACTATGCTGGTCCGAGGAGTGATTAGCACATGCCCAAGAATAGTTGTGATATGGCAACAAGTCTAAAAACTTACCAACACTACCACAATGAGAACATTAAAACAGAACATGAATTTAAAATACTATGGGAGTATTTTGTAAAATCATAACTTATATGAAAACTAAATAGATCCTTAATAATAGGTCTATAGTCCCTAAGTGGATACTTTAAAGTTATACATGACTTAGAAATTATAGACTTAGAATTTGTGGTCATTACTTTACTTCCTTTTCCTTGTTTGGATGTGGACCTAGGGTGGGATCACTTATTCGAAGGTCTATCGTATCTTGTTATATGTAATTAGTATGCACTATGTTATTATAGAAGTAACTAATAAGGATCACCCCCTATATGTAATTGATGATAGAGGTAGATGCGTAGTACTTATCTCTTCCACTCCTATTCTCGCAAATACAGCATAGCAAAATCCTACTTGCCGGACGACCCTTACTTTCATAATCCGAACTTGAGGAATGGTGAATGGTTATGAGAAGAATCATAAGCGGAACCGGAGGTAATCAATCCTCCATGCATAGCAAGGGTTCCGCGAACCGTTTCGACTATATCGAACCTGTACCCCGTTGGTCAATCGTGATCGAGGGTTGAATGTCAACAACAATGACAACAACCACCATGTGGAGACCAACGAGGGTGCTATGACCTCAACCACGGGGGACCGACTGAAAGAGCCCTCCCGGCAAAGACCCGGTAGATCGCGAACATCGGGGATTAAAGCAGGTACACTACAACCCGAGCTCAGAAACTGCATGCTACTACAGGCCCTACTGTCTCACGTACCCGTCACTCAGAATTAGATTACCATTCCCGAGACCAACTCTCTTTTTAGGACCTTATCGCCACCCGTGAAGAGGAAAGAGAGTGACATGTTAGACACATGGTATTCAAAGAGAGGATGATCGCAGCCAAGCATCGATCGGTAGGGTTGTTAGGTGCATCGACTTTGCCTCATACATCACAAGGCATGGATCGTCGTAAGTGAATCAATATCACCCACGAGACCTTGTAAATAAAGATCATGAATGCATGTTGGTTCTACCCTATTCTAGGTGTCAACACAACACTGCGATTTGAGAAATGATACACATCAAGAGATCCAGGTACAACTAGAACTTCTCATTGCTTAAATGTGAGGAGACCTGCATCGAGGTCAAAATTTTCACTGAAACCATGATTTCTAAAGTCATATTAAAAACATGGGCTTAGGATGTACCTATCAGACTCGAATGTCTATTTAGCCTTAATTATATAATTAAGCATACATCAATAGGTCATGACAAGGACCTAGCTTGGGTCAAGTGTAAGCTTTCACATGGATACAGAACTACTAAAATTCATGAGTTTACCATACAAAGAGTCTTGTTATATATTGTTTTTAGAACACCCTCAACAACCAAATTACGATACAAATCGATATGAGATAAACTTAGTTAGAAAACTTGCGACATATAGCCATTCTAAGAACTCATTATCGTCTCACGTTTAAAAATTTTGTTGAGAAGTATCTTCTTCATAGACCTATGGGTGCACTCATACCAACACTATTGCACCGGATCCCATCAAAATTCCTCAGCCAGATGTGTTCGGACAAACATGATTCCAAGATGAGTAAAGCTTAATGCCCGTATGAAACCTACTCCTACCTACGGCCATAACTCCATCTCGGGAGCATTAGCAGAAACACTAAGAATAGTACAGTAATGTGCAAAATTTATATGCGTTAATATAAATTATAAGGATGCACTTAAGATAATCATTTCCACTAACGAAGTCGTTTTTCATCAGGAAACAGAGCTATGTCTGCACCTAGAGACAACAGAGCAACTAGCAAGACGCCAACACTGTAGATAGACGCTGCTACCTTTCAGGCTGCAGTCACGACAGCCGTGACAGCCGTCATGGCGCAATTCAATGCTAACAACATCAGCAGGGGTGGAAGCGGTACTAACAATACAAATTGTGGTAATAATCAGGAACACCAATAGGTACCTACCAAGGAAAATACCTCAGGCCTCGAACCTACGAACAAGAAGAGAAAGTTTTGGAACATGAAAGAGCACCACCAATCTCAAGGATCCACTAAAAGACAACAACCTATGGCCGCCCCTACCATTACAACAGTAGTCACGACACATGCCTCGACACTAGCCACAGGGTCTGCCACCCAAACGCCGACCAGACCATACGAGGGATCACTCCCAAAGTGCAACCAATGTGGCTTTCATCACTATGGGGCTTGCCGGGAGATACACTGTAAAAACTGCAATAGGAAAGGGCATATTGTCTGCTTCTATAGGGCCCCAGCCCATCACCTCCCTTCAATCACCTGCACCAAGGTAGGCCCAGTATGCTACCTATGCGGGGAAACGGGACACTTCAAGAGAGAATGTCCAACTGAGAAGAATGACGAAGGGACAGGAGGAGTGTGATGAACACACCAACAGGAGCAGCAAGGGTACCATGTTAGGACTTTTGTAATGTTCCCAACGACAAAATGTTTATGTACTATATGTTTGTAATGAATTTGGTACGCTTACTAAAGTAACCTTCCTTCTAAAAAGTAGTTAAAATATTTTCTCTCATACAAATCAAACCAAAGACATTCATATATGACCTTAGGATCATTACCTGTAAGTTGTGATGACCTTGTCCATACATCGGGGTTAATTAAAATCAAAATACTAAAGTCTTGAAACAAATAATTCCATCCTGACTCCGATTCCATGTCTAGTATTAGGGGTTGAGTGGGGTCACCCACTCGACGATTTCACGATATCAACCTACATACGACGATCATATACCGCTCGATCATAAGGAGACCTGTCAGGAATAATGATATCAAGTATCATTACTGGCTATCGAAAATACACCCACTACCAGTGCTAGACAATGTGGTATGAATCATCTACAATAATCATAACATCAAACAAAACGGAACACACAGAAAAGAAATACAAGACACTCTATCACTCTAGTGATCTCTTCTTACGAATACAACTTATCTCATGTTATCTAAAAAGATATTGTTGTCGTTATCCAATTTTGATTGATATAGCCCTCATCTTCCCGATTTAACGACTACAAAAGGGCCCTTCGCCTAACCCCCCCCCCCCCCCCGAATATCGAAACCTTCGTCTCTCATAAACATCCAGCACGGACCTTTGTGTCATCTCTCGCTGTGGAACTCCAAAACACACACCAGAGGAGTGTTATACTTCCCGAAACCGTATCACAAGTATTTACAGGAGACCTTTCGGGAATGTCATACAACAGACAAGGTTCAAGCACGGGATCTTGGGACGGATACAACCAGGTGCGAGTCCTACTTTGAACTTCGGGCCAATGTTGCCCAGAAGGACGAGTAAATGTCCTACCAACTGAAAAGGCCTATTCGCGTAAACCAAACCCACATGCCTCCTACCGAGCTACAAGAACTGTCAGGTCAAACTTGTCGAACTACTCAACAATGAAATTATAGAACCAACCTTCTCACCCTCGAAGGCTCCGGTCTTATTCTTCAAATAGAAAGGCAAATTGCTCGTAGTTCCATCTACGTCAGAGTCCCCGACAATATCTCCAGTAGAAACCTTTACTATCTGCCTCGCATAGACGAATAGACCAAACAATTGCAAGGAACAAGGTACCTTTAGGAGCTAGACCTGAGATCTGAATATCACCAGTCGCGAGTATTGGAGAAGGATGACTGAGGACAATCCTCCAAGTTCGATACGGACACTGGAAGTCCGTAGTAATACCCCTCGGATAGGACCAGCCGCTCGCAGGTACTTTTCTTGTGAATTATGTACCTGCCTTGGTGCTATTTGACTCGGGTGCGAGTTGGTCATTTGTATCTTTGGCTTTTAGTAAGCACATCAGTATTAGTTGAGAGGTGATGAGAGACCGGTGTATGCCACCGAGGTGATTCGAGGATGTGTACTCGAGATTTTCGGCATCAAGTTCCCGGTTGATCTAGTTCCTATCATGATGGGAGATGTTTGTGTCATCGTGGTCATGAACTGGTTGAGTAAGTTTGGAGCGGTTATTGACTGCGAGAGACAACTGGTGACCATACGAGATCCTAGTGGGAGAGTTCTTACCGTGTACGGCGAGGGTACGCGTTCTGGGTCGGCGTTTTGTTCAGCCGCTAGAGCGAGGCAGAGTCTACAACAGTGTTGTAAGGGGTTTGTAGCACATGTGATGGATACGAGGATTCATTCAGAGAAACCAAGGTCAGTTGATGAGGTTCCGATAGTGCGTGAGTTCCCGGATGTATTTCCAGAAGAGTTACCGGGTGTGCCTCCCGAGAGGCAGGTTGATTTTAGCATCGATTTGGTTCTGGGAGCTGCACCTATCGTGAATGCACCTTATCGCCTTGCGCCTCAAGAGATGCAGGAGTTATCCTCATAGCTTCAGGTGCTGCTGGGGAAGGGATTTATTCGGTCAAGCAGTTCTCCATGGGGAGCGCCTATCCTTTTTGTTAAGAAGAAGGATGGCTCACATCGAATGTGTATTGATTACAGGGAATTGAACAAGCTGACGGTCAAGAAACGTTACCCGTTGCCGAGGATCGATGATTTGTTCGATCAGTTGCAGGGAGCATCTTGGTTCTCCAATATCGATTTGAGGTCAGGGTATCATCAGGTGAGGGTGCGAGATGAGGACATCTAGAAGACAGCGTTTAGGACTCGTTACGGGCATTACGAGATCGTAGTAATGCCTTTCGGGCTCACCAACGCACCGACGGTGTTCATGGACCTCATGAACAAAGTATGTAGGCCGATGTTGGATCGCTCGGTGATCGTGTTTATTGACGACATATTGGTGTATTGGAGATCCAAGGAACAGCATGAGGAACATCTGAGAGAGATGCTCGGAGTTTTGAGATCAGAGAGGCTTTACACTAAATTCTCCAAGTGTGATTGTTGGTTACGAGAGGTCCAGTTCCTAGGGCATCTTGTTAACCAGAAAGGGATATTGGTCGATCCGGCCAAGATTGAGGCGGTAATGTGTTGGGAGGTGCCGAGGTCACCTACAGAGATCAGGAGTTTCCTAGGATTGGCAGGCTATTATCGTATATTTATTAGAGATTTCTCCAAGATCTATGTGCCACTCACCAAGTTGACTCGGAAGGGCGTTGCCTTCTCATGGGGCCCAGAGCAGCAGGCCTCCTTTGAGACACCTCGTCAGAAGTTATGTGAAGCCTCGATGCTAGCCCTTCCGGAGGGTATGGAGGACTTCGTGGTATATTGTGATGCATCGATATAAGGGTTGGGAGCGATGCTTATGAAGAGGGGGAACGTGATAGCATATGCATCTAGGCAGCTGAAGTCTCATGAGGCAAGGTATCCTACCCAGGATTTAGAGTTGGGGGTAGTGGTGTTCGCCCTCAAGATCTGGTGTCACTACTTGTATGGGGTCCAGTGTACCATATACACGTATCATAAGAGCCTAAACTACTTGATGGATCATCCCATCCTGAACATGCGGCAGAGGAGATGGTTGGATGTGGTAAAAGATTATGATTGTGAGATCCTGTACCACCCGCGCAAGGCTAACATGGTAGTCGATGCCCTGAGCCGTAGGACGGAGAGCATCCCAACACGAGACGTTTGTATGAGATTGACAGTGATGACTCCGGTGTTGGACACCATTCGAGGGGCCCAGGCCGAGGCTGTGAGACCAGAAAACCAAAAGAGGGAGCGAATTGTCGGGCAGGTATCGGAGTTCGTTACCAATAGCCAGGGACTTATGACTTTCAGGGTTGGATTTGGGTACCGTTTGTGGGCGGGACACATACCAGTTTGATGGAAGAGGCACATCGATCAAAGTTCTTGATCCATCCCGGGGCCACTCAGATGTATCTGGAACTAAAGAAGAAGTATTGGTGGCCCTGCATGAAAAGGGATGTTGCATGGTTCGTTGAGAGGTACCTAACCTGTCGTCGGGTTAAGGCCGAGCACCAGAGATCGCATGGTAAGTTGAAGCCGTTAGAGGTTCCCGAGTGGAAGTGGGAACAAATTCCGATGGACTTTATCACCAAATTGCCAAGGACTGGGTAGGGGTGTCGATACAGTTTGGGTGATTATAGACCGGATCACGGAGAGCGCTCACTTCCTTGCCATTAGCGAGAGCTCTTCTGTGGAGAAACTGGCAGAATTGTAGGTGAGAGAGGTGTTCTCGCGGCATGGAGTTCCGATTTCGATTGTCTCAGATCGAGATGTGCGTTTTACTTCCAGGTTCTGGAAGACATTTCATGAGGAGTTGGGTACGTAGTTGCATTTTAGTACCACATATCACCCACAGACTGACGTGCAGAGCGAACGGACAATTCAGACACTCGAGGATATTCTTCGAGCGTGTGTTTTGGATTTTGGAGGGAGTTGGGATACATATTTCCCCTTGGCAGAGTTTTCGTACAACAACAGCCATCATTCGAGCATTAGTATGCCACCCTTTGAGTTGTTGTATGGGAGGAGGTGTCGGACCCCCATTTATTGGGGAGAGGTGGGGCAACATGTAATGGGTAGTACAGAGATGGTGCTTCAAACGACTGAGCAGATACAGTAAGTCAGGCAGAGGTTGTTGACCGCTCAGAGTCGTCAGAAGAGTTATGCGGACAGGCATTGGTCCGAGCTCGAGTTTCAGGTCGGTGACTTCGTACTCTTGAAGGTCTCTCCTTGGAAAGGAGTGATCCGATTCAGGAAGAGGGGCAATTTGGGGCCTCGATATATTGGACCTTTCAGGTTAATCGCGAGGGTAGGCAGAGTAGCCTACCCTTTGGAGCTACCTACAGAGTTGGGTCAGATTTACGACACTTTTCACGTGCCGCAGTTGAGAAAGTGTATAGCCGACGAGTCGGCAGTGGTACCATTAGAGGATATTCAGGTGGATGTAGGCCTGAACTATGTTGAGAGATCAGTGGCAATTAGGGATCAGAAGGTCAAGGTTCTAAGGAACAAAGAAGTGCCTCTGGTGCAGGTTCAGTGGCAACATAGGAAGGGGTTAGAGCTGACTTGGGAGCCGGAACGCGAGATGCATGAGCAGCATCCAGAGTTGTTTGCAGAATGAGACTTCGAGGGCGAAGTCTGATTCTAGTGGGGGAGAATTGTAACATCCATAATCCCATGTATATTATTCTAATATTTTATTTTTGAAATTTCTGAAGGAACTCGGCGATCTGATGCTTAGACTCGTCGTAGGGTCGCGGTTGATCATTCGGGTTCGCGTTGGACTCGTCGAGTCCATGAGCAGACTCGGCGAGTCCACGCTGTTTAATGAAACCCTAATCCTCCGGGGTTGGAGCCTATTTAAGGGCACTCTTAGCCTTCCATTGCGGCTACCAGTCCCTTGAGAGCACCCTAAGTGAGATAGATCATTTAGGAGGATGGAGAAGCCATATTTGACCTTTCTATCTTTGGTTTAGCAAGAAGAAGGTGATCAAGAGCAAGAGGAGACTGAAGGAGGTGTGTTTCTAGTGGTTTCAAAGTTCAGAGACTTCAACTTGAGGTATTTATTTGGAGCTTCTTCACTTTTGGTATTGATACCTAGAGTTAGGGTTTTCTAACCACCTTTGAGGATGTTTATCTGGAGCAATTGGTCCCTTATCGAGTTTATGCTTTGGATATGGACTCAAAGAGGTCCATAGACCTTAACCCTTGGAGTTTTATGAGTTATCTTTGGATTTATGAGCTTAGGATGCCATTTTTAGGGCTAAATCTCCAAATGATACCATCTAGATGATATATGAGTGCCAAGGTCTGGACTTTACGTGATTATTATGATTGGGAAGGACAGATCTATGGATTTGAGGAACAGATATAACCTCAGGTGGTCAATGGAGTTTGTGCATGGCATGTACTCGCCGAGTTGTTCTTGAGACTCAGCGAGTTGAGTCGGGGTAGCCCCGCGATTATTACCTGGGGACTCGTCGAGTAAAGGGAGGGACTCGACGTGTTAAATGGGACTAAAGAGTTAAGTGGATATAGGTGGACTTGCCGAGTTGCCCAAGTGCACTCGCCGAGTTGGGTCAAAGTTTGACCGTTGACTTTGGTTGACTTTTAGGGTTTGGTCAACAACGAGGGCCTTTGATCCAAAGGTGGGGTAAAATGGTCTTTTACCCTTCTGAGGGAGCTTAAAGAGAGTGGAGTCTAGTTCTGAGAGTTATATTTATGAGAGTATTACTTTATGTGTTTAGGCGGAGGCTAGATTGTATTTCTACCGAGTTAGTGATTTACCGGGAATCTGAGGTGAGTGTTCTCACTATAGTTTACCTAGAGTGGTAATTAGAGTTATGTGCCAAAGTTATCGTATGCTATTATCTTATGTGTTATATTGCATTGTTTCTATGTGGTTTATATCATGTGTATATCATAGTATATCAGAGTTAGAACTGAAAGGTTCACAGAGTTAGGACCAGAGGAACCACAGAGTTAGGGCCCACGGGCCCACAGAGTTATAGCCTCGAGTGGATAGTATGTGATATGTATGGTATTCTGGGGAACTCACTAAGCTTTACGCTTACAGTGTTATGTGTTATGTGTTTGAGGTACTAGTGATGATCGCGGGAAGGCGCCGGCATGACTCGTACACACGCATGGATTTTTATGTATTTGATCTTGGGAATATAATTTTGTGAACCAAAGTATTGAAACAATGGGATTTTGTTTTTAAATGTGTTTGATAAAATGTAACGACCCAATTTTCACGTCCAGAAATTTCGTTTTTAAAACTTTACTTAGAAAACACTAATAATTAAAACATTGTTTAATTAAACCATTTCACATCGAAAACCCAAATTTGAAATCCACAACATGTAAACAACAAAAATATCAGAGTATCAATCCCAAAATAAACTCATAGCTGTGGAAACCAGAGTGTGTGTGATATGCTGCTACCGCGCCAGCTCCTTTCCCTTAGCTGAAGAGGTACCTGAAACCAAAACTGAAAACTGTAAGCACGAAGCTTAGTGAGCTCCCCCACTGTACCACATACCATATAATCACATAACATACATAAATTGTCAGGCATATATGGGTGCCCGACCTACCCCTTCGGTCCTCTCGACCGGATACTACCTAGCATATCTGGGTGCTGGCCTCCCCTTCGGTCCTCCCGACCGGATACTGCCTAGCATATCTGGGTGCTAGCCTCCCCTTCAGTCTTCTCGACCGAATTCTGCCTAGCATATCTGGGTGCTAGCCTCCCCTTCGGTCCTCTCAACCGGATACTGGGGAAACTATTTCTCCCCTCTACTACTACCACATAACATGTATCACAATATCAGAATCTATCTAACATCGCTGGGTATCACTACCCCTTCGGCCCTACAAACCGGATATCTTGGGGACTATCTCCCCCTACTGTCACTAGCACATAAATACAACACAGGTAGTAGTAATCCCTTAGATGAATATCACAGAGAGAATCATCTACATACAACTCCTACTGGTGGGTCGGCATTGTGGCCTTAGATCCACCGCTACTGGAAGGTAACTCACCTCAAAGTAGTTGCTGATCTGATCGGAAACTGACTGTCTACTGTTGCTGCTGCGGACGCCCTCCGGCTATAAGTCCCACAAAACGATCAGTCAAACACTGCTAAATGTACCTAGGGTAAAATGACCCTTTTACCCTTGACCAAGTCGAAATCCAAGTCAAAGTCAACTTCCAGTTGACTAGACTCGCCGAGTCCGCGAGCAACTCATCGAGTCCTTCCCTTACTAATCCGGTGCTACTCGCCAAGTCCCTCTCCCCACTCACTGAGTCACCCTTGACTCACCACTCAGGACTATGGGGCCGACTCGAGTACCGACTATGCGAGCAACTCGCCGAGTTCCTCGAGTGGATCCCTACTCGCTTGTAATCCACACCAGAACACCCCATACGAGGGTTTGGGGTTTTGGGGACTTCGCTACACGGTTAATTCTGCGTGCGGTTACGAAGGGTTGACCCTTCAACGCTTAAACCCCTCTAGCTCTGCGAAAGTTCATATGACTCTCTGAGTTTGAAGAACAACTCGGCGAGCTCCAAGCAATCTACATAGGACTCGCCGAGTTGTTCATCCAACTCGCCGAGTCTAAGACCATCTCCATAGAACTCGCCGAGTTCCACTTTGGGACTCGCTGAGTGCCTCGACCCATTTCCCATGTAGGCCAGATCTGAGACATGCAATGCTTCAAAACCACATATCTAAGGTCCTAGGGCATGTTTACCATGTAAAGTTGCAAACTTTACGTGCATGCACGGCCCTATAAGCTCAAACATGCAATTCCAAGCTCTTTAAGAGGTCCTACACTCAATAGGGACCTCAATCACCTCAACCACAGAGACTTTATGCTACTATGATGTCCTAAAGGTCCAAATCCGAAGTCCTTGCAGAACATTAACCATAAACACATAGAGATTTAGGTTCTTAGGGCTTAAAACCTCTCTTTAGGGACAAGAAGGGGGTTCAATGAACTAAAGATCAAGGTAGGAACTTTTCTACCTGAATAGAAGCCCTTCACAGAGTAGATTCCGGATCTTCTTCCCTTCTTGCACTCTTCAACCTTCACCTTCTTCTCCCAAGCTCCAAACCACCTTCACAATGCTAAAAATCACCCATAAGGACACAAAAGGGGGCTAGGGTTTCATTCTACACATCTCTGGGAGAGCTAGGGGAAATGTAGGCTGGGTTAGCTCGTTTAAATAGGGTGCAAACACCCGGGTTAGGGTTTCAGTCCAGATAGGGTCTACTCGCCGAGTCCCACGAGCCTACTCGCCGAGTAGATAGAGCTGATCCCGTGTCTAGTCCTGCTCCTACTCGGCGAGTTAGCCCTTCAACTCGCCGAGTCCAAGATTTAAAATGCAATACATAAGGAGAGTTAATAATCAAGAATACATACCAGGAACAAGGTGCTACAAATCTCCCCCACTTATTTTAGACTTCATCCTCGAAGTCTGTTGTTCGATCCTGAAACAGCTCGGGGTAATGCTCCATCATTTCTTCCACCGGCTCCCAAGTCCACTCGGACCCCTTTCGGTGCGTCCACTGCACCTTCACTAACTCCACCCTCTTGTTCCTCAAATCCTTCGACTTCCGGTCGAGGATTGCGACTGGGCGCTCAATGTAATTTAGGTTGTCATCAACCTGAATATCCTCTAATGGTACCACCGACGAATCATCCATGAGACACTACCGCAGCTGGGAGACATGGAAAGTGTTGTGGATTTGGTTGAGCTCGGCTGGCAGTTCCAGCCTATATGCCACCTTACCCACCCGGGCTACAACCCTGAACGGACCGATGAATCTCAGGCCCAACTTGCCTCGCTTCCTGAATCGAATGACGCCTTTCCAAGGCGACACCTTCAGGAGAACCATATCCCCAACCTGGAACTCCAGGTATGATCGACGCTTGTCGGCGTATCTTTTTTGCCGACTCTATGCAGTCTGCAGCCTTCTCCGAACCTGCTGAATCCTCTCGGTAGACTTGAGCACCACTTTGATGCTCCCCATAACTCTCTGACCAACCTCTCCCCAGCATATCAGGGTCCTGCACCTCCGTCCATACAACATCTCGAAAGGAGGGCGGTCGATACTCGCGTGGTAGCTGTTGTTGTACGAGAACTCAGCCAAGGGATGATAAGTATCACAGCTACCACCGAGGTCTAGCACGCACGCCCGCAACATATCCTCCAGAGTCTAGATGGTCCGCTCGCTCTAACCATCTGTCTGTGGGCGAAAGGCGGTGCTAAAATGCAAACGAGTACCCAACTCGTCATGAAACTGATGGGTTTTGAGCATTCTAACACTTCCTAAGTGTACATGCAACCCTAATAACCATGGATCTATGTTTGTCTAATTATCATGCAAAGTTGAATTCCAAGGTTATATTCCTATCTAGCATACATGGGGAACAATTTTAACTTAAAGTATAGATAGAATAACTTACCTTGTTGTTGTTTGTGTTCCTTGAAACCTTGTGAGCCTAGCACCCCAAGTGTGATGCCTCAAATGCTTCACACAACACCAAATGCTCTTGGAAGAACTTATGAGAGAACACACACTTCTCAAAATCGGCCAAGCCCTCTTGTTTCTTAGTGTAGCCGATTTTAGGTGGAGAACATGTTTCTTATATAGTGTTGACACATCTAGGGTTACACCCTAATGTGTCATGACTCTTCATTTCCATGACCCATGGGTTTGTAACTCCTATGGAGCATCCATGGAGCATCCTATGGGTGGAACCCAACTTGATAGTCCATGGAGCCTTTTAGCCCACTATACAAGATATGGATGATTTACATAATCAACCCATATATTTAATTAGTTATCTTTTGATCACATAATTAATTCTAAATTAATTCTTGATCAAACTAATCAAATAATATTATTAATATATTAGAACTTATAATATATTAATAATCTCCAAGTGTTATTTCTCTCATTTAGTCTATCCAAATGCACGGTGCCATGCAACCCAAATGGACCATACCGGGTCGGGTCAAGTACATACCAGAACTAGTTATGGACTTAGACACCTTATCCAACAGTCTCCCACTTGGGTAAGTCTAATAACTATTACTGCAAGTATGACTTCAGGAACCGATCGGCAATCGTAGCTCTTTACAAGGTTTCTCGAAACTGAGAGATGATGGTACGCCATTTAAGATAAGTGATCATATAATCCTCTGTTCTAGATATCAGTCGGACAAATACACAGAACAATGTCTTACTTATTGTCCAACAGTTTGTTTCCCGATTTCCGATTTGTTTGACAAAGAACTTCATTGAACACATCAATTTAGTTCTGACCGGGCCCGGCACATAGGTCAAAACAAAATCATCGAGGGGCCCAGATATCAGCTTCTAATCCAAGAAGGAACAGATAAACTTCGACTCATATGTTTGTTCTACCACTCATTGAATTACACACAAGAGCGCGATTTATAACATCGAGTTACCAATGCGTTTTTCGTACAATCAATGCATAACCAACTTGTAAGTAACAAATCACATCTCTAGGTTTGAAGACTTATACGATATTACCGTCTCACGATCACTCGAGATAGAATTCCATGAAGTGATTCCAGTGAGCATGGGTTGAGTCCAATGCTCAGAGCTTTTGAGCACTCATGATTGTTGTAGCCTTGTCCAAGACCTCTACAACCAAACATGACAGTCTTGATTCATACCTACTTCTAACATATGACCGACTGTGGAGGTTTGAATAATATGTTATACCAAACAAAAATTATTCTGGAAGTCAAAACATGCAAAAGAAATATAGTAAATGATCGACAAGAGATAGCAACACTTTACTCATAAATAAAACACTTTTATTCATCATCAGATGTCAATTACACTTTACAAATTTCGAGGTTATCTAACTACTAAATCTAATATCATCCTTCAGCCCTATGCTCCGAGCATGCTGGAGATGCTTAACCCGAGTCAGTCCCTTCGTGAGGGGATCTGCCGGATTCTCATCTGATGATACCCTCTTTGCCACGAGGAGTCCTTCTTCGATCCGATGTCTGATGAAATGGTATTTTCTATCGATGTGTCTGGATCTCCCGTGATCCCTTGGTTCCTTGGCTAAGGCAACAGCACTTTCACTATCAGAAAAAATTTCCATTGGCTCTTTAATAGTTGATACAACTCCAAGGTCTCCAATGAAGTTCCTCAGCCATAACGCCTCCTTTGCCGCCTCGCTAGCTGCAATATACTCTAATTCACAAGTAGAATCTGCCACTGTCTCTTGCTTGGAACTCTTCCAAGAAATTGCTCCTCCATTTAGGGTAAAGACCTAGCCCGACTGATAGCGGAAGTTATCCCTATCAGTCTGGAAGCTAGCATCACTATACCCTACAACTCTCAAGTTATCACTCCCACTGAGGGTAAGGACCCAGTCCTTAGTCCTTCGTAGGTACTTGAGAATATTCTTTACCGCAGTCCAGTGTGCCTTGCCAGGGTTCCCCTGAAACCTGCTAACCATGCTCAGGGCAAAAGCTACATCACGTCGAGTACACGTCATAGCATACATGATCGATCCTACAGCCGAAGCATAAGGTACTCGACTCATTTGTGTTATCTCAGCCTCAGTGCTAGGGCTTTGTGTCTTACTCAGTTTGGCGTTACTCTGGATGGGCAACTCTCCTTTCTTGGAGTCTTGCATTCTGAATCTCTTCAGCACCTTATCCAAGTAGGTACTTTGACTAAGTCCAATTAGTCTTTTACTCTGATCTCTCAAGATCCTTATCCCCAAAATATAGGCAGCTTCACCAAGTTCCTTCAAAGAGAAACACTTTCCAAGCCAGGACTTTACTTCCTGCAGGGTTGGAATGTTGTTTCCTATGAGTAGTATGTCATCCACATACAATACCAAAAAGCTAACTATACTCCCACTAGCCTTGACATACACACAAGATTCATCTTCACTCCTAGAAAAGCCAAATTCCTTGACCTTTTCATCAAAGCAAAGATTCCATCTGCGAGGTGCTTGCTTTAATCCATAAATGGACTTCTCAAGCTTACACACTCTATTAGGGTACTCGTTGCTGAGAAAACCCTCTGGCTGACTCATGTAAACATCTTCAGCCAACTTTCCATTAAGGAAAGCGGTTTTGACATCCATTTGCCAAATTTCATAGTCATGAAATGCGGCTATGGCTAATAGAACCCGAATAGACTTAATCTTGGCTACCGGAGAAAAGGTCTCATCATAATCCACTCCAGGAATTTGAGAGAAGCCCTTTCAACCAGTCTAGCCTTATAAGTGTGTACTTTACCATCCATGTCGGTCTTCTTCTTGAAGACCCATTTGCACCCTACAGTCTTTCGACCTGGTACATTCTCAACCAAGTTCCAAACTTGATTGTCATACATGGATTGTATCTCGCTAT
This sequence comes from Lactuca saligna, assembly GCF_052625555.1. NCBI lineage: Eukaryota > Viridiplantae > Streptophyta > Magnoliopsida > Asterales > Asteraceae > Lactuca > Lactuca saligna. The sequence goes on from NC_136419.1 coordinate 211,532,032, forward strand.
CCATAGCCTCTTTCCATTTAGCAGACTCGGGGCCTGCCATGGCTTCCTCGTAGCTATTAGGGTCATCTTGACTTACTAGTGTCCCATCACTAATAAGTGTCTCACCTTCTGCAGTAATATGGAATCCATAGTAATGCTCAGGTGCACTCCTAACTCTCGTGGAACGCCTCAGAGGTACAGATTCGTCAATTGGCTCAACAGGAGTTTCCTCCTCAAGTTGAGGGCTAGAGTTTGAAGTTCCATCACCACTTGACTCTTGAATTTCTTCAAGATCAATTTGCCTCCCACTGTCTCCTTGGCTTATAAACTCTTTTTCTCGAAAGACTCCTCTTCTTGCTACAAAGACCACATTGTCACTAGGTCTGTAGAAGAGGTACCCAAAGGATTGATGTGGGTAGCCGATGAAAATACACCTCTCGCTTCGAGGTTCGAGCTTATCATGAGTCTCGCGTCTCACGAAAGCCTCGCAACCCCAAATCTTGATGTGGTATAGTTTAGGTACTTTACCAGTCCACATCTCGTGAGGAGTTTTGGCAACTTTCTTTGTAGGGACTAGATTAAGGATATGGGCAGCAGTCTCTAAGGCATACCCCCAGAATAAGATTGGTAGCGAAGCTCGACTCATCATGGAACGAACCATGTCCAACAAGGTTCGATTACGCCTCTCAGCCACACCATTCAACTGCGGTGTCCTGGGAGGTGTCAATTGTGAGACAATCCCACATTCCCTTAGATAGTCGAGGAACTCTGAACTAAGATACTCACCACCCCAATCGGATCGAAGCATCTTAATGTTCATGCCCAATTGATTCTCGACTTCCTGTTTAAATTCCTTAAACTTCTCGAAAGTCTCAGACTTATGCTTGATTAAGTAGACATATCCATATCTACTGTAATCATCAGTAAAAGTCAAATAATAACGATTAGCATCCCTTGTGGCATGTTTGAATGGCCCACACACATCCGTGTGTATAAGGTCCAACAAACCTTCACCCCTTTCACACGAGCCTGTGAAGGGTGACTTTGTCATTTTTCCAAGTAAGCATGATTCGCAACTATCATTTGACTTTAGGTCAAACGACTCCAAGACTCCATCTTTTTGGAGTTGGCCTATGCGTTTCTTGCTTATATGTCCAAGACGACAATGCCATAATGATGCTTTATTATTATTAGTAGAATCAATACACAAAACATTATTTCCTAAGTTATCTACAACAGACACAACTTCATACACACCATCACAAGGTAATGCTTTAAAATAAAGAACATTATTAAAGAAAGCATCAATAGAACCAACTTCATTATTAAACGAAAAGGTAAACCCTTGTTTGTACAAAGCATGAAAGGAAATAATATTTCTTGCCATTCCTGGCGAGTAACAACACTTATTCAAATCTAAACTAAACCCACTACTTAGCGATAAAGTATAAACTCCAATCTTGGTGACAGGTGAAGCTTTCCTATTCCCCATGATCAAGTTTATTCTTCCTTGCTCCACATTCTCACTTCTTCTTAGTCCCTGCAAGTCACAACAAATATGAATACCACAACCGGTATCAAGGACCCAAGATTTAGAATGGGGTGAGTTATTAGAAATGATAGTGTAAATACCTGCATGGTTGGGTTTGACTTTCCCATCCTTCACATCCAGCTGGTACTTTGGGCAGTTCCGCTTCCAATGAGCTTTTTCATGGCAATAGAAGCATTCAGCCTCTTTTGGGTCAGAAGAAGGAGTAATGAAACCTTTCTTGGTTTCACTTGAAGAAGAGCCATCAAGGGTCCGAGCCTTGGTACCCTTCGAAGACTCTTTCTCTTCCTCCCTCGACTTTGCCCGATTGCCAAAACCGGAGTTTAGTTTGGAGTAGGAGTGATAGCAACCGACTTCCCCTTAAGACCTGTTTCTGTGGTCTTGAGAAGTCCTTGAAGTTTGCTGAGGGTGACCTCTTCCTTGTTCATGTGATAAGTCATGCGGAATTGATCATAGCACGATGGTAAGGAGTGCAAAATGATATCTATTGCAAGCTCCTCAGGGAAGTTCACATTAAGCTTCAGCAAACGATCCACATACCTTTGCATTTTCTGCATGTGGCTCGTGACGGAATCTCCGTCCTTCATCATGGTTGTTATCATGGAGCAGATGATTTCGTACCTCTCTTGTCGTGCACTTTGATGGTATCTTTCCATCAAATCTTGGTGCATTTCATAAGGGTAGAAATCCTCATAGGACTTTTGGAGTTCTGCTATCATTGTGGCCAACATGATGCAAGCCACCTTGGTTGCATCTCTTTCATGAGTATGAAAGTCAGCGATCTCCTGGGGAGTTGCAGTGGACTCATCAATTTCCTTAAGCTCCTTGTCAAGGACATATTCTTTGTCCTCGTAGCGGGTAATCATCCTGATGTTTCTGATCCATTCATTGAAGTTGGATCCATCAAAGGTGACTTTCCCACACAAACTCATAAGAGTAAAGGAGCCATTAGGATTCGAGCCAGAAGCATTATTTGAAGACATCTGAAAGAGAAGAACAAGTTTAGTATAGATTTAAGAGAGTCCTTAATAAAACACCCAAATGTAATATTAAGGCTAGGATCCAATCACAATATAATATAACTTAGAAGAGGTATGCCGTAATCTAAGCTATACTATATTTGAAAGGTAGGTGAATGACGATTCACCAATTTCCACCACGAAAACCGAAATATTAGATATTAGGTTTTATTGGATTTTTAGAAATTCCTAGATTCTTTGAGATTCAATGAACTTTTCAAAGGCATGTTTCAATCTCGAGAGTGCCCTCCAAGTTTTGTGACTGGGATACCGAGGATCACAAAACGAGGTGTGAAGTAACCATGCAAATCACTTGGTACCCTTAAAGTTTATCACTCAATCGATGTGCCGGTAAACCACACACGCTCCACCGGTACTATAATAAATCTTAAGTCACCCTTTACCTACCTTGTTAAGTCCAAGTTAGTGTGCCGGTTAACCACACACGCTCCACCAACGACTTAGACAAAGTGTAAAGTGTAATTTCATGGATTAGCACCTTATTCACATTTTCCTAAAGTAACTAAGATTGGGAATTTAATAAAACATTTTAGTTACTTTATAATATTCATCATACTTTGAATGAGAATTTATAAGTCCTTGTCTTACCCGTTCGGCTAACGACCCTCCACCAGCCAAGCAAGCGGTGGGTGAGAGTAGACACCCATTAAGTCACCAGTTTTAGGCAACAACCTTATACCCACCTTATAGACCGGCTTCGTGAATGAGGCGTACTAGCGGTAAGACGACTTTATTCTTATACATATATATATATATATATAATTATTAAATCATCATAATATAAGTATAAGGGTTGAATTTTAACTTTTAAAATTCTAGGGGTTGGAACTTTAAAGTTTTAACTTAACTTTTCTTGTTCCAAAACTTGAGGGCAAGTTTTGCAACTTTCAAAACTTTTTCATTTCTTGTAACTTATGAGTTTAATAGAGTAATAAAATGAAGACTCTTCATTTTTCTAACTCTTGTGTTTGTTTCAATGGTTTTAATTCAAGTGTGACTCTTGGTTTTCCATAACTTGAGGACAAGTTATGGACTCCATTAAAACACATTATGATCAAGAATTAATCTACCACATAGGTTACAAATAATTCCTATGATCATCTAAAACATCATAAGAACAAGAACATGAATATGAACACAATCAAAAATTACATTTAAAACTTTGTAATTTTGATAACTAGTTGTTGTAAATGAATTAGCAAAGACATTACACCACCAAAAACAAGTTTTCAATTACCAAAACAGTTTAGGGTAATGTTTCTAATTCATTTCCAGCAACTAAATCGAAATTCTTCAATCAGTCGACCCTACTCGCCGAGTGCATGAACTCACTCGCCGACTTGGTTGAAGATACTCATGAACTCGACGAGTCCCCCCTATAGACTCGACGAGTCCATTCGCAGACAACAAGATTTTCGATTCTTTTTTCAACTTTTAAGCACAAATAAGAGCAAACAAGCCTAGGCTCTGATACCACTGATGGGTTTTGAGCATTCTAACACTTCCTAAGTGTACATGCAACCCTAATAGCCTTGGATCTATGTTTGTCTAATTATCATGCAAAGTTGAATTCCAAGGTTATATTCGTATCTAGCATACATGGGGAACAATTTTAACTTAAAGTATAGATAGAATAACTTACCTTGTTGTTGTTTGTGTTCCTTGAAACCTTGTGAGCCTAGCACCCCAAGTGTGATGCCTCAAATGCTTCACACAACACCAAATGCTCTTGGAAGAACTTATGAGAGAACACACACTTCTCAAAATTGGCCAAGCCCTCTTGTTTCTTAGTGTAACCGATTTTAGGTGGAGAACATGTTTCTTATATAGTGTTGACACATCTAGGGTTACACCCTAATGTGTCATGACTCTTCATTTCCATGACCCATGGGTTTGTAACTCCCATGGAGCATCCATGGAGCATCCTATGGGTGGAACCCAACTTGATAGTCCATGGAGCCTTTTAGCCCACTATACAAGATATGGATGATTTACATAATCAACCCATATATTTAATTAGTTATCTTTTGGTCACATAATTAATTCTAAATTAATTCTTGATCAAACTAATCAAATAATATTATTAATATATTAGAACTTATAATATATTAATAATCTCCAAGTGTTATTTCTCTCATTTAGTCTATCCAATTGCACGGTGCCATGCAACCCAAATGGACCATGCCGGGTCAGGTCAAGTACATACCAGAAATAGTTATGGACTTAGACACCTTATCCAACAGAAACCTCTCTCAAAACATGGAAGTAAAATGCACATCCCTGTTCGAGATAACATATACTGGCACCCCGTGCCGCGCCACTATCTCCCTAATATAGATGTCGGCCAATTTCTCGGCCGAAATTCTCTCCTGAATCGGAATAAAATGAGCACTCTTGGTCAATTGATCCACGATGAACCAAATCGAATCTACTCCACGCGCGGTCTTCGGAAGCTTCGTGATAAAATCCATCGTGATATCTTCCCATTTCCACAACAGGATGTCCAACGGCTGCATCTTTCCATGCGGCCTCTGATGTTCGGCTTTAACCTTCCTGTAGGTCAAGCACCACTCGGCGTACCATGCCACATCCCGCTTCATGCAGGGCCACCAATAGTCTAGGTGATGATCCCTATACATCTTTGTTGCCCCTGGGTGACTAAAGAATCGGGATTTGTGCGCCTCCTCCATCAAGATCTGGCACACGCCTCCCTGATACGGCACCCACATCCTACGGTGTAGTGTCAATAACCCCCGGCTATCATAATCGAAAGAGGTGACTTGACCCACTATTCGCTCACTCTTCCGATGCTCCTCCTTCATAGCCTCCCGTTAGGCCTCTCGAATCTGCTCCAACAGAGGAGTCACCACGGTCATCCTCATGCAAACATCCCTGATCGGCGCTACCTTGCGGCTAAGCGCATCGGCAACCACATTGGCCCTCCCCGGGTAGTAAAGGATCTCACAATCATAATCCTTCACCACGTCCAACCACTGATGTTGCCTCATGTTCAGATTCGGCTGATCCATGAGGTACCTCAAACTCTTGTAGTCCGTGTAGATGGTACAACGAACCCCGTAGAGGTAATGCTGCCAAATCTTGAGAGCGAAAACCACCGCCCCCAACTCCAAATCATGTGTCGGGTAGTTCGCCTCGTGAGGCTTCACCTGCCTCGAGGCATAAGCAATGACATGCCCCCTCTGCATCAATACTGTGCCCAGGCCTGAGATCGACGCATCACAATATACCACAAAATCCTCTACGCCCTCAGGCAGGGCTAAAATTGGCGCCTCGCACAATCTCTGTCTCAGAGTCTCAAACGCAGCATGCTGCTCGGGTCCCCACCGAAAGACTACGGCTTTCTTCGTCAGCCGCGTCAGGGGTACGGCTATCTTGGAGAAATCCTGAATGAATCTACAATAGTAGCCTGCTAATCCTAGGAAACTCCGAATCTCGGATGGAGACTTAGGAACCTCCCATCTCATCACGACCTCGACCTTGGTCGAGTCGACTAGAATCCAGTTCTGGTTGACAAGTTGTCCGAGAAATTGCACCTCGCGCAATCAAAACTTGCACTTGGAGAACTTGGCATACAAGCTCTCCCTCCTCAGGGTCTCCAAAACCTCTCTCAAATGCTCCTCATGCTCCTCCTGTTTCTTGGAATAAACGAAGATGTCGTCAATGAAAACTATCACACCCCGATCCAGCATCGTTCTGCATACGCGGTTCATGAGGTCCATGAACGCGGCAGGAGCATTGGTGAGCCCAATAGGCATCACCACGAACTCATAATGGCCATAGCGCGTCCGAAACGTGGTCTTCTGCGCATCCTCCTCTCTGACCCTCATCTGATGATAACCTGAACGCAAATCGATCTTGGAAAACCATGACGCTCGCTGAAGCTGGTCAAAGAGATCATCAATCCTCAGGAGTGGGTATCGGTTCTTCACCGTTACCTTGTTCAGCTCCCGGTAATCTATACACATCTGATGCGACCCGTCCTTCTTTTTCACGAACAGAATCGGGGCTCCCCATGGTGAACTGCTCGGTCAAATGAATCCCTTGTCTAACAGCTCCTGTAGCTGCGTAGACAACTCCTGCATCTCAGGAGGAGCCAACCGATACGGTGCCTTGGCTATTGGAGCCGCACCAGGAACAAGGTCAATACTGAACTCCACCTGTCGCTCCGGAGGTATCCCAGGAAGCTCATATGGAAAAACATATGTGAAATCTCGCACCACCGGAACCTCGCTCACCATCACCTTACCCGCCTCCCGGGTATCCATCACATACGCGACATAACCTGCGCATCCCTGCTGAAGGTATTGTCTAGCCCTCGCTGCTGAACAGACTGAGGGTCCACACTATGGCCTCTCACCATGAATCACTTACACTCCCCCACTTGGGGTACTGACCCGCACTAGCTGTTGTGCGCAATCTATCACCGCCTCATTGGGGCTCAACTAATCCATGCCTATAATCACCTTGTTCCCACGCAACGGAATGGGAACCAGGTCCACCAGATAACGCTCCTCAAATAACCTCAAAACACAATCCCTGAAAACTGCTGATGCTTGCACTGATCGATCATCGGCAATCTCTACCTCTAAAGGGTAATCCAACATGCCCGAAGTCTCAGCGAACTTCTTGCTAAGCGCAAGGGAAACAAACGATCGGGTAGCTCCCAAGTCGAACAACACCTGGACTGGGATACCGTTCACATGGAACGATCCTAACACATATAGATACATAAACCGAGCACATATCAATATCATAACATCATATAAATAATGAGAGGGAAAGAATCATACCCGTCACCACATCGGGTGCAGCGCGTGCCTCCTTGGTGGTCCGCTGAAATGCCCGGCTCCTCACCACTGGAGCCTCTGCGTTGCCCTACCGGCCATCCGTGATCCGCAGGGTCGCTGGGGCTGGTGCCTTTACCGGTGCTGGAACTATCAACTGGGGGCAATTGGCCTTCTTGTGACCCCTCTGGTTGCAGTGGAAACACAGCAACTCAGACGTCTAAATAACTGTTGTCGGAGCAGTGCAAGCACTGCTATAGTGCCCAGACTTGCCGCACTTGTAGCAGCCTAATGATCCCGACCTGCACGCCCTCACGTGCGTCTTGCCGCATTTCCTGCAGCGGCCCCGTCCCTGTTGGCCTTTCGGTTCCACATCTGATCCCTTGGGCCTCTTCCCCGAAGCCCCTCCTGAATGTCCCTCTTCCGCCTTCCATTTCCGGATGTGCTCCAAATCTATCTCCCTCTCCCTCGCCCTAGCAATCATGGAGTCCAAGGTAGGGCAAGCTGAAAAACTAATGTGCTCCCGGATATCAGCCCGAAGCATATCATGATAGCGAGTCCTCCTCATGTCTTCGTTGACCGCGTACTGGGGCACCAGCAGTGCCCTCTCCCGGAACTTGGTAGTGATCTCCGCCACAATCTCCGTCGTCTGTCTCATCTCCAAAAACTCCATGGCCAGCTGCTGAAGCTCGACAGCTAGCGCAAACTCTGCCCTGAATCTGGTCACAAAATCTGACAGGTCATAGCCTCGATTGCTGAGGCTCCCAACGAGTCACCCACTGACTCCGACCATGTGACAACCGTCAATTTTTGGTTAAGTCAAAGTCAACTGAAGTCAACAAATCAAACCGGTCGACTCCAAAAAAACCCTTGCGTACTAGAGTTTACGTTATGTAAATTCTAAACAACTCGCTATTCTAATGAGAGATAATAAATCGAAAAGTGTGTACGTCTAGATCTCCTTAACCTAAAATGCAGTACGTGGCGAGCCAAACCGATAAAACAATGTTGCATACTCATTGGGAGTGTGTAAGACCCTTAAACAAGGCTTAACAGGGTTTACGGACCTTGCACTGCGAAGCCGGACACTTAAAAAGGTCACAAATGAAACATCTCTCAAACGTTGTCACTCTATCTCTCTCAAATATCTCTTTGTATCAGAAATCTCTCCAAGAATGTCAAATCTCTCCCAAATCTCTCCAAGTATGTGAAATCTCTCTCAAATATCTCTTTGTATGAGAAATCTCTCCAAGAATGTCAAATCTCTCCCAAATCTCTCCAAGTATGTGAAATCTTTCTCAAATATCTCTTTGTATGAGAAATCTCTCCAAGAATGTCAAATCTCTCCCAAATCTCTCCAAGTATGTGAAATATCTCTCAAATATCTCTGTGTATGAGAAATCTGTAACAGCCCGGAATCTCAAGTATTGTTTAAATTGTGTTTTGGGGAGTTTTAAGAGGGGACTCGGCGAGTTGGAGCCAGACTCGCCAAGTAGGACCGTAGACCTGGTCGCGAGTTCGCGACTGGACTCGACGAGTCCAGATATGGACTCGGTGAGTCTGCGCTGTTCAGCGGAAACCCTAGCCGTTCAGTTTTGGGACGTATAAAAAGGACTTATAGGTCGTCATTGTTCGTTTTAGCCTTCTGAGAAGAACCCTAATTCGATTGTGTGCATCTGGAGCAAGGTTGAAGACCATTGTTGAGTTTGGAAGAGTTGTTGTGCAAGGAAGGGAACGCTTGGTGAAGGGAACAACAAGAGAAGTCACGTTCTGAGGATTGGGGACACAGAGAGAACACATTATTCAGGTAATAATTCGAATTACATTCTTCCATGTTGATGTGTATATGGATTTAGGGTTTATGGAACCCTTTTTGTGGCTAGATTGAATGTTACCTTAGTCCCCAAATGATTGGAACCCCGTATTGGGACCTTTAGAGGTCCAGAATGTCCCATGCCTGTGCATTTCGGGAATCAATAGAGGTTTTGGATTGGAATCCTTATGCCTTACGTCAAAATGTAAATTATAAGTCTTAGGGTGTAGCATGAGCACCTAAATGAAGACCTTACGTGATGGACCAGTCTAGAAGGACCAGACCTATGAATGGTCGGAACAATTCTGACCTTAGGAAGCAGTTTGATCGACTGCATGGCATGGACTTGCCGAGTCCGATGAACAGACTCGGCGAGTAGCTTGCAGAATAACTGGGACTCGTCGATCTGTTCTTCAGACTCGGCGAGTGGGGTCGGGGTGGCCCCGTGATTCTGCCAGGAGTAACTCGTCGGGTCAAGGAGGATACTCGACGACTAGAAGGGGAATCTTAGATGATTGGAGGACGTCTATACTCGCCGAGTCGCCATGGCACTCGCCGAGTCCGGTCGAGTTGACCGTGGACCATTGACCAGAGTTGACCTATGTGTGATTTCTTAGGGTCAGTTAACTTGAGAGATAAAAGTGTTAATAAGGGATATATGATATTATAGGGAGTTTGTAGCTCGGCGGATCGGGTATGAGTGATTTCAGGAGTTGCTAGCTTACGGTATCCACGAGGTGAGTCTTCTCACTATACTGTACCCGGAAGGGTTTGACTGTGTGACCGGAAGGTCGAATATGATATGTGATATATGTGATATATGTGTTATAAGTGGTAAGTTAATTACTATGCGTGCTGTGTATGTTTATATGGGCCGGAAGGCAATGTGTTATGGGCCGGAAGGCAATATGTTATGGGCCGAAAGGCAATACGCTATGGGCCGGAAGGCGATTATGTTATGGGCCGGAAGGCGTTGTATTGTGGACCGGAAGGTCAGGGCCTGGAAAGGCGTATATGTGTAAGTTGTATATTGGGGAACTCACTAAGCATTTATGCTTACAGTTGTTATGTATGTGTTTCAGGTACTAGCGAGGACCGTGGGAAGGCGCCGGCATGATGCGTACACACTGATTGATGTTTTGAGATCTTGGGAATTTTATGAATTGTATTTCGACTTAACACTTGAAATAATTATATTGGGTTTGAATAAAAATAATCTAATTGTTTGAAATGAAAATTTTGTTTGAAAAATTTGTGTTGTTACAATTGGTATCAGAGCCTTGGTTTGAGGGATTCGGGTGTACCTTCGGGTGTAACTGAACTCAAACCGAGGATTTGAGGAAAACTTTTTCTTAAAAAAAAAAATAAAGGCATAAACTTTTAAAAATGATAGTGTGGTAAACAAGAAAGAAGCAGTGTGTACGATCAGTCAGCGCCCGAACGGTAAAGATCCCCAAAATACCTTACAATGTTATGTTATGAAATGAATTATGAATTGTTATGCATGCTAGAAGACTATGTATTCATGATAGGACTAGAGTGGCCTGATTTGTGATGCCTTAGTCTAGGGAGTTTGTCGATATGAGATACTTGATAGCGTGCAGGTAGATAGTGCACATCAAAAGTAGAGTACTCACTATTCGGGGTTTGGGGAGGAAGATTTGGGACGAATGCTGATACGGTGTGGTCGGTAGTATTGGGTCCGTACTACCGAAGACACCGGGTCGGTGAGAGACCCAAGTAAGAATCCCTGGATATCGGCGACTGAGTAGGGTTGCGTTATCGAGTACAATTGTACTTGATGGAGTCTCTGATAATTTTATGTTATATTTCAGAGACATCATGGTTACAACACGCCACGGGACAAGTTCGAGCGGTGTGAGTCACGAGGAGATTCGTCAGCTGATTCAGGAGGAGGTAGCTGCAGCGATCCGGGCTGAGATCGCGGAGATGTTTGGGTCTATTAAGACCACCCTGATGGAGACGTTTGAGGAGCGGTACGCCGCACTGACTGAAGCTGCAGCCGCTGCCGCTACCGCAGCTGTGGCCGCTGCCAGGCCACAGGGGGGTGACTCGCTGCTATTTCGGGAATTCAGCAACACGAAACCACCTGAGTTCGATGGGACGCAGGATGCGATTGCTGCGATGAGGTGGATCGCTGATATTGAGGGGTGCTTCTACACTTGTTCATGCCCAGAGCACCTGAGGGTACGGTTCGCTGTGAACCAGCTACGTCTGGGAGCGAAGGATTGGTGGAAGTTCGTGACGGCGAACTTCACTTTGGCGGAGATTACAGCAGTGACATGGGAGAGGTTTACTGCCATGTTCAGGGACGAGTACGTTCCCCCAGTGGAGAGGGAACGATTGGTTCAGGAGTTCTTGACCCTTAAGCAGGGTACTGATTCGGTTGCAGTGGTCACGCGGAAGTTTCATGAGAGGGCGATGTTCTGCCCCGAGTTGGTGTCTACAGAGCATTCGCGGATGAGCCGGTACTTAGGTGTTTTGAGGAGGGATATCCGGGAGTTTGTGTCGAACTCCACCTATCATACTTTTGCTGAGCTTCAGGCGAATGCCAGGAAGCGCGAGATCGAGTTGGAGACCCAGGCCAGGGAGGAGGCCGAGTCTCAGCAGGTGGACCGGCGGCCGGCTCAGTCTCAGCCGGCAGCCAAGCGGACCAAGTCCTCCGATTCTAGGACGGGAGGTCCGAAGGGCCGCACTTGCGGAAAGTGCGGCAAGGGTCATGATGGGGCGTGTCGAGCTGGTGTTTGCTACAAGTGTGGCAAGGAGGGACACATCGCCAGGGATTGCCCTAAGGGGTTTATGGTTTGCTTTCATTGCAACCAGACAGGCCATCGGAAGGCCGAGTGCCCTCAGCTTCGTCAGGGATCTACACCTATTGCCAGGATTACTGAGACTCGACCGGCGAAGGTCGAGGCCCCGAGGGCTCGCGGGAGAGCCTTTCAGCTGACTGCGGAGGAGGTCCGCGTTGCGCCCGATGTTGTGGCAGGTATGCTGTAATTCATGTATTTATTTAAAGTCGAAATGTATGCTTATGTTATTATATGTGTAGGTACTTTTCTTGTGAACTCTGTGCCTGCTCTAGTGTTATTTGACTCGGGTGCGAGTAGGTCCTTTGTATCTTTAGCTTTTAGTCAGCATATCAGCATTAGTCGTGGGTCGTTAAGTTGGCCTCTGAGAGTTTCTATAGCGGCCGAGAGAGTGATTTGTGCCACGGAGGTTCTTCGGGGATGCGTGCTAGAGATTTTCGGGGTTGAGTTTCCAATTGACCTGATTCCTATTGTGATGGGTGATGTCTGTGTCATCGTGGGCATGGACTGGTTGAGCCGATTCAGCGTTGTCTTCGATTGTGAGCGTCAGCTGGTGACTATACGAGACCCTAGTGGGGGAGTTCTTACGGTGTACGGCGAGGGTACCCGTTCGAGATCAGCTTTTTGTTCGGCCGCTAGGGCGAGGCAATGTCTACAGCAGGGATGTAAGGGTTTTGTGGCGTATGTGATGGATACGCGGGAGGCTTCCGAGAGACCGAGGTCAGTGGAGGAGGTCCCAGTGGTGCGTGAGTTTCCGGATGTTTTCCCCGAGGAGTTGTCGGGAGTACCTCCTGCGAGGCAAGTAGATTTTGGTATCGATCTGATTCCGGGGACCGCGCCTATTGCGAAGGTGCCTTATCGTCTCGCACCTCCAGAGATGCAAGAGTTGTCCTCGCAACTCCAAGAGTTTCTGGGGAAGAGATTCATTCGGCCGAGCAGCTCACCGTGGGGAGCACCTATTCTGTTCGTCAAGAAGAAGGATGGTTCACACCGGATGTGCATTGATTACCGGGGGTTGAACAAAGTGACGGTCAAGAACCGTTACCCGTTACCGAGGATCGATGATTTATTCGATCAGTTGCAAGGGGCATCTTGGTTTTCTAAGATTGACCTGAGGTCAAGGTACCATCAGGTGAGAGTGCGGGATGAGGACGTCCAGAAGACAGCATTTAGGACGCGATATGGGCATTATGAGTTTGTGGTGATGCCTTTCGGGCTCACCAATGCCCCGGCTGTGTTCATGGACCTCATGAACAGGGTATGCTGGTCGATGTTGGATCGGTCAGTGATTGTATTTATCGACAACATCCTAGTGTATTCGCGATCTAGAGAGCAGCATGAGGAACATTTGCAGGAGGTCCTTGAGGTATTGAGGTCGGAGAAGCTATATGCAAAGTTCTCCAAATGTGAATTCTGGTTGCGGGAGGTCCAATTTCTTGGACATGTTGTTAATCAGGAAGAGATATTGGTCGATCCGGCCAAGGTTGAGGCTGTGATGAGTTGGGAGGTGCCGAAGTCACCCTCTGAGATCAGGAGTTTCCTTGGGTTGGCGGGGTACTATCGGAGGTTTATTAAGGACTTCTCCAAGATCGCAGTGCCGCTCACCAGATTGACTCGGAAGGGTGTTGCATTCTCATGGGGACCCGAGCAACAGACTTCCTTTGAGACACTTCGTCAGAGACTGTGTGAAGCCCCGGTATTAGCTCTCCCGGAAGGGATGGAAGATTTTGTTGTATGGTAGGAGGTGTCGGACCCCCATTTGCTGGGGATAGGTGGGACAGAGAGTGATGGGCAGTACAGAGATCATACTTCAGACGATAGAGCAGATTCACCAGGTTAGACAAAGATTATTGGCCGCCCAGAGCCGACAGAAGAGTTATGCGGACATGCGCCGGTCCGAGCTTGAATTTCAGGTTGGCGACTTTGTTCTCCTGAAGGTTTCTCCTTGGAAAGGAGTGATCCGGTTCAGGAAGAGGGGCAAGTTGGGGCCTCGGTTTATAGGTCCATTTCGTGTGATTGCAAGGGTAGGCCGGGTAGCCTATCGATTGGAGTTGCCAGCAGAGTTGGGACAGATCCACAATACTTTTCATGTATCGCAATTGAGGAAGTGTATAGCCGATGAATCGGCCTGTTTCATGTCCGCAAATCGTATTCATGTCCGACCCCCCTTCTCTGTTGGCGAATCGACTTCAGCTCCTGTACTTCTTTCTTTAGGGCCGTCAGTGGTTCCATTAGAGGATATTCAGGTGGATGCGAACCTGAATTACGCCGAGAGACCAATGGCCATCAGGGATCGGAAGATCAAGGTTCTGAGGAACAAGGAGGTACCTCTGGTGTTGGTTCAGTGGCAACACCGGAAGGGATCGGAAATGACTTGGGAACCGGAGCGTGAGATGCGGGAGCAGCATCCGGAGTTATTTTCAGAGTGAGACTTCGAGGGCGAAGTCTAATCCTAGTGGGGGAGAATTGTAACAGCCCGGAATCTCAGGTATTGTTTAAATTGTGTTTTGGGGTGTTTTAAGAGGGGACTCGGCGAGTTGGAGCCAGACTCGCCGAGTAGGACCGCAGACCTGGTCGCGGGTTCGCAACTGGACTCGACGAGTCCAGATATGGACTCGGCGAGTCTGCGCTGTTCAGCAGAAACCCTAGCCGTTCAGTTTTGGGACGTATAAAAAGGACTTATAGGTCGTCATTGTTCGTTTTAGCCTTCTGAGAAGAACTCTAATTCGATTGTGTGCATCTGGAGCAAGGTTGAAGACCATTGTTGAGTTTGGAAGAGTTGTTGTGCAAGGAAGAGAAGGCTTGGTGAAGGGAACAACAAGAGAAGTCACATTCTGAGGATTGGGGACACAGAGAGAACACATTATTCAGGTAATAATTCGAATTACATTCTTCCATGTTGATGTGTATATGGATTTAGGGTTTATGGAACCCTTTTGTGGCTAGATTGAATGTTACCTTAGTCCCCAAACGATTGGAACCCCGTATTGGGACCTTTAGAGGTCCAGAATGTCCCATGCCTGTGCATTTCGGGAATCAATAGAGGTTTTGGATTGGAATCCTTATTCCGTACGTCAAAATGTAAATTATAAGTCTTGGGGTGTAGCATGAGCACCTAAATGAAGACCTTACGTGATGGACCAGTCTAGAAGGACCAGACCTATGAATGGTCGGAACAATTCTGACCTTAGGAAGCAGTTTGATCGACTGCATGGCATGGACTCGCCGAGTCCGATGAACAGACTCGGCGAGTAGCTTGCAGAATAACTGGGACTTGTCGATCTGTTCTTCAGACTCGGCGAGTGGGGTCGGGGTGGCCCCGTGATTCTGCCAGGAGTAACTCGTCGGGTCAAGGAGGATACTCAACGAGTAGAAGGGGAATCTTAGATGATTGGAGGACGTCTAGACTCGCCGAGTCCGGTCGAGTTGACCGTGGACCATTGATCAGAGTTGACCTATGTGTGATTTCTTAGGGTCAGTTAACTTGAGAGATAAAAGTGTTAATAAGGGATATATGATATTATAGGGAGTTTGTAGCTCGGCGGATCGGGTACGAGTGATTTCAGGAGTTGCTAGCTTACGGTATCCACGAGGTGAGTCTTCTCACTATGCTGTACCCGGAAGGGTTTGACTGTGTGACCGGAAGGTCGAATATGATATGTGATATATGTGATATATGTGTTATAAGTGGTAAGTTAATTACTATGCGTGATGTGTATGTTTATATGGGCCGGAAGGCAATGTGTTATGGGCCGGAAGGCAATATGTTATGGGCCGAAAGGCAATACGCTATGGGCCGGAAGGCGATTATGTTATGGGCCGGAAGGCGTTGTATTGTGGACCGGAAGGTCAGGGCCTGGAAAGGCGTATATGTGTAAGTTGTATATTGGGGAACTCACTAAGCATTTATGCTTACAGTTGTAATGTATGTGTTTCAGGTACTAGCGAGGACCGTGGGAAGGCGCCGGCATGATGCGTACACACTGATTGATGTTTTGAGATCTTGGGAATTTTATGAATTGTATTTCGACTTAACACTTGAAATAATTATATTGGGTTTGAATAAAAATAATCTAATTGTTTGGAATGAAAATTTTGTTTGAAAAATTTGCGTTGTTACAATTGGTATCAGAGCCTTGGTTTGAGGGATTCGGGTGTACCTTCGGGTGTAACTGAACTCAAACCGAGGATTTGAGGAAAACTTTTTCTTAAAAAAAAAATAAAGGCATAAACTTTTAAAAATGATAGTGTGGTAAACAAGAAAGAAGCAGTGTGTACGATCAGTCAGCGCCCGAACGGTAAAGATCCCCAAAATACCTTACAATGTTATGTTATGAAATGAATTATGAATTGTTATGCATGCTATAAGACTAGGTATTCATGATAGGACTAGAGTGGCCTGATTTGTGATGCCTTAGTCTAGGGAGTTTGTCGATATGAGATACTTGATAGCGTGCAGGTAGATAGTGCACATCAAAAGTAGAGTACTCACTATTCGGGGTTTGGGGAGGAAGATTTGGGACGAATGCTGATACGGTGTGGTCGGTAGTATTGGGTCCGTACTACCGAAGACACCGGGTCGGTGAGAGACCCAAGTAAGAATCCCTGGATATCGGCGACTGAGTAGGGTTGCGTTATCGAGTACAATTGTACTTGATGGAGTCTCTGATAATTTTATGTTATATTTCAGAGACATCATGGTTACAACACGCCACGGGACAAGTTCGAGCGGTGTGAGTCACGAGGAGATTCGTCAGCTGATTCAGGAGGAGGTAGCTGCAGCGATCCGGGCTGAGATCGCGGAGATGTTTGGGTCTATTAAGACCACCCTGATGGAGACGTTTGAGGAGCGGTACGCCGCACTGACTGAAGCTGCAGCCGCTGCCACTACCGCAGCTGTGGCCGCTGCCAGGCCACAGGGGGGTGACTCGCTGCTATTTCGGGAATTCAGCAACACGAAACCACCTGAGTTCGATGGGACGCAGGATCCGATTGCTGCGATGAGGTGAATCGCTGATATTGAGGGGTGCTTCTACACTTGTTCATGCCCAGAGCACCTGAGGGTACGGTTCGCTTTGAACCAGCTCCGTCTGGGAGCGAAGGATTGGTGGAAGTTCGTGACGGCGAACTTCACTTTGGCGGAGATTACAGCAGTGACATGGGAGAGGTTTACTGCCATGTTCAGGGACGAGTACGTTCCCCCAGTGGAGAGGGAACGATTGTTTCGGGAGTTCTTGACCCATAAGCAGGGTACTGATTCGGTTGCAGTGGTCACGCGGAAGTTTCATGAGAGGGCGATGTTCTGCCCCGAGCTGGTGTCTACAGAGCATTCGTGGATGAGCCGGTACTTGGGTGTTTTGAGGAGGGATATCCGGGAGTTTGTGTCGAACTCCACCTATCATACTTTTGCTGAGCTTCAGGCGAATGCCAGGAAGCGCGAGATCGAGTTGGAGACCCAGGCCAGGGAGGAGGCCGAGTCTCAGCAGGTGGACCGGCGGCCGGCTCAGTCTCAGCCGGCAGCCAAGCGGACCAAGTCCTCCGATTCGAGGACGGGAGGTCCGAAGGGCCGCACTTGCGGAAAGTGCGGCAAGGGTCATGATGGGGCGTGTCGAGCTGGTGTTTGCTACAAGTGTGGCAAGGAGGGACACATCGCCAGGGATTGCCCTAAGGGGTTTATGGTTTGCTTTCATTGCAACCAGAAAGGCCATCGGAAGGCCGAGTACCCTCAGCTTCGTCAGGGATCTACACCTATTGCCAGGATTACTGAGACTCGACCGGCGAAGGTTGAGGCCCCGAGGGCTCGCGGGAGAGCCTTTCAGCTGACTGCGGAGGAGGTCCGCGTTGCGCTCGATGTTGTGGCAGGTATGCTGTAATTCATGTATTTATTAAAAGTCGAAATGTATGCTTATGTTATTATATGTGTAGGTACTTTTCTTGTGAACTCTGTGCCTGCTCTAGTGTTATTTGACTCGGGTGCGAGTAGGTCCTTTGTATCTTTAGCTTTTAGTCAGCATATCAGCATTAGTCGTGGGTCGTTAAGTTGGCCTCTGAGAGTTTCTATAGCGGCCGAGAGAGTGATTTGTGCCACGGAGGTTCTTCGGGGATGCGTGCTAGAGATTTTCGGGGTTGAGTTTCCAATTGACCTGATTCCTATTGCGATGGGTGATGTCTGTGTCATCGTGGGCATGGACTGGTTGAGCCGATTCAGCGTTGTCATCGATTGTGAGCGTCAGCTGGTGACTATACGAGACCCTAGTGGGGGAGTTCTTACGGTGTACGGCGAGGGTACCCGTTCGAGATCAGCTTTTTGTTCGGCCGCTAGGGCGAGGCAATGTCTACAACAGGGATGTAAGGGTTTTGTGGCGTATGTGATGGATACGCGGGAGGCTTCCGAGAGACCGAGGTCAGTGGAGGAGATCCCAGTGGTGCGTGAGTTTCCGGATGTTTTCCCCGAGGAGTTGTCGGGAGTACCTCCTGCGAGGCAAGTAGAGTTTGGTATCAATCTGATTCCGGGGGCCGCGCCTATTGCGAAGGTGCCTTATCGTCTCGCACCTCCAGAGATGCAAGAGTTGTCCTCGCAACTCCAAGAGTTTCTGGGGAAGAGATTCATTCGGCCGAGCAGCTCGCCGTGGGGAGCACCTATTCTGTTCGTCAAGAAGAAGGATGGTTCACACCGGATGTGCATTGATTACCGGGGGTTGAACAAAGTGACGGTCAAGAACCGTTACCCGTTACCGAGGATCGATGATTTATTCGATCAATTGCAAGGGGCATCTTGGTTTTCTAAGATTGACCTGAGGTCAGGGTACCATCAGGTGAGAGTGCGGGATGAGGACGTCCAGAAGACAGCATTTAGGACGCGATATGGGCATTATGAGTTTGTGGTGATGCCTTTCGGGCTCACCAATGCCCCGGCTGTGTTCATGGACCTCATGAACAGGGTATGCAGGTCGATGTTGGATCGGTCAGTGATTGTATTTATCGACGACATCCTAGTGTATTCGCGATCTAGAGAGCAGCATGAGGAACATTTGCAGGAGGTCCTTGAGGTATTGAGGTCGGAGAAGCTATATGCAAAGTTCTCCAAATGTGAATTCTGGTTGCGGGAGGTCCAATTTCTTGGACATGTTGTTAATCAGGAAGAGATATTGGTCGATCCGGCCAAGGTTGAGGCTGTGATGAGTTGGGAGGTGCCGAAGTCACCCTCTGAGATCAGGAGTTTCCTTGGGTTGGCGGGGTACTATCGGAGGTTTATTAAGGACTTCTCCAAGATCGCAGTGCCGCTCACCAGATTGACTCGGAAGGGTGTTGCATTCTCATGGGGACCCGAGCAACAGACTTCCTTTGAGACACTTCGTCAGAGACTGTGTGAAGCCCCGGTATTAGCTCTCCCGGAAGGGATGGAAGATTTTGTTGTATGGTAGGAGGTGTCGGACCCCCATTTGCTGGGGATAGGTGGGACAGAGAGTGATGGGCAGTACAGAGATCATACTTCAGACGACAGAGCAGATTCAGCAGGTTAGACAAAGATTATTGGCCGCCCAGAGCCGACAGAAGAGTTATGCGGACAGGCGCCGGTCCGAGCTTGAATTTCAGGTTGGCGACTTCGTTCTCCTGAAGGTTTCTCCTTGGAAAGGAGTGATCCGGTTCAGGAAGAGGGGCAAGTTGGGGCCTCGGTTTATAGGTCCATTTCGTGTGATTGCAAGGGTAGGCCGGGTAGCCTATCGATTGGAGTTGCCAGCAGAGTTGGGACAGATCCACAATACTTTTCATGTATCGCAATTGAGGAAGTGTATAGCCGATGAATCGGCCTGTTTCATGTCCGCAAATCGTATTCATGTCCGACCCCCCTTCTCTGTTGGCGAATCGACTTCATCTCCTGTACTTCTTTCTTTAGGGCCGTCACTGGTTCCATTAGAGGATATTCAGGTGGATGCGAGCCTGAATTACGCCGAGAGACCAGTGGCCATCAGGGATCGGAAGATCAAGGTTCTGAGGAACAAGGAGGTACCTCTGGTGTTGGTTCAGTGGCAACACCGGAAGGGATCGGAAATGACTTGGGAGCCGGAGCGTGAGATGCGGGAGCAGCATCCGGAGTTATTTTCAGAGTGAGACTTCGAGGGCGAAGTCTAATCCTAGTGGGGGAGAATTGTAACAGCCCGGAATCTCAGGTATAGTTTAAATTGTGTTTTGGGGTGTTTTAAGAGGGGACTCGGCGAGTTGGAGCCAGACTCGCCGAGTAGGACCGCAGACCTGGTCGCGGGTTCGCAACTGGACTCGACGAGTCCAGATATGGACTCGGCGAGTCTGCGCTGTTCAGCGGAAACCCTAGCCGTTCAGTTTTGGGACGTATAAAAAGGACTTATAGGCCGTCATTGTTCGTTTTAGCCTTCTGAGAAGAACCCTAATTCGATTGTGTGCATCTGGAGCAAGGTTGAAGACCATTGTTGAGTTTGGAAGAGTTGTTGTGCAAGGAAGAGAAGGCTTGGTGAAGGGAACAACAAGAGAAGTCACATTCTGAGGATTGGGGACACAGAGAGAACACATTATTCAGGTAATAATTCGAATTACATTCTTCCATGTTGATGTGTATATGGATTTAGGGTTTATGGAACCCTTTTTGTGGCTAGATTGAATGTTACCTTAGTCCCCAAACGATTGGAACCCCGTATTGGGACCTTTAGAGGTCCAGAATGTCCCATGCCTGTGCATTTCGGGAATCAATAGAGGTTTTGGATTGGAATCCTTATTCCGTACGTCAAAATGTAAATTATAAGTCTTGGGGTGTAGCATGAGCACCTAAATGAAGACCTTACGTGATGGACCAGTCTAGAAGGACCAGACCTATGAATGGTCGGAACAATTCTGACCTTAGGAAGCAGTTTGATCGACTGCATGGCATGGACTCGCCGAGTCCGATGAACAGACTCGGCGAGTAGCTTGCAGAATAACTGGGACTTGTCGATCTGTTCTTCAGACTCGGCGAGTGGGGTCGGGGTGTCCCCGTGATTCTGCCAGGAGTAACTCGTCGGGTCAAGGAGGATACTCAACGAGTAGAAGGGGAATCTTAGATGATTGGAGGACGTCTAGACTCGCCGAGTCCGGTCGAGTTGACCGTGGACCATTGATCAGAGTTGACCTATGTGTGATTTCTTAGGGTCAGTTAACTTGAGAGATAAAAGTGTTAATAAGGGATATATGATATTATAGGGAGTTTGTAGCTCGGCGGATCGGGTACGAGTGATTTCAGGAGTTGCTAGCTTACGGTATCCACGAGGTGAGTCTTCTCACTATACTGTACCCGGAAGGGTTTGACTGTGTGACCGGAAGGTCGAATATGATATGTGATATATGTGATATATGTGTTATAAGTGGTAAGTTAATTACTATGCGTGATGTGTATGTTTATATGGGCCGGAAGGCAATGTGTTATGGGCCGGAAGGCAATATGTTATGGGCCGAAAGGCAATACGCTATGGGCCGGAAGGCGATTATGTTATGGGCCGGAAGGCGTTGTATTGTGGACCGGAAGGTCAGGGCCTGGAAAGGCGTATATGTGTAAGTTGTATATTGGGGAACTCACTAAGCATTTATGCGTACAGTTGTTATGTATGTGTTTCAGGTACTAGCGAGGACCGTGGGAAGGCGCCGGTATGATGCGTACACACTGATTGATGTTTTGAGATCTTGGGAATTTTATGAATTGTATTTCGACTTAACACTTGAAATAATTATATTGGGTTTGAATAAAAATAATCTAATTGTTTGAAATGAAAAATTTATTTGAAAAATTTGCGTTGTTACAAAATCTCTCCAAGAATGTCAAATCTCTCCCCAATCTCTCCAAGTAAGTGAAATCTCTCTCAAATATCTCTTTGTATGAGAAATCTCTCCAAGAATGTCAAATCTCTACCAAATCTCTCCAAGTATGTGAAATCTCTCTCAAATATCTCTTTGTATGAAAAATCTCTCCAAGAATGTCAAATCTTTCCCAAATCTCTCCAAGTATGTGAAATCTCTCTCAAATATCTCTTTGTATGAGAAATCTCTCCAAGAATGTCTCATCTATTCCAAATCTCTACAAGTATGTGAAATCTCTCCCAAATCTCTCTCAAAAGTTTCCATAACTTTTTGGAATCAATCGGGTCATTCCGACTCTTAACCGGGTCAAAAACGGCTCAAAACGGAGTGAAAACGAGTAAAATAGGCTTTAGGATTTGAAACCCCTCTTAGGGCCGAAAGTCCTCTTAGGAACCGAAAGTAAGGAGAGAAGCCTCTCGGACCGAAAGTAAGGAGAGAAGCCTCTCGGTCTCTGCTCCTCCCTCTCGGTCTCTGCCCCCACCTCTCGGTTCCTTGCCCCTCTCGGTTCTACCCCTCCCTCCTCTCGGTTCTAGCATCAGAAGACCGAACCTCGGCCAGATTTCGGAATTTTGTCACTTTTAGCCCATTTTTGATATTTTTAACATTTTAAGCCCGTTTTTAATTATTTTAACGCGGGATTTTCACCTAAAATCATATTTTAACATAATAAACCCTATATATTCACAATTTAATCATATTTTCAAAAAAATCTTTATTTAAATAATAAAAGCAAGTGGGTAAAGTACATAGAGGTGGAGTGTTGACTTTGCTTTACCTTCTGACACAAGCAACCACTCCCACACCCACTCTATGACCAGCCACACCTCCCCACCTTACCTAGGTCACATCAATGTCCTTTCCACTCAATTATCACTCTTTCCCACGTTTTTGAGAGCTGGATATTCATCCTTTCTCCTCACTTCCCTCATTTTCCCTCCTTTCACCAAAAAGATCAAACTCTTTTATCACTCACTTCCTCTCTCTAGAATTCGAGATTCAAGGGCTGATCTTGGGTTTTTCCTTCACATTTGGTAAGTATAATCCATTCTCCTTATGATTATTTCACTTCTTCTACTCAAATCATGGATATCTTACACAAACTCCATCATAATTGTGTTAGATCTTCGAATCTTCAAGTGATTCTTCAAGTGTTCTTGGGTTGAACACTTCTCTTCTTCAACACTTATCTACTGAAATCAATCAAGGTGAGTTCGTACCCCTACATTTTAATGTTTTCTCAAGTTTTTAAAGGGGGGAATACAAGTTAAAACACCAGGAACATAACTAAGCTTTTCTAACAGCCTTAATCAGAAAAGTTCAACTCCATTCACGGACTGTTTTGGACAACTTAAACATTTTAATATTCCAAACTGTTTTAGGTGCACGTAGTTCCACTTCTTAGCTTTAAAATGACTACTTGCACATCTCCACACGATTTTTCGACAATTTATGGTGCTTTTGACAAAACAGCCTGTCTTTTCAAACACAAACCCGGACCAGTCTATGAATATGAACATTTTATTACAAGTTAAAGGCTTCCAAAAATCATGATAAAAATTATGAGTAAACTAGACCCATTTTGGGAACTGTCAGAATTTACGGATCTAGTTTTCGACTTCGTATGATCTTTCTATGATTTTTCCAAAATAGTGTAGAATGGTTAAAGTTAGCTAACAGCATATAAATATCATAACACTTTGTATTATGTTGAGCAAAGTGTATAATCATAAGTTCTAATTATTGAATGTGTTTCCTTCTTAGTTTATCATTATAAACTGAAACTCAGTTATTCATGATAAGATTATTCATTCATTTTAGAACACGTATATTAAACTATAAAAAGTATAGTTTAATGGATTCATAACAATAATGCATTTTCATAAAAGAGTTCTTACATATTATAAACATTTTAGATAAACTATAATAGGTATAGTTTATGATACATCACTTAACACACGCGTACAAAAAGGGTATATCCATACAGAAAAGATTTACATTCACACACATTACACGTAAACTTGTTAACCTAAATTGTGAGACATTCTCTTCTCGTACGTCCGAGTGCGCGATATAATTCCTGTTAGTTATAATCAGAGTCTCCTGGAGGGAGAACGTGATACTTGTATATAGATCTATATTGGGGTTGACACCCCACACCTTGCTGCTAGCTACAGTGAGACCTGCAGGACTACGGGTGACAAATGTCATTTCAGTTTCACGACGCCTGAGAAACGTCGTGGCAGGTTCGTTCAGTCATAGTATAATTATAGCGACTCACATAGGGATATAACAATCCATAAAGTTTACGGGATTTTCATAAAACCTAAATGGGTTTTTTGACGATTTAAAATCACATTTTATCTCAGTAAGTACAGATATACTGTACACTTTCGGTTTTGGTAATTATGATTACACATAATTTGAAACCACATTTATACCTTTACGTATGGCCAATACTTGTTATTTCTCGGTTCTGCAATTTAGGACTACATATACATAAAGTATTAACAAACATAAGAATCTATGGGAACTTTATTTAATTCAAGCATGTTTTATTTCGATTTAAACACATACCATTTTCTATTAGTAAGAGAGGTTACTTATACATTTTAGTCTTCGGTTATTGTAACAGCCGGATCCCCAGGTACCTTCATTTTCATATTTTTGATATTCTGTGAGGGGACTCGGCGAGTTGGAGGTCGAACTCGCTGAGTCGGGTAGCAGTTTTGGGTGGAGGTTCGCGTCCGGACTCGGCGAGTCCAAGGGATGGACTCGGCGAGTCCGTGCTGTTTAATGAAACCCTAATTTCCCGGTCCTAAGCCCTATTTAAAGGACCTTATGGCCTTCATTTGTGGCCACCTTGAACCCTAAGAGCACCCATACGACTGTGAGCCCTTGTGAGTGTCTTTGGAGGCCATTTGTTCATCATTTTGTGTATTATTGCAAGAAAGGAGGGAAAGGATCAAGCTTGAAGATTTGGGGAGCTTGGATCTGTTGGATAAGGTGTCTAAGTCCATAACTATTTCTGGTATGTACTTGACCTGACCCAGCATGGTCCATTTGGGTTGCATGGCACCGTGCAATTGGATAGACTAAATGAGAGAAATAACACTTGGAGATTATTAATATATTATAAGTTCTAATATATTAATAATATTATTTGATTAGTTTGATCAAGAATTAATTTAGAATTAATTATGTGATCAAAAGATAACTAATTAAATATATGGGTTGATTATGTAAATCATCCATATCTTGTATAGTGGGCTAAAAGGCTCCATGGACTATCAAGTTGGGTTCCACCCATAGGATGCTCCATGGATGCTCCATGGGAGTTACAAACCCATGGGTCATGGAAATGAAGAGTCATGACACATTAGGGTGTAACCCTAGATGTGTCAACACTATATCAGAAACATGTTCTCCACCTAAAATCGGTTACACTAAGAAACAAGAGGGCTTGGCCGATTTTGAGAAGTGTGTGTTCTCTCATAAGTTCTTCCAAGAGCATTTGGTGTTGTGTGAAGCATTTGAGGCATCACACTTGGGGTGCTAGGCTCACAAGGTTTCAAGGAACACAAACAACAACAAGGTAAGTTATTCTATCTATACTTTAAGTTAAAATTGTTCCCCATGTATGCTAGATAGGAATATAACCTTGGAATTCAACTTTGCATGATAATTAGACAAACATAGATCCAAGGTTATTAGGGTTGCATGTACACTTAGGAAGTGTTAGAATGCTCAAAACCCATCAGTGGTATCAGAGCCTAGGCTTGTTTGCTCTTATTTGTGCTTAAAAGTTGAAAAAAGAATCGAAAATCTTGCTGTCTACGAGTGGACTCGTCGAGTCTATAGGGGGGACTCGTCGAGTTCATGAGTATCTTCAACCAACTCGGCGAGTGAGTTCATGCACTCGGCGAGTAGGGTCGACTGATTGCAGAATTTCGATTTAGTTGCTGGAAATGAATTAGAAACATTACCCTAAACTGTTTTGGTAATTGAAAACTTGTTTTTGGTGGTGTAATGTCTTTGCTAATTCATTTACAACAACTAGTTATCAAAATTACAAAGTTTTAAATGTAATTTTTGATTGTGTTCATATTCATGTTCTTGTTCTTATGATGTTTTAGATGATCATAGGAATTATTTGTAACCTATGTGGTAGATTAATTCTTGATCATAATGTGTTTTAATGGAGTCCATAACTTGTCCTCAAGTTATGGAAAACCAAGAGTCACACTTGAATTAAAACCATTAAAACAAACACGAGAGTTAGAAAAATGAAGAGTCTTCATTTTATTACTCTATTAAACTCATAAGTTACAAGAAATGAAAAAGTTTTGAAAGTTACAAAACTTGCCCTCAAGTTTTGGAACAAGAAAAGTTAAGTTAAAACTTTAAAGTTCCAACCCCTAGAATTTTAAAAGTTAAAATTCAACCCTTATACTTATATTATGATGATTTAATAATTATATATGTGTGTATAAGAATAAAGTCGTCTTACCGCTAGTACGCCTCATTCACGAAGCCGGTCTATAAGGTGGGTATAAGGTTGTTGCCTATAAAATGGTGACTTAATGGGTGTCTACTCTCACCCACCGCTTGCTTGACTGGTGGAGGGTCGTTAGCCGAACGGGTAAGACAAGGACTTATAAATTCTCATTCAAAGTATGATGAATATTATAAAGTAACTAAAATGTTTTATTAAATTCCCAATCTTAGTTACTTTAGGAAAATGTGAATAAGGTGCTAATCCATGAAATTACACTTTACACTTTGTCTAAGTCGTTGGTGGAGCGTGTGTGGTTAACCGGCACACTAACTTGGACTTAACAAGGTAGGTAAAGGGTGACTTAAGATTTATTATAGTACCGGTGGAGCGTGTGTGGTTTACCGGCACATCGATTGAGTGATAAACTTTAAGGGTACCAAGTGATTTGCATGGTTACTTCACACCTCGTTTTGTGATCCTCGGTATCCCAATCACAAAACTTGGAGGGCACTCTCGAGATTGAAACATGCCTTTGAAAAGTTCATTGAATCTCAAAGAATCTAGGAATTTCTAAAAATCCAATAAAACCTAATATCTAATATTTCGGTTTTCGTGGTGGAAATTGGTGAATCATCATTCACCTACCTTTCAAATATAGTATAGCTTAGATTACGGCATACCTCTTCTAAGTTATATTATATTGTGATTGGATCCTAGCCTTAATATTACATTTGGGTGTTTTATTAAGGACTCTCTTAAATCTATACTAAACTTGTTCTTCTCTTTCAGATGTCTTCAAATAATGCTTCTGGCTCGAATCCTAATGGCTCCTTTACTCTTATGAGTTTGTGTGGGAAAGTCACCTTTGATGGATCCAACTTCAATGAATGGATCAGAAACATCAGGATGATTACCCGCTACGAGGACAAAGAATATGTCCTTGACAAGAAGCTTAAGGAAATTGATGAGTCCACTGCAACTCCCCAGGAGATCGCTGACTTTCATACTCATGAAAGAGATGCAACCAAGGTGGCTTGCATCATGTTGGCCACAATGACAGCAGAACTCCAAAAGTCCTATGAGGATTTCTACCCTTATGAAATGCACCAAGATTTGATGGAAAGATACCATCAAAGTGCACGACAAGAGAGGTACGAAATCATCTGCTCCATGATAACAACCATGATGAAGGACGGAGATTCCGTCACGAGCCACATGCAGAAAATGCAAAGGTATGTGGATCGTTTGCTGAAGCTTAATGTGAACTTCCCTGAGGAGCTTGCAATAGATATCATTTTGCACTCCTTACCATCGTGCTATGATCAATTCCGCATGACATATCACATGAACAAGGAAGAGGTCACCCTCAGCAAACTTCAGGGACTTCTCAAGACCGCAGAAACAGGTCTTAAGGGGAAGTCGGTTGCTATCACTCCTACTCCAAACTCAACTCCGGTTTTGGCAATCGGGCAAAGTCGAGGGAGGAAGAGAAAGAGATCTTCGAAGGGTACCAAGGCTCGGACTGTAACAGCCCGGAATTTCAGGTATTGTTTTAAAACTATTTTTGGGACATTTTAGGAAGGGACTCGGCGAGTTGGTGCCTGACTCGCCGAGTAGGACCACAGGCTTGGTCACGGATGCACGACTGGACTCGACGAGTCCAGATATGGACTCGGCGAGTCGACGCTGTTCAACAGAAACCCTAGCCGTTTAGTTTGGAACGTATATAATGCCTCTTAGGCCGTCATTATACGTTTTTTTAGCCGATTGTGAAGAACCTAAGCATCTGTGAACGACTAGAGGAGAAGGGAAGGCTATTGGGACCTTGAGGAGATTGTTAGGCAAGAAGAGGCAAGGTTTTGGTCAAAGGAAGATCAAGAGGATTAAGTTCTGAAGGTTGGGGACACGGAGAACACATTTTTCAGGTAATACTCGGACCATTTCTGTCGTTTTGGTGTTGTACACGAATCTAGGGTTTATGAGACCCATTTGGGGATTTGATAGAATATTGTGTGTTACCCAGTCGTTTATACCCCAGTGATAGGATACTTAGATGTCCAGAAAGCCCCATGAGTGCATGTCTCGGGACCATGCATATTTCAGGGAGCAGGTGATTGACTGCATGGCACGGACTCGCCGAGTCCAATGATCAGACTCGGCGAGTAGCTTGAAGATTTACAGGGACTCGCCGAGTTATTCTTCAGACTCGGCGAGTAGTTGAGGATTCATTGGAACTCATCGAGTCTCCTTCGGACTCAGCGAGTGGAGTCGGGGTGGCCCCGCGATTCTTCCACGAGGACCTCGTCGAGTCAAGAGGGATACTCGACGAGTAGAAAGGGAAACAACAGGGGAAGTTGGGGAGGACGTTTAGACTCGTCGAGTCGCCTCTGTACTCGACGAGTCCGGTCAAGTTGACCGTTGACCAGAGTTGACCTGCATGTAATTTCGTAGGGTCAGTTGTCTTGTTTGATAAGATTGTTAATAAGGGTATATGGTATTATAGGGAGACTGCAGATCGGCGGACTGAGTGCAAGTGGTTTCAAGAGTTTATAGTTTACATACTACGAGGTGAGTCTTCTCACTATACTGTACCCGGAAGGGTTTGACTGTGTGACCGGAAGGTCGGATATGCTATGTCTTTTATATGTGCTATAATTGAAAGGAATAGTTGCTATGCATGTTATGTATGTTTCTATGGGCCGGAAGGCAATGTATTATGTGACAGGAAGGTCAGTGATGATTTATGATATATGTGATATATGTGTTAGAGTAAATGCATTATGTGTTATATATGTTTATGGGCCGGAAGGCAATCATGTTATGGGCCAGAAGGAAATTATCTTATGGGCCGGAAGGCAATTATCTTATGGGCCGGAAGGCAATTATCTTATGGGCCGGAAGGCAATTATCTTATGGGCCGGAAGGCAATTATTTTTGGGCCGGAAGGCGATTATTATAAGGGCCGGAAGGCATTGTACTGTGGACCGGAAGGTCCGGGCCTGGAAAGGCGTATATGTGTAAGTGGTATACTGGGGAACTCACTAAGCATTTATGCTTACAAGTTGTATGTATGTGTTTCAGGTACTAGCGAGGACCGTGGGAAGGCGCCGGCGTGACGCGTACACACTGCCATTGTTGAAGATCTTGGGGATTCTTTTAATTGTATTTTGAAATGAAACTTGGAATAAATACTTTTGCTTGAATAAAATAGTTTTATTTTAAATGAAAATTTTATTTGAAAATTTGAGCTATTACACGGACCCTTGATGGCTCTTCTTCAAGTGGAACCAAGAAAGGTTTCATTACTCCTTCTTCTGACCCAAAAGAGGCTGAATGCTTCTATTGCCATGAAAAAGCTCATTGGAAGCGGAACTGCCCAAAGTACCAGCAGGATGTGAAGGATGGGAAAGTCAAACCCAACCATGCAGGTTTTTACACTATCATTTCTAATAACTCACCCCATTCTAAATCTTGGGTCCTTGATACCGGTTGTGGTATTCATATTTGTTGTGACTTGCAGGGACTAAGAAGAAGTGAGAATGTGGAGCAAGGAAGAATAAACTTGATCATGGGGAATAAGAAAGCTTCACCTGTCACCAAGATTGGAGTTTATACTTTATCGCTAAGTAGTGGGTTTAGTTTAGATTTGAATAAGTATTGTTACTCGCCAGGAATGGCAAGAAATATTATTTCCTTTCATGCTTTGTACAAACAAGTGTTTACCTTTTCGTTTAATAATGAAGTTGGTTCTATTGATGCTTTCTTTAATAATGTTCTTTATTTTAAAGCATTACCTTGTGATGGTGTGTATGAAGCTGTGTCTGTTGTAGATAACTTAGGAAATAATGTTTTGTGTATTGATTCTACTAATAATAATAAAGCATCATTATGGCATTGTCGTCTTGGACATATAAGCAAGAAACGCATAGGCCAACTCCAAAAAGATGGAGTCTTGGAGTCGTTTGACCTAAAGTCAAATGATAGTTGCGAATCATGCTTACTTGGAAAAATGACAAAGTCACCCTTCACAGGCTCGTGTGAAAGGGGTGAAGGTTTGTTGGACCTTATACACACGGATGTGTGTGGGCCATTCAAACATGCCACAAGGGATGCTAATCGTTATTATTTGACTTTTACTATTGATTACAGTAGATATGGATATGTCTACTTAATCAAGCATAAGTCAGAGACTTTCGAGAAGTTTAAGGAATTTAAACAGGAAGTCGAGAATCAATTGGGCAGGAACATTAAGATGCTTCGATCCGATCGGGGTGGTGAGTATCTTAGTTCAGAGTTCCTCGACTATTTAAGGGAATGTGGGATTGTCTCACAATTGACACCTCCCAGGACACCGCAGTTGAATGGTGTGGCTGAGAGGCGTAATCGAACCTTGTTGGACATGGTTCGTTCCATGATGAGTCGAGCTTCGCTACCAATCTCATTCTGGGGGTATGCCTTAGAGATTGCCGCCCATATCCTTAATCTAGTCCCTACAAAGAAAGTTGCCAAAACTCCTCACGAGATGTGGACTGGTAAAGTACCTAAACTAGACCACATCAAGATTTGGGGTTGCGAGGCTTTCGTGAGATGCGAGACTCATGATAAGCTCGAACCTCGAAGTGAGAGGTGTATTTTCATCGGCTACCCACAGCAATCATTTGGTTACCTCTTCTACAGACCTAGTGACAATGTGGTCTTTGTAGCAAGAAGAGGAGTCTTTCGAGAAAAAGAGTCTATAAGCCAAGGAGACAGTGGGAGGAAAATTGATCTTGAAGAAATTCAAGAGTCAAGTGGTGATGGAACTTCAAACTCTAGCCCTCAACTTGAGGAGGAAACTCCTGTTGAGCCAATTGACGAATCTGTACCTCTAAGGCGTTCCACGAGAGTTAGGAGTGCACCTGAGCATTACTATGGATTCCATATTACTGCAGAAGGTGAGACACTTATTAGTGATGGGACACTAGTAAGTCAAGATGACCCTAACAGCTACGAGGAAGCCATGGCAGGCCCCGAGTCTTCTAAATGGAAAGAGGCTATGGATAGCGAGATACAATCCATGTATGACAATCAAGTTTGGAACTTGGTTGAGAATGTACCAGGTCGAAAGACTGTAGGGTGCAAATGGGTCTTCAAGAAGAAGACCGACATGGATGGTAAAGTACACACTTATAAGGCTAGACTGGTTGCAAAGGGCTTCTCTCAATTTCCTGGAGTGGATTATGATGAGACCTTTTCTCCGGTAGCCAAGATTAAGTCTATTCGGGTTCTGTTAGCCATAGCCGCATTTCATGACTATGAAATTTGGCAAATGGATGTCAAAACCGCTTTCCTTAATGGAAAGTTGGCTGAAGATGTTTACATGAGTCAGCGAGAGGGTTTTGTTAGCAACGAGTACCCTAATAGAGTGTGTAAGCTTGAGAAGTCCATTTATGGATTAAAGCAAGCACCTCGCAGATGGAATCTTTGCTTTGATGAAAAGGTCAAGGAATTTGGCTTTTCTAGGAGTGAAGATGAATCTTGTGTGTATGTCAAGGCTAGTGGGAGTATAGTTAGCTTTTTGGTATTGTATGTGGATGACATACTATTCATAGGAAACGACATTCCAACCCTGCAAGAAGTAAAGTCCTGGCTTGGAAAGTGTTTCGCTATGAAGGACCTTGGTGAAGCTGCCTATATTTTGGGGATAAGGATCTTGAGAGATCGGAGTAAAAGACTAATTGGACTTAGTCAAAGTACCTACTTGGATAAGGTGCTGAAGAGATTCATAATGCAAGACTCCAAGAAAGGAGAGTTGCCCATCCAGAGTAACGCCAAACTGAGTAAGACACAAAGCCCTAGCACTGAGGCTGAGATAGCACAAATGAGTCGAGTACCTTATGCTTCGGCTGTAGGATCGATCATGTATGCTATGACGTGTACTCGACCTGATGTAGCTTTTGCCCTGAGCATGGTTAGCAGGTTTCAGGGGAACCCTGGCAAGGCACACTGGACTGCGGTAAAGAATATTCTCAAGTACCTACGAAGGACTAAGGACTGGGTCCTTACCCTCGGTGGGAGTGATGACTTGAGAGTTGTAGGGTATAGTGATGCTAGCTTCCAGACTGATAGGGATAACTTCCGCTCTCAGTCGGGCTGGGTCTTTACCCTAAATGGAGGAGCAATTTCTTGGAAGAGTTCCAAGCAAGAGACAGTGGCAAATTCTACTTGTGAATCAGAGTATATTGCAGCTAGCGAGGCGGCAAAGGAGGCGTTATGGCTGAGGAACTTCATTGGAGACCTTGGAGTTGTATCAGCTATTAAAGAGCCGATGGAAATTTTCTGTGATAGTGAAAGTGTTGTTGCCTTAGCCAAGGAACCAAGGGATCACGGGAGATCCAGACACATCGACAGAAAATACCATTTCATCAAACATCGGATCGAAGAAGGACTCCTCGTGGCAAAGAGGGTATCATCAGATGAGAATCCGGCAGATCCCCTCACGAAGGGACTGACTCGGGTTAAGCATCTCCAGCATGCTCGGAGCATAGGGCTAAAGGATGATATTAGATTTAGTAGTTAGATAACCTCGAAATTTGTAAAGTGTAATTGACATCTGATGATGAATAAAAGTGTTTTATTTATGAGTAAAGTGTTGCTATCTCTTGTCGATCATTTACTATATTTCTTTTGCATGTTTTGACTTCCAGAATAATTTTTGTTTGGTATAACATATTATTCAAACCTCCACAGTCGGTCATATGTCGGAAGTAGGTATGAATCAAGACTGTCATGTTTGGTTGTAGAGGTCTTGGACAAGGCTACAGCAATCATGAGTGCTCATAAGCTCTGAGCATTGGACTCAACCCATGCTCACTGGAATCACTTCATGGAATTCTATCTCGAGTGATCGTGAGACGGTAATATCGTATAAGTCTTCAAACCTATAGATGTGATTTGTTACTTACAAGTTGGTTATGCATTGATTGTACGAAAAACGCATTGGTAACTCGATGTTATAAATCGCGCTCTTGTGTGTAATTCAATGAGTGGTAGAACAAACATATGAGTCGAAGTTTATCTGTTCCTTCTTGGATTAGAAGCTGATATCTGGGCCCCTCGATGATTTTGTTTTGACCTATGTGCCGGGCCCGGTCAGAACTAAATTGATGTGTTCAATGAAGTTCTTTGTCAAACAAATCGGAAATCAGGAAACAAACTGTTGGACAATAAGTAAGACATTGTTCCGTGTATTTGTCCGACTGATATCTAGAACAGAGGATTATATGATCACTTATCTTAAATGGCGTACCATCATCTTCTCAGTTTCGAGAAACCTTGTAAAGAGCTACGATTGCCGATCGGTTCCTGAAGTCATACTTGCAGTAATAGTTATTAGACTTATCCAAGTGGGAGACTGTTGGATAAGGTGTCTAAGTCCATAACTATTTCTGGTATGTACTTGACCCGACCCGGCATGGTCCATTTGGGTTGCATGCCACCGTGCAATTGGATAGACTAAATGAGAGAAATAACACTTGGAGATTATTAATATATTATAAGTTCTAATATATTAATAATATTATTTGATTAGTTTGATCAAGAATTAATTTAGAATTAATTATGTGATCAAAAGATAACTAATTAAATATATGGGTTGATTATGTAAATCATCCATATCTTGTATAGTGGGCTAAAAGGCTCCATGGACTATCAAGTTGGGTTCCACCCATAGGATGCTCCATGGATGCTCCATGGGAGTTACAAACCCATGGGTCATGGAAATGAAGAGTCATGACACATTAGGGTGTAACCCTAGATGTGTCAACACTATATAAGAAACATGTTCGCCACCTAAAATCGGTTACACTAAGAAACAAGAGGGCTTGGCTGATTTTGAGAAGTGTGTGTTCTCTCATAAGTTCTTCCAAGACCATTTGGTGTTGTGTGAAGCATTTGAGGCATCACACTTGGGGTGCTAGGCTCACAAGGTTTCAAGGAACACAAACAACCACAAGGTAAGTTATTCTATCTATACTTTAAGTTAAAATTGTTCCCCATGTATGCTAGATAGGAATATAACCTTGGAATTCAACTTTGCATGATAATTAGACAAACATAGATCCAAGGTTATTAGGGTTGCGTGTACACTTAGGAAGTGTTAGAATGCTCAAAACCCATCAGGATCTGCTTCTATTTCATCAAGGGAGCCTTCTTGAGGTAACTTTCAGAGTCAAACTTCGTATTTTGGGTTGATGTGTCAAATCTAGGGTTTCTTCTTGCATTTCTTGGCTTAAATTGGAAGTATGAAAGGTCCCATGGAGATATGGAACCTAGATCTGGACCTTAGCAGGTCCAGGAGACCCTATATAACAAGCTTTATGTTCATTCTTTTGAGTTAGAAGCTAGGGTTGCCATATTAGAGGTTGTTTCTCCAAAATACGCCTTGTATGCATTGCATGGCGACCAAGACTGAGACTTTACGTGACAAATAAGCTTGGGAACGCCATATCTATGTATGTATGGAACGGATCTGACCGCAAAAGCCAGTTTTAGTTGGTGCATGGCATGGACTCGCCGAGTCTGAAGAACAGACTCGACGAGTCGCTTGAAGATTGTCCTTGAGACCACCCAGTGTGTAGTCCTGACCGATTTGTGGGCAACTCAGTGAGTCGCAGAGAGTTGGGAAGGTTTTGACAGGTGGACCGAGTGAAGTTGGGACTCGCCGAGTTGTCCTTGCGACTCGGCGAGTTGAGTCGCGGTGGCCCTGTGATTCAGGCCCAGGTGGAACTCGTCGAGTCGGGGGAGTACTCGACGAGTCAAAGGGAAAATCATTGAGAGTTGGTTAAAACGCGTAGACTCGCCAAGTCACTATAGTGCACTCGCCGAGTCCGGTCCAAATTGACTAAAGACTGTTGACCAAGTCAACCTGTGTTGACTTGATATGGATGGTCAACCTTAGTGGTACAAGTAATAATTATAGATTCATGATATCATATGAGGATTGCAGCTCGAGGGTTAGAGCACGAGTGATTCCAGGATTCACGATTAGCGACTTAGTGAGGCATACGAGGTGAGTCTTCTCACTATACTGTACACGGAAGGGTTTTGACTGTGTGACCGGAAGGTCAAATATGATATGAGATATATGCCTTATGTGTGTTAAGTTACTCGTTATATGTGCCATGTATGATATGCTTGATTCGGGCCGGAAGGCAACATGTTATGGGCCGGAAGGCGTCGTCATATGGACTGTAAGGTTGACGTGGGTAGGACTGGAAGGTTTACCCAGTCGGGATGGAAGTCCCCTGAGACACATGGACCGGAAGGTCAAGGCCTGGAAAGGCGTATGTGCGTAGGTTGTATTTTGGGGAACTCACTAAGCATTTATGCTTACAGTTGTTGTGTTATGTGTTTCAGGTACTAGCGAGGACCGTGGAAAGGCGCCGGCGTGATCGTACACACACTCGGGGAAACCATTTTGTGATCTTTTGTTATGTAATCGGTTGTGACTAAGTTGTTACATTGGAACCTAAACTTACTACTCATGTTTTGATGATTGTAAAAATGAAAAATTTTGGTTTGAAATTTTATGACGTTACAGTTATAAGACTACATTACACAGATTTTAAAGAAAATAACGGATTTTCTGGATACATATTCTAATGCTTTTACAAGGAAAACAGTTTACTTCTCTAACGAAATCTCTTATGAACTCACCAACCTTTGTGTTGACACTTTTTCAAAACTACTTGTATTCTTAGGAATTCAGTGAAACAGGAAATCAACAATGTTTTGAGGATGGGACGATAATTCGTCAAACAGTTCATTTTGTGTGATAATTCGTCAAACAATTCATTTTGTATCATAATGTAATTGATGTGAATCATGTAAACATGTACTTTGATGTAACTTTTTCAATTATATTTGTGATGGTTGTATTTACTTTGAGCACTATTATACTCGTTGTTGTGATACTCTACATGAAGTCCTCCACCCCTGGACGTTTCCGCCATCCTTGGTTTGGGGGTGTGACAGATTGGTATCAGAGCATTGTTTATAGTGAACTAAGTATGTCGAATCACATAAGATATAAGAACTATAAATGCATTGGGACTAAGGTCTCTGATTTAAATCTTTCAAAACAACTATACTTTTAGGAATAAATAGTTTCTTATTAGAAGTATACATGCATGCATACATACTAAGGTCAGCATCATCCTAGAACAAAACAAAAGTAATGATTGTTGAATATCACAGGTAAGCTCGGGGATGTATGGTCAGTCTTGGGAGTGGCATAGCCTGATCAACTATGCTGGTCCGAGGAGTGATTAGCACATGCCCAAGAATAGTTGTGATATGGCAACAAGTCTAAAAACTGACCAACACTACCACAATGAGAATATTAAAACAGAACATGAGTTTAAAATACTATGGGAGTATTTTGTAAAATCATAACTTATATGAAAACTAAATAGATCCTTAATAATAGATTTATAGTCCCTAAGTGGATACTTTAAAGTTATATATAACATTGAAATTATAGACTTAGAATTTGTGGTCATTACTTTACTTCCTTTTCCTTCTTTGGATGTGGACCTAGGGTGGGATCACTTATTCAAAGGTCTATCGTATCTTCTTATATGTAATTAGTATGCACTATGTCATCCCGTTGGTCAATCGTGATCGAGGGTTGAATGTAGACAACAATCACAACAACCACCATGTGGAGACCAACGAGGGTGCTATGACCTCAACCACGGGGGACCGACCAACAGAGCCCTCCCAGCGAAGACCCGGCAGATCGCGAACATCGGGATTAAAGCAGGTAGACTACAACTCGAGCTCAGAAACTGCGCGCTACTACAGGCCCTACTATCTCACATACCCGTCACTCAGAATTAGATTACCATTCCCGATACCAACTCTCTTTTTAGGACCTTATCGCCGCCCGTGAAGAGGAAAGAGAGTGACATGGTAGACACACGGTATTCAAAGAGAGGATGATCGCAGCCAAGCATCGATCGGCAGGGCTGTTAGGAGCATCGACTTTGCCTCAGACATCACAAGGGATGGATCGTCGTAAGTGAATCCATATCACCCACTAGACCTTGTAAATAAAGATCATGAATGCACGTTGGTTCTACCCTATTCTAGGTGTCAGCACAACACTGCGATTTGAGAAATGATACACATCAAGAGATCCAGTTACAATTAGAACTTCTCCTTGCATAAATGTGAGGAGACCTGCATCGAGGTTAAAATTTTCACTGAAACCATGATTTCTAGAGTCATATTAACAAGATGGGCTTAGGATGTACCTATCAGACTCGAATGTCTATTTAGCCTTAATTATATAACTAAGCATACATCAATAGGTCATGACAAGGACCTAGCTTGGGTCAAGTGTAAGGTTTCACGTGGATACAGAACTACTAAAATACATGAGTTTACCATACAAAGAGTCTCGTTATATATTGTTTTCAGAACACCCTCAACAACCAAATTATGATACAAATCGATATGAGATAAACTTAGTTAGAAAACTTGCGACATATAGCCATTCTAAGAACTCATTATCATCTCACCTTTAAAAATTTTGTTGAGAAGTTTCTTCTTCATAGACCTATGGGTGCACTCATACCAACACTAATGCACCCGATCCCATCAAAACTCCTCAGCTAGATGTGTTCGGACAAACATGATTCTAAAATGAGTAAAGCTTAACGCCCGTATGAAACCTACTCCTACCTACGGCCATAACTCCATCTCGGGAGCGTTAGCAGAAACACTAAGAATAGTACAGCAATGTGCAAAATTTATATGCGTAAATATAAATTGTAAGGATACACTTAAGATAATCATTTCCACTAACGAAGTCGTTTTTCGTCAGGAATCAGAGCTATGTCTTCCCCTAGAGACAATAGACCAACTAGCAACATGCCAACACTGCAGATAGACATTGCTACCTTTCAGGCTGCAGTCACAGCAGCCGTGACAGTCGTCATGGCGCAATTCAATGCTAACAACGTCAGCAGGGGTGGAAGCAGTACTAACAATAAAAATTGTGGTAACAATCAAGAACACCAATGGGTACCTACCAAGGAAAATACCTCAGGCTACGAACCTACGAACAAGAAGAGAATGTTTTGGAACATGAAAGAGCGCCACCAATCTCAAGGATCCACTAAAAGACAACAACCTATGGCCATCCCTACCATTACACTAGCAGTCACGACACATGCCTCGACACTAGCCACGGGGTCTGCCACCCAAACGCCAGCCAGACCATACGAGGGATCACTCCCAAAGTGCAACCAATGTGGCGTTCATCACTCTGGGGCTTGCCGGGAGATACACTGTAAAAACTGCAACAGGAAAGGGCATACCGTCCGCTTTTGTAGGGCCTCGGCCCATCACCTCCCTTCAATCACCTGCACCAAGGTAGGCCCAATATGCTACCTATGCGGTGAAACGGGACACTTCAAGAGAGAATGTCCAACTGAGACGAATGTCGAAGGGACAGGAGGAGCGTGATGAACACACCAACACGAGCAGCAAGGGAACCATATTAGGACTTTTGTAATGTTCCCAATGACAAAAACGTTTAAGTACTATATGCTTGTAATGAATTTGGTACGCTTACTAAAGTAACCTTCCTTATAAAAAGTAGCTAAAATATTCTCTCTCATACAAATCAAACCAAAGACATTCATATATGACCTTAGGATCATTACCTGTAAGTTGTGATGACCTTGTCCATACATCGGGGTTAATTAAAATCAAAATACTAAAGTCTTGAAAAAAATAATTCCATCCTGACTCTGATTCCATGTGTAGTATTAAGGGCTGATTGGGGTCACCCACTCAAAGATTTCACGATATCAACTTACATACGACGATCATATACCGCTCGATCGTAAGGAGACCTGTCAGGAATCATGATATCAAGTATCATTACTGGCTATCGAAAACACACCTACTACCAGTGCTAGACACTGTGGTATGAATCATCTACAATAATCGTAACATCAAACAAAACGGAACACACACAAAAGAAATACAAGACACTCTATCACTCTAGTGATCTCTTCTTACGAATACAACTTATCTCATGTTATCTAAAAAGAAATTGTTGTCGTTATCCAATTTTGATTGATATAGCCCTCATCTTCCCGATTTAACAACTACAAAAGGGCCCTTCGCCTACCCCCCCTGAATATCGGAACCTTCGTCTCTCATAAACATCCAGAACGGACCTTTGGGTCATCTCTCGCTGTGGAACTCCAAAACACACACCAGAGGAGTGTTATACTTCCCGAAACCATATCACAAGTATTTACAGGAGACCTTTCGGGAATGTCATTCAACAGACAAGGTTCAAGCACGGGATCTTGGGACGGAGACAACCAGGTGCGAGTCCTACTTTGAACTTCGGGCCAAGGTTGCCCAGAAGGACGAGTAAATGTCCTACCAACCGAAAAGGCCTAGTCGCGTAAACCAAACCCACATGCCTCCTACCGAGCTACAAGAACTGTCAGGTCAAACCTATCGAACTACTCAACAATGAAATTATAGAACCAAGCTTCTCACCCTGGAAGGCTTCGGTCTTATTCTTCAAATAGAAAGGCAAATTGCTCGTAGTTCCATCTACGCCAGAGGCCTCGACAATATCTCCAGTAGAAACCTTTACTATCTGCCTTGCATAGACGAGTAGACCAAACAATTACAAGGAACAAGGTACCTTCAGGAGCTAGACCTGAGATCTGAATATCACCAGTCGCGAGTATTGGAGAAGGATGATCGAGGACAATCCTCCAAGTTCGATACGGACACTGCAAGTCTGTAGTAATACCCCTCGGATAGGACCAGCCGCTCGCAGTATTCATGAACTTAATGAATACGAGATGCCATTCTTACTAAGATCAGTTCGTCATTGTCATTGTAAAGGACTTGCTTATCTACCCTCGTAGTAAGAAGGAAACCAAGAAGAACAGCTGCAACCAACCGCGGAAACAATATGATCAAAGAAACCTTACCCGAAATTCTCTAGATTCGAGCTTTGGAATTGAGAAGTCAAATTCCTGAGGCACATCATCATAAATGTGGAAATTCTTAAGGACCCTTACAATCGATCAAAAACCGTTGAGAAACGGTCAGCACCAAAAGCATCAGCAGGGATACGCCAAAATATTGGGCCTCGCTGACCTACAGCCTTAGTTCCTTCGAAACTTCTCGTAAATTTCGGAAACCCCTTACGACTTTGACCCTGAAGGGAGCAACCCTTGATAGGGAAGAGAAGAAAGAGGGAGAAACCCTTAGGACTCCAAAATAAGAGATGAATTTCCATTAGAAGCTTCACTCTGGGAAGGCTTAGTGCGCTTCAGAAGGAGTGGAAAGCTAAAACCCAGACATTTATGCCTTTCGAGATACTAGTCAGAATCAGCCCTGTAACTCGCAACTTCAATCTACTCCCACGAGCGTGGTAAAGTACATTCTACCCATCACGTCCCAAACTTGCAGAAGTATCTATCCGACGAGACTCTTGTAATACCCCTCGACGAGATCGAGTTCCACAAGAGCCTCACCTTCATGGAAGTACCGCAATGACCATGGATCAAGAGGTCAAACGAACGAAGCAACGCCGCTTCCCATTAAGTGAAGGTTCGCTGGAGTCCTAACCAAGAACCTGGAGTCACTTGGGAGCGCGAGAATCAGTCGATTAAGAAGGATCCCCACCTCTTGACTCGATTATTCATGCCTACTCCTTACCTAAATTCAAATTTCAGGATGAAATTCCCTCTAACGGGGGGATGATGTGACAACCGTCAATTTCCGGTTAAGTAAAAGTCAACTGAAGTCAACAAATCAAACCGGTCAACTACACAAAAACCCTTGCGTACTAGAGTTTATGTTATGTAAATTCTAAACAACTCGCTATTCTAATGAGAGATAATAAATCGAAAAGTGTGTACGTCTAGATCTCCTTAACCAAAAACTGCGGTACGTGGCGAGCCAAACCGATAAAACAATGTTGCATACACATCGGGAGTGTGTAAGACCCTTAAACAATGCTTAACATGGTTTACGGACCTTGCACTGCGAAGCCGGACACTCAAAAAGGTCACAAATGAAACATCTCTCAATCGTTGTCACTCTATCTCTCTCAAATATCTCTTTGTATGAGAAATCTCTCCAAGAATCTCAAATCTCTCCCAAATCTCTCCAAGTATGTGAAATCTCTCTCAAATATCTCTTTGTATGAGAAATCTCTCCAAGAATGTCAAATCTCTCCCAAATCTCTCCAAGTATGTGAAATCTCTCTCAAATATCTCTTTGTATGAGAAATCTCTCCAAGAATGTCAAATCTCTCCCAAATCTCTCCAAGTATATGAAATCCCTCTCAAATATCTCTTTATATGAGAACTCTTTCCAAGAATGTCCAATATCTCCCCAATCTCTGCAAGTATGTGAAATCTCTCTCAAATATGTCTTTGTATGAGAAATCTC
The DNA here is from genome assembly GCF_052625555.1 of Lactuca saligna. Taxonomy (NCBI): domain Eukaryota; kingdom Viridiplantae; phylum Streptophyta; class Magnoliopsida; order Asterales; family Asteraceae; genus Lactuca; species Lactuca saligna. The sequence goes on from NC_136419.1 coordinate 211,573,888, forward strand.
TCCAAGATTGTCAAATCTCTCCCAAATCTCTCCAAGTATGTGAAATCTCTCTCAAATATCTCTTTGTATGAGAAATCTCTCCAAGAATGTCAAATCTCTCCCAAATCTCTCCAAGTATGTGAAATCTCTCTCAAATATCTCTTTGTATGAGAAATCTCTCCAAGAATGTTAAATCTCTCCCAAATCTCTCCAAGTATGTGAAATCTCTCCCAAATCTCTCTAAAAAGTTTTCATAACTTTTTGGAATCATTCGGGTCATTCCGACCCTTGACCGGGTCAAAAACGGCTCAAAACGGAGTGAAAACGAGTAAAATAGACTTTGGGACCCGAAACCCCTCTTAGGACCGAAAGTCCTCTTAGGAACCGAAAGTAAGGAGAGAAGCCTCTCGGACCGAAAGTAAGGAGAGAAGCCTCTCGGTCTCTGCTCCTCCCTCTCGGCCTCGCCTCTCGGTCTCTGCCCCCTCCTCTCGGTTCCTTGCCCCTCTCGGTTCTACCCCTCTCTCCTCTCACTTCTAGCATCAGAAGACCGAACCTCGGCCAGATTTCGGAATTTTGTCACTTTTAGCCCATTTTTGATATTTTTAACATTTTAAGCCCGTTTTTAATTATTTCAACACGGGATTTTCACCCAAAATCATATTTTAACATAATAAACCCTATATATTCACAATTTAATCATATTTTCATAAAAATCTTTATTTAAATAATAAAAGCAAGTGGGTAAAGTACAAAGAGGTGGAGTGTTGACTTTGCTTTACCTTATGACACAAGCAACCACTCCCACACCCACTCTATGACCAGACACACCTCCCCACCTTACCTAGGTCACATCAATGTCCTTTCCACTCAATTATCACTCTTTCCCACGTTTTTGAGAGCTGGATATTCATCCTCTCTCCTCACTTCCCTCATTTTCCCTCCTTTCACCAAAAAGATCAAACTCTTTTCTCTCTCACTTCCTCTCTCTCTAGAATTCGAGATTCAAGGGTTGATCTTTGGTTTTTCCTCCACATTTGGTAAGCATAATCCATTCTCCTTATGATTATTTCACTTCCTCTACTCAAATCATGGATATCTAACACAAACTCCATCATAATTGTGTTAGATCTTCGAATCTTCAAGTGATTCTTCAAGTGTTCTTGGGTTGAACACTTCTCTTCTTCAACACTTATCTACTGAAATCACTCAAGGTGAGTTCGTACCCCTACATTTTAATGTTTTCTCAAGTTTTTAAAGGGGGGAATACAAGTTAAAACACCAAGAACATAACTAAGCCTTTCTAACAGCCTTCATCAGAAAAGTTCAACTCCATTCACGGACTGTTTTGGACAACTTAAACATTTTAGGTTTCAAAACTGTTTTAGGTTCAAGTAGTTCCACTTCTTAGCTTTAAAATGACTACTTGCACATCTCCACACGATTTTTCTACAATTTATGCTGACTTTTACAAAACAGCCTGTCTTTTCAAACACAAACCCGGACCAGTCTGTGAATATGAGAATTTTAATACAAGTTAAAGGCTTCCAAAAATCATGATAAAAATTATGAGTAAACTAGACACATTTTGGGAACTCTCAAAATTTACGGATCTAGTTTTTGACTTCGTATGATTTTCCAAAACAGTGCAGAATGGTTAAAGTTAGCTAACAGCATATAAATATCATAACACTTTGTATTATGTTGAGCAAAGTGTATAATCATAAGTTCTAATTATTGAATGTGTTTCCTTCTTAGTTTATCATCATAAACTGAAACTAAGTCATTCATGATAAGATTATTCATTTATTTTAGAACACGTATATTAAACTATAAAAAGTATAGTTTAATGGATTCATAACAATAATGCATCTTCATAAAAGAGTTCTTACATATTATAAACATTTTAGATAAACTATAATAGGTATAGTTTATGATACATCACTTAACACACGCGTACAAAAAGGGTATATCCATACAGAAAAGATTTACATTCACACACATTACACGTAAACTTGTTAACCTAAATTGTGAGACATTCTCTTCCCGTACGTCCGAGTGCGTGATATAATTCCTGTTACTTATAATCAGAGTCTCCTGGAGGGAGAACGTGATACTTGTATATAGATCTATATTGGGTTTGACACCCCACACCTTGATGCTAGCTACAGTGGGACCTGCAGGTCTACGGGTGACAAATGTCATTTCAGTTTTGCGACGCCTGAGAAACGTCGTGGCAGGTTCGTTCAGCCATAGTATGATTATAGCGACTCACATAGGGATATAACAATTCATAAAGTTTACGGGATTTTCATAAAACCTAAATGGGTTTTATGACGATTTAAAATCACATTTTATCTCAATAAGTACAGATAATACTGTACACTTTCGGTTTTGGTAATTATGATTACACATTATTTGAAACCACATTTATACCTTTACGTATGGCCAATACTTGTTATTTCTCAGTTCTGGGATTTAGGACTACATATACATAAAGTATTAACAAACATAAGAATCTACGGGAACTTTATTTAATTCAAGCGCGTTTTATTTCGATTTAAACACATACCATTTTCTATTAGTAAGAGAGGTTACTTATACATTTTATTCATCGGTTATAAGACTACATTACACAGATTTTGAAGAAAATATCGGATTTTCTGGATACATATTCTAATGCTTTTACAAGGAAAACAGTTTACTTCTCTAACGAAATCTCTTATGAACTCACCAACCTTTGTTTTGACACTTTTTCAAAACTACTTGTATTCTCAGGAATTCAGTGAAACAGGAAATCAACAATGTTTTGAGGATGGGACGATAATTCGTCAAACAATTCATTTTGTATGATAATTTGTCAAACAATTCATTTTGTATCATAATGTAATTGATGTGAATCGTGTAAACATCTACTTTGATTTAACTTTTTCAATTATATTTGTGATGGTTGTATTTTCTTTGAGCACTATTATACTCGTTGTTGTGATACTCTACATGAAGTCCTCCACCCCCGGACGTTTCCGCCATCCTTGGTTTGGGGGTGTGACAGATTGGTATCAGAGCATTGTTTATAGTGAACTAAGTATATCGAACCACATAAGATATACAAACTATAAATGCAATGGGACTAAGGTCTCTGATTTAAATCTTTCAAAACAACTATACTTTTAGGAATAAATAGTTTCTTATTAAAAGTATACATACATGCATACTGTAACACCGTAGATTTCAAGGCAAAATTTTCATTTAAAATAATCATTTTAATATTAAAACACTTGTTAAAAAATCTCGTTCATAATTGAATTACAAAGCATAGTTTCATTTTCACTTGAATAGAAAACCAGGATCCTCCAAAATATAACTCCTTCTCTGGTGTGTACAATCGAGCCGGTGCCGTCCCGTGTTACTGAGAGAACCTGAAAACAACATAACACAAAACACTGTAAACACGAAGCTTAGTGAGTTCCCCAATATACAACTTACGCATATACGCCTTTCCAGGCCCTGACCTTCTGGTCCACAACACAACCCGCCTTCCGGCCCTTAACATAATCGCCTTCCGGCCCATAACATATACGCCTTCCGGCCCATAACATATTGCCTTCCGGCCCATAAACATACACAGTACATAACACATTTATCCTAACACGTATAGCACATATATCATATATCATATCCGACCTTTCAGTCACATAACATATTGCCTTCCGGCCCACATAAACATACATAGCACGCATAGCAATTACCTTTCCATTTATAGCACTTATAACACATATCATATCCGACCTTCCGGTCACACAGTCAAACCCTTCCGGGTACAGTATAGTGAGAAGACTCACCTCGCGGATACTGAAAGTTAGCAACTCCTGAAATCCCTCGTACTTGATCCGCCGAGCTACAAGCTCCCTATAACATCATATATCTCTTATTAATACTTTTATCTTCCACGTTAACTGACCCTAAGAAATCACACATGGGTCAACTCTGGTCAACGGTCCACGGTCAACTCGACCGGACTCGGCGAGTACTCTGGCGACTCGGCGAGTCTAGTCGTCCTCCAATCCTCTAAGGTTTCCCTTCTACTCGTCGAGTATCCTCCTTGACCCGACGAGTTACTCCTGGAAGAATCGCGGGGCCACCCCGACTCCACTCGTCGAGTCTGAGGAACAACTCGACGAGTCCCAGTTATTCTTCAAGCTACTCGCCGAGTCTGCTCATCTGACTCGGCGAGTCCATGCCATGCAGCCGCTCAAACTGCTCCCTAAGGTCGGAACTGCTCCGACCATTCATAGGTCTGGCATTCCTAGACTGATCCATCATGTATGGTCCTCATTTCGGTGCTCATGCTACACCCCAAGACTTATAATTCACATGTTGACCTAAGGCATAAGGATTTCAATCCAAAACCTTCACCAATTCCCGAGATGCACAGACATGGGGGTATTCTGGACCTCCAAGGGTCCTAATACAGGGTTACAATCGTTTGGGGAACAAGGGTAACATTCAATCTATCCACAAAAGGGTTCCATAAACCCTAATCCTCTAAATACATTACCATAGCAGAGTATACCGAATTCTTACCTGGATAATGTGTTCTCTGTGTCCCCAATCCTCAGAATGTGACCCCCTTGCTGTTCCTTTAGCCAAGCCCTTCTCTTCTTTGCACAACAACTCCTTCAAAATCACCAATGGCCTTTAATCTTGATCTAGATGCACACAATCGATTTAGAGTTCTTCTCAGAAGGCTAAAACGAACAATGACGGCCTATAAGTCCCCTTTATACGTCCCAAACCTAAACGGCTAGGGTTTTCGCTAAACAGCGCAGACTCACCGAGTCCCTATCTGACTCGTCGAGTCCAGTCGCGAATCCGCGACCAGGTCTGCGATCCTACTCGGCGAGTCTGGCTCCAACTCGCCGAGTCCCCCCTTAAAACACCCCCTAAAATATAATTTTAACAATACTTGAAATTCCGGGCTGTTACAATTCTCCCCCACTAGAATCAGACTTCGCCCTCGAAGTCTCACTCTGAAATAGTTCCGGATGCTGCTCCCGCATCTCACGTTCCGGGCCCCAAGTCATTTCCGATCCCTTCCGGGGTTGCCACTGAACCAACACCAGAGGTACCTCCTTGTTCCTCAGAACCTTGATCTTCCGATCCCTGATGGCCACTGGTCTCTCAGCATAACTCAGGCTCGCATCCACCTAAATGTTCTCCAGTGGAACCACTGCTGACTCATCGGCTATACACTTCTTCAATTGCGACACATGAAAAGTGTCGTGGATCTATCTCAATTCCGTTGGCAACTCCAAACGGTAGGCCACCCGTCCTACCCTCACAATTTCACGAAAAAGGCCCAACATACCGGGGCCCCAACTTGCCCCTCTTCCTGGATCGAATCACCCCTTTTCCAGGAGAGACCTTCAGGAGTACGAAGTCGCCGACCTGAAACTCAAGCTCGTACCGGCGTCTGTCTGCATAACTTTTCTGTCAGCTCTAAGCGATCAATAACCTCTGTTTAACCTGTTGAATCTGCTCTGTCGACTGAAGTACGACCTCTGTACTGCCCACTACTCCCTGTAACCGAGAATTACCCACGATGCAATTCTGCTCCAAATCTCAACGATCACTCGACCCATAAGGGTTAGGAAACCATGAATCACCGGATCCCCGATCCAAAACCCACTTTATCCATTTCGGAACGACTGAGAGACCCATTCGCACTCTCAGAGCAACTCTCACGAGTTCCCTTCTTGTATTCGCATACACATGCTGCACTAGTCCCAACATACCTTCCTCTTCCCTTACCTAGGGAAATCCGCTTGACGACCTTGCCACTACTCCATGTATCGCACATGCTCTGGATCTGCTCGCAAGGACTCTCAGGTCCATGCGTTACCTCTCCTCAGCAATGAGGGTCCGACATCACCTCCTATGCAACAGCTCAAAGGGCGGCATACCAATGCACTAATGATGTCTGTTGATATGGGACAACTCAACCAAGGATAAATACGTACCGCGGCTTCCTCCGAAATCTAATGCACATGCCCGAAGCATGTCTTCGAGCGTCTGGATCGTTTTCCTCTCTCTAAAGTGTCCTCAGACAACATCATGATAAACTCTAGCTCACTTCTTCTATCCCTCTTCGAGACTGAGTACCAGGTCAGCTTTTGGCTCCACAGCTGAGCCCCCAACGTCACCCATATCATGATCCAAGTGTCCCACTAACTTCCTCCCCGTGACCACTATCCCGGCCCAGTGACACGCAAGTCACGAAATCCTCTTTTCCTCATGCGAGAAAAATACAATCCATCCGAGGATCGTCACAACTCAAATCTCTGGTTTCTGCTCCGCATATTCCCTGCGTATCTCCCCGCATCTCCTGACAGAGACGGAGACCCCCGTCTCGCCCCCGACTCAACATCCAAGCTCCAAGGACTCAATACCAGGGCTACTCAAACCCAACTCTTCCACATCATGCACTGCTCGAAAAACATTCCAACATCGAAATTCTATTGCCATCTAGTGAGTACTGCAACTCCACGCAGCATCACAACACCCTCTGAGTAGGGAGTACTACGGCTCGAATATCCATCACAGACTCTGGAGGCAATCAACGTAACAAATGCCCATCTTTGCGAAAATCCACTCTCTCAAATAATCTCCCTGGATGCCCATACTCGAAGGGCTCCCACTAGATTCACAGATACTTGATATGCCACACGTCGATTCAATTCAGGATTCACAAGTAACTCCGAAATAAGGATATCATACCCGGATATCACAGAGTACTCCAACAGAACACCACAAGATCCTGCCACAACCACTGATCTCCTGCCCCAAGCACCATATAAACACAATGATACGTTTCCTCTGAACCTGTGACAACCGTCAAATTTCGGTCAAGTCAAGTCATCAAGTCAAGCCGGTCAACTCTATTAAACCTTGTGTATTAGGGTTAGTGTTATGTTCGTATTGTATAACTTGCTATGTTAATGGGAAAACATCACAGGAGAAAAGTTTGTGTTAAAAATTTCCTAAGCCTTCGTACTAATCAATGAATTAAACTGATGAAAACCATGTTGCATACTCATCGGGAATGTATAATATGCGTTTTTCCTGGTGAGTATTCATATAAAATATTTATTTCCTTAATTAAAACAACAAAAGATATATTTTTATTTATTTTTCCAATTTGCATAACTTTTTTATTGATTTAATAAAGTTGCATACCAAATTGTTAGGCTGTTACGATTTCACCACCTAAAATATGTATATTTGTATTATAATATATTATCTTGTTAGTATTTCATGAATGCAATCAATAACACTGCTTTGAATGCGAAGTTGGATTTAGCTTTGCTATAAGTTTCAATCGATTTTGAAATTGAGTATTGTTCGCATTTGTATGAGTGTAGTCGATGAATCGATAAAGCAAGAACATATGAGTTTTTGATTCGCAATTGGATTGATGATTGAGGGATGATTCGTGAAGAAAAACGCGAAGTCAAGGACTATGAAATTGTTGTTTGCAAGAATTTAAAAACTCGATTGTGGAGTTGTTGATGCTCATTTTGCGAAAGTAAAACAATCGAGTGTTCGCATCTATGAATCAATTTGAAGTCAATTGGGTTAATATTCGCATATGGGTTCAACATATGAAAATTTTGATTTCGCAAGTTTAGAGTTCAAGAACTAAACTGTGTTCGCATCTGGAATGAAAAATTTTGTGAATCGCATTTGATTAATTAGGTTAAAATGCGAAGGTGATTAATGCGAAGGGATGCGAAGGGTGTAAGAATGAAGATGCGAAGTATTTCACAGTAGAATGCGAATTGGGGAAGAAAACAGAAGATTTCAAATATTGTCCCTGGAGTTTCGCATTTTTGGAAATAAATACTCAACTTCGCAAATGGGGGTCATAAAATGATGAAATTGCAGAATTTTTAAAGAGATACACACACATAGACAACCACACATATATTTAGAAAATTAAACTAAAAATGGGATATAGACAATTATAAGACATTGTTCTTGACTTTTGAGTCCAAAGACGTATGATCCGAACTTTAATTGTGAAATCGTCCTTGATTGAGTCAATTTCCTTTATAGGAGTAATATATTCCATTGTGCCTTGCAAGTTAAAAAAAAAAAAAAAATTCAAGTCACAAGCAACCACCCCACACCCACTCTATGACCAGCCATACCTCCCCACCTTACCTATGTCACTTCAATGTTCCCTTACACTCAAATTTCACTCACTCCCACGTTTTTGAGCTGGAACAATCAACCACACTCCTCATTTTCTCTCATTTCTCTCATTCCACTAAGTAACAAACATCACTTTTTCTCTCAAACTCTTCTACACAAATTTTCGAGATCCAAGGCTGGATTCAAGTGTTCTTCCACACTTAGTAAGTAAAAATTCATCCTCCCTATTATTATTTCACTTCATTCTACTCAAATCTTTGGTTGCTTACACAAACTCCCTAACTATGATGTTAGATTCTCGAAAACCTTCAAGGCATCTCCAAGTGTTCTTGAATTAAACACTTCCATTCTTCAACAATCATCTACTGAAATCACTCAAGGTGAGTTCATACCCCTACGTTTTCATGTTTTCTCAAGTTTTCAGGGGGAGAATACAAGTTAAAACACTAAGAACATAACTAAATTTCTCTAACAGCCTTCATCAGAAAAGTTCAACTCCATTCACGGACTGTTTTGGGCATCTTAAATATTTTTTTTTTCAAAACTGTACAAGGTGCAAATAGTTCAAGTTTTTAGCTTTAAAATGGCTACTTGCACATCTCCATACGATTTTTCTACAATTTATGGCGATTTTTACAAAACTGCCTATCACTTCAAACAACAATCCGGACCAGTCTGTGATTATGGACTTTTTCACCCAAGTTAGAGGTCATTATAAATTGTGATAAAAATTATGAGCAAACTAGACACATTTTGTGAACTCTCAGAATTTACGGATCTAGTTTTCGACTTTGTATGATTTTTCTATGATTTTTCCGAAACAGGGCAGAATTGCTAAATTTTACCAACAGCATGTAAATATCATAACACTTTGTATTATGTTGAGCAAAGTGTATAATCATAAGTTTTAATGTTTGAATGTGTTTCCTAGTTAGTTTATCATTATGAACTGAAACTAAGACATTCATATTAAATATTATCCATTCATTTTGGAACACGTATTATTTAACTATAAAAAGTATAGTTTGAATATATTTATAACACTAATACATTTCCATAAAAGGGTTCATACATATTATACACATTTTAGATAAACTATAATAGGTATAGTTTATGATACATCACTCTACGCACTCGTACCAGAAGTGTACATTCATATAAGAAAGATTTCTATTCGCACACATTTCACGTAAGTTAATCTATGGTTTGATAAATTCACAACACTAATACATTTCCATAAAAGGATTCATACATATTACATACATTTTAGATAAACTATAATAGGTATAGTTTATGATACATCACTCTGCGCACTCGTACAAGAAGGGTACATTCATACAAGAAATATTTATATTCACACACATTTAACGTAAACTTGTTATCCTATATTGTGAGTTTCTCTATTTTTCTCTCTCTCTCTCTCTCTCTCTCTCTCCCCGTACGTCCGAGTGCGGGAATATAATTCCTGGTAGTTATAATCAGAATCTCCTTGAGGGAGAACGTGATACTTGTATATAGATCTATATTGGGATTGACACCCCACACCTTGCTGCTAGCTACAGTTGGACCTGCAGGTCTACGGGTGACAAATGTCATTTTATTTTTCGCGACACTGAGAACGTCGTGGCAGGTTCACATAGTCATAGTATGATTACAACGGCTCACATAGGGAACAATCCATAAGTTTACGGGATTTTATTTTTAAAACCTAAATGAGTTTTATGTCGATTTAAAATTACCTTTTTATCTCTATGAGTACAGATATTACTGTACACTTTTGGTTTTGGTAGTTACGACTACACATCATTTGAAACCACATTTATACTTTTAAGTATGGTCAATACTTGATATTACTCGGTCCTCTAATTTAGGACTACGTATATATAATGTATTAACAAACCTGAGAACATATACAAATTTCATTTAGTTCAAACATGTCCATGTCCATTTAAATACATAACATTTTCTATTAATAAGAAAGATTACTTATACATTTTGGTCTTCAGTCATAAGACTACCTTACACAGATTTTAAAGAAAATATAGGATTTTCTGGATACATATTCTGACGCTTTTACAAGGAAAACGATTTACTTTTCTAACGAAATCTCTTATGAACTCACCAACCTTTGTGTTGACACTTTTCAAAACTACTTGTATTCTCAGGAATTCAGTGAAAACAGGAAATCAACAACGTTTTGAGGATGGGACGATAAATCGTCAAACAATTCATTTTGTATTATAATGTAATTGATGTGAATCATGTAAACATGTGCTTTGATGTAACGTTTTCAATTATATTTGTGTTGGTTGTATTTACTTTGAGCACTATTATACTCATTGTTGTGATACTCTACATGAAGTCCTCCACCCCCGGACGTTTCCGCCATCCTTGGTTTGGGGGTGTGACAGATTGGTATCAGAGCATTGTTTATAGTGAACTCAGTATATCAAACCACAAAAGATATACAAACTATAAATGCATTGGGACTAAGTCTCTGATTTAAAGTTTCAAAACAACTATACTTTTAGAAATAAATAGTTTCTTATTAAAGGTATACATGCATACATACATATTAAGGTCAGCACCACTCTAGAATAAAAGAAAAGTAATGATTGTTGAATATCACAGGTAAGCTCGGGGATGTATGGTCAGTCTTGGGAGTGGCATAGCCTGATCAACTATGCTGGTCCGAGGAGTGATTAGCACATGCCCAAGAATAGTTGTGATACGGCAACAAGTCTAAAAACTTACCAACACTACCACAATGAGAACATAAGAATAGAACATGAGTTTAAAATACTATGGGAGTATTTTGTAATATCATAATTTATATGAAAAGTAAATAGATCCTCAATGATAGGTCTATAGTCCCTAGGTGGATACCTTAAGGTTATATATAACTTAGAAATTATAGACTTAGAATTTGTGGTCATTACTTTACTTCCTTTTTCCTTGTTTGGAGGTGGACTTAGAGTGGGATCACTTATTCGAAGGTCTATCGTATCTTGTTATATGTAATTAGTATGCACTATGTCATTATAGAAGTAACTAATAAGGATTTCCCCCTATAAGAAATTGATAATAGAGTTAGACGCATAGTACTTATCTCCTCCCCTCCTATTCTCGCAAATACGGCATAGCAAAATCCTACTTACCGGATGACCCTTACTTTCCTAATCCGAACTCGAGGAATGGTGAACGATTATGAGAAGAATCATAAGCGGGGCCGGAGGTAATCAATCCTCCATGCATAGCAAGGGTTCCGTGAACCGTTTCGACTATAATGAACCTGTGACCCGTTGAGAAATTGTGATCGAGAGTTGAATGTCGACAACAATGACAACAACCACCATGTGGAGACCAACGAGGGTGCTATGACCTCAACCACGGGGGACTGACGGACAGAGCCCTCCCGGCAAAGACCTGGCGGATCGCGATCATCGGGGATCAAAACAGGAAGACTACAATCTGAGTTCAGAAAACTGCGCGCCACTATAAACCCCACCATCTCATGTACCGGTGACTCAGAATTATACTACTATTCCCGAGACCAACTCTCTTTCCAGAACCTTATCACCACTCGTGAAGAGGAAAGAGAGAAAAAGGGGTAGGACACACAGCATTCAAAGAAAGGATGATGGTAGCCAAGCGCTGATTGGCAAAGCTACAAAACTACATCGACCTTGCCTCAGGCATCACAAGGGATGGATCATCGTAAGTAGAGTTCGTACCGCTCACCAGACCTGGTAAATTAACTTCATAAGTATGTGCTGGTGCTACTCTATTGTAAGTGAAATCGCGACACAACAAATTAAGTGGTCATTCTAATCGAGAAATCTATCCTCTATCAAAACCCGCCCATGCACGAATGTGAAGTAGACCTGCTTTGAGGTCAAAAAAAAAAAAAAAAAAAAAAAAAAAAAAAAAAAAAAAAAAAATTTCACTGAAACCATGATTTCTAGAGTCATATTAACAAGATGGGCTTAGGATGTATCTATCAGACTCGAAGGACTAACTAGCCTTAATTATATAACTAAGCACACATCAGTAGGTCGTGATAAGGACTTAGCTTGGGTCAAGTATAAGGTTTCACTTGAATACCGAACTACTAAAATACATGAGTTTATTATACAAAGAATCTCATTATAATTGTTTTCAGAACACCCTAAACAACCGAACTTTGATTCAGATCGATATGAGATAAACTTAGTTAGAAAACTCGCGACATATAGCCATTCTATAAACTCATTATCGTCTCACCCTTTAAACATTAGTTGAGAAGTTTCTTCTTCATCGACCTATGGGTGCGATCATACCAGCACTAATGCACCGGAATCCCATCAAAATTCCTCAGCCAAGGTGTTCGGACGAACATGATTCTAAGAGGAGTAAAGCTTAACGTCCGTATGAAACCTACTCCTACCTACTGCCATAACTCTATCTCGGGAGCGTTAGCAGAGACACTAAGGATAGTACAGTAATGTGCAAAAATTTATATGCGTAAATATAAATTGTAGAGATGCACTTAAGACAATCATTTCCACTAACGAAGTCGTTTTTCGTCATGAAACAGAGCTATGTCTTCACCAAGAGTCAACAAACCAACTAGCAAGACGCCAACACTTCAGATAGACGCTGCTACATTTCAAGCTGCAGTCACGGCAGCCGTGGCAGCCGTCATGGGGCATTTCAATACTAACAACATCAACAAGGGTGGAAGCGATACTTACAATACAAATTGTGGTAACAATCAAGGACACCAATGGGTACCTACCAGCAAAAATTCATCAGGCCACGAACCTACGAACAAGAAGAGAAAGTTTTGGGACATGAAAAAGCGCCACAAATCAAAGGGATACACTAAAAGACAACAGCCTAAGGCCGCCTCCACCATTACAACAACAGTCATGACAAATGCCTCGACACTAGCCTCAGGGTCTGCCACCCAAATGCCTGCCAGACCATATAAGGGATCACTCCCAAAGTGCAACAAATGTGGTTTTCATCACCATGGGGCTTGCCGGGAGATGCACTGTAAAAACTGCAACAGGAAAGGGCATACCGTTCGTTTCTGTAGGGCCTCGGCCCATCACCTCCCTTCAATCAACTGCACCAAGGTAGGCCCAATATGCTACCTATGCGGTGAAACGGGACACTTCAAGAGAGAATGTCCAACTGAGAAGAACGACGAAGGAACAGGAGGAATGTGATGAACACACCAACAGGAGCAGTAAGGGAACCATGTTAGGACTTTTGTAATGTTCCCAACGACAATACGTTTAAGTACTATATGTTTGTAATGAATTTAGTACGCTTACTAAAGTAACCTTCTTTCTAAAAAGTAGCTGAAATATTTTCTCTCTCATACAAATCAAACCAAAGACATTCATATGTGACCTTAGGAGCATTACCTGTAAGTTGTGATGACCTAGTCCATACATCGGGGTTAAATTAAAATCAAAATACTAAAGTCTTGAAATAGATAATTCCATCCTGGCTCCGATTCCATGTCTAGTATTAGGGGTTGAGTGGGGTCACCCACTCGACAAATTTCACGATGTCAATTTTCATACGACAATCATATACCGCTCGATCGTAAGGAGACCTTCCAGGAGTCATGATATCAAGTATCATTACTGGCTATCGAAAACACACCCGCTACCAGTGCTAGACACTGTGGTATGAATCATCTACAATAATCATAACATTAAACAAAACGGAACACACAGAAAAGAAATACAGGACACTCTATCACTCTAGTGATCTCTTCCTTCGAATACAACTTATCTCCTGCTATCTAAAAAGATAGTGTTGTCGTATTCCAATTTTGATTGATATTGCCCTCGTCTTCTTGAGTAAACGACTATAAAAAGGGGCTTTTCGCCTAACCCCTGATTATCGAAACTATCGTCTCTCGTAAACACCCAGCACGGACCTTTGGGTCACCTCTCACTGTGGAGCTCCAAAACACGCACCAGAGGAGTGTCATACTTCCCGAAGCCTTATCACTTGTATTTGCAGGAGACCTTCGGGAATGTCACACATGTATCAGACAAGATTCAAGCATAGAAACTTGGGACAGATATGGTACGAGTCCTGCCATGAGCTTCGGGCTAAGGTTGCCTAGAAGGACGAGTGAATGTCCTACCATTCAAAAAGGCCTAGTCACGTAAACCCAACCCACATACTTCCTACCGAGCTACAAGAGCTGTCAGGTCAAACCTGTCGAACTACTCGACAATGAAATTGAAGAACCAAGTTTCCCACCCTGAAAAGCTCTCATCTTATTTTTCAAATTAGAAAGACAAATTGCTCACGATTCCATCGATTTCAGAGGCCCAGACAACATCTCTAATAGAAACCTTTACTATCTACCTCGCATTGACGAATAGGCCGGCCAACCTCAAGAGACGAGGTACCCTTCAGGAATTGGACCTGAGATCTGAATATCACCAGTCACGAGTATTGAAGAAGGATATCTGAGAACGATCCTCCAATTTCGATAAGAACGCTGAAAGTTCGTTGTGATAACCCTCGGATAGGACCAGATCCACTCGTTGGATTCATGAACGTAATAAATAGGATATACCCTTCTTGCTAGGATCAACTCATCATCGTCATTACAAATGACTTACTTATCTACCCTCGTAGTAAGAAGGAAACCAAGGAGAGCAGCTACAACAAACCACGGAAGAAATACGATAAGAGAAGTATTACCCGAAGTTCTCCAGATACGAGTTTAGGAATTGAGGAGTTCAATTCTCAAGACACATCGTTACCCAGGGTGGAAATTCATAAGGAACCTTTCAATTGATCAAAACCATTGAGAAACAGTCAGCACCGAAGGCGTTAGCAGAAATATGCCAAGATTCTGGGTCTTGCTGACCTACTGTCTTAGTTCCTTTGGAACTTCTCGAAAAATACGAAACCCCTCCCAACTTTGACCCTAAAGGGAGCAACCCTTGACAGGAAGAGAAGCAAGAGGAAGAAACCTTTAGAACGCCGGTATAACCGATCAAATTCCTCTAGAGACACTCACTCTGGGAAGGCTTAGTACGCTTCGGAAAGCATGGAAAGCCAACACCCCGAATAATTGTGTCTTTCGAGATTCTTGTCAAAATCATCCCTGTAACTCGCTCCTTCAATCTACTCCTGCGAGTTTGGTAAAGTACACTCTACCCAACACGTCCCAAATTTACAAGAAGTACCTATCCGACAAGACTCTTGCAATTCCCCTCGACGAGATCGAGTTCCACAAGAGCCTCACCTTCTCAGAAGAACCATGGTGACCATGGAACGAGGTCAAGCGGATGAAACAACGCCACTTCCCATTAGTGAAAGTTCGCTGGAATATTAACCACGGACCTAGAGTCACATGGGAGGGCGTGAGTCAGTCGATTAAGAAGTATCCTCACTTCTCAGCTTGATTATTCATGCCTACTCCTTTCCTAAATTCAAATTTCGGGACGAAATTCCCTTTAACGGGGGGATGATGTGACAACCGTCAAATTTCGGTCAAGTCAAGTCATCAAGTCAAGCCGGTCAACTCTATTAAACCTTGTGTATTAGGGTTAGTGTTATGTTCGTATTGTATAACTTGCTATGTTAATGGGAAAACATCACAGGAGAAAAGTTTGTGTTAAAAATTTCCTAAGCCTTCGTACTAATCAATGAATTAAACTGATGAAAACCATGTTGCATACTCATCGGGAATGTATAATATGCGTTTTTCCTGGTGAGTATTCATATAAAATATTTATTTCCTTAATTAAAACAACAAAAGATATATTTTTATTTATTTTTCCAATTTGCATAACTTTTTTATTGATTTAATAAAGTTGCATACCAAATTGTTAGGCTGTTACGATTTCACCACCTAAAATATGTATATTTGTATTATAATATATTATCTTGTTAGTATTTCATGAATGCAATCAATAACACTGCTTTGAATGCGAAGTTGGATTTAGCTTTGCTATAAGTTTCAATCGATTTTGAAATTGAGTATTGTTCGCATTTGTATGAGTGTAGTCGATGAATCGATAAAGCAAGAACATATGAGTTTTTGATTCGCAATTGGATTGATGATTGAGGGATGATTCGTGAAGAAAAACGCGAAGTCAAGGACTATGAAATTGTTGTTTGCAAGAATTTAAAAACTCGATTGTGGAGTTGTTGATGCTCATTTTGCGAAAGTAAAACAATCGAGTGTTCGCATCTATGAATCAATTTGAAGTCAATTGGGTTAATATTCGCATATGGGTTCAACATATGAAAATTTTGATTTCGCAAGTTTAGAGTTCAAGAACTAAACTGTGTTCGCATCTGGAATGAAAAATTTTGTGAATCGCATTTGATTAATTAGGTTAAAATGCGAAGGTGATTAATGCGAAGGGATGCGAAGGGTGTAAGAATGAAGATGCGAAGTATTTCACAGTAGAATGCGAATTGGGGAAGAAAACAGAAGATTTCAAATATTGTCCCTGGAGTTTCGCATTTTTGGAAATAAATACTCAACTTCGCAAATGGGGGTCATAAAATGATGAAATTGCAGAATTTTTAAAGAGATACACACACATAGACAACCACACATATATTTAGAAAATTAAACTAAAAATGGGATATAGACAATTATAAGACATTGTTCTTGACTTTTGAGTCCAAAGACGTATGATCCGAACTTTAATTGTGAAATCGTCCTTGATTGAGTCAATTTCCTTTATAGGAGTAATATATTCCATTGTGCCTTGCAAGTTAAAAAAAAAAAAAAAAAAATTCAAGTCACAAGCAACCACCCCACACCCACTCTATGACCAGCCATACCTCCCCACCTTACCTATGTCACTTCAATGTTCCCTTACACTCAAATTTCACTCACTCCCACGTTTTTGAGCTGGAACAATCAACCACACTCCTCATTTTCTCTCATTTCTCTCATTCCACTAAGTAACAAACATCACTTTTTCTCTCAAACTCTTCTACACAAATTTTCGAGATCCAAGGCTGGATTCAAGTGTTCTTCCACACTTAGTAAGTAAAAATTCATCCTCCCTATTATTATTTCACTTCATTCTACTCAAATCTTTGGTTGCTTACACAAACTCCCTAACTATGATGTTAGATTCTCGAAAACCTTCAAGGCATCTCCAAGTGTTCTTGAATTAAACACTTCCATTCTTCAACAATCATCTACTGAAATCACTCAAGGTGAGTTCATACCCCTACGTTTTCATGTTTTCTCAAGTTTTCAGGGGGAGAATACAAGTTAAAACACTAAGAACATAACTAAATTTCTCTAACAGCCTTCATCAGAAAAGTTCAACTCCATTCACGGACTGTTTTGGGCATCTTAAATATTTTTTTTTTCAAAACTGTACAAGGTGCAAATAGTTCAAGTTTTTAGCTTTAAAATGGCTACTTGCACATCTCCATACGATTTTTCTACAATTTATGGCGATTTTTACAAAACTGCCTATCACTTCAAACAACAATCCGGACCAGTCTGTGATTATGGACTTTTTCACCCAAGTTAGAGGTCATTATAAATTGTGATAAAAATTATGAGCAAACTAGACACATTTTGTGAACTCTCAGAATTTACGGATCTAGTTTTCGACTTTGTATGATTTTTCTATGATTTTTCCGAAACAGGGCAGAATTGCTAAATTTTACCAACAGCATGTAAATATCATAACACTTTGTATTATGTTGAGCAAAGTGTATAATCATAAGTTTTAATGTTTGAATGTGTTTCCTAGTTAGTTTATCATTATGAACTGAAACTAAGACATTCATATTAAATATTATCCATTCATTTTGGAACACGTATTATTTAACTATAAAAAGTATAGTTTGAATATATTTATAACACTAATACATTTCCATAAAAGGGTTCATACATATTATACACATTTTAGATAAACTATAATAGGTATAGTTTATGATACATCACTCTACGCACTCGTACCAGAAGTGTACATTCATATAAGAAAGATTTCTATTCGCACACATTTCACGTAAGTTAATCTATGGTTTGATAAATTCACAACACTAATACATTTCCATAAAAGGATTCATACATATTACATACATTTTAGATAAACTATAATAGGTATAGTTTATGATACATCACTCTGCGCACTCGTACAAGAAGGGTACATTCATACAAGAAATATTTATATTCACACACATTTAACGTAAACTTGTTATCCTATATTGTGAGTTTCTCTATTTTTCTCTCTCTCTCTCTCTCTCTCTCTCTCCCCGTACGTCCGAGTGCGGGAATATAATTCCTGGTAGTTATAATCAGAATCTCCTTGAGGGAGAACGTGATACTTGTATATAGATCTATATTGGGATTGACACCCCACACCTTGCTGCTAGCTACAGTTGGACCTGCAGGTCTACGGGTGACAAATGTCATTTTATTTTTCGCGACACTGAGAACGTCGTGGCAGGTTCACATAGTCATAGTATGATTACAACGGCTCACATAGGGAACAATCCATAAGTTTACGGGATTTTATTTTTAAAACCTAAATGAGTTTTATGTCGATTTAAAATTACCTTTTTATCTCTATGAGTACAGATATTACTGTACACTTTTGGTTTTGGTAGTTACGACTACACATCATTTGAAACCACATTTATACTTTTAAGTATGGTCAATACTTGATATTACTCGGTCCTCTAATTTAGGACTACGTATATATAATGTATTAACAAACCTGAGAACATATACAAATTTCATTTAGTTCAAACATGTCCATGTCCATTTAAATACATAACATTTTCTATTAATAAGAAAGATTACTTATACATTTTGGTCTTCAGTCATAAGACTACCTTACACAGATTTTAAAGAAAATATAGGATTTTCTGGATACATATTCTGACGCTTTTACAAGGAAAACGATTTACTTTTCTAACGAAATCTCTTATGAACTCACCAACCTTTGTGTTGACACTTTTCAAAACTACTTGTATTCTCAGGAATTCAGTGAAAACAGGAAATCAACAACGTTTTGAGGATGGGACGATAAATCGTCAAACAATTCATTTTGTATTATAATGTAATTGATG
This sequence comes from Lactuca saligna, assembly GCF_052625555.1. Taxonomy (NCBI): domain Eukaryota; kingdom Viridiplantae; phylum Streptophyta; class Magnoliopsida; order Asterales; family Asteraceae; genus Lactuca; species Lactuca saligna. Next base: position 211,593,163 of record NC_136419.1, read on the forward strand.
TGAATCATGTAAACATGTGCTTTGATGTAACGTTTTCAATTATATTTGTGTTGGTTGTATTTACTTTGAGCACTATTATACTCATTGTTGTGATACTCTACATGAAGTCCTCCACCCCCGGACGTTTCCGCCATCCTTGGTTTGGGGGTGTGACAGATTGGTATCAGAGCATTGTTTATAGTGAACTCAGTATATCAAACCACAAAAGATATACAAACTATAAATGCATTGGGACTAAGTCTCTAATTTAAAGTTTCAAAACAACTATACTTTTAGAAATAAATAGTTTCTTATTAAAGGTATACATGCATACATACATATTAAGGTCAGCACCACTCTAGAATAAAAGAAAAGTAATGATTGTTGAATATCACAGGTAAGCTCGGGGATGTATGGTCAGTCTTGGGAGTGGCATAGCCTGATCAACTATGCTGGTCCGAGGAGTGATTAGCACATGCCCAAGAATAGTTGTGATACGGCAACAAGTCTAAAAACTTACCAACACTACCACAATGAGAACATAAGAATAGAACATGAGTTTAAAATACTATGGGAGTATTTTGTAATATCATAATTTATATGAAAAGTAAATAGATCCTCAATGATAGGTCTATAGTCCCTAGGTGGATACCTTAAGGTTATATATAACTTAGAAATTATAGACTTAGAATTTGTGGTCATTACTTTACTTCCTTTTTCCTTGTTTGGAGGTGGACTTAGAGTGGGATCACTTATTCGAAGGTCTATCGTATCTTGTTATATGTAATTAGTATGCACTATGTCATTATAGAAGTAACTAATAAGGATTTCCCCCTATAAGAAATTGATAATAGAGTTAGACGCATAGTACTTATCTCCTCCCCTCCTATTCTCGCAAATACGGCATAGCAAAATCCTACTTACCGGATGACCCTTACTTTCCTAATCCGAACTCGAGGAATGGTGAACGATTATGAGAAGAATCATAAGCGGGGCCGGAGGTAATCAATCCTCCATGCATAGCAAGGGTTCCGTGAACCGTTTCGACTATAATGAACCTGTGACCCGTTGAGAAATTGTGATCGAGAGTTGAATGTCGACAACAATGACAACAACCACCATGTGGAGACCAACGAGGGTGCTATGACCTCAACCACGGGGGACTGACGGACAGAGCCCTCCCGGCAAAGACCCGGCGGATCGCGATCATCGGGGATCAAAACAGGAAGACTACAATCTGAGTTCAGAAAACTGCGCGCCACTATAAACCCCACCATCTCATGTACCGGTGACTCAGAATTATACTACTATTCCCGAGACCAACTCTCTTTCCAGAACCTTATCACCACTCGTGAAGAGGAAAGAGAGAAAAAGGGGTAGGACACACAGCATTCAAAGAAAGGATGATGGTAGCCAAGCGCTGATTGGCAAAGCTACAAAACTACATCGACCTTGCCTCAGGCATCACAAGGGATGGATCATCGTAAGTAGAGTTCGTACCGCTCACCAGACCTGGTAAATTAACTTCATAAGTATGTGCTGGTGCTACTCTATTGTAAGTGAAATCGCGACACAACAAATTAAGTGGTCATTCTAATCGAGAAATCTATCCTCTATCAAAACCCGCCCATGCACGAATGTGAAGTAGACCTGCTTTGAGGTCAAAAAAAAAAAAAAAAAAAAAAAAAAAAAAAAAAAAAAAAAAATTTCACTGAAACCATGATTTCTAGAGTCATATTAACAAGATGGGCTTAGGATGTATCTATCAGACTCGAAGGACTAACTAGCCTTAATTATATAACTAAGCACACATCAGTAGGTCGTGATAAGGACTTAGCTTGGGTCAAGTATAAGGTTTCACTTGAATACCGAACTACTAAAATACATGAGTTTATTATACAAAGAATCTCATTATAATTGTTTTCAGAACACCCTAAACAACCGAACTTTGATTCAGATCGATATGAGATAAACTTAGTTAGAAAACTCGCGACATATAGCCATTCTATAAACTCATTATCGTCTCACCCTTTAAACATTAGTTGAGAAGTTTCTTCTTCATCGACCTATGGGTGCGATCATACCAGCACTAATGCACCGGAATCCCATCAAAATTCCTCAGCCAAGGTGTTCGGACGAACATGATTCTAAGAGGAGTAAAGCTTAACGTCCGTATGAAACCTACTCCTACCTACTGCCATAACTCTATCTCGGGAGCGTTAGCAGAGACACTAAGGATAGTACAGTAATGTGCAAAAATTTATATGCGTAAATATAAATTGTAGAGATGCACTTAAGACAATCATTTCCACTAACGAAGTCGTTTTTCGTCATGAAACAGAGCTATGTCTTCACCAAGAGTCAACAAACCAACTAGCAAGACGCCAACACTTCAGATAGACGCTGCTACATTTCAAGCTGCAGTCACGGCAGCCGTGGCAGCCGTCATGGGGCATTTCAATACTAACAACATCAACAAGGGTGGAAGCGATACTTACAATACAAATTGTGGTAACAATCAAGGACACCAATGGGTACCTACCAGCAAAAATTCATCAGGCCACGAACCTACGAACAAGAAGAGAAAGTTTTGGGACATGAAAAAGCGCCACAAATCAAAGGGATACACTAAAAGACAACAGCCTAAGGCCGCCTCCACCATTACAACAACAGTCATGACAAATGCCTCGACACTAGCCTCAGGGTCTGCCACCCAAATGCCTGCCAGACCATATAAGGGATCACTCCCAAAGTGCAACAAATGTGGTTTTCATCACCATGGGGCTTGCCGGGAGATGCACTGTAAAAACTGCAACAGGAAAGGGCATACCGTTCGTTTCTGTAGGGCCTCGGCCCATCACCTCCCTTCAATCAACTGCACCAAGGTAGGCCCAATATGCTACCTATGCGGTGAAACGGGACACTTCAAGAGAGAATGTCCAACTGAGAAGAACGACGAAGGAACAGGAGGAATGTGATGAACACACCAACAGGAGCAATAAGGGAACCATGTTAGGACTTTTGTAATGTTCCCAACGACAATACGTTTAACTACTATATGTTTGTAATGAATTTAGTACGCTTACTAAAGTAACCTTCTTTCTAAAAAGTAGCTGAAATATTTTCTCTCTCATACAAATCAAACCAAAGACATTCATATGTGACCTTAGGAGCATTACCTGTAAGTTGTGATGACCTAGTCCATACATCGGGGTTAAATTAAAATCAAAATACTAAAGTCTTGAAATAGATAATTCCATCCTGGCTCCGATTCCATGTCTAGTATTAGGGGTTGAGTGGGGTCACCCACTCGACAAATTTCACGATGTCAATTTTCATACGACAATCATATACCGCTCGATCGTAAGGAGACCTTCCAGGAGTCATGATATCAAGTATCATTACTGGCTATCGAAAACACACCCGCTACCAGTGCTAGACACTGTGGTATGAATCATCTACAATAATCATAACATTAAACAAAACGGAACACACAGAAAAGAAATACAGGACACTCTATCACTCTAGTGATCTCTTCCTTCGAATACAACTTATCTCCTGCTATCTAAAAAGATAGTGTTGTCGTATTCCAATTTTGATTGATATTGCCCTCGTCTTCTTGAGTAAACGACTATAAAAAGGGGCTTTTCGCCTAACCCCTGATTATCGAAACTATCGTCTCTCGTAAACACCCAGCACGGACCTTTGGGTCACCTCTCACTGTGGAGCTCCAAAACACGCACCAGAGGAGTGTCATACTTCCCGAAGCCTTATCACTTGTATTTGCAGGAGACCTTCGGGAATGTCACACATGTATCAGACAAGATTCAAGCATAGAAACTTGGGACAGATATGGTACGAGTCCTGCCATGAGCTTCGGGCTAAGGTTGCCTAGAAGGACGAGTGAATGTCCTACCATTCAAAAAGGCCTAGTCACGTAAACCCAACCCACATACTTCCTACCGAGCTACAAGAGCTGTCAGGTCAAACCTGTCGAACTACTCGACAATGAAATTGAAGAACCAAGTTTCCCACCCTGAAAAGCTCTCATCTTATTTTTCAAATTAGAAAGACAAATTGCTCACGATTCCATCGATTTCAGAGGCCCAGACAACATCTCTAATAGAAACCTTTACTATCTACCTCGCATTGACGAATAGGCCGGCCAACCTCAAGAGACGAGGTACCCTTCAGGAATTGGACCTGAGATCTGAATATCACCAGTCACGAGTATTGAAGAAGGATATCTGAGAACGATCCTCCAATTTCGATAAGAACGCTGAAAGTTCGTTGTGATAACCCTCGGATAGGACCAGATCCACTCGTTGGATTCATGAACGTAATAAATAGGATATACCCTTCTTGCTAGGATCAACTCATCATCGTCATTACAAATGACTTACTTATCTACCCTCGTAGTAAGAAGGAAACCAAGGAGAGCAGCTACAACAAACCACGGAAGAAATACGATAAGAGAAGTATTACCCGAAGTTCTCCAGATACGAGTTTAGGAATTGAGGAGTTCAATTCTCAAGACACATCGTTACCCAGGGTGGAAATTCATAAGGAACCTTTCAATTGATCAAAACCATTGAGAAACAGTCAGCACCGAAGGCGTTAGCAGAAATATGCCAAGATTCTGGGTCTTGCTGACCTACTGTCTTAGTTCCTTTGGAACTTCTCGAAAAATACGAAACCCCTCCCAACTTTGACCCTAAAGGGAGCAACCCTTGACAGGAAGAGAAGCAAGAGGAAGAAACCTTTAGAACGCCGGTATAACCGATCAAATTCCTCTAGAGACACTCACTCTGGGAAGGCTTAGTACGCTTCGGAAAGCATGGAAAGCCAACACCCCGAATAATTGTGTCTTTCGAGATTCTTGTCAAAATCATCCCTGTAACTCGCTCCTTCAATCTACTCCTGCGAGTTTGGTAAAGTACACTCTACCCAACACGTCCCAAATTTACAAGAAGTACCTATCCGACAAGACTCTTGCAATTCCCCTCGACGAGATCGAGTTCCACAAGAGCCTCACCTTCTCAGAAGAACCATGGTGACCATGGAACGAGGTCAAGCGGATGAAACAACGCCACTTCCCATTAGTGAAAGTTCGCTGGAATATTAACCACGGACCTAGAGTCACATGGGAGGGCGTGAGTCAGTCGATTAAGAAGTATCCTCACTTCTCAGCTTGATTATTCATGCCTACTCCTTTCCTAAATTCAAATTTCGGGACGAAATTCCCTTTAACGGGGGGATGATGTGACAACCGTCAAATTTCGGTCAAGTCAAGTCATCAAGTCAAGCCGGTCAACTCTATTAAACCTTGTGTATTAGGGTTAGTGTTATGTTCGTATTGTATAACTTGCTATGTTAATGGGAAAACATCACAGGAGAAAAGTTTGTGTTAAAAATTTCCTAAGCCTTCGTACTAATCAATGAATTAAACTGATGAAAACCATGTTGCATACTCATCGGGAATGTATAATATGCGTTTTTCCTGGTGAGTATTCATATAAAATATTTATTTCCTTAATTAAAACAACAAAAGATATATTTTTATTTATTTTTCCAATTTGCATAACTTTTTTATTGATTTAATAAAGTTGCATACCAAATTGTTAGGCTGTTACGATTTCACCACCTAAAATATGTATATTTGTATTATAATATATTATCTTGTTAGTATTTCATGAATGCAATCAATAACACTGCTTTGAATGCGAAGTTGGATTTAGCTTTGCTATAAGTTTCAATCGATTTTGAAATTGAGTATTGTTCGCATTTGTATGAGTGTAGTCGATGAATCGATAAAGCAAGAACATATGAGTTTTTGATTCGCAATTGGATTGATGATTGAGGGATGATTCGTGAAGAAAAACGCGAAGTCAAGGACTATGAAATTGTTGTTTGCAAGAATTTAAAAACTCGATTGTGGAGTTGTTGATGCTCATTTTGCGAAAGTAAAACAATCGAGTGTTCGCATCTATGAATCAATTTGAAGTCAATTGGGTTAATATTCGCATATGGGTTCAACATATGAAAATTTTGATTTCGCAAGTTTAGAGTTCAAGAACTAAACTGTGTTCGCATCTGGAATGAAAAATTTTGTGAATCGCATTTGATTAATTAGGTTAAAATGCGAAGGTGATTAATGTGAAGGGATGCGAAGGGTGTAAGAATGAAGATGCGAAGTATTTCACAGTAGAATGCGAATTGGGGAAGAAAACAGAAGATTTCAAATATTGTCCCTGGAGTTTCGCATTTTTGGAAATAAATACTCAACTTCGCAAATGGGGGTCATAAAATGATGAAATTGCAGAATTTTTAAAGAGATACACACACATAGACAACCACACATATATTTAGAAAATTAAACTAAAAATGGGATATAGACAATTATAAGACATTGTTCTTGACTTTTGAGTCCAAAGACGTATGATCCGAACTTTAATTGTGAAATCGTCCTTGATTGAGTCAATTTCCTTTATAGGAGTAATATATTCCATTGTGCCTTGCAAGTTAAAAAAAAAAAAAATTCAAGTCACAAGCAACCACCCCACACCCACTCTATGACCAGCCATACCTCCCCACCTTACCTATGTCACTTCAATGTTCCCTTACACTCAAATTTCACTCACTCCCACGTTTTTGAGCTGGAACAATCAACCACACTCCTCATTTTCTCTCATTTCTCTCATTCCACTAAGTAACAAACATCACTTTTTCTCTCAAACTCTTCTACACAAATTTTCGAGATCCAAGGCTGGATTCAAGTGTTCTTCCACACTTAGTAAGTAAAAATTCATCCTCCCTATTATTATTTCACTTCATTCTACTCAAATCTTTGGTTGCTTACACAAACTCCCTAACTATGATGTTAGATTCTCGAAAACCTTCAAGGCATCTCCAAGTGTTCTTGAGTTAAACACTTCCATTCTTCAACAATCATCTACTGAAATCACTCAAGGTGAGTTCATACCCCTACGTTTTCATGTTTTCTCAAGTTTTCAGGGGGAGAATACAAGTTAAAACACTAAGAACATAACTAAATTTCTCTAACAGCCTTCATCAGAAAAGTTCAACTCCATTCACGGACTGTTTTGGGCATCTTAAATATTTTTTTTTTCAAAACTGTACAAGGTGCAAATAGTTCAAGTTTTTAGCTTTAAAATGGCTACTTGCACATCTCCATACGATTTTTCTACAATTTATGGCGATTTTTACAAAACTGCCTATCACTTCAAACAACAATCCGGACCAGTCTGTGATTATGGACTTTTTCACCCAAGTTAGAGGTCATTATAAATTGTGATAAAAATTATGAGCAAACTAGACACATTTTGTGAACTCTCAGAATTTACGGATCTAGTTTTCGACTTTGTATGATTTTTCTATGATTTTTCCGAAACAGGGCAGAATTGCTAAATTTTACCAACAGCATGTAAATATCATAACACTTTGTATTATGTTGAGCAAAGTGTATAATCATAAGTTTTAATGTTTGAATGTGTTTCCTAGTTAGTTTATCATTATGAACTGAAACTAAGACATTCATATTAAATATTATCCATTCATTTTGGAACACGTATTATTTAACTATAAAAAGTATAGTTTGAATATATTTATAACACTAATACATTTCCATAAAAGGGTTCATACATATTATACACATTTTAGATAAACTATAATAGGTATAGTTTATGATACATCACTCTACGCACTCGTACCAGAAGTGTACATTCATATAAGAAAGATTTCTATTCGCACACATTTCACGTAAGTTAATCTATGGTTTGATAAATTCACAACACTAATACATTTCCATAAAAGGATTCATACATATTACATACATTTTAGATAAACTATAATAGGTATAGTTTATGATACATCACTCTGCGCACTCGTACAAGAAGGGTACATTCATACAAGAAATATTTATATTCACACACATTTAACGTATACTTGTTATCCTATATTGTGAGTTTCTCTATTTCTCTCTCTCTCTCTCTCTCTCTCTCTCTCTCTCTCTCTCTCTCTCTCCCCGTACGTCCGAGTGCGGGAATATAATTCCTGGTAGTTATAATCAGAATCTCCTTGAGGGAGAACGTGATACTTGTATATAGATCTATATTGGGATTGACACCCCACACCTTGCTGCTAGCTACAGTTGGACCTGCAGGTCTACGGGTGACAAATGTCATTTTATTTTTCGCGACACTGAGAACGTCGTGACAGGTTCACATAGTCATAGTATGATTACAACGGCTCACATAGGGAACAATCCATAAGTTTACGGGATTTTATTTTTAAAACCTAAATGAGTTTTATGTCGATTTAAAATTACCTTTTTATCTCTATGAGTACAGATATTACTGTACACTTTTGGTTTTGGTAGTTACGACTACACATCATTTGAAACCACATTTATACTTTTAAGTATGGTCAATACTTGATATTACTCGGTCCTCTAGTTTAGGACTACGTATATATAATGTATTAACAAACCTGAGAACATATACAAATTTCATTTAGTTCAAACATGTCCATGTCCATTTAAATACATAACATTTTCTATTAATAAGAAAGATTACTTATACATTTTGGTCTTCAGTCATAAGACTACCTTACACAGATTTTAAAGAAAATATAGGATTTTCTGGATACATATTCTGACGCTTTTACAAGGAAAACGATTTACTTTTCTAACGAAATCTCTTATGAACTCACCAACCTTTGTGTTGACACTTTTCAAAACTACTTGTATTCTCAGGAATTCAGTGAAAACAGGAAATCAACAACGTTTTGAGGATGGGACGATAAATCGTCAAACAATTCATTTTGTATTATAATGTAATTGATGTGAATCATGTAAACATGTGCTTTGATGTAACGTTTTCAATTATATTTGTGTTGGTTGTATTTACTTTGAGCACTATTATACTCATTGTTGTGATACTCTACATGAAGTCCTCCACCCCCGGACGTTTCCGCCATCCTTGGTTTGGGGGTGTGACAGAACCCCATAATTAGATCTACATATTTCCCACATTACAACTTCGGTGCATATAATTTCTCGATTGGAATACGAGAAAACGCTGACGCTACGAAATATACTGATAATCCTCCGAAACCCCTTTTTCCCGACGCTCAAAATCCAAACGAGGATACGCATACCGACCCCGGGAGTTGGCTGCCCAATCATTCTCTATCTACTTACAACAACACCAATCACCTGTCATGGATACATTCGTCCTTCTCCTCAAGTACTTCCCGCATTAACTCACTCTGACCCCTTTCCTCGATCACCGACATCTCTGGTCTCATGATTTCTTACAGCATATCTCTATACTCCACTTATAACTACTCTTGACAAATCTTTGCTTTCTTACATACTACACCCGGTTCTCCCCCACTTAGGGTTCGAACCATTACCAATTAGCACACAACCAACCCACGACTATTTTTCCACCAGCGAAATCGCACCTGCCCCCGGACAGTACTACACCACGCCCGATAATTCCCCTTTAAGGAACTCAATCAACCCCCTATACTCTGAACCTCTAATGAACTCCTCAAGAACCTCTCATCACGACTGCCTCTAATCGTTCCAAATCTCATACCAATCCAACACTAAGCATCTCAACTGCTCAATAACATCCCTGTCTCATAGACTGCACCGCAAAATCATCGTTCCTCTCACCTCAACTCATCAACCAATGTTCCAACACCGGAATTTTCCCAAGGACAGGGACCCACTCCCAACATAGACGAAAACTCCCTGCATTGCAAAACTCAACTGAACCCCCCACTACTACCACTATAACACAACCTACTATTCTCAATTAGGTGTGGTGTGGTCCTCGACTACCTCAGTCCCAACTGACTGTCTGCTCCCGATAAGTCACTGCCTCGCGGCACACCTGCCACCTGCTACTCTGGGGAAAATCATCACCGATATGACCTGTAGGGTGTATCCCCAAACCCAAAACTGAAACATCAGGCCTCCCGTGTCTTGCACACGAACAAAATAGCACCACCCACCTAGAAGATGACCTCTCCTCTATCGACTGATTGCTCAACTCAGACCGAAATTTTCTCCTTCCTTTAACTCCTTACCAAAATACTCTGATAGGCACTCGCCTTTCCTCTCGAGGGACGCCTCTTCATACTCAATCATGGTCTGCAGGCCTAAAACCCATAGCGTCCGATCTCTACCTCATCGATCATGACCGGATAATAAAATAATCACCAGCATCATTCACTACGAACCATGGTACTCATCCCATGACATCCCTTCTCAATCTGCTCCGGTGTATGGTACCCGAATCATAGTATCACTCCTCAATCTGCTCCGATGTATGATACTCGAACCATAGCATCACTCCTCAATCTGTTCCGATGTATGGCACTCGAACCATAACATCACTCCTCAATCTGTTCCGATGTATGGTACTCGAACCATAACATCACTCCTCAATCTGTTCCGATGTATGGTACTCGAACCATAGCATCACTTCTCAATCTGCTCCGATGTATGGTACTCGAACCATAGCATCACTTCTCAATCCGCTCCGATGTATGGTACTCGAACCATAACATCACTCCTCAATCCGTTCCTTAGGACCTTCAGAATGCTCCTTGTAACAAGTATGGGTCCTCTGCTTTCAGTAGTACGGGCCCGTACTACCTGCCACATCTACCCATACTTTCCACACGGACCATCCCAGAGCTCCTAAGTAGCTGTTCGACCTGCTCTTTCACCAATCCCATCGCACGTGCCTGCTCTCCAGCGAAATCCTCTACTTTACCAGCGCACTCATCTGGCTAGGTTTACTCCCTAGTCTCTTCCGTCGTCCTCCCACTTCTTTGCTATCAGCTGCTGAAGAGCTCCTAATGATGTCAGCCATCTACCTCCTGAATATCGTCATACTCACTTAGTAACTGACTCCCATCATCGAGAGTTCCACAAAGCACAAAGCAAGCAGCATTCGAGCATCGAAGAATACATAGGACTCCTTATCTGTGATAACTCCACCTTCTCGGCTCATCCTCGGAAATACCCCTGAACTCTGTAACTCTACCCCTCGTGCGTTCTAACTGGATACTCTCACTCATCACATACTCAAAAGCATAACACACATATATAACAACAAACCCTAGGCTACGGCATCACAAATCAGGCCACTCTAGTCCTAAGATATGAAAGACCTAGCCTGTCTCTAGCATGCAATAATATCTCATAAAGTGCATCATAGATATTTCATAACACAAAAGTAAGGGTATTTTGGGAAATCACCGTTCGGCTCTGGCTGATTGTACACACTGCTCTTTCTTGCTTTCTCTTTGAACTCTTATTCACTTTTAGAAAACTATTTATTTGAAAACTTTTTCTTACTTCCTCAGTTTGAGTCCAGATTTACCCGAAGGCGCATCCGAATCCCTCAAACCAAGGCTCTGATACCAATTTGTAACACCGTAGATTTCAAGGCAAAATTTTCATTTAAAATAATCATTTTAATGTTAAAACACTTGTTAAAAAATCTCGTTCATAATTGAATTACAAAGCATAGTTTCATTTTCACTTGAATAGAAAACCAGGATCCTCCAAAATATAACTCCATCTCTGGTGTGTACAATCGAGTCGGTGCCGTCCCGTGTTACTGAGAGAACCTGAAAACAACATAACACAAAACACTGTAAGCACGAAGCTTAGTGAGTTCCCCAATATACAACTTACGCATATACGCCTTTCCAGGCCCTGACCTTCCGGTCCACAACACAACCCGCCTTCCGGCCCTTAACATAATCGCCTTCCGGCCCATAACATATACGCCTTCCGGCCCATAACATATTGCCTTCTGGCCCATAAACATACACAGTACATAACACATTTATCCTAACACGTATAGCACATATATCATATATCATATCCGACCTTTCGGTCACATAACATATTGCCTTCCGGCCCACATAAACATACATAGCATGCATAGCAATTACCTTTCCATTTATAGCACTTATAACACATATCATATCCGACCTTCCGGTCACACAGTCAAACCCTTCCGGGTACAGTATAGTGAGAAGACTCACCTCGTGGATACTGAAAGTTAGCAACTCCTGAAATCCCTCGTACTTGATCTGCCGAGCTACAAGCTCCCTATAACATCATATATCTCTTATTAATACTTTTATCTTCCACGTTAACTGACCCTAAGAAATCACACATGGGTCAACTCTGGTCAACGGTCCACGGTCAACTCGACCGGACTCGGCGAGTACTCTGGCGACTCGGCGAGTCTAGTCGTCCTCCAATCCTCTAAGGTTTCCCTTCTACTCATCGAGTATCCTCCTTGACCCGATGAGTTAATCCTGGAAGAATCGTGGGGCCACCCCGACTCCACTCGCCGAGTCTGAGGAACAACTCGACGAGTCCCAGTTATTCTTCAAGCTACTCGCCGAGTCTTCTCATCTGACTCGGCGAGTCCATGCCATGCAGCCGCTCAAACTGCTCCCTAAGGTCGGAACTGCTCCGACCATTCATAGGTCTGGCATTCCTAGACTGATCCATCATGTATGGTCCTCATTTCGGTGCTCATGCTACACCCCAAGACTTATAATTCACATGTTGACCTAAGGCATAAGGATTTCAATCCAAAACCTTCACCAATTCCCGAGATGCACAGACATGGGGGTATTCTGGACCTCCAAGGGTCCTAATACAGGGTTACAATCGTTTGGGGAACAAGGGTAACATTAAATCTATCCACAAAAGGGTTCCATAAACCCTAATCCTCTAAATACATCACCATAGCAGAGTATACACGAATTCTTACCTGGATAATGTGTTCTCTATGTCCCCAATCCTCAGAATGTGACCCCCTTGCTGTTCCTTTAGCCAAGCCCTTCTCTTCTTTGCATAACAACTCCTTCAAAATCACCAATGGCCTTTAATCTTGATCTAGATGCACACAATCGATTTAGAGTTCTTCTCAGAAGGATAAAACGAACAATGACGGCCTATAAGTCCCCTTTATACGTCTCAAACCTAAACGGCTAGGGTTTTCGCTAAACAGCGCAGACTCGCCGAGTCCCTATCTGACTCGTCGAGTCCAGTCGCGAACTCGCGACCAGGTCTGCGATCCTACTCGGCGAGTCTGGCTCCAACTCGCCGAGTCCCCCCTTAAAACACCCCCTAAAATATAATTTTAACAATACTTGAAATTCCGGACTGTTACACATACATACTAAGGTCAGCATCATCTAGAACAAAACAAAAGTAATGATTGTTGAATATCACAGGTAAGATCGGGGATGTATGGTCAGTCTTGGGAGTGGCATAGCCTGATCAACTGTTCTGGTCCGAGGAGTGATTAGCACATGCCCAAGAATAGTTGTGATATGGCAACAAGTCTAAAAACTGACCAACACTACCACAATAAGAATATTAAAATAGAACATGAGTTTAAAATACTATGGGAGTATTTTGTAAAATCATAACTTATATGAAAACTAAATAGATCCTTAATAATAGGTTTATAGTCCCTAAGTGGATACTTTAAAGTTATATATAACTTAGAAATTATAGACTTAGAATTTGTGGTCATTACTTTACTTCCTTTTCCTTGTTTGGATGTGGACCTAGGGTGGGATCACTTATTTGAAGGTCTATCGTATCTTGTTATATGTAATTAGTATGCACTATGTAATTATAGAAGTAACTAATAAGGATCACCCCCTATAAGTAATTGATGATAGAGGTAGACGCATAGTACTTATCTCTTCCACTCCTATTCTCACAAATACAGCATAGCAAAATCCTACTTGCCGGACGACCCTTACTTTCATAATCCGAACTTGAGGAATGGTGAATGGTTATGAGAAGAATCATAAGCGGAACCAGAGGTAATTAATCCTCCATGCATAGCGAGGGTTCTGCGAACCGTTTCGACTATATCGAACCTGTACCCCGTCGGTCAATCGTGATCGAGGGTTGAATGTCGACAACAATGACAATAACCACCATGTGGAGACCAACCAGGGTGCTATGACCTCAACCACGGGGGACCGACTGACAGAGCCCTCCCGGAGAAGACCCGGCAGATCGCGAACATCGGGGATTAAAGAAGGTAGGCTACAACTCGAGCTCAAAAACTGCGCGCTACTACATGCCCTACTGTCTCACGTACCCGTCACTCGGAATTAGATTACCATTCCCGAGACCAACTCTCTTTTTAGGACCTTATCACCGCCCGTGAAGAGGAAAGAGAGTGACATGGTAGACACACGGTATTCAAAGAGTGGATGATCGCAGCCAAGCATCGATCGGTAGGGCTGTTCGGTGCATCGACTTTGCCTCAGACATCACAAGGTATGGATCGTCGTAAGTGAATCCATATCAGCCACAAGACCTTGTAAATAAAGATCATGAATGCACGTTGGTTCTACCCTATTCTAGGTGCCAGCACAACACTGCGATTTGAGAAATGATACACATCAAGAGATCCAGTTACAACTAGAACTTCTCCTTGCATAAATGTGAGGAGACCTGCATCAAGGTCAAATTTTTCACTGAAACCATGATTTCTAGAGTTATATTAACAAGATGGGCTTAGGATGTACCTATCAGACTCGAATGTCTATTTAGCCTTAATTATATAGCTAAGCATACATCAATAGGTCATGACAAGGACCTAGCTTGGGTCAAGTGTAAGGTTTCACGTGGATACAGAACTACTAAAATACATGAGTTTACCATACAAAGAGTCTCGTTATATATTGTTTTCAGAACACCCTCAACAACCAAATTACGATACAAATCGATATGAGATAAACTTAGTTAGAAAACTTGCGACATATAGCCATTCTAAGAACTCATTATCGTCTCACCTTTAAAAATTTTGTTGAGAAGTTTCTTCTTCATAGACCTATGGGTGCACTCATACCAACACTAATGCACCGGATCCCATCAAAACTCCTCAGCTAGATGTGTTCGGATAAACATGATTCTAAAATGAGTAAATCTTAACGCCCGTATGAAACCTACTCCTACCTATGGCCATAACTCCATCTCGGGAGCGTTAGCAGAAACACTAAGAATAGTATAGTAATGTGCAAAATTTATATGCGTAAATATAAATTGTAAGGATGCACTTAAGATAATCATTTCCACTAACGAAGTCGTTTTTCGTCAGGAAATAGAGCTATGTCTTCACCTAGAGACAATAGATCAACTAGCAAGGTGCCAACACTACAGATAGACACTGCTACCTTTCAAGCTGCAATCACGGCAGCCGTGACAGCCGTCATGGCGCAATTCAATGCTAACAACATCAGCAGGGGTGGAAGCGGTACTAACATTACAAATTGTGGTAACAATAAGGAACACCAATGGGTACCTACCAAGGAAAATACCTCAGGCCACGAACCTACGAACAAGAAGAGAAAGTTTTGGAACATGAAAGAGCGCCACCAATCTCAAGGATCCACTAAAAGATAACAACCTATGGCCGTCCCTACCATTACAACCGCAGTCACGACACATGCCTCGACACTAGCCACGGGGTCTGCCACCCAAACGTCGGCCAGACCATACGGGGGACCACTCCCTATGTGCAACCAATGTGGCTTTCATCACTATGGGGCTTGCCGGGAGATACACTGTAAAAACTGCAACAGGAAAGGGCATACCGTCCGCTTCTGTAGGGCCTCGACCCATCACCTCCCATCAATCACCTGCAGCAAGGTAGGCCCAGTATGCTACCTATGCGGTGAAACGGGACACTTCAAGAGAGAATGTACAACTGAGAAGAATGACGAAGGGATAGGAGGAGTGTGATGAACCCACCAACAGGAGCAACAAGGGAACCATGTTAGGACTTTTGTAATGTTCCCAACGACAAAACGTTTAAGTACTATATGTTTGTAATGAATTTGGTACGCTTACTAAAGTAACCTACCTTCTAAAAAGTAGCTAAAATATTCTCTCTCATACAAATCAAACCAAAGACATTCATATATGACCTTAGGATCATTACCTGTAAGTTGTGATGACCTTGTCCATACATCGGGGTTAATTAAAATCAAAATACTAAAGTCTTGAAACAAATAATTCCATCCTGACTCTGATTCCATGTCTAGTATTAAGGGTTGAGTGGGGTCACCCACTCGACGATTTCACGATATCAACTTACATATGATGATCATATACCGCTCGGTCGTAAGGAGACCTGTCAGGAATCATGATATCAAGTATCATTACTGGCTATCGAAAACACACCCACTACCAGTGCTAGACACTGTGGTATGAATCATCTACAATAATCGTAACATCAAACAAAACAGAACACACACAAAAGAAATACAAGACACTCTATCACTCTAGTGATCTCTTCTTATGAATACAACTTATCTCATGTTATCTAAAAAGATATTGTTGTCGTTATCCAATTTTGATTGATATAGCCTTCATCTTCCCGATTTAACGACTACAAAAGGGCCCTTCGCCTAACCCCCCCCCCCCCCGAATATCGAAACCTTCGTCTCTCATAAACATCCAGCACGGACCTTTGGGTCATCTCTCGCTGTGGAACTCCAAAACACACACCAGAGTGGTGTTAAACTTCCCGAAACCATATCACAAGTATTTACAGGAGACCTTTCGGTAATGTCACACAACGGACAAGGTTCAAGCATGGGATCTTGGGACGGATACAACCAGGTGCGAGTCCTACTTTGAACTTCGGGCCAAGGTTGCCCAGAAGGACGAGTAAATGTCCTACCAACCGAAAAGGCCTAGTCGCATAAACCAAACCCACATGCCTCCTACCGAGCTACAAGAACTGTTAGGTCAAACCTATCGAACTACTCAACAATGAAATTATAGAACCAAGCTTCTCACCGTGGAAGGCTCCGGTCTTATTCTTCAAATAGAAAGGCAAATTGCTTGTAGTTCCATCTACGTCAGAGGCCCCGACAATATCTCCAGTAGAAACCTTTACTATCTGCCTTGCATAGACGAATAGACCAAACAATTGCAAGGAACAAGGTACCTTCAGGAGCTAGACCTGAGATCTGAATATCACCAGTCGCGAGTATTGGAGAAGGATGATCGAGGACAATCCTCCAAGTTCGATACGGACACTGCAAGTCTGTAGTAATACCCCTCGGATAGGACCAGCCGCTCGCAGTATTCATGAACTTAATGAATACGAGATGCCATTCTTACTAAGATCAGTTCGTCATTGTCATTGTAAAGGACTTGCTTATCTACCCTCGTAGTAAGAAGGAAACCAAGAAGAACAGCTGCAACCAACCGCGGAAACAATATGATCAAAGAAACCTTACCCAAAATTCTCTAGATTCGAGCTTTGGAATTGAGAAGTCAAATTCCTGAGGCACATCATCATAAATGTGGAAATTCTTAAGGACCCTTACAATCGATCAAAAACCGTTGAGAAACGGTCAGCACCAAAAGCATCAGCAGGGATACGCCAAAATATTGGGCCTCGCTGACCTACAGCCTTAGTTCCTTCGAAACTTCTCGTAAATTTCGGAAACCCCTTACGACTTTGACCCTGAAGGGAGCAACCCTTGATAGGGAAGAGAAGAAAGAGGGAGAAACCCTTAGGACTCCAAAATAAGAGATGAATTTCCATTAGAAGCTTCACTCTGGGAAGGCTTAGTGCGCTTCAGAAGGAGTGGAAAGCTAAAACCCAGACATTTATGCCTTTCGAGATACTGGTCAGAATCAGCCCTGTAACTCGCAACTTCAATCTACTCCCACGAGCGTGGTAAAGTACATTCAACCCATCACGTCCCAAACTTGCAGAAGTATCTATCCGACGAGACTCTTGTAATACCCCTCGACGAGATCGAGTTCCACAAGAGCCTCACCTTCATGGAAGTACCGCAATGACCATGGATCAAGAGGTCAAACGGACAAAGCAACGCCGCTTCCCATTAAGTGAAGGTTCGCTGGAGTCCTAACCAAGAACCTGGAGTCACTTGGGTGCGCGAGAATCAGTCGATTAAGAAGGATCCCCACCTCTTGACTCGATTATTCATGCCTACTCCTTACCTAAATTCAAATTTCGGGATGAAATTCCCTCTAACGGGGGGATGATGTGACAACCGTCAATTTACGGTTAAGTAAAAGTCAACTGAAGTCAACAAATCAAACCGGTCAACTACACAAAAACCCTTGCGTACTAGAGTTTACGTTATGTAAATTCTAAACAACTCGTTATTCTAATGAGAGATAATAAATTGAAAAGTGTGTACGTCTAGATCTCCTTAACCTAAAACTGCGGTACGTGGCGAGCCAAACCGATAAAACAATGTTGCATACTCATCGGGAGTGTGTAAGACCTTTAAACAAGGCTTATCAGGGTTTACGGACCTTGCACTGCGAAGCCGGACACTCAAAAAGGTCACAAATGAAACATCTCTCAATCGTTGTCACTCTATCTCTCTCAAATATCTCTTTGTATCAGAAATCTCTCCAAGAATGTCAAATCTCTCCCAAATCTCTCCAAGTATGTGAAATCTCTCTCAAATATCTCTTTGTATGAGAAATCTCTCCAAGAATGTCAAATCTCTCCAAGTATGTGAAATCTCTATCAAATATCTCTTTGTATGAGAAATCTCTCCAAGAATATCAAATCTCTCCCAAATCTCTCCAAGTATGTGAAATCTCTCTCAAAATCTCTTTATATGAGAAATCTCTCCAAGAATGTCTAATATCTCCCCAATCTCTCCAAGTATGTGAAATCTCTCTCAAATATCTCTTTGTTTGAGAAATCTCTCCAAGAATGTCAAATCTCTCCCAAATCTCTCTAAGTATGTGAAATCTCTCTCAAATATCTCTTTGTATGAGAAATCTCTCCAAGAATGTCAAATCTCTCCAAGTATGTGAAATCTCTCTCAAATATCTCTTTGTATAAGAAATCTCTCCAAGAATGTCAAATCTCTCCAAGTATGTGAAATCTCTCCCAAATCTCTCTCAAAAGTTTCCATAACCTTTTGGAATCATTCGGGTCATTCCGACCCTTAACCGGGTCAAAAACGGCTCAAAACGGAGTGAAAACGAGTAAAATAGACTTTAGGACCCGAAACCCCTCTTAGGGCCAAAATTCCTCTTAGGAACCGAAAGTAAGGAGAGAAGCCTCACGGACCGAAAGTAAGGAGAGAAGCCTCTCGGACCGAAAGTAAGGAGAGAAGCCTCTCGGTCTCTGCCCCCTCCTCTCGGTTCCTTGCCCCTCTCGGTTCTACCCCTCTCTCCTCTCGCTTCTAGCATCAAAAGACCGAACCTCGGCCAGATTTTTCGGAATTTTGTCACTTTTAGCCCATTTTTGATATTTTTAACATTTTAAGCCCGTTTTTAATTATTTTAACACGGGATTTTCACCCAAAATCATATTATAACATAATAAACCCTATATATTCACAATTTAATCATATTTTCATAAAAATATTTATTTAAATAATAAAAGCAAGTGGGTAAAGTACAAAGAGGTGGAGTGTTGACTTTGCGTTATCTTATGACACAAGCAACCACTCCCACACTCACTCTATGACTAGACACACCTCCCCACCTTACCTAGGTCACATCAATGTCCTTTCCACTCAATTATCACTCTTTTCCACGTTTTTGAGAGCTGGATATTCATCCACTCTCCTCACTTCCCTCATTTTCCCTCCTTTCAACAAAAAGATCAAACTCTTTTCTCTCTCACTTCCTCTCTCTAGAATTCAAGATTCAAGGGCTGATCTTGGGTTTTTCCTCCACATTTTGTAAGCATAATCCATTCTCCTTATGATTATTTCACTTCTTCTACTCAAATCATGGATATCTTACACAAACTCCAGCATAATTGTGTTAGATCTTCGAATCTTCAAGTGATTCTTCAAGTGTTCTTAGGTTGAACACTTCTCTTCTTCAACACTTATCTACTGAAATCACTCAAGGTGAATTCATACCCCTACATTTTAATGTTTTCTCAAGTTTTTAAAGGGGGGAATACAAGTTCAAACACCAAGAACATAACTAAGCTTTTCTAACAGCCTTCATCAGAAAAGTTCAACTCCATTCACGGACTGTTTTGGACAACTTAAACATTTTAGTTTTCAAAACTGTTTTAGGTGCAAGTAGTTCCACTTCTTAGATTTAAAATGACTACTTGCACATCTCCACACGATTTTTCTACAATTTATGGTGATTTTTACAAAACAGCATGTCTTTTCAAACACAAACCCGGACCAGTCTGTGAATATGAGCAATTTAATACAAGTTAAAGGCTTCCAAAAATCATGATAAAAATTATGAGTAAACTAGACACATTTTGGGAACTCTCAGAATTTACAGATCTAGTTTTCGACTTCGTATGATTTTCCAAAACAGTGCAGAATGGTTAAAGTTAGCTAACAGCATATAAATATCATAACACTTTGTATTATGTTGAGCAAAGTGTATAATCATAAGTTCTAATTGTTGAATGTTTTCCTTGTTAGTTTATCATCATAAACTGAAACTAAGTCATTCATGATAAGATTATTCATTCATTTTAGAACACGTATATTAAACTATAAAAAGTATAGTTTAATGGATTCATAAAAGAGTTCTTACATATTATAAACATTTTAGATAAACTATAATAGGTATAGTTTATGATACATCACTTAACACACGCGTACAAAAAGGGTATATCCATATAGAAAAGATTTACATTCACACACATTACACGTAAACTTGTTAACCTAAATTGTGAGACATTCTCTTCCCGTACGTCCGAGTGCGCGATATAATTCCTGTTAGTTATAATCAGAGTCTCCTGGAGGGAGAACGTGATACTTGTATATAGATCTATATTGGGTTTGACACCCCACACCTTGCTGCTAGCTACAATGGGACCTGTAGGTCTACGGGTGACAAATGTCATTTCAGTTTCGCGACGCCTGAGAAACGTCGTGGCAGGTTCGTTCAGTCATAGTATGATTATAGCGACTCACATAGGGATATAACAATCCATAAAGTTTACGGGATTTTCATAAAACCTAAATGGGTTTTATGAAGATTTAAAATCACATTTTATCTCAATAAGTACAGATAATACTGTACACTTTCGGTTTTGGTAATTATGATTACACATCATTTGAAACCACATTTATACCTTTACATATGGCCAATACTTGTTATTTCTCGATTCTGGGATTTAGGACTACATATACATAAAGTATTAACAAACATAAGAATCTACGGGAACTTTATTTAATTCAAGCGCGTTTTATTTCGATTTAAACACATACCATTTTCTATTAGTAAGAAAGGTTACTTATACATTTTAGTCTTCGGTTATAAGACTATATTACACAGATTTTAAAGAAAATATCGGATTTTCTGGATACATATTCTAATGCTTTTACAAGGAAAACGATTTACTTCTCTAACGAAATCTCTTATGAACTCACCAACCTTTGTGTTGACACTTTTTCAAAACTACTTGTATTCTCAAGAATTCAGTGAAATAGGAAATCAACAATGTTTTCAGGATGGGACGATAATTCGTCAAACAGTTCATTTTGTATGGTAATTCGTCAAACAATTCATTTTGTATCATAATGTAATTGATGTGAATCATGTAAACATGTACTTTGATGTAACTTTTTCAATTATATTTGTGATGGTTGTATTTACTTTGAGCACTATTATACTCGTTGTTGTGATACTCTACATGAAGTCCTCCACCGCCGAACGTTTCCGCCATCCTTGGTTGTATTTACTTTGAGCACTATTATACTCGTTGTTGTGATACTCTACATGAAATTTCCACCCCCGGACGTTTCCGCCATCCTTGGTTTGGGGGTGTGACAGATTGGTATCAGAGCATTGTTTATAGTGAACTAAGTATATCGAACCACATAAGATATACAAACTATAAATGCATTGGGACTAAGGTCTCTGATTTAAAGCTTTCAAAACAACTATACTTTTAGGAATAAATAGTTTCTTATTAAAAGTATACATGCATGTAGGGCTGTAAATGAATTGAGCTTTCGGCGACCGTTCGTGAACTGTTCGGCGGGACGTTCGTTTATTTAATAAATGAACGAACATGAACAAAAATTATCGTTCGTTTAGTTAAATGAACGAACATGAACAATTGTCTCGTTCGTTCATTTATGTTCGTGAATGTTCATTTATGTTCGTTCGTTTAAGTTTATTTATATTCATCTATATTCAATTATTTTTTTTATATTGCTATATTATATGTTCGTTTATGTTCATATATGTTCAATTGTGTTTTGTTTTTTTATCTTTGTTCGTTTATGTTTGTTCGTTTAACATGTTCACGAACATAAATGAACCAACATGAACAAAGTAATTTGTTAAACGAACGAACATGAACAAGAAAATCCGGTTCGTTTATCCGTTCGTGTTCGTTTGTTGTTCAACTAACTTAAACGAACGAACATGAACAAGACCTTGTTCGTGTTCGTTTGGTTTTTTTACAGCCCTACATGCATGCATACATACTAAGGTCAGCATCATCCTAGAACAAAACAAAAGTAATGATTGTTGAATATCA
Source organism: Lactuca saligna (assembly GCF_052625555.1). NCBI lineage: Eukaryota > Viridiplantae > Streptophyta > Magnoliopsida > Asterales > Asteraceae > Lactuca > Lactuca saligna. Next base: position 211,615,731 of record NC_136419.1, read on the forward strand.
CAGGTAAGCTCGGGGATGTATGGTCAGTCTTGGGAGTGGCATAGCCTGATCAACTATGCTTGTCTGAGGAGTGATTAGCACATGCCCAAGAATAGTTGTGATATGGCAACAAGTCTAAAAACTGACCAACACTACCACAATGAGAATATTAAAACAGAACATGAGTTTAAAATACTATGGGAGTATTTTGTAAAATCATAACTTATATGAAAACTAAATAGATCCTTAATAATAGGTTTATAGTCCCTAAGTGGATACTTTAAAGTTATATATAACATTGAAATTATAGACTTAGAATTTGTAGTCATTACTTTACTTCCTTTTCCTTGTTTGGATGTGGACCTAGGGTGGGATCACTTATTCGAAGGTCTATCGTATCTTCTTATATGTAATTAGTATGCACTATGTCATTATAGAAGTAACTAATAAGGATCACCCCCTATAAGTAATTGATGATAGAGGTAGACGCATAGTACTTATCTCTTCCACTCCTATTCTCGCAAATACAGCATAGCAAAATCCGACCTGCCGGACGACCCTTACTTTCATAATCCGAACTTGAGGAATGCTGAATGGTTATGAGAAGAATCATAAGCGGAACTAGAGGTAATCAATCCTCCATGCATAGCAAGGGTTCTGCGAACCGTTTCGACTATATCGAACCTGTACCCCGTTGGTCAATCGTGATCGAGGGTTAAATGTCGACAACAATGACAACAACCACCATGTGGAGACCAACGAGGGTGCTATGACCTCAACCACGGGGGACCGACTGTGACAACCCGAAATTTCCATTTGTACTAACAATATCTATTCAATAGAATCCAGTCCAGTTTCAGTGATTTTCAAACATTTCCGAACAAGTTTGTGTACATTAGGGTTTACGTTTCAGGAGATATCAGGAGAGTGGATGCTCCTGGATTTGTGAAACTTGAACATTCCAAGTTTCATAATGTTATAGTCCAACTTCTGGAATAAAAATATTTTCTGTCAAAATATTTCAAGACTATAAATAGATTTCTGAATTTAATTAATTCATTATTCACAATTCCAACTAGAGAAAAGCCATTTTCTCTCTGACGGATCTTCGGGTTTTCATCCCGGATTGTGAGTCTACTTTCCTAAATGTGTTTTAATACTTGTTATATGCTTTATAACATTGTTTACATGTCTAAAATACAAGATCCGGGAGCTTACGGCCCAAGAACGTTCTTTGGGTGTAAACTCCAAATCGAAGCCTAAAAGCTTCCTAGTCCCGATTCCTTGTTACACAACTAGTTTAGGACTTATTGTATGATCTTTTGAGGCTAGAAATCATCCAAGATCATAAGGCTTTTGGAGTTTACGGACCAAGAGTTCTTGGACCATAAACACCATTTCCAAGGGCCAAAGTGAGCCCTAAATCACCCCTAAGGCTTAAGGCATTTACCCTCTAGTGCCCTAAACACCCTTAAGGCTTTAAGACAATTACCCTTTAATACTTAGGACTTGAAGGGGGAGTAAATTACATCAAAATCATCCCTTAAAGGGAGTTTACGGACAAGGAACATCACTTGGGCCGTAAACTCCAAGTAAAGGCACAAATGTGTGCCTAATGTCCCCTTTAGCCTTAGACAAAAACATAGAAGCTATCCTACATGTGCAAGTGACTTAACATAATTAAAACCAAAACAAATGTGTGCCTAATGATAACTAGGCTCGTGCGTGTGAACAAGTCTCCGTTTGCCACCTAGCACGATACCCGATACATCAATCCAATCTACTCACCACAAGTGAGTTCATACCCCTTCAATCAACCTTTGAAATGCTTTTAAATGTTTTAAATACTTTATGGGGGGATACAAGTTAAACACTTACAGTTATTACATCAATCACATGTGATTACATTAATCACATGTGATTAATAACTAGAAAACCAATGATTTTATCACTGTTCAAACTGTTTATCAAACTATTTCACTTCAAAATGTTTTACAAACTCTTTTACTTATCAAATGCTTTTATTAAACTTTGTTTTACTTCTTATAAATTGCATGCCCATATATGTATAGATATACAAGTAATGTTTAAAGGGCTTAGGAAAGCCATCCACCCTATTTCCTTTTCGCGCATTGAGATGTGGCCTGGTGGGATTTCGGGTGACCGTCCGAGGGTCGTTTCAATATTAGTTATATATCATATATACATGTATAGCCATAAAAGTACTTCCATATTCATACTTATCAGTACATCAATAACTAGTTACCATCGGGGTAACACAGAACATATAAAACTATACTAGAAACAGTACATATACACCTGTACTAGAAACAGAACATATACAAATATACTAGAAACAGGACATATACAACTATACTAGAACGAGAAACATTACATATACATGAACACATTAACAATTATGATCCACTGTGTCGGAGCATGCCTTAAATGTCATGGCCCGAGTTGTAGCCAGAATTCTCTTAGAGGGAGAGCGTGAGTTTGCGTATAGATCTATACTGGATTGACTATCCTACACCTTGCTGCTAGCTACAGCCGGACCTGCAGGTCTGCGGGTGCCAAACGTCATTCCGTCATTACGACCATTCATTATGTCGTTGTTACCAGTCGATAGTATGGTGCAATTTATCACATTATACCTTAATATAAATCCGGTTTAAGGTAGTTAGTACAGCAGTATTTCTTATAATACAAAACTACAGTACTACAATGATTTACCCATTTCATATTTTAGTGATAACCTCACTTAAACGTTAATGTACAAACTATATTTTGTTAAATGATAGTTACATTTGGGAAATTACACACTTTTACATCAAACGAGCATACAAAACAGTTAAGCCTTGGTAGAGGGCTACTTTAATAGAAAATATAGGTTTTTCTGAGAGATTCAAACTTTTCAAACACTTACAAACCTTTACATACATTTTACAAACTTATACTTGATACATGTTCAAACCTCTTTGGATGACAAATACCGACACTAAAATACTTATGAACTCACCAGCTTAATGCTGATAAACTCTTTCAAAATAACTTGTATTCTCAGGTCATCAGTAGACAGGTACCGAGGCCAGCTTTTGAGAAGATGGAGCGCATTCAAGACTCATCTTATTATTTTGATATACGTTATTTTTTGTGTCTATAATGTACAGAAAACGCTTGTATTAAAATTATATATTTAATGCAATAGATGATGTTGATTGCTTATTTACATTTACTGTGTTGTGATACTTTACATGACATCCTCCGCCCCAGAACGTTTCCGCCGTTCTTGGTTTTGGGGTGTGACACCGACTGACAGAGCCCTCCCGGCGAAGACCTGGCAGATCGCGAACATCGGGGATTAAAGCAGGTAGACTACAACCCGAGCTCAGAAACTGCACGCTACTACAGGCCCTACTATCTCATGTACCCGTCACTCAGAATTAGATTACCATTCCCGAGACCAACTCTCTTTTTAGGACCTTATCGTTGCCCGTGAAGAGGAAAGAGAGTGACATGGTAGACACACGGTATTCAAAGAGAGGATGATCGCAGCCAAGCATCGATCGGCAGGGCTATTAGGTGCATCGACTTTGCCTCAGACATCACAAGGGATGGATCGTCGTAAGTGAATCCATATCACCCACGAGACCTTGTAAATAAAGATCATGAATGCACGTTGGTTCTACCCTATTCTAGGTGTCAGCACAACACTGCGATTTGAGAAATGATACACATCAAGAGATCCAGTTACAAGTAGAACTTCTCCTTGCATAAATGTGAGGAGACCTGCATCGAGGTTAAAATTTTCACTGAAACCATGATTTCTAGAGTCATATTAACAAGATGGGCTTAGGATGTACCTATCAGACTCGAATGTCTATATAGCCTTAATTATATAACTAAGCATACATCAATAGGTCATGACAAGGACCTAGCTTGGGTCAAGTGTAAGGTTTCACGTGGATACATGACTACTAAAATACATGAGTTTACCATACAAAGAGTCTCGTTATATATTGTTTTCAGAACACCCTCAACAACCAAATTACGAAACAAATTGATATGAGATAAACTTAGTTAGAAAACTTGCGACATATAGCCATTCTAAGAACTCATTATCGTCTCACCTTTAAAAATTTTGTTGAGAAGTTTCTTCTTCATAGACCTATGGGTGCACTCATACCAACACTAATGCACCGGATCCCATCAAAACTCCTTAGCCAGATGTGTTCGGACAAACATGATTCTAAGATGAGTAAAGCTTAACGCCCGTATGAAACCTACTCCTACCTACGGCCATAACTCCATCTCGGGAGCGTTAGCGGAAACACTAAGAACAGTACAGTAATGTGCAAAATTTATATGCGTAAATATAAATTGTAAGGATGCACTTAAGATAATCATTTCCACTAACGAAGTCGTTTTCCGTTAGGAAACAGAGCTATGTCTTCACCTAGAGACAACAGACCAACTAGCAAGGCACCAACACTGCAGATAGACGCTACTACCTTTCAGGCTGCAGTCACGGCAGCCGTGACAGCCATCATGGCGCAATTCAATGCTAACAACGTCAGCAGGGGTGGAAGCGGTACTAACAATACAAATTGTGGTAACAATCAGGGACACCAATGGGTACCTACCAAGGAAAATACCTCAGGCCACGAACCTACGAACAAGAAGAGAAAGTTTTGGAACATGAAAGAGCACCACCAATCTCAAGGATCCACTAAAAGACAACAACCTATAGCCGCCCCTACCATTACAACAGCAGTCACGACACATGCCTCGACACTAGCCACGGGGTCTGCCACCCAAACACCGGCTAGACCATATGAGGGATCACTCCCAAAGTGCAACCAATGTGGCTTTCATCACTATGGGGCTTGTCGGGAGATACACTGTAAAAACTGCAACAGGAAAGGGCATACCGTCCGCTTCTGTAGGGCCCCGGCCCATCACCTCCCTTCAATCACCTGCACCAAGGTAGGCCCAGTATGCTACCTATGCGGTGAAACGGGACACTTCAAGAGAGAATGTACAACTGAGAAGAATGACGAAGGGACAGGAGGAGTGTGATGAACACACCAACAGGAGCAGCAAGGGAACCATGTTAGGACTTTTGTAATGTTCCCAACGACAAAACGTTTAAGTACTATATGTTTGTAATGAATTTGGTACGCTTACTAAAGTAACCTTCCTTCTAAAAAGTAGCTAAAATATTCTCTCTCATACAAATCAAACCAAAGACATTCATATATGACCTTAGGATCATTACCTGTAAGTTGTGATGACCTTGTCCATACATCGGGGTTAATTAAAATCAAAATACTAAAGTCTTGAAACAAATAATTCCATCCTGACTCCAATTCCATGTCTAGTATTAGGGGTTGAGTGGGGTCACCCACTCGACGATTTCACGATATCAACTTACATACGACGATCATATACCGCTCGATCGTAAGGAGACCTGTCAGGAATCATGATATCAAGTATCATTACTGGCTATTGAAAACACACCCACTACCAGTGCTAGACACTGTGGTATGAATCATCTACAATAATCGTAACATCAAACAAAACGGAACACACAGAAAAGAAATACAAGACACTCTATCACTCTAGTGATCTCTTCTTACGAATACAACTTATCTCATGTTATCTAAAACGATATTTTTTTCGTTATCCAATTTTGAGTGATATAGCCCTCATCTTCCCGATTTAACGACTACAAAAGGGCCCTTCGCCTAACCCCCCCCCCCCCCCGCCCGAATATCGAAAGCTTTGTCTCTCATAAACATCCAGCACGGACCTTTGGGTCATCTCTCGTTGTGGAACTCCAAAACACACACCAGAGGAGTGTTATACTTCCCGAAACCGTATCACAAGTATTTACAGGAGACCTTTCGACAATGTCATACAACAGACAAGGTTCAAGCACGGCACCTTTCGGGAATGTCATACAACAGACAAGGTTCAAGACTCGATGTCTGCAATCCATCGTTTGGCAGCTATGGGGTCCTTCGCCCCATGAAAGTCTGGTGCACCACTGCCCCGAAAGTCCTTGAAGGACAGTGTGCGAGATCCCGACTGACCAGATGCCATGTCACTCCTGAATGCCCGGAGGCGATCCTCCATCATCTCTAATATCCCCTCCTTGATCGACTCGAAGATAATGGGGGTCGACTCAAGGATACCTATGGTGATCTCAGACACGATGAACTCGCGCAGCCTCTCATCTCCTGGATCGGAACCTGATCCCGAACCCGATCCCTCTCCTGAACTGCCAACTGATGGCCTCGAGCGTAGTACCACCATTCTGAAATACAAATAAATAACAACTGTTAGTGATACTGATACCCCTGGAGGGATCCCACCCACTACAAGTTCCCTGGTCTTATCTTAGCCTTCCTCGGTTCGGGTACGGATCCTCTGCTTTCAGTAGTACGGGCCCATACTACCTTCCACATCTATCCGTACCTTCCCCAAAGACCGCCTCGACTCAACCAGGTCCCTTCCACTACCGCTGATCACTGCTACTCTTTATCCTAGGCTTACCCTAGGAAACCTCTGACCCCACCCAACCCAGTCCTCAGCTGCTGAAGGCCTCTTGTTGATGCCAATTAACTATTACCTGAATACAATCACATATGATGAGGCTCGGATAATCCTTCGAGTAAGGGACTCATCTCTACAACCGGTCCTACTCGCTAAGTCCATCTCCCCACTCACTGAGTCACCCTTGACTCACCACTCGGGACTATGGGGCCGACTCGAGTACGGACTCGTCGAGTCCGCAAGCAACTCGCCGAGTTCCTCGAGCGGATCCCCTACGCACTTCTAATCCACACCAGAACACCCCATACGAGGGTTTGGGGTTTTGGGGACTTCGCTACACAGTTAATTCGGCGTGCAGTTACGAAGGGTTGACCCTTCAACGCTTAAACCCCTCTAGCTCTGCGAAAGTTCATATGACTCGCCGAGTTTGAAGAACAACTCGGCGAGCTCCAGGCAATCTTCATAGGACTCGCCGAGTTGTTCATCCAACTCGGCGATTCTAAGACCATCTCCATAGAACTCGTCGAGTTCCACTTTGGGACTCGCCGAGTTCCTCGACCCATTTCCCATGTAGGCCAGATCTGAGACATGCAATGCTTCAAAACCACAGATCTAAGGTCCTAGGGCATGTTTACCACGTAAAGTTGCAAACTTTACATGCATGCACGGCCCTATGAGCTCAAGCATGCAATTCCAAGCTCTTTAAGAGGTCCTACACTCAATAGGGACCTCAACCACAGAGACTTTATGCTACTAGGATGTCCTAAAGGTCCAAATCCGAAGTCCTTGCAAAACATTAACCATAAACACATAGAGATTTAGGTTCTTAGGGCTTAAAACCTCTCTTTAGGGACAAGAAGGGGGTTCAATGAACTAAAGATCAAGGTAGGAACTTTTCTACCTGAATAGAAGCCCTTCACAGAGTAGATTCCGGATCTTCTTTCCTTCTTGCACTCTTCAACCTTCACCTTCTTCTCCCAAGCTCCAAACTACCTTCACAATGCTAAAAATCACCCACAATGACACAAAAGGGGTCTAGTGTTTCATTCTCCAGATCTCTGGGAGTGCTAGGGGAAATGGTGGCTGGGTTAGCTCGTTTAAATAGGGTGCAAACACCCGAGTTAGGGTTTCAGTCCAGACAGGGTCTACTCGCCGAGTCCCACGAGCCTACTCGCCGAGTAGACAGAGCTGATCCCGTGTCTAGTCCTACTCCTACTCGACGAGTTAGCCCTTCAACTCGCCGAGTCCAAGATTTAAAATGCAATACATAAGGAGAGTTAATAATCAAGAATACATACCACGAACCAGGTGCTACATAAAATGTGTTTAAAAATGTGAAAAATTGTTTAAAATTTTTACGGTGTTACAAATATGTACCTCAATATGAAGTCCCTAGGCTCTGAAATCCACAGAATAGCACCCTCTTCAGTTCCCTCTTGCCTTGGTCACCTTCTTCTTGCAATAACACCCACACAAAGATCAAAAATGGCCTCTTCTTCCTCACAAACGCTCTAAATCTCTTAGGGTTTCACTCAGGGGTCTGGTAGCCGCAAATGGTGGCTATAAGCCCCTTTAAATATGTCCCAAACCCCGGGAATTAGGGCTTCATTAAACAGCATGGACTCGCCGAGTCCACTAGTCGACTCGTCGAGTCTGGTCATTAACCCGGATAGAAATTCGCGATCCTACTCGGCGAGTCTAAGCGTCAACTCGCCGAGTCCCTACAAAATTTCCAAAATAAATGAATAACAATGTACCTGGAAATCCGGATGTTACACATTGGGCTTCCTTTTGTTCAGAATTTCATACGGAGTGATGGAAAATCGCTTGTTAAGCAGGGATCGGTTCTGAGTATAGCATGCAATTGCAATTGCATCAGCCCAGAAGTATAGAGGGAGTGAATTGAAGCTCAGCAATGTCTAGAATGCCTCGCATAGGGAACGGTTTCGTCTTTCAACAATTTCATTCTGTTGTGGGGTATAGGGAGCTGAGAAGTTGTGAAAAGTTCCCTCTTCAGCCAAAAAGTCTTCGAACTATTTATTCTTGAATTCATGCTCATTATCGCTTCGAATGTTCCTCACCACCTTTCATAGTTGAAGTTAGACCTGCTTGATGAAAGCTTTCAACTTTAGAGTCGCCTCTGACTTCTGTTTACGAAAGAATACCCAAGTGAAACGTGAAAAATCATCTACTATAACAAGAATGAACTTACTGCCACCGATGCTTTCAATAGCTGAAGGTCCACATACGTCAATATGCAGAAGTTGAAGTTCTTCAATGATCTTGCTATTGATACGTGTTGGATGGCTCTTTCGGCTTTATTTACCCATCTTGCATGCTGCACACAGGTGTTCTTTATCAAACTTGAGAATTGGAAGACCTCGAACATTATCACCAAGCACCAACTTATTAATATCTTTAAAGTTTAGGTGTGATAGGCATCGGTGCCATAGCCAGCTTTCATCAGAACTTGCCTTGGACAATAGGCAAATAGTTGGTTTTCCTTTAATTGGACTGAGGTTTAGGGGGTACATTTCTCCCTTTCGTTCAGATTTTAACAAGACTCTTTTGGATTGCTTTTCGATAATTTATGAACCTTCGTCATCGAATGAGACTTTCAGCCCGATACCCACAACCAATTGAGATACACTTATGAGGTTGTGCTGCAATCCTTCCACGTACGCCACTTTTCGAATTGTGAGCTCTCCGTTGGTTATCATCCCATATCCTTTGATTGTTCCATAAGAGTTGTTGCCATACTTCACACATCCACCATCCTTAATGGACCAAAACTCCCTTAGCTCTTCCTTTCTCCCTGTAATGTGACGTGAGCAGCCATTGTCTATGTACCATTCGTCATCGAACTGCTCATCACTTATAACCCACAAATTTAAGCAGATTTAGGAGTCCAAAGTCTCTTGCGCCCTGGTGAGTTTTTCACAAAAAAAAGGAATAACAACAGAGATATCAACAAGATAAGTTCTTTTTATTAGTGTAGTTTCATCTTTTCTTTTGATGGTGTACACTTTTATTTTGTTTTTATCTTGTTTAAATTGCAGTATACCAGATGGTGTTTTATTAGTTTGAATATACTTATGATCCCTAGGGTTATCTACCTTGTTCTTATTATTGAATCTGCATCTGACTCAAGTTTTCCTTTCCCTTTAACATCCTTTGTTGAGTAAGGCTTTTGTTGGGAAGAACCGAAACTTGACCTTCGGTTCTCGGCCTTGGTGTTGGGACCGAACCATGATGTTCGATTCTGAACTCTATTGTTGAAACCGAAACTGGATGTTCGGTTTTGAGCTTTGGAATAGTAAGAGCTGGGACTGATATTTTTCTTTCTTTTGATCTCTAGTTTATCTTTAGTATTTGCTTCTCCCTTCGAGGGATCATGGTTAGTGTTTTGAGATTGCCAAAACTATTTTCTCTCATTCAGATTCTTCATGTATCTTTGGTTTCTTTGGCGTTTCTGTTCAGCCAACTGCTTTTGAGATTTATGAATGTTGAAGCTTGATTTTGGCATTTCCTTTTTAGCTTTAGTTGTGTTAGAGGATACATTGGGTGTGTTCTTCGGTTCTTCTGGTATCTCTTTTGTCCCACTTGAACTTGGTTTGTCAAAGCTTGAGGGCTTGTTGATTGGTTCGGCAACATATCTACCCTTAACCCTCCATGAGGTTCGCTCTGATAGACCAACGGTCTCATCTGCATTATCGATTGGAGCGGACCAGAAATAATTACCACACCCTTCAGCATTGTCTTTGTCAACCAGGATTTTTAGTTATGTTGTTTGTTTTCCAGTGACCCCTGTGACAGCATAAACCTGATTTGGCACGGTTTGAACTTTCTGGTAAACCACTACCTTCTCTTTTAGTTTCTTTGACTTATCCTTTAACAAACGTGCATATTCAACCGAATTTTCAGATATAAGGGGTTTCTCGGTTTTGATTTTCAAAAACTCAGAGCAATCAACTACATCTTCCACTGAAATTTCACTCATCTCACTCTCCTCATCAAATTCATACGTATTTTCTACATTCATTTGATGTTCGGTCATTAGTTTAGCGTTTAAGGATTCAAATGATTGTAAGGTCTCTGTCTTAATTTTCAACTTATCATTTTCATCTAAGAGCCTTTTAAGCATACATTTGTGTTCTTTTAAGTCAATGACAGATTCAATTTTGTCCAGACTGATTTTATATGTGACGGAAGTCTCTTTTGAGGACATTATGGATTCACATTCAGCAATGACCTCATCCTCCTTAAGCTCAAGGAAGGGTAAGATCATCTTATGAATCTTTTTCCCTATTTCACAATCTAAATGCAATTGAGTAATATTAGTATATAAACGTTTAGCAACTAAGCAAAAAATGTTTCTTTGTTTTAAAAACTTCAAATTGTCTCTTTGTAAATAGATAATCTCATCCCTAGCAATAGTTAACTCTGTCTCCTTCAGCTCAATCCACATGCATCTCTCCTCACTCTTCGATGACTCCCTGCTAAGTTGGTCAGTTAGGTTAGAGTTCGTTAAGTGAGTTTGCATGAGACTACTACTTAGATTAGTGAATTTAAATTTTAGCTCGTTTAATTCTTCTTCATAATTTGTGATGGGAACTTTAAGAGATTTAAGCATGGATTGTACCTTTTTGATCAACCGATCGCAGTCATTAATCCTTTCACTCATGGGCTTTACTGCAAAACACTTGTCCTCCTTCAATTTCAGCTCCTTACACTCGTCTTCTGGTGGTACACCTTCAGTTACCATCAAGCACTTCTCAGCCGAACTGTTAACTTCCTCTTTCGCCACATATGCTCTGCCATGTGAAGGCTTCCTCACTTCTTCATCCTCAGAGTATGTTGACCAGACTTCAATGCCTCCAAACTCATCATCGACCACATTCTCCTGTACAATCAAGACATTCATAGAATTGTTAGTTGCCTTCTTTTTCTTTAGCTCTTCCAACTTTCGTGTATGATAAGCCTTATCATCTTCACTATCCCTTTTCTCGGCCATCTTTTGTAACATGCAATCTTTGGCAAAGTGGTTCTTGCCGTGACAATAATTGCAATCGTATCCAGAATCTCCTGCTAGCTTGTTTTCTTTCTTATCATCATCCTTTTGAGAGACGTTCTTTGATTCTTCTTTCACCTTCTTGGAGCTGTAACTTCCTTGCAAATTTCGGTTCTTATTGGTAGAGAATTTCCTTCTTGCAAACTTCTTACGGCTGGAGACCATCATGGCATATTCTTCACCTGTAAGGTCACACTCAGACAAATATGAGTCATCTTCTTCTTCCATCACATTCTTCCCTTTTGAGATAAGAGCTAAAGAGCCCATGCCAAACACAACCTTCGCTTCTTTTGTTACTGTGCTTTCATGGGATTTTAAGATGCCCATTAGTTTTGCCAGCGAGTAAGATTTGAATTGTTCATGAGCCTTTACAGTTGAGACCACTGCCATCCACTCAGGTCTCAGACCATTCATAAACGTGACTTTCTGTTCAATTTCCTTCCTTTCAATACCGTGCTTCATCATCTTGTTGAGCAAATGATTGTAGCAATCAAACGTCTAAAGAAGAGTTTCCTCAGGTTTTTGAGCAAAAGCACTGAACTCAGAGAGTAACAAAGTTTGTATTGAGTGCTCTAGATCTTCGTCGGTCGAATACAATTCTTTCATCCTGTCCCATATTTCTTTCGCAGTAGTGCATGAATTAACTAGACGGAAGGTATTGGCTTGTAGGGCAAATCCGATCATCCACAAGGCTTTAAGATTACACAACTGCTTTTCTTTTTCATCTTGTGGAATCTTCTCTACATCCACCAAAAGTTGATTGTACTCCTTTTAAGTCTTCACTGTCCTACTTGTTCCATCATGAACGAACGGACCGATTGTGATAGCCTCCCAGATGAGATAACCATTGTCTTCAGATCCAACCACGTAATCTTCAAAGTGATGCACCCACACTTCATAGTCTTGAGTGTAAAGAATGGGAACTCTTGTGGATGATCCAATGCTATTCGAGATGTTGATGGGATTGCTTTGAGAGTCTTCGTGTGACATGATGATCTTGTGCTCTAGATCTGCTAGAATCAGACTTGTAAACTTGAGATTAGGGTTTTATCAAACACTAGAGTTACCGTCGACAGGTAGAGGACGACCTTTATATATTTGATAAAAGCGGAAACCCTAATGAATTCTTCACACAGAAGGAATGTGTATGAGTAACACAGTCTCCTGCTCTGATACCAATTGTTAGAATATTAACTTCTTAAAGATCGTTAGATCCAAGCAGAAAAATAAAGATAAAGAATTGATGAACACAAGAATGGTTTAACTGGTGTCGAATGATTAACTTGAACACCCCAGAACAGCTCGATTAAGAACTTCGACTATAAAGATGTTTAGGGTTACAATGCAGTAGAGATAATAAATGATTATCGCGTTATCTAAGGCATACATGCATGCACTATATATAATATAAAACCCTAATCTATAATCACGGTTGGACATGCCCAAACTAGATATACAAAAGAATGGCCCATGACGCAACACATAATACCTAACATAGTGGTTGAACGCTAATGGACTAAATACAAGTTGCAAAAAATTAAATAGGAGGTTTCAAAATAGTCATATCTCAATCATTATCGATGGAGATTATTTATTCAACAAACTAAAATTATTACAAAAAAAGGTATCAATTGAACATAATATAACTAACACAATACTATTTTTTTAAAACAAAAAGGATAAACACTTATCTAGTTTCTTATCTATCATATAAAATATTGTTTATTACTCCCATTATAGTTACATAAGTGGAAGAAAAACTTCTCAAATTAAAAGCATTAAAATATTTTTTTGAAATCTACCATGGCGGCAAGAGAGATTTTAATTTTGATTTCAATTTCAAATATTAAATATGAAATTGTAATAGATGAATTAATTTACTTTTAAAATGCTAGAATGTCAATAATAAATAATAAAGTGCTGAATGTTTATCTTTTTTTGGAAAGTTGTTTATAATAGTTTCAACTTATTGTTAATAAGTGAAGACTGTATACGGTACTTTAGATGGAGAGTTTAGAGATGATTATTATCAACTTTAAGTTTTGAATTTAGCAGTATAAAACTTAGTTAATAATATTTTACTAGACAAATTTTTATAGGATTTTAGTTTTGATTTTCACACAAGGCCTTGAAAATCTTTGGATCTATACTAAATGCAGTTACATGTTTTCTTTTTTATTGTTCTTTATTAACATGTTCAAGTATTCATGAATAATGTATTATTTGAAAAGTCCAAAATCAATTATTGTCATGAGAATCAAAATAAGAAAAAAAAAAAAAAAAAAAAAAAAAAAAAAAAAAAAAAAAAAAAGAAGGTTGATATCATGACTATAGAAAAAGAGTACATCATGTCCATGTGTATTTTGCTACGGATAAATGTTGGGCAAGCGTGTTGTTATTGAAATCACTCTCCATGGATCTACGTCATAAGTGATTTTAAACCACCTATAATATTACGTCCTTAAATCCGAGATGCTTATAGTTTTAAACACAACAAATGTCTTTGCTTAAACTTAGTTAAACGTTACCCTTAACTACGTTATTATAAAGGCTAATGGAGGTATAATGTAAGATCCTTATAAAGGCTAATGATACATGATTTATAATAACTACGTTATTATAAATATGAGATGCTTATAATATATATAGTTCTTCTTTACATAGAGACACTCAATAATTAAAATTGATAAAAATTGTAGTCATGTCCGAGTGTACCAATCTGTTTTAATGACACTTGTTCTCTAGTTTTTAATTGGGCTTGACATGAAAATCCTATGTTTGTCAAATTTGTCATGTTTGTCCCAATGACTTCGTTTGTTAATACCCAGAGTTTGTCAATATTTTTTTTTTTTAATTATTGTCCTTGTTACCTATAATAGCATGTTTCATAGGACAAAACCAACAAAATTTAACAAACTTAAGGACTTTGAAAAACATAGTAAAAACATAAAGATTTGTAACAATAGCAAAACTTTTATATATATATATATATATATATATATATATATATATATATATATATATATATATATATATATATATATATATATATATATATATATATATATATATATATAAACTTGGCGAAACTCCAAGTGCAACTCATTTTGTTATTGAAAATTCACTTCAAAAAAGTTGACGAAATTTTACTTTTGAACACACAACTACAAAATGCCACTACCAAGATTCTTTGTGTACGCCCCAACAAATACATATTTTTTACAATTATATCAAGTTTTATGTACTTCGAGAAATAAAAAGAAACAAGGGGCAAGGAAATAAAAAGAAAATCTGGAAACATAAACCCTTCACAGAAGTACACTCTGATCAAAACTTCTATCATTTTGTAGTTCCATGAAGCCTGCAGGGAAGATTTATTATATAAGGTTAAATGCATGGAATAGCAATGTGAAAATTTTCACTGATTTGTTTATTATTGCATCCTAGTTTTAATTCTTGCTATAACAGCAATTGTACTTTGAAAATTTTACCCAATTATAGCAATATCATCCAATTAATTACATAGAACAAATAATTTACCTTCTTTTACCCAATTATAGCAATGTCTTGTATTGCATTTTGAAACAAAACTTTCAAATCTTTTGTCCCATTCAAAAAGCTGACACATGGCAATAGGACAAAAACTGCAAATCTTTTGTCCCATCCAAAAAGCTTGTACTTGTACTTCCATCGCTGATGTCACTTATCAAAAATTTGCAAATCTTTTGTCCCATCCAAAAAAAATCCAGTGTGCTTAGCTGATGTCAATGGAACAAAATCTGCAAATCTTTTGTCGCATCCAAAAAGCTGATACTGGTACTGGTATTGGTACTGTTGATTACCAAAAAGGTGGAACTGGGACTTGCCCGTTGCCCCGATCTCTCATCCATGCAAAAGACGAAAACGCCATTTTCTCATCCTCATCATCAAAAATACGTCAACATTCATCTACGAATTCCCAACACTCGGTATAATCAACGGGAGTAGCTTCAACTGACTCGAATCACAATTATCAGAAAGAGACAAAAGCCGATCCTCCAAAGTAGAATACGCATCCGCAAACGCCTTTATACATTGATGAATCCTAAAACAATTCCTTCCAACATTATTTGCAGGATACAAAGGATCATCTATATAAATCGGATCAATACTATACCCCCTTTCTCTATTTATATAAACCCCACTTCCTTGAACCGAAATCCGCATCTGACGTGGATCAAACACGTTTCCAAAAAAGTAAAAAAAATCCATAAGAAGCCCTCCAAAGTTTTGATTAATTGGTCTCCCGTAATGATGCTCATGTTGAAGAAAGCGAGTTATCAATAAAATCAAACAATAAGAACTTAAACCGCCGGAATACGATTGGTCCAAACTCCGGTCAGCCAGAAACTGTTTTAGGACAAGCGCGAGAGGGGTGGCGGCCGGAAACTGTTCCGTAAGTTCTTTTACTAATTCCGTTGTTTGTAATCCGGTGTGTGATGGTGCTTTGAAACTTATATCGATTCGGATCAATTCCATTCCGGTCAACTCCGGAATGGAATCGTCGAACGGAACTTGGACGACAAGCATGATGATTGGAATCGCGGTGTTTTCCACGATTTTGAGGGAGTCGTTTTTCACCCATTCTTGATTAGCGAGATATCGAGCCGCGTGTTGGAGACAGGTTTCTTTGATTCCATTCCGACCTTCGAGGATTCCGGCTTCTTTTATTGGTTCTAGGTTTCGAACTGGAGGGAGGCAAACCACGAGATCGACATCACTTGTCGGGAGAGATAACCCGGTTGCGTTTGACCCGAAGATGTTAGTTCGGGACCGCGGCCATAAAACTTGAAGCGAACGGGTCACCCGTTTGACCGCCCAGTTGATGTACGGTTTCCGGGTCAAGTTTACTCCGGCGACCCGTTTACAAAACGAGTCGATTTCGTCGTTTAAAAGACTGTGCATAACCGGAATCGTGGAGCTCCGGACGGTGGAATCTAATTCCGATTCCGGAGATTGAAGCGGAATCGCCAAATCCGGATGTTTTTCTTGCGAGATTGCAATCAAAGCTCCCGGTAATTGACTTTTCTTTCTCCACGAAGGCCAAACGACTTCACTCCCATCTACTCTCAAACACGCTTCTTCGAAATTAATTCCGTCATGAAACCACCCTTTCACGCCCCAATTCCGGGGACTCGAGCTACCAGAACGGACAGTCGGAAACCCGCGTTGCTTCCTCGAATCACCGCCGACCACCGACGCACCACCGCGCGGGACACACAGAACCACCGGCGAAGGCGGCCGTTTCACCGGCGGCGGTTCTTCGCGTCTGCTAGGCGGCACACACGGCGATTTATGTTCGTACGTGTGGGCCCGCTTAAACTCCCGTGACCGATCCCGGGAAATAATAATCGGTCGCAAAATCGGATACGGTGCTTCGATATCCAAAGAACCGGAAACATTCACGTTCATGTTATCATCGGTGACTTTTCCGGTGACTTCTCCGGGGATAACGTATCCGATTGGATCGAAAGCCGAACAGAAAGACGCACCGGAAGGCGATGAAAAAGCAACCATGTCATCAACAGTCCGGTTCATGTCAGCCTCCTGCCACGCCCACGAGCTGTCATCGGAGCTCAGGGAAGGTGGGCGGGAGAATCCGGCGACCGGGTGGTCGGAGGAATCCCAATACATAACCCCGCCACCGAAATACTGACTATAATCCATCCCGGAAACCGCAAAGTCTTCTTCACCCACCCATTGACCATCGTGCTCCTCCACGAACTCCGGCGAGTCAAAGTTTGACTCGCCGGAGTATCTCCGGGTGTCATCATTTTGAGGAGTGGGAATTTGTTTGAAAGATTGTCTTCTTGGCATAAAGGGGAGTAATCCATTGAAGCTATGAACCATTGGTGGCCAATCTAAGCTCATTGGGATGGGGCGATGGTGCACCATAGCTTCGGTGCACCCGTTTTCGATTGTCCGGTTTCTGACTGTGTGTAAAAAGCTTGATTGGTGGTAATGATTTTGCCAGTTGTGGCCCACATCTAGATGCAATCGATCAGTGGTTGTAGGGAGGTGTGAGTTTGTGAATGATAATTGAGGACCATTATTTGGCCATTCATATGGAGAGTTTCTAGAAGAGTTGACTATTCTAGAAGAGTTGACTATTCCACTTCCACCATGGATGACATTATTGACAACCGGTTTTTCTTCTTTTTTTGTAGTTTTAGTCTTTTCTTTTACTTTCTCAAGAGGTGATGAATTGGAAGAATTGATAGCTGCTTCTGTTGAATTGTCATCAGTGGGAATGGGAATTGGTGTAATTTTGGTGTCTGGAATCTCGGGTACCGATTTCGGGTCTTGAGAAACGGGTTTTGAAGGGGTAGTTTGGGAAACGGTATTTTTGGTGGGGTTATTTACGATTATGCCATCTTTTTTATGTTTCTTTCTTGCTCTTTTTCCTTTCTTTGAGGTGGTTTGAACTGTTACATTAACAACCATTTCAGGGGTGGATCGAGTCTCTGTTTCAATAACATTTTCATGAACTACACTACCCAATTTATCCCTCTCATCCTGAAATATTACCAGAAAAAAAAGGTCAGAAAATAGCAATGTACTTTACATTACCAATATAGGTATTTTGCATAAAAATGTTTTTAAATAAAAGGTTTTTATATAGAAAAAAGAAGGCTTTTTATGTGAAAATATGTTTTTTGTATAAATATGATTTTATACAGCAAAAAAAACATGTTCGAAACAAAATTTTGAGTAAAAAGATGTAAAAAAATAAATTTAGGATGAATTCGTAACAAAATTTTGAAATCTGGGCCAAAAGTGTAAAATTTGGACCAAAATAAAATTTAAAATCTGGGCCAAAAGTGTAAATTTTGATAGTGGGACGACCTGTTGACCGGGTAAAAGGATCAAAATGAATACAATTGCTGGTTTTTAGGACTTAATTGACTAAAAAAATATAAAAGACTAAATCGATTATGAGGCCAAAATATAAAAAGACTTTTATGGAGTTTTCCCTAAAATATAAAAGCATGTAGTACATTGTTATTAACTGTTATGTGTAAAAAATATTGAATATTCCCTTTATGTTGCCATTTTTTCTACACTATTCAAGAGAAAAAAAAAAATGGTTTTAAAAAGGTGTACAAATAATTAAATACCATAAATAAGACTAAAAAACACACCTTGGAAGGCTTCTCAGGAATGGAATTACTCTTGAAAGATCTTTGAACAGGAATCTGTTTTTTGACCTTTCCTTTTTTACTAGAAACAAGTTTTGGTTCTGGATTCTTGGTTGACTTTGTTGACCCAAAATCTTCAAGGAGCTCAAGTTTTGTGAAATCAAGTGAAACCACCATTAGCAAACCTCGTATTCTTCTTAATATGCAATCAGAAATTGTATTAATGGAACTCAATGAGGTAAAGAAAAGTACTCCTTCATCAAATTGACTATGCTCAAATGCTTGTATCATAGTTGAAATCTCACAAACAAGTAAAAGGCGATTTAATTTATGAGATATTGAAGAAGATAACTTATCATGTTTAGAGATGAATAAATGTTGCCCTGATTCTATATCTTTTAGGGCTTCAATGGTCTGTAAGTCATCTTCAACACCACTACTTCTTCCATTTAGAATTTCTTGAGTCTGAAAAGTATAAACATTTTATTATTTATCAGTCAAATACAGAAATACCAAAGAAGTAATAATAAGTAGTCAAAAACTGAAACTGCTTTCAACTCTTCTAAGGGGTTGTTTCTTTTTTTTTACAGAACTTAAATATGTCTTAAATCTAAAGTACAGCATACATATATCAGTTGTACCTTAAAGGGCATTTAGATTTGAAGTTCCAAAGTGATTATTGCTACATAAAGAATGAGAATCAGGTATTAATTCTTTAAAGCTAGGGATAGCTAGGTAATTTTACATTCATCACAATAATTAGTTTCCTTACCAGTTACCACTACCCTTTATCCAATCATAAATGTTATTAAATCAAGAGCAAAAACAATTAAGGAGTTAACAGATAAGTACCAGAAATCTTGTAGCTTTTCCCAACACTGTTCGAAAAACTTTGTTCTTCATTTGATCATCCAACTTCATCCACCAATCCACACAACCTTTCTTCCTCCAATACACATTTGCTGCAACACCTGCAACTGCACAAACAGACTTCTCTTTCAATTTCACACCTCTCTTCTTTCCAATATTCAAATGCAACCATGACAATCTCAAAGCCAACTCCAATCTATTGGCCACAAACGCCTCCACACTATAATACCCTTTCGCCTTTAACCAATTAAACTCCATCCAATCCAATGATCCCGACAACACACTCTCCTCCCCTCTCAAAAACTCGCCATTTGAAACCCCATCCATAGCCTCAACAAACGTATCCACATTTTGAACAAAATCTCTACTAACCGTAACAGAATCTAAAGAGGTAGAACAGCAAGAACCAAAGTTTTCACCTTCTTTCGAATCAAACAACTTTACCGATTCACGAATAGACAGCTCAGGCTTCGAAACCTGGCTAATTCTCTTTAGCAGCCCATAGGATTTCCGGAAACAGAAACTGGGGATGTTAGGGTTTGATGAAGACGAGGGGATATCAGGTAGGATGATGAAAGAACCATGACCATGATCTTTGAGTTTGAATTGCATTTGGATTAGAAGTTGTGTGAATGATTTGTCGACGATAGTGAGGTGGGATTGTCTTTCGTGAGGTGTGAGTGATGAGAACCATTTGAGAATTGAGGATCTCGGGTTAGGGTTAGGGTTTGATGATGAAGATGGTGAGTTGGAATTGTATAGAGAGATGTGGGAGGTGAGGGAATCAATCAATTGACGCTTTGATTCCATTTTTGTTGTAAGAATTGGATAGAGAAATGGGGGATTTTGTGAATTTGGTACGAGAAATTAGGTGCTTGTGTGAGAAATTTTTCAAATGTTTGGTGAGGGGGAGGAACCACACCGTAACACCAGGAGTTGACAAAAACAAGGAATTATTTGCATGTTTTTCATCGTCTTTTTTTGTTAATTTACTATTTTACCCTTTCATAGTTTTCATTAAACGTGATTTTTGGTTGATGGGAAGATTTTAAGTATTAGATTTGTTTGTTAAAACTACTAAAAATTGAAAGTATAATTTCTAGGATGAGCATTTATACAGAGGAATCGGACTGAACCGAAAAAAAAAATTAAAAAATTAAAATTAAAAAAAAAAAAATGGAACTGGTTTGGGAAGGGTCTGGAACCGAACACATTCTTAAAGGCACACTTACTTGTAGGATTGAAGCGGAACAGGACCGAGGTATTCTGTCTAGTTCCTGGTTCTCTATTTTCTCAGTTTCCAGTTTTTTATGTTCTCGATTTGGTTCCGAATTGATGTTCGTCCCTAATAGTTGTTATTTATATATAGTTGTTCGACAAACTAGATCAAAACTTTTAAAAGTATAAAAAACAATATATAATCAAAAGCTAAAAATTCTCAAAAGTTTTTGAATAAGTGGCTCTTCGAAAAAAAAAAAAAAAAAGGTTAAAAACATGTATTGTTAAACGAAACTTTTCCTTTAGCTCGTGTTTTTTCTTAGAAACTCGTTGCGAGCACATCCTTAATCGTAAGATATCATATTTATATAAATTTCGTGTAATTTAAACTGTATGTGTATATATAGAGAATTTTTTTGTCCATTTAAAAAAAATAGTGGTTTTTTAATAAAAAAGTTCAAAATTTTAACCATTTTTAACCAATATTAATACTCACATCAAACTCCGCCTTCAAAATTATAACCAGTTTTTAATCGGTATTAATTTCAATTACTTCTCTCAAACCATTTATACTCTAGCTTCAAAATATCTTCTCCAAGAATTTATAAAATCCCAGAATTTAAAAATAAATAAATAAATAAAAATTAGGAAAATGACTTACAAGCCCAACGAAGTTTTCAAACCGTTCAAAAAACGACAATCATGTTTTCTCTGTTCAAAAAAATTCAACGAACTTAAAATTCTATCAAAAAAAACTTAACTAAGTTACACTTTCCTGAAAATAAAAAAAAGAGAAACAGATGACATGGCTTATTACCGTATCGAAAAAATGACTTGTTAGACCAACGAAGTTTCCAAAACATTTAAAAAACTCCAATCATGTTTGACTGTTCAAAAAAAACTCAACGAACTTAAACAAAACAAATTTAGGGTTTTTCAACGGTTTGAAACTTTGGTTTGATTTTTTAGACAAAAAGTCAAGTTCGTTGGGTTTTTTAAAAGACAAAACATGATTGAAGTTTTTTAAATGGTTTGGAAACTTCGGAAACTTCGTTGGTTTTTAAATCATTTTCCCTAAAAAAAAATTCTACAAACCCTTGCTCTCATTGTGGTTTAAGTGTGTTTTAATATGTTTTTCTATGCATTAAGTGGTGTAATTTTCCATTCCATTTCATTAAATTCTAATTTTTATAACTTTAGTTGTTCAAATAAAAGAATAAAACTGACAGGTTAAACCGTCCAACCTAAATCGGCAGTTTACCAAATGTAGCACCACTCCCTCTAACTAACCTTATCAACTATCACCTTGTTTATCAACTTTTCACCTATTCTACAGAACACAACCTAAGTAAAAAAAAAAATCTCACGATTCCAATAAGGGAATAACACAAAGCTCAATTCTAACACGATCTAATGCCATATATTATGTTACACTCATAAAGTTCGAGGTCATGCATATTTAATGACTTAACTAGAGCAATTCTACGACAAACCATACATATATTAATTTTACAACAAAACATTTTTTTTTTTTTTGTAGATCATACATTTCAACATGATTATCGAAAAAGCCTTTGAACTGATCTTTTGGGTATCTTGCCTTCTAATTTAAGCCTTCTATACGCTTCTCTGACGTGGCATGGCCTGAGGGGCCCACTCTCTTTTCTCTCTTTCATCACCACTTTCGCTACAAAAGTCATCCACATACACGTCATAATGGACTTACAGGGTGCTTTTTTTTTCATTCCATCATGAAATGGGATGAAATTATGTGATTAAAACAATTTTAAATAAAAAAATAATGTGTGATTAAAATTAAAATTTTAACATAAAAAATAATTTCTACCTGTTTCAACAAGTTCACCAACAAAAATCTTTGCAATTCCAGATACCACAATAGTCATAGGCATAGAGATTTTATTGCTTCCAGTAATACTACCTAACAACTGCATTCATATTTCACACCACAATATAACACCAAAAATGTTAATTACAATTTACAAATATTAGAGAAGGGTAATTATGTCTTTTGCACAGGCAAAAAAAAAAAGACATACATACCCTTTTCATGACAGATTTCTGAAATCCAGATCTTCTGAAAGATTCATACCTACTCATTTGTTCCTCTGTAAATTGTGACAAAATAGACCTGGGAAAATAAATTAATGAGTAAATTACACAAATGGTCCCTATGGTTTGAGGTAATTTCCACTTGGTCCCTAACTTATCTTTTTTAACTTGAAAGGTCCCTACATTCTGTGTTTTTGTTGTCCGCTTGGTTCCTGTCTTACATAAAAAGACTATTTTGCCCTTGATTTTTTAATTTATTTGCATAAACACACCCCCAACCCCACCTCAACCTCAACCTCACCTTACCTTACCTACCCCACCTTATTTAAAATAAATTAAAAAATCAAGGGCATAATAGTCTTTTAAGGTAAAATAGGGACCAAGCGCACAACAAAAACAAACAGTAGGGACTAGGGACCTTCCGAGTTAAAAAAATAAGTTAGGGACCAAACGTGAAAATTACCCAAACCATAGGGACCATTTGTGTAATTTACTCTAAATTAAATTATAGAAATTACTTAACTCAAATAATAAATCTTAGTTTCTTAAATAATGTGATTTAGGAGGTTGTAACTTATAAGTATATGAATACACTTTGGGTAATAACTTTCTATTTCTTTGACATGTTCCATTTTTAGCTAAACCATAATTTTTTTTTACCCATTTTACCCTTTTAAGATAAAATATAGATCAAGTTGGAGAAAATAGCAACCTACTTTATTCTTCTGCTAACAATATGTAACAAATAAAGTACATTGCTATTTTTGGTAAAAAGTAAGTACATTTAGACTAAAATATAACTCAAATTAACCAATTATTAGCAAAATCGGTTGCAATTTACACCTGTAAAAAATAAAAATAAAATAAATAAATAAATAAATCCATCAAATACTTACTGCATCTTGGCCATCTTGGAAGGATCACTGGATGATGGTAACTTTCCAAGTTCAACATCCATGTTCTCCTCTTCTTCTTCATCATCATCTTCTTTGTTTTTCCCCATTTTGGCAGTTGCTGACGTGGCAGCTGATTTTTGTGGGTTTCTAGAACGGATTGTATTGTCCACGTCAGCACCCTGAGAGTTGACTACTGGTGGTGGATTGGGGGTTTGGGGTTCAGTGTCATCATGAGCAGTTGGTGAATTGGGTGGTGATTCCTCGTGTTCTTCAGCCACTACTTCAAAAGGATCCTTGGATTGTTGCATGGTGATTTCTTCAAGATTAGATGAAGGAATGTGAGTTTTGAATTTTGATTTTGGTGTTGTTTAATGAACTATCGATTTTTTATCGACGTATTTAGGGTTTTTTTTTCAGATGAATTCGCACTTTGACTATGCGTCTTGAAATACTAAGAAGAAATCTCAGAATACAGACAACACAGATGCAATTATGCAAAGCATACTGTAGAGTTGCGAAGAACTCACTTAGGAATTTTCTCAAACACCTTATATGCAATGCAGCGTCTTTATAAAGGAAGGATACTTCGTTACCTGATTGAACAATTGTTTTTGTTTTTGTTTTCATATGTCGTTTCTAGACCTACTCATGGTTCGTCAGGTTGTTTAATTCTAAGATTTATGATTTTTCAGTTCGATTAAGTTGACTGGTTGGTTTTCAGCTCGAAAAAATTAGAACTAAATGCACAATGGGGATCCAGCAGCGATTTAATGGAAGAAAGGGGGAAAATTGTTCGATTTATTACCTGAGTTCCTCGAAGGAGGTGGACGGCAACTGCGATGACAAAGATTCGTGCAACGATCAACCGAGAAGATGGATTGCTATGGCGGTAGAGCAGCGATTTTGGTGGGTTATGCGGACTGTATGAGAAAGGGGGCGAAAGAAATGAGGGTAAAGATGGAAAAAAGAAATTTATCTATATTATAAAATAATAAAATAATATTCTTTGCCTTTCTGGTATGGTTATTGTCACACCCCCAAACCGGAATGGTGGAAACGTTCGGGGCGGATGACTTCATGTGGTAACGTAACAAATGAATACATAGTAAAGAAAGCAATACAACCATCATATATATAATTGAAAGTTTACATTGTTTAAAAGTGTACATATTCAAAATCAATTACATAATGATGTCAAATATGAAATTTAAACTGGCGCCGCAGCGTGCCAGCGTCCCTTCTTCAAAATCCATTTGTTACCTGTAATTACTGAATCCCTGGGACATACAAGTAGTTTTGAAAGAGTAGATCAGCATTTAAGCTGGTGAGTTTCATAAGTATTTAATGACAATGTATGAAATGAAATGTTTTTGTTCTTTGTTTTTATGTTCCTAGAAAATCCTATATTTTCTACTATTATAATTGTAACCTTCTTTCACGATAAATGCTTGTTTCTAGTAAATGTATGTAAGTATAAAGATTTCAATTTGTCTGAAAAACTCCGTAAATCATTGTGTTTCTAATACCCAATGTGAGTTTTATAACGATGCTATTGACAAGGAATGCCTATACACAACGTTCTTCAGGCATTGGAATGTTCTGACGTTTGTCACCCCAAAAAGGTGGATTGTAGCTAATAGTCAGGGCGCGGGTTGTCAAGCCTGTATAGATCTATAAACAAACACCATGCTCCCCCTCCAAGGGATTCTGGTATATAATACAGGACTTGAAATGTGTACTCGAACGTACGTGAAGTTAATGTCTCACAAAACTTAGTATAAAACAGATTTACGTATGAAAATGTTCGTTAGTCATTGTATATGAAAGTAGCTTATCGTAATAGTATTTCCATGTATGTAAAGTTCGTAGTATTCTCGTGAAACTATACCTATTATAGTTTTCTAAAAGTATGTTTCATTTGTTAAATAAATAGTATAAGTGTTGAATTTTAACTTTTAAAATTCTAAGTGTTGGAATTAAAGTTTATTAAAGTGTGTGAAACTTTTCCAAATTCCAAAACTTGAAGACAAGTTTTGTAACTCTTCAAAACTTTTCATTTCATAACTTACGAATTAAAAGTTCATAAAATGAAGACTCTTCATTTTATGTAACTTATGTGTTTTTAATGTGTGTTAAAGAAAAGTGACCATTGGATATCCATAACTTGAGAACAAATTATGGACTCCATTAAAACACATAAATGATCAAGAATTAATCTTAAACAATTCAGCAAATAATTCTTATCATCTTCTAAATTCATAAGAATATGAACATGATTATCAAAGTTTCAAAAAATTATATGAACACATACAAAACATGAAATTTTGATATATGCTATTGTAAATGGATTAGAACAACCATTACACCAACTAAAATAAGTTTTAAAACATCAAAACAGTTTGGGGTAAAGTTTCTAGTCCATTTCCAGCATCAAAAGTCGAACATCTGCATTCTGAACCTTCTATTCACCGAGTGCACGAACCTACTCGGTGAGTAGGTTGAATTTTGCCTTGGACTCGGCGAGTCCATCATGCAGACAACAAAAATTTCGACTTTTTTCACTATTTTGCATCAAGTATCAAACAAGCAAGCCTATGCTCTGATACCACTGTTGGGTTTTGAGCAATCTAACACTTCCTAAGTGTGCATGCAACCCTAATAAACCTTGGATCTATGTTTGTCTAAATACATGCAAAATAATAATTTTCCAAGGTTCATAACCTATCTAACATGGCATGGGGTACTTTTAAACATAAAAGAATTAGATGAGATTACATACCTTTTTGGTGAGTTTGATTCTTAAGGAGTTTGAGGGCCAAGCACCAATAGTGCGAATGCCTCAAATGGAATCACAAATCACCACAAACTCTTGGAAAACTTTGAGAGAGTGTATACACTCTACAATTTTCGGCCACACACAAACACACACACTAGTGGCTATTTCATGCAACATAAGCATTTTTATATAGTGTGCATGG
Organism: Lactuca saligna; assembly: GCF_052625555.1. NCBI lineage: Eukaryota > Viridiplantae > Streptophyta > Magnoliopsida > Asterales > Asteraceae > Lactuca > Lactuca saligna. The sequence continues at coordinate 211,642,552 of NC_136419.1, forward strand.
TTAGGGTGAAACCCTAATAACCCATGACCTTTCCTTTTCCAAGGATCCATGGGTTAAAAGCTCCATGGATCATCCATGGACTTCCATACAAGCCTAGCCTATTAACAAATGAGTGTTAGCCCACACCATATAAAACCAATAGCCCACAATCTAATTAGTCTTCCTTTTAATCTCTAAATTAATTCATAATTAATTTAAGACTAAGACTAATTAAAAAACATGACTTCATATTAATATATTATAACTTATAATATATTAATAATCATATGTGTATAACTCTCATAAAATTATCCATAAATAGTTTGGATGAAATGCAACCCAAATGGACCATGCCGGGTCGGGTCAAGTATATACCAAATAAGTTATGGACTTAGACACCTTATCCAACAATCTCTTGCTCTCAACCCGTGGAACATAACGGGTGCTAAACATATCTCAGAACTGATCCCATGAAACTGCAGCCCTCTGTGCATCCGAATATGACCCCGTGGTCAATCTCCACCAATCCTTCGCTCCAAGCCTCAACAGGTTCAGGGCACACCTCACCCTTTGATCAACAGGGCATGAACATGTGAAGAAACACCCTTCCACATCTGACAACCATCTCATAGAAACAATCGGGTCCTGAACTCCATCAAAAGTCGGGGGCTTCATATTATCGAAGTCCCGATACTGGAAACCTCTACCAGCTCCTCCCCCTGGTGCTGCTACAGCCACTGTAGCCGCAGCAGCATTCGTCTCTGCGAGATCCGTATAACGCTCATCAAAATACTCCACCATGGCGGTCTTGATCGACCCAAACAGTTCTGGCAGCTCGGCCCGGAACAACGCAGCAACCTCATCATGCAAGATCTCACGAATCCTAGCATCCAACTCGCATGTGCTTATCTGACCAACAATCTCGGGCGGTACAGACCCGCCCTGACCTCCCTTTCTTGCTCCCGATCCCGACCCGGATTCGCTCCCAGCATGTGTAACGCCCCAAAATTACCGATTAAAAATTTCATTTTTAATTTAGGCAAAAACGTAAAACATCATTACAAACATTCATGATAAAAATCCATGTCTGAAAAACCGGTGACATCATAATCAGAATTCAGAGTACATCCCAGAAAATCTATAATGCGGAAAACAAAAGGCATATGTGTGATATGCTGCTACCGCGCCGACTCCTTTCCCTTAGCTGAAGAGGTACCTGAAATCAAAACTGCAAACCGTAAGCACAAAGCTTAGTGAGTTCCCCCATAATACCCCATACCATGCAAGCATATAACAAACAATATTCAACTATGAGATACGGCCCCTGCCCACACTCGTGAAGATACGGGCCCTGTCCACACTTTGCTTTCTGGGAGATACGGGCCATGCCCACACTCGTGAAGATACGGGCCCTGCCCATACTTCGCTATCTGGGAGATACGCGCCTAGCCCACACTCCACTCTCGGAGAGATATGGGCCTAACCCACACTCAACCGCCAACTCATATCATACAAGTATCACACAGACAACAAGTATAGACAACTCTATCATACTAGCATATATCGTAATCACTCAATTAAGAGATACGGGCTCAGCCCACACTCTAATGCTAATGTCTCGTCTATACGGGTCGGCCTTGGTGCCTTAGACCCGTTACTACTGAAAGGAAACTCACCTCGAAATAGCTGCTGGTGTGTGTGGGAACCAGCTGTCTGCTACTGCTGCTACTTCGGAAATCCTCCGGCTGTAATTCCCACAACATACTCAATCAATCACTATTTACTGCCTTTTGGGTGAAATGACCCTTTTACCCCCGATCGTGCCCTAAGACAAAGTCAGAGTCAACTTCCAGTTGACCCGACTCGCCGAGTTGGCTATCCAACTCGTCAAGTCCATGTCCAAACGACTATCCAAAATTCTGTTTCTACTCGTCGAGTTAGGCGTTGACTCGACGAGTTCTCCATCCAAACTGATGTTCAAGTCCTTCATCCTACTCGCCGAGTTGTATGAACAACTCGGTGAGTTCATCTTCATCCGATGAACACTTATGCTGCGACTCGCCGAGTTGTATGAACAACTCGCCGAGTCTGATCTTGATCTAAGGAGATTGCCTTGAACTCGCCGAGTCAGGGCATCGACTCGCCGAGTTCCATTATGGGTGAGTTTTGGCTTCCAACTCACCGAGTCCCTCCTAGACTCTCCTCACGACTCGACATAACAAAAGGGGGCAAACCCGGAGACTCGTGACTGGACTCGCCGAGTCAGATGAGCGACTCGCCGAGTCCATTCTATGCAAGAGCTAAAAATGCGATTTTGCTTGAATCCAATCCATGTCATTTGTAGATCTGGGCTCCTAGAGCATGAATAACACGTAAAGTTTCCAACTTTACGTGTAAATATCCATATATGGGGCTTTTAGGGTTTGAAATGCACCAAAAGAGTAGATCTAAGGTTTATGTGCAATATGGACTCATAAAGGTAGTGGATCTGAGTTCCTGGAGCTCAACTATGCTTGGATCAAGAGACCAATCGGCTTATTTTGGAACATTATGCACATACAAGCTTGGGGAATGGCTCAAGAATGTCTTAAATGAAGCAATAAGCATGGAAACAAGGGAAAAACAAGATATACCTCAATGGAACTGCTAAGAGAACACAATGGTGCTTGGATGGCTTCCCTTCTTCTGGATCTACTTCCTTTCTTCTTCAAAACCTTCAAAAACACACAATAATTGCTTCAACTCTTCAAAGAACAAGCTTAAACGAGGGTTGGGAGCTCGGGGGGATGAATGGGGGCTGGCTTGGGGCGGACATGTTGCTTAAATAGGGTGCAAACCCCTGAAACTTAGGGTTTCATCCAACAGCGGTGACTCGCCGAGGCCAGGATATGGACTCGCCGAGTCACCAACGTAAACGTGTCCCGGGTCTCGTCCCTACTCGGCGAGTCGGACCTATGACTCGCCAAGTCCAAGGCTTAAAAGGAAAAATAATCAATTAAGATTTACATACCAGGAACTAGGCGCTACAAATCTCCCCCACTTATTTTAGACTTCGTCCTCGAAGTCTGCTGCTCGATCCTGGAACAACTCGGGGTAATGCTCCATCATTTCATCCACCGGCTCCCAAGTCCACTCTGAACCCTTTCGGTGCTGCCATTGCACCTTCACTAACTCCACCCTTTTGTTCCTCAAATCCTTCGACTTCCTGTCGAGGATCGCAACTGGGCGCTCAATGTAATTCAGGCTGTCGTCAACCTGAATATCCTCCAACGGCACCACTGCTGAATCATCCACTAAACACTTCCGCAGCTGAGAGACATGGAAAGTGTTGTGGATCTGGCTGAGCTCGACTGGCAGCTCCAATCTATACGCCACTTTGCCCACCCGGGCTACAACCCTGAACGGTCTGATAAATCTCGGGCCCAATTTTCCCCGCTTCCTGAATCGAATGACGCCTTTCCAAGGCAACACCTTCAGGAGAACCATATCCCCGACTTGGAACTCCAAGTCGGATCGACGCTTGTCGGCGTAACTTTTCTGCCGACTCTGAGCAGTCTGAAGCCTGCTCCGAACCTGCTGGATCCTCTCGGTCGTCTCGAGCACCACCTCGGTGCTCCCCATGAATCTCTGGCCAACTTCACCCCAGCATATCGGGGTTCTGCACCTCCACCCGTACAACATCTCGAATGGGGGTCGGTCAATACTCACGTGGTAGCTATTGTTGTATGAGAACTCAGCCAACGGAAGATAGGTATCCCAGCTACCACCGAAATCTAACACACATGCCCGCAACATATCCTCCAAAGTCTGGATGGTCCGCTTGCTCTGACCATCCGTCTGCAGGTGAAAGGCGGTGCTAAAATGCAAACGAGTACCCAACTCGTTATGAAACTTCTTCCAAAATCTGGAAGCGAATTGCACATCTCAGTCTGATATCACTGACACCGGCACCCCGTGTCGCGATACTATCTCCCTGATGTAGATATCGGCCAACTTCTCGGCCGAGATGCTCTCCTGTATCGGAATAAAATGGGCGCTCTTGGTCAATCGATCCACAATGACCCAAATCGAATCTACTCTGCGCGCAGTCCTGGGAAGTTTTGTGATAAAATCCATCGTGATGTCTTCCCATTTCCACAACGGGATGTCCAACGGCTGCATCTTCCCATGCGGTCTCTGATGTTCGGCCTTGACCTTCCTGCAGGTCAAGCACCGCTCGACGTACCATGCCACATCCTGCTTCATGCAGGGCCATCAATAATCTAGATGAAGATCCCTATACATCTTCGTCGCCCTGGGATGAATAGAGAATCGGGACTTGTGCGACTCCTCCATCAAGATCTGACGCACGCCTCCATGATACGGCATCCACACCCTGCGGTGCAGTGTCAATAGTCCTCGACTATCATAATCGAAGGAGGAAACCTGACCCACCACACGTTCGCTCTTCCGATGTTCCTCCTTGATAGCCTCCTGTTGAGCCTCCCGGATCTGCTTCAACAGGGGAGTCACCGCAGTCATCCTCATGCACATACCCCTGATCGGCGCCGCCTTGCGGCTAAGCGCATTGGCCACCACATTGGCCTTTCCTAGGTGGTAAAGGATCTCACAATCATAATCCTTCACCACGTCCAACCATCGACGCTGCCTCATGTTTAGATTTGGCTGATCCATAAGGTACCTCAAACTCTTTTGGTCCGTGTAAATGGTACATCGAACCCCGTAGAGGTAATGCCGCCAAATCTTGAGGGCGAAAACCACTGCCCCCAACTCCAAATCATGCGTCGGGTAGTTCTCCTCGTGAGGCTTGAGCTGCCTCGAAGCGTAGGCAATGACATGCCCTCTCTGCATCAATATCGCGCCCAATCCTGAAATAGACACGTCACAATAAACCACAAAGTCCTCCACGCCCTCTGGCAGGGCTAAGATTGGCGCCTCGCACAATCTCTGTCTCAGTGTCTCGAATGCTGCCTGCTGCTCTGGTCCCCACCGAAAGACCATGACTTTCTTCGTCAACCGTGTCAGGGGTACAACTATCTTGGAGAAATCCTGAATGAACCTCCGATAATAGCCCGCCAATCCTAGGAAACTCCAAATCTTAGATGGAGACTTCGGAACCTCCCATCTCATCACGGCCTTGACCTTGGCCGGATCGACCAGAATCCCGTTCTGGTTGACAAGGTGTCTGAGAAATTGCACCTCGCACAACCAAAACTCACACTTGGAGAACTTGGCATACAAGCTCTCCCTCCTCAGGGTCTCCAAAACCTCCCTCAGATGCTCCTCATGCTCCTCCTGCGTCTTGGAATAAACCAAGATGTCATCGATAAAGACTATCATAGACCGATCCAACATCGGTCTGCATACGCGGTTCATAAGGTCCATGAACACGGCGGGAGCATTGGTGAGCCCAAACGGCGTCACCACGAACTCATAGTGGCCATAGCGCGTCCGAAACGCGGTCTTCTGTGTATCTTCCTCCCTGGCCCTCATCTGATGATAACCCGAATGTAAATCAATCTTGGAGAACCAAGATGCTCCCTGTAGTTGGTCAAAAAGATCATCAATCCTCGGGAGTGGGTAACGGTTCTTCACCGTTACCTTATTCAACTCCCGATAATCTATACACATCCGGTGCGACCCGTCCTTCTTTTTCACAAACAGAATCGGGGCTCCCCAGGGTGAACTGCTCGGCCTAATGAATCCCTTGTCTAGCAGCTCCTGCAGCTGCGTAGACAACTCCTGCATCTCAGGAGCAGCCAACCGATATGGTGCCTTGGCTATCGGGGCCGCACCAGGAACGAGGTCAATCCTGAACTCCACCTGTCGCTCGGGAGGTATCCCAGGAAGCTCCTCTGGGAAAACATCTGCGAACTCTCGCACCACCGGAACCTCGCTCACAGTCGAATTACCCGCCTCCCGGGTATCCATCACGTACGTAACGTATCCTGCACATCTTTGCTGAAGGTAACGTCTAGCCCTCGCTGTTGAACATACAGCGGGTCCGCGCTGTGGCTTCTCGCCATGAATCACTAACTCTCCCCCACCTAGGGTCCTGAATCGCACTAGCTGCTGCACACAATCTATCACCGACCCATTAGGGCTCAACCAGTCCATGCCTATGATCACCTTGTTCCCACGCAACGGAATGGGAACCAAATCTGTAACGCCCGTAGATCCGGGCTAGTCAATTTAGAGGCAATAGGGGTCGAAAATGACTTTTCGACAAAATATTATTAAGAATAAATAATCTCAACCAAGTTTTAGTATATGTTACAAGGTTTCCATACATATAAAGAGCGTCGAAATCTGAGTTATAACGAAGAAGTTATGGTCCGTCGAAGTTTTACGACAAAACTGGCACAGCACCGGGAGACGTAAATAGTGAATTTATGATAGAGCTTCTTTTACCCTCAGTAATCTAAATGAAAGTCATGGAATATGTTAACCTGAGAGCGTCCATAAAAAGAACGCCCAAATCTGACTTCTTATGAGGAAGTTATGATTTTTCGAAGTTTCGGCTTAACGGTGTACAACCCGAAGTTCGAGTATTAGATCGAGCGGTTTTTAGCTGACACAACCTAAACGAGAATCGAAGATCTCGTTATTAGTAGCGTAACGATAAAAAGACAGATGAAAATGGACATCAGATAAAGAAGTTATGAGATTTTAACGGACCAATCCTGTCCCGGCCTGTTAAAAATATAACTTTAAAAATAAAGTCAAAATTAGCCGACGGAGTCTAAACGAAAGTTGTAGAGTACGTCTCCACCTACGCGTGGATATAAATAACATCAAAAACGTAGTTCGTATGAGCAAGTTACAAATTATAATAGTATATTTACGTATTAAAATAAAGTATAAATCATATATACGTACACATATATATACATATGTATATATCATTAGAAAGGTATCGACGATGCGGTCATTATAAGACTAATGTTGAATTCTTTCGACATTAGTTTAGTGCAAATATCGTTAAATCTATTTAAAATAGTATTATAAAGGGGTGTTTAGTTGTTTATATTGTTGGAATAATGTCTAAGGCTGCAACTATATTAGGCAAGTATTTGATCCGGTTGTGCATGGTCCTTTTGGGTTGCCTTCACCATAGCAACTTGATGGATGATTTGTTAAGAGAGAGTAAATATTATAAGGAATAATATATGGTTATTTGATTAATATAAGTCATAGATTAATTGGAATTAATTTGGTGACTTAAAGAGATTAATTAAATAAGAGGGTATAAACTGTCAATTGTTTGATAGTTACACTTTAGACTATAAATCCTTATCCATGATAGGATGGACGATTTCTAGGGCTTGGATAAGCCAAAATCGTCCATAGGGTTATCAAGGAAAGGATATGGATCAACTTAAAGTCTAAGTTATCCAATTAGGGTTAAAGCTGTAATCCTTAAGGAGTCTACAAGTATAAATAGACCCTAAGGGTGAGAGAATTCAACACACCATCTAAAGTAGAGATACTTTGGTCGAATTCCTCCCCTCTCCTCTCTCCTAAATCATCTTGCTTGCTATTGGTGTTTGTAAGCCATTAGAGGAGTGACATTTGTGACTCTAGAAGCTCCAAGACAACAAGATCAACAAGGAATCCAAAGGTATGATTCTAGATCTATTTCAATGTTGTTATTTAATCTAATTAGTCATTAGAAGTCTTGGATTCAAAGCATGTTTAATTAGAAAGCCTAGATCCAAGCATTAGGGTTTTACATGCGCACATAGGAAAGTTCTTATAGCTAAAACCCATCAGTGGTATCAGAGCCTAGCTTGGTTTTCTTTAAATTGTTGCTTGATTAACTGAAACAAACCTGCAAAATTCGATTTTTTTGGTTTATGAGTCATGGACTCGGTGAGTTCCAAAGTGGACTCGGCGAGTAGGCCTGACTCGGCGAGTCCCTTTGTGTACTCGGCGAGTCCGGGCGTCAGGATTAGGCAAAACCGGGATTTTTTCATGTTTATCTTATGGAAACTTACCTTAATCATATTAGATCAACCCTAATCCATTTTTTTGATATATATGACTATAATCTTGATCTAATTAAAGATATTTATCATCTAATAAAATATTTAATTTCCTTATATGATAATTGATTAATTATCTTGATAATTATCTTAAAAGAAATCTTGGATAAATCAAATAAAGATAATTAGGATATTAATTGTTAATTGGAATTATTTGTTATTTGATCCTCCATGTTTTAAAATGTTTAAAACTTGCCCTAAAGTTTTGAAATTTATATTTGTGATTAAAAGGTTTTAATTTAGACAACTTAAATTTCAAACCCTACGTTTTAAAAGGTTTAAAACACAACCTTATACTAATATGATATTACTAGAATAATATATATATATATATATATATATATATATATATATATATATATATATATATATATATATGTATAACTGAATGCTAGTCTTACCGTTAGTAGGCCTCATTCACGAAGCCGATCTATAAGGTGGGTATAAGGTTGCGACCTATAAAATGGCGCTTAATGGGTGTACACTCACACCCACCGCTTGCTTGATTGGTGGAGGGTCGTTAGCCAAACGGGTAGGATAGGGCAACCTCATCCTCTCATTAAAAGTATAATAAGAAATACAAAGTAACTACACGTTTTAAAAATTTCTCAATCTTAGTTACTTTAGGAAAAGTGAATTGATGCAATCCCATGAAATTACACTTTGCACCCTTGCTAAGAAGTTAGTGGAGCGTGTGTGGTTTGCCGGCACACTAATTGGTTCTAAGCAAAGGTGGCAAAGGGTGATTGTTTATCATAGTTCGATGGAGCGTGTGTGGTTTACCGGCACATCGAATAGGTGATCGTTACAATGAAGGCACCATGTGAATTTGCATGGTAATTCACACCCGCTTTGTGATCCTCGGCATCCCAGTCACAAACAAGAGGGGCATATCGAGATTTAAACATGCCATTGAATAGTTCAATGAATCTCATCCGAACCTAGGAATTCTCAATACACTTAGGACTAATAGTCTAGGTTTTGTTATGGAGAATTAGTGAATCGTCATTCACTTACCTTCAATTTATTTTCATGTTAGATTACGACATCCCTTTTCTAATATGTAAATGTTATTGTTGGATCCTAACCCTAATTTTTCTTATTGGGTGATAATTAGGGATTCTTATTCTAATCTATCTTTGTCCTTTCTATAGATGTCGAACACCAATAACGCTGCTGCGAGTTCTTTCACGTTGATGAGCCTTTGCCAAAAGGTCACCTTCGATGGAACGAACTTTAGCGAATGGATAAGATACATTCGCACCATTGCTCTCTACGAGGATAAGGAGTATGTCCTCGATGAAAAGCTTGAGAAGATCAACCCCGAAATCGCTACTCCGGCTGAAATCACCGCTTTTGAGACTCATGAGCGAGATGCAACGAAGGTACATTGCATCATGATTGCCACCATGAACTCCGAATTCCAAAAGTCCTACGAGGACATGTATCCATACGAGATGCATCAAGACTTGTTGGAGAGATACCACCAAAACGCGAGACAAGAGCGTTAGGAGATTTTCACTAACATGATCTCTGCTAAGATGGGTCATGGAGAATCTCTTACCGTGCACCTGCAAAAGATGAAAGGGTATGTCGATCGCCTTCGCAAGTTAAATGTTGACTTTGGGGAAGACTTAGCAATCGACATGATGCTTCACTCTTTGCCTCCGATGTTGTAACACCGTGATTTTCAAGACAAAATTTTTATTTAAATAATCAATTTAATAGTAAAACACTTGTTTAAAATCTCATTCATATTTGAATTACAAACACAGTTCCATTTTCATTTGATTAGAAAACCAGGATCCTCCAAAATACAACTCTTTCTTCAGTGTGTACAATCGAACCGTTGCCATTCCGCGTTACTGAAAGAACCTGAAACAACATAATATAAACAATGTAAGCACGAAGCTTAGTGAGTTCCCCAATATACACCTTACGCACGTACGCCTTTCCAGGCCCTGACCTTCCGGTCCACTGCACAATGCCTTCCGGCCCATGAGATAATCGCCTTCCGGCCCATAAGATATTTGCCTTCCGGCCCATAAGATAATTGCCTTCCGGCCCATAAAATAATTGCCTTCCGTCCCATACACATACATAACACATAACACATTTACTTTAACACATAAAGCACATATATCATATATCAACCTGCCTTCCGGCCCGAAACATACGTAGCACATAATACCTTTACTCTAACACTTAAAGCACATACATCACGTATCATACCTGACCTTCTGTCACATAACCCTTTGCCTTCCGGCCCATATAAACATGCATATCACGCGTAGCTACTAACTTCCATTTACAGGACAAATACATGACGCATAACATGTTCGACCTTCCGGTCACACAATCAAACCCTTCCGGGTACAATATAGTGAGAAGACTCACCTCGCGGACACTGGAAAATAGCAACTCCTGAAATCCCTTGCACTTGATCCTCCGAGCTACAAGCTCCCTGTAACATCATATATCTTTTATTAATACTTCTATCTTCCACGTTAACTGACCCTAAGAAATCACACCGGTCAACTCTGGTCAACAGTCCACTGTCACTCGACTGGACTCGGCGAGTTCCCTGGCGACTCGGCGAGTCTGGTCGTTCTTCAATCCTCTAAAATTCCCCTTCTACTCGTCGAGTATCCTCTTTGACTCCACGAGTTACTCCTGGAAGAATCGCGGGGCCACCCCGACTCCACTCGCCGAGTCTGAAGAACAAACTCGGCGAGTCCCAGTGAATCTTCAAGCTACTCGCCGAGTCTGATCATCCGACTCGGCGAGTCCACGCCATGCAGTCGATCGAACTGCTTCCTGAGATACATATTTTCCCGAATATACAAACATGGATCCTTCTGGACCTCTAAGGGTCCTAATACAAGGTTATAAACGTTGAATAACAACACAACAATCCATCTAGACTCCAAATGGGTTCCATAAACCCTAAATCTATATACACATCAATCACAGGAGAACGTAATCCGAGTTATTACCTGAATGATGTACCTTCCATGTCCCCAAACTTCAGAACTCGAACTCCCTGCAGTTCCTTTAGCTAAAACCCTTCTCCTCCTTGCACAACAATTCCTTCAAGGTCACCCATGGCCTTCAAGCTTGCTCTAGACGCCTCAGTCGTTTAGGGTTCTCTTCAATCGGCCAAAATACGAGCAATGACGGCATAAGATCCCTTATATACGTCCCAACTGAACGGCTAGGGTTTTCCGCTGAACAGCGTCGACTCGCCGAGTCCATACCTGGACTCGTCGAGTCCAGTCGCGAACCCGCAACCAAAACTGCGACCCTACTCGGCGAGTCTGGCTCCAACTCGCCGAGTCTCCCCTTTAAAACGCCCCAAAATGCAATTTAACAATACTTGAGATTTTGGGCTGTTACAATTCTCCCCCACTAGAATTAGACTTCGCCCTCGAAGTCTCACTCTGAAAATAGTTCTGGATGCTGCTCCCGCATCACACGTTTCGGCTTCCCTAGACACTTCCGATCTCTTCCGAGGTTGCCACTGAATCAATACCAGAGGTACCTCCTTGTTCCTCAGAAACTTGATCTTCCGATCCCTGATGGCCACTGGCCTCTCGGCGTAACACAGGCTCGCATCCATCTAATCGTCCTCTAGTAGAACCACTGCTGACTCATCTGCTATACACCTCTTCAATTGCGACACCTAAAAGTGTCATGGATTCATCCCAATTCCGTTGGCAGCTCCAACCGGTAGGCCACCTTTCCTACCTTCGCACCTTCACGCAAAGACCCAACATACCGGGGCCCCCACTTACCCCTCTTCCTGGATCGAAACACCCCTTCCCAGGGAGAGACCGTCAGGAATACGAAGTCGCCGACCTGAAACACATGCTCGTAACGGCGTCTGTCTGCATAACCTTCCTGTCAACTCTAAACGATCTTTAACCTCTGATTAACCTGCTGCATCTGCTCTGTCGACCAAAACACGATCGCTGTACTGTCCACCACTTCCTGCAACCGAGAATTTCCCAAGACGCGACTCTGCTCTAAATCTCAATGATCACACGACCCATAAGGGTTATGAAACTCTGAATCACCGGTTCCCCGATCCTAAGCCCACTTTATCTATATCGGAACAACTGAGGGACCTATTCTCAATTCTCAGGGCAGCTCTCACGAGTTCACCTCTTGCAATCGTATACACATGCTGCACTCGCCCCAACATACCTTTCCCTTCCCTTACCTAGGAAATCCGCTTGACGACCTTGTCACTATTCCATGTACCGCACCCGTTCCGGATCTGCTCGCAAGGACTCTCGAGTCCATACACTACCTTTCCTCAACGAACGAGGTTCCGACATCACCTTCCATGCAACAGCTCAAAAGGCGGCATACTAATGCACTAATGATGGCTGTTAATACTGTACAACTCAACCAATGATAATTACGTACCGCGACTTCCTCCGACAGCTAATACACATGCCCGAAACATATCTTCGAGCGTTCGCATCGTTCGTCCTCTCTAAAGTGTCCTCAGATGTCATCATGATAAACTCCTTTCCCATATTCCTCTTCAAAACTAAGTACCAAATCAACTTTTGGCTCCACATCTGAGCCCCCAACGGTCACCCATATCGTGATCCAAATATTCCACTAACTTTTCTCCCCGTGACCACTGTCCCGACCCAGTGACACGTAAGTCACGAAATCTTCTTTTCCTCGTGCGAGAAGATACAATCCCACCGAGGATCGTCTCAACTCTAATCTCTGGTTTCTGTTGTGCCTCTTCCTTGCGTATCTCCCCGCATCTCCCGACAGAGATGAAGACCCCTGTCTCGCCCCCGACTCAACATCCAAGCTCCAAAGACTCAATACCAGGGCTACCCAACTCGAAACTCTTCCACCTCCTATGCTGCTCGAAAATATTCCAACATAAAAATTCTCTTGCCATCTAGTGAGTACTGCAACTCCACGCAGTATCACAACATCCTCTGACTAGTGAGTACTGCAACTCGAACATCCACCACAGACTATGGAGGCAATCAACATAACAAACGCCCACCTTTGCGAAAATCCACTCTCTCAAATAATCTCCCTGAACTTCCATGCTCGAGGCTCCTACTGGATCCATAGATACTTGATACGCCACACGTCGATTCAGTTCAAGATTCACGAATAACTCCGAAATAAAGATATCATACTCGACTATTCTTGAATACTACCACCACCACTGATCTCCTGACCCAAGCATCATGTAGACACAAAATACATTCCTTCTGAACCCTATAATTAAATCTATATTTCTCCCACTACAACTTTAGTGCATCTAACTTCTCGATTAGAATACGAGAAAACGCTGACGTTACGAAATATACTGATAATTCTTCGAATCCCTCTTTCCCGACACTCAAAATCCAAACAAGGATACGCATACCGACTCCGGAAGTTGACTGCCCAATCATTCTCTATCTTCTTGCAACAACACCAATCACCTGTCATGAATACGTTCGTTCTCCTCTTCAAGTACTTCCCGCATTAACTCACTCTGACCCCTTTACTCGATCACCGACACCTCTGATCTCATGATTTCTTACAGTATGTCTCTATACTTCACTTATAACTACTCTTGACAAATCCTCGCTTCCTTACCTACTGCACCCGGTTCTCCCCCACTAGGGTTCGAACCAACACCAATTAGCACACACTCAACCCACAACTATTTTTTTTTTCTACCATCGAAATCGCACCTGCTCCGAGGAAGTGCTACGCAACGCCCGATAATTCCCCCTTAAGGGAATCAATCGACCCCCTATACTCTGAACCTCTGATGAACCCTTAGGAACTCCTCATCACGACTGTCTCTAATCGTTCCAAATCCCATATCAATCTAATACTAAGCACCTGCACTTCTCGATAACATCTCTGGCTCGTAGACTGCACCGCAAAATCATCGTTCCTCTCACCTCAACTCATCAACCCATATCCAACGCCGGATTTGTCCCAAGGACAGGAACTCACTCTCAACATAGACGAAAACTCTCTGCACTGCAAAACACGACTGAGCTCTTCACTGCTACCACTATAACACAACCTATTATTCTCAATTAGGTGTGGTGTGGTCCTCGACTACCTCAGTCCCAACTGACTGTCTGCTCACGGTAAATCACTGCCTCGCGGCACACCCGCTACCTGATGCTCTGCGGGAAGTCATTATCGATAACTACCTGCAGGGTGTACTCCCAAATCCAAGATTGAAACACCATACCTCTCGTGTCTTGCATACGAACATAAATGGCACTACCCACCTAGAAGGTGACCATACCTCTCGTGTCTTGCATACGAACAAGTTTGTTGCACCTACTCCCAATCCGTCTGCCGCTCCTGTCTTGGCAATTGGTCAAGGAAAGGGAAAGAAGAGGAAGGCTTCATCAAAGAACTATCGCATGGTTAAAGCCCGAGATGGTGCCTCTTCTAGTGGGACCAAAGTTGATTCCTCTAAGCCCTATCCTAACCCGAAGGAGGCAGAGTGCCACCACTGCCACAAGATAAGACATTGGAAGAGAAGCTGCCTAGAATACTTGCAAGCAGTCAAAGAAGGAAAGATCAAGCCATCTTTTGCAGGTATATACACAATTAAATCTAACGATTCTAATCATGCTATTTCTTGGGTTCTTGACACCGGTTGTGGTTATCACATTTGTTCAAATGTGCAGGGACTAAGAAGAAGTAGGGATGTGGAGCAAGGAAGGATCAATCTAATCATGGGGAACAGAAGATCGTCGCCTGTTACCAAGATTGGAGTGTATTCTTTAGTGCTTAGGAATAATTTATGTTTAGATTTGAACAATTGTTGCTATTCGCCAGAAATGGCTAGAAACATCATTTCATTTCATGGTTTATATAGACAAGGATTTAGATTTTCTTTTAATAATGAGAATGGTTCTATTATGGCTTATCTAAATAGTGTCTTTTACTTTGAAGCTATACCATGTAATGGAATATATGAAACTGTTATGATTGTTGATAACTTAGGAAATGATGTTTTGAATATTGATTCTTCCACTAGTTTGGATAAAGCATCCTTGTGGCATTGCCGTCTTGGACATGTCAACAAGAAACACATAGCCCAACTCCAAAAGGATGGAGTGTTGGAGTCATTCGACCTTAGGGAAGATGACACATGTGAGTCTTGTTTACTTGGAAAGATGACTAAGTCACCCTTCACGAATACTTGTGAAAGGGGTGAGGGGCTATTGGACCTAATACATACCGATGTATGTGGACCCTTTAGATCAACCACGAAGGATGGGAACCGCTTTTATGTGACTTTTACCGATGATTATAGTAGATATGGGTATATCTATTTAATCAAGCAAAAGTCAGAAACCTTTGAAAAGTTCAAAGAGTTCAAGAATGAAGTGGAGAATCAATTGGACAGGAAAATCAAGATGCTTCGATCCGATCGAGGAGGAGAGTACCTAAGTCTTGAATTCCACGATTATCTCAAGGAGTGTGGAATAGTTTCGCAATTGACGCCTCCTAGGACACCGCAGTTAAATGGTGTGGCAGAAAGGCGTAATCGAACCTTACTGGATATGGTTCGCTCTATGATGAGTCGTGCTTCACTACCTATCTTCTTTTGGGGGTATGCCTTAGAGACTGCCGCCCATATCCTTAACCGAGTCCCTACTAAGAAGGTTGCCAAAACACCTCACGAGATGTGGACGGGGAAAGCTCCTTCGTTGGCACATATCAAGGTTTGGGGTTGCGAGGCTTTCGTAAGACGAGATACTCACGACAAGCTTGAACCTCGAAGTGAGCGATGTATTTTCATCGGCTACCCGCAAACTTCCTTTGGATATCTCTTCTATAGACCTAAAGATAACGTGATCTTTGTTGCGAGGAGAGGAGTTTTCCGAGAGCGAGAACTCATGAGCCAAGGAGACAGTGGGAGGCAAGTCGAACTTGAAGAGATTCAAGAGTCGATAGATGAAGGAACCTCTACTGCTGGCATTCAACCCGAGGAGGAAACTCCGGTTGAACCGATTGACGAATCCTTACCTCTTAGACGTTCCGATAGAGTTAGAGTTCATCCCCAGTTTTATGGTTTTCATATTACTACCGAAGGGGACACGTATATTAGTGATGGTACACTAGTAAATCATGATGAACCTAATAGCTATAAGGAAGCCATGGCAGGCCCGGAGTCTGCGAAATGGAAAGAGGCAATGGATAGCGAGATCCAATCCATGTACAATAACCAAGTTTGGAATTTGGTTGATTATGTGCCCGGACGTAAGACCGTTGGGTGCAAGTGGATCTTCAAGAAGAAGACCGACGTGGATGGAAACGTACACACGTATAAAGCGTGATTGGTTGCGAAGGGCTTTAGTCAAACTCCAGGAGTTGACTATGATGAGACCTTCTCACCAGTTGCGAAGATTAAATCTATTAGAGTAATGCTAGCAATTGCCGCATTTCATGATTATGAGATTTGGCAAATGGATGTCAAGACCGCCTTCCTTAACGGAAAGTTGGCTGAGGATGTTTACATGGCTCAGCCAGAGGGGTTTGTGAATCCGAATCATCCAAATAGAGTGTGTAAGCTTGAGAAGTCCATTTATGGACATAAGCAAGCGTCTCGCAGATGGAATCTTTGCTTCGATGAGAAATTCAAAGAGTTTGGATTTGTACGAAGCGAAGACGAATCTTGTGTATATGTCAAAGCCAGTGGGAGTATTGTAAGCTTCCTCGTTCTATATGTCGATGACATGTTACTCATAGGAAACGACGTCCCGACTCTGCAGGAAGTCAAGTCCTGGCTCGGGAAGTGTTTCGCTATGAAGGACCTCGGAGAGGCTTCTTACATTTTGGGAATAAGGATAGTAAGAGAAAGAAGTAAGAGACTAATTGGACTTAGTCAGAATACTTACTTAGAGAAGGTACTAAAACGTTTTAGTATGGAAAACTCAAAGAAGGGAGAACTACCGATACAAGGAAATGCCAAGTTGAGTAAGACTCAAAGTCCGAGCGCCAAAGCTGAGATAGCAGAAATGAGCCGAATACCATATGCTTCCGCAGTTGGCTCAATCATGTACGCTATGACTTGTACTTGCCCTGATGTAGCCTTCGCTTTGAGCATGGTTAGCAGATATCAAGGGAACCCTGGCAAAGCACATTGGATTGCGGTAAAGAACATCCTTAAGTACCTTCGGAGGACGAAAGAATGGTTCTTAGTCCTTGGAGGGAGTGATGACTTGAAGGTGCGAGGGTATAGTGATGCCAGTTTTCAGACCGATAGGGACAACTACCGTTCGCAGTAGGGCTGGGTCTTTACCCTAAACGGAGGAGCAGTAACTTGGAAGAGTTCCAAGCAAGAAACCGTAGCTGATTCAACGTGCGAATCAGAGTACATCGCAGCGAGCGAAGCGTCGAAGGAGGCAATATGGATACAGAACTTCATTGGTGATCTTGGAGTTGTGCCGACCATAAAGGAGCCCATGGAGATTTTCTGTGATAACGAAGGTGCGGTTGCCTTGACCAAGGAACCGAGGGATCATGGTAGATCTCAACATATCGACAGAAAATATCACTTCATTAGACATCGTGTAGAAGAAGGACAACTCATAGTTAAGAGGATATCATCAGAGGATAACCCAACAGATCCGCTTACGAAGGGACTGAGTAGGGTTAAGCACTTGCAGCATGCTAGGAGTATTGAGCTGAAGGATGATATTAGTATAGATTAGATAGTATTTAGAAACGTATAATAGATAAATGTAATTAACATTTGATGATTAAATAAAGGAGTTTTATTTATAAGTAAAGTTATTGTTATATGTTAATTGTTTAACTATTGTTTCACTTTGCATGTTTTGACTTCCAGAATAATTGAGTTTATTAGGAATAATCGAATTATTCAAATTGTCCATAATCGTTCATATGTTGGAAGTAGATATGAATGAAGATTGTCATGAATTGGTGTGTAGATTGTCTAAATGGTGTTAGACATAGCAATGGTTGCTGCAACGTTCATGAGTGCTTATGAACTGGTTTTGAGCATTGGAATAAACCCACGCTTGCTGGGATCACTTTATGGAATATGATATAAAAGGTGATCGCAAGACGATAATATCATATAGTCTTAAAACCTAGATATATGGTTTATTATTTGTTAATTGATTGTACATTGATAATGCGAAAACGCATCAGTAACTTGGTGTTATAAAACGCATTGTTGTGTATAGTTGGTTAATGAATAAGTAAATGCATATAAGTCGAAGTTTATCTGTAAATTTTATCCTAAGAGGGTAGAAGAGATATCTTGGCCACTCGATGATTTGATTTGACTTATGTGTCGGGCCCGGTCAGAACTGAATTGATGTGTTTGATTAAGTTCTATGTCGAATAAATCGGAGATCGAGAAATCAAATGCTAGACTAACCATTCCATAGGATTGTCAGCATGATATCTAACAGAGGACTGTACGATCCCTTATCTAAAGGACAAGATTGATTAGATCAGAGTTTGATAGCATCTTTGAGAGCTACGATTGCAAACCGAATTGTACTTGTATAGTTACTAGACTTATCCAAGTGGGAGACTGTTGGAATAGTGTCTATGGCTGCAACTATATTAGGCATGTATTTGATCCGGTTGTGCATGGTCCTTTTGGGTTGCCTTCACCATAGCAACTTGATGGATGATTTGTTAAGAGAGAGTAAATATTATAAGGAATAATATATGGTTATTTGATTAATATAAGTCATAGATTAATTGGAATTAATTTGGTGACTTAAAGAGATTAATTAAATAAGAGGGTATAAACTGTCAATTGTTTGATAGTTACACTTTAGACTATAAATCCTTATCCATGATAGGATGGACGATTTCTAGGGCTTGGATAAGCCAAAATCGTCCATAGGGTTATCAAGGAAAGGATATGGATCAACTTAAAGTCTAAGTTATCCAATTAGGGTTAAAGTTGTAATCCTTAAGGAGTCTACAAGTATAAATAGACCCTAGGGGTGAGGGAATTCGACACACCATCTAAAGTAGAGATACTCTGGCCGAATTCCTCCCCTCTCCTCTCTCCTAAATCATCTTGCTTGCTATTGGTGTTTGTAAGCCATTAGAGGAGTGACATTTGTGACTCTAGAAGCTCCAAGACAACAAGATCAACAAGGAATCCAAAGGTATGATTCTAGATCTATTTCAATGTTGTTATTTAACCTAATTAGTCATTAGAACTCTTGGATTCAAAGCATTTTTAATTAGAAAGCCTAGATCCAAGCATTAGGGTTTTGCATGCGCACATAGGAAAGTTCTTATGGCTAAAACCCATCATATATAACTATAAGGTCATTAAGTAATTATGGAGGGTAGTTTTTGTAAATTCAATTACTATAAATAAGAGGCTTGGGTTCTCATATTTCTTGCACCATTCTCTTGATTCAAGAGTCTTTCTCTTCTTATCCCCCGAGCATTTCGGTCCCTCATGATTCGACTTCTCTTTCTGTAGTTTTAGTATAGTAAGGTGAGCGCTGAAGCGCTGCACGAATCTTTCTTAGAAAGATTCAGCGACGAAGTTCTGCCCCTGCAGAGCCCGACTCCTAGCTAAAATCCCCTTGAAAGTAAGTTATGCTTACCGTATTTTAAATATAGTTTATATTTAAAATTAGTATTGTTATTATAAATTTATAATAAATATTTGAGCTATTATTATGACTTATATAAGTGTCGTTATAATATCTTTTTAACTACTCGCGGTACGGGGAATCTGGTTTAAAGGGCCGCATAGGGTTGTTGGATTTCAGAAGTGCTATACGCCAAAATGGTCCTGCCCTCTGGTGTTTTATGTCTGCCCCTGTCTGTACATAGTGGTTGGAAAGTATTGTTTAAACGCTTATATAATAATAATAATAATAATAATAATAATAATAATAATAATAATAATAATAATAATATAATAAGACTAATAATTAGTCACAATTATATTAGACTAAAACCTAGTGGTGATAATACTAGGTTTCGTCAAAGGAAATTATTTTAAAGTAAACGAAGCGCTGTCCGAGTACCGAGTCACCACTTTCTCAAGTGAGTGCATAGTTACTTTTAGCTTACACATAGATATGAAGTATTTTATATAAATTACCTGCTATGTGTGCATATTATCTGAATACTTACTATATATGCTGGATGAACGTTTTATACATGTTTTCAATGATTTAAACTGTATATGTATTTTATATCTACAAAATGTGTTGGGTAAAACATGGGTAGATGTAATAATTTCTGTGTGACAAAATAAAATAATGAGAGGCCTCGTTATAGATGTTAATGATGATCCAGTCATCTAGCGGAGTATAGATGACGACCGCGGACTATTCTAGACAGTCCACTGGAACACTAGCAGGCTCGCAACCTGTAGGTGTTTATTCGAACTGTGTGTTTATTTGAACTGTGTGCTCACCAGATGTACTCCATCCCCCACATGGTTGCCTTAAGGACATTATTGCTGAGGAATCCCCTTAGTAGTAGTGTCCGTCCCGATGATAATCCTTAGGGTAGGTCCCTTATGATAGATGCTTAGGGACGTAATGTGAGGATAACGGGAACAGGTAATCGGGTTGTTTAATTTAATAAAGTTAATAAACTTATTTATTGTGGGTTGAAAACCCTATGTGCTCACCAGGCTCCCAAGCCTGGCCCACTCAGTTTCTTGTATTACAGGTAGTGGCGCATGAGCATAGATGTGATGTCTTGGGATGAGAGATTAATGGATTTTAGGCCTGTAAATACGGAATAATGTAGTAAGGCCTATGTTGTATTGTTTATACTTATGTACTGTATCGAACATGACATCCCGAGTCTTTTTAATGAAATACATTTCTACGAAAATGCTTTTGATAAATCTTTATCATAATATTGTTTTGGGAAAAATTCCGCAACTCTTTTATTAAACGATTACTCTGATTTTGAAATAAAGTATAAAAAAACCGGTCTTTTCTGGCTGTGATTTTGGGGATGTCACAAAATCCACCAAGTAGCGCTCCTCGAACAACCGCAATACGCAGTCCCAAAATACCATCGATGCTCACACCGATCGATCATCAGCAATCTCTACTTCCAAAGGGCAATCCAAAATGCCCGAAGACTCAGGAAACTTCTTGCTAAGCGCAAGGGACACAAACGATCGGGATGCACCCGAGTCGAAGAACACTTGGACTGGGATACCATTCACATGGAACGATCCTAACACATATACATATACCGGGCATATCTCAATATCATAACATCATATAAATAAACAAGAAGGAAAAGAATCATACCCGTCACCACATCGGGTGCTGTGCGTGCCTCCTCGGTGGTCAGCTAGAATGCTCGGCTCCTCACCATTGGAGCCTCTGCCTTGCCCTGTCGGCCATCTGTGATCCGCAGGGTCGCTGGGGCTGGCGCCTTTACCGGCGCTGAACCTGTCAATTGGGGGTAATTGGCCTTCTTGTGGCCCCTCTGGTTGCAGTGGAAACACAATAACTCAGATGTCCGTATCGCCGCAACGGGAGTAGTACAATCCCTGCTAAAGTTCCCTGCCTTGCCGCACTTGTAGCAGCCTTCTGATCCCCACCGACATGCTCCCTCATGTGTCCTGCCGCATTTCCCGCAGCGACCCGATCCCCCTTGGCCTTTCGGCCTCCCATCTGATCCCCGAGACTTCTTTCTTGAAGTCCCAATCACCTGACCCGCCTCTGCTTTCCTCTTCCGAATGTGCTCTAAATCAATCTCCCTCTCCCTCGCCCTGGCGATCATGGACTCCAGGGTAGGGCAAGCTGAAAAGCTAACATGCTCCCGGATGTCAGCCCGAAGCATATCATGATAACGGGTCCTCCTCATATACTCGTCACCTGCATACTGGGGCACCAACAAGGCCCTCTCCCGGAACTTGGCGGTGATCTCCGCCACAGTCTCAGTCGTCTGCCTCATATCCAAAAACTCCCTGGCCAGCTGCTGAAGCTCGACAGCCGGCGCAAACTCTGCCCTGAACCTGGTCACAAAGTCCGACCAGGTCATAGCCTCAATAGTTGAGGCTCCCAACGAGTCACCCACTGACTCCCACCAGTCTCGAGCTCGATCCCGCAAACACCCTGCTGCATACCTCACCTTTTACCCCTCGGGGCAGAAGCTAGTCAGCTGTGCAAACTCGATGTCTGCAATCCATCGTCTGGCTGCAATGGGGTCTTTCAGCCCGTGGAAATCTGGCGCACCACTTCCCCTGAAGTCCTTAAAGGACAGTGTGCGAGATCCCGACTGGTCGGATGCCATGTCGCTCCTAAATGCCCTGAGGCAATCCTCCATCAACTCGATGATCCCTTCCTTGATCGACCCGAAGATAATGGGGGTCGACTCAAGGATACCCCTGGTGATCTCAGACGTAATGAATTCGCACAACCTCTCATCTACTGGCTCGGAACCTGATCCCGAACCCGACCCCTCTCCTGAACTACCAACTGCTAGCCTTGGGCGTAGTACCACCATTCTGAAATACAAGAAATAACAGTTGTTAGTGATACTAATACCCCTGGAGGGATCCTACTCACTACAAGTTCCCCGGTCTTATCTTGGCCTTCCTTGGTTCGGGTACGGATCCTCTGCTTTCAGTAGTACGGGCCCATACTACCTTCCACATCTATCCGTACCTTCTTCAAGGACTGCCTTAACTCCACCAGGTCCCTTCCACTACCACTAATCACTGCTACTCTTTATCCTAGGCTTACCCTAGGAAACCCTTGACTTCACCCAACCCAGTCCTCAGCTGTTGAAGGCCTCTTGGTGATGCCAATTAACTATCACCTGAATACAATCACATGTGATGAGGCTCGGATAATCCTTCGAGTAAGGGACTCATCCCTACAACGATTAAGACTCAAACAAGAGCTACGCAATAGGGTCAAATCCAACACTCGGAGTTTATACGACCCTGATCACATGTGACTTTAGCGTATTCACCTAACAGTTAACTCCCATCACTTCAAAGCCCACATAGCACAAAGCAAACAACATTTGGACATAAGGAAAATAATCTCAAGCAACTCTATCCTCGCAGAGAGCACTAAACTAGCATACAATTCTTTCATATACTTAAGCACATAAAGCAGGCACATAAGGCATCACTCCTAGATCCTTATTCCTATTCTAGCATGCTGTTCTACAAAAGCTGATAAACATAACATAAACTTGTATGGGTATTTTGGGAAATACTTACTTGAGCTCGGCCGGTTGCACACATTACACACATTATTCTTTCTTAAAACCCTTTACTTAACCCTTTTAGAAACATTTTCTCTTTCCAAAATCTTTTAATCCCTCGATTTGAGTTCAAACACCCCCGAAGGTGTGTCCGAATCCCTCAAACCAGGGCTCTGATACCAACTTGTAATGCCCCAAAATTACCGGTTAAAAATTTCATTTTTAATTTAGGCGAAAACGTAAAACATCATTACAAACATTCATGATAAAAATCCATGTCTGAAAAACCGGTGACATCATAATCAGAATTCAGAGTACATCCCAGAAAATCTATAATGCGGAAAACAAAAGGCGAATGTGTGATATGTTGCTACAGCGCCGACTCCTTTCCCTTAGCTGAAGAGGTACCTGAAATCAAAACTGCAAACCGTAAGCACAAAGCTTAGTGAGTTCCCCCATAATACCCCATACCATGCAAGCATATAACAAACAACATTCAACTATGAGATACGGGCCCTGCCCACACTCGTGAAGATACGAGCCCTGCCCACACTTCGCTTTCTGGGAGATACGGGCCATGCCCACACTCGTGAAGATACGGGCCCTGCTCACACTTCGCTATCTGGGAGATACGGGCCTAGCCCACACTCCACTCTCGGAGAGATACGGGCCTAGCCCACACTCAACCACCAACTCATATCATACAAGTATCACACAGACAACAAGTATAGACAGCTCTATCATACTAATATATATCGTAATCACTTAATTAAGAGATACGGTCTCGGCCCACACTCTAATGCTAACATCTCGTCTATACAGGCCGACCTTGGTGCCTTAGACCCGTTACTACTGAAAGGAAACTCACCTCGAAATAGCTACTGGTGTGTGTGGGAACCGACTGTCTACTGCTGCTGCTACTCTGGAAATCCTCCGGCTGTAATTCCCACAACATACTCAATCAATCACTATTTACTGCCTTTTGGGTGAAATGACCCTTTTACCCCCGACCGTGCCCTAAGATAAAGTCAGAGTCAACTTCCAGTTGACCCGACTCGCCGAGTTGGCTATCCAACTCGTCGAGTCCATGTCCAAACGACTATCCAGAATTCTGTTTCTACTCGTCGAGTTAGGCGTTGACTCGACGAGTTCTCCATCCAAACTGATGTTCAAGTCCTTCATCCTACTCGCCGAGTTGTATGAACAACTCGGCGAGTTCATCTTCATCCGATGAACACTTATGTTGCGACTCGCCGAGTTGTATGAACAACTCGCCGAGTCTGATCTTGATCTAAGGAGATTGCCTTGAACTCGCCGAGTCAGGGCATCGAATCGCCGAGTTCCATTATGGGTGAGTTTTGGCTTCCAACTCACCGAGTCCCTCCTGGACTCTCCTCATGACTCGACATAACAAAAGGGGGCAAACCCGGAGACTCGCGACTGGACTCGCCGAGTCAGATGAGCGACTCGCCGAGTCCGTTCCATGCAAGAGCTAAAAATGCGATTTTGCTCAAATCCAATCCATGTCATTTGTAGATCTGGGCTCCTAGAGCATGAATAACACGTAAAGTTTCCAACTTTACGTGTAAATATCAATCTATGGGGCTTTTAGGGTTTGAAATGCACCAAAAGAGTAGATCTAAGGTTTGTGTGCAATATGGGCTCATAAAGGTAGTGGATCTGAGCTCCTGGAGCTCAACTATGCTTGGATCAAGAGACCAATCGGCTTATTTTGGAACATTATGCACATACAAGCTTGGGGAATGGCTCAAGAATGTCTTAAATGAAGCAATAAGCATGGAAACAAGGGAAAAACGAGATATACCTCAATGGAACTGCTAAGAGAACACAATGGTGCTTGGATGGCTTCCCTTCTTCTGGATCTACTTCCCTTCTTCTTCAAAACCTTCAAAAACACACAACAATTGCTTCAACTCTTCAAACAACAAGCTTGAATGAGGTTTGGGAGCTCTGGGGGGTGAATGGGGGCTGGATTGGGGCAGATATGTTGCTTAAATAGGGTGAAAACCCCTGAAACTTAGGGTTTCATCCAACAGCGGTGACTCGCCGAGGCCAGGATATGGACTCGCCGAGTCGCCAACGTAAACGTGTCTCGGGTCTCGTCCCTACTCGGCGAGTCGGACCTATGACTCGTTGAGTCCAAGGCTTAAAAAGGAAAAATACTTAATTAAGATTTACATACCAGGAACTAGGCGCTACAGCATGCCTCGTGACCATCATACTGAAAACATCACAAAATCTAAGATATTTCCCGCTAACCCAGTAACCAAATCCCAACCCAACCCTAGAGGTCATGGTTTCCCTGATACACGTATGGGTCCTGTGCTTTCAGTAGTATGGGCCCATACTACCTTCCACACCAGCCCATATTTGTATGAAGTACTACCACAACACCCTAGTGATAAATATACATAGCAAGCGCTTAATCCTCACTCCTAGAGGAACACTGAAAATCTCATACAGAAGGAAACCCTAGGCTAACAGGCAATATTATCATGAAATCCTGAAGATCCCTAGCCTAGTACTAGCATGTTGTTCTATCAAAGCTCGAAAACAAATATCATGTATGGTATTTTGGGGTTACTTACTGGCTCCGACTGAGCATACCTCCGCATCCTCCTTTTACTTATTTTGAAAACCATTTTAAATTCTCTTTTAAAAACTCTCCCTGATTTAAGACTGGATTCACACGAATGTTCCTCCAATTCACTCAAACCAAGGCTCTGATACCAACTTGTAACGACCAAAAGTTTCAACAAAATTTAACTTTTCAAAAACAACCCATTTTAATCATGTTATTACAAAAAGGTTTTCAATACATTTATTATCAGAGTATTCCCAGGTCCATATCATAAAACATAAACACAAGGAGCGGTACGATCACGCCTTTGCCTTGCCACGGTCTCCTGAAGAACCTGAAAAACATTAAACCACAACTGTAAGCCCGAAAGCTTAGTGAGATACCCCCAAAATACTAACCACATATACCACACACATAACAACCATGCATATCGGGTCTACTGTATGACTGGTCCGCCGCACCGGCCAACAGTCCACCTGGTCCACCCTTCGCGTCTAGCCATATACATCGAGTCTGCAGTGTGGTTGGTCCGCCCGCACCGGGCCTTCAATCCACCTGGTCCACTCTTTGAGTCTATAGTATGACTGGTCTGCCCGCAACGGGCCTTCAGTCAGCCTGGTCCACTCTCCGAGCCTCGGCACGTCTGGTCCGCCCTTGTGGGGCCTACAGCCTATCCGGACCGCTCTCTGGGCCTTCGGAATAAGCGGTCCACCCTGGGTATGTTGGCCTACAACACAAAGCAGGTCCTACCTCAACCCAACTCCAGTTAAACAACCATGTGCACATATAAACATACAATCATATAACAATTCACATTCAATCAATCGATCTAGCAGATCACGTAACACAACATACTCTAAGCAGGATACCGACCTAACCTGTCACTAGCATAGCATTACCCTATATACCAGGATACCGACCTTAACCAGGTCTCTAACGAATACCATCCTAACTACCAGGATGCAAACATAGTAAAACAACAACATAATAACAATACCCATAAAGGGTCGGCCTTAGTGCCTTAGCCCCTGTTGATATAGTGAGGATAACTCACCTCGCAACTGCTGACTGGAAAGATAAGATCGAGATGCTCCGACCACTGACACGATCTCCACCACTGGCTAGCACCAACACTGAACTCAAACAAACGCCAACAATTACCAAAATACCCTTAGAAGTCATCTGGTCAACTCTTGGTCAAAGTCAAAGTCAAAGTCAACCTTCTGGCTGACTCTACTCGCCGAGTTAGCCCGCTGACTCGCCGAGTCCCCCAATACTGAAAAGGACCCCCTTCCAAATCACTGAGTCATCCCTTGACTCACTGATTCTTAGCTTAACCAGGAAAGGCTAAGACCTCAATAACAGACTCACCGAGTCCAAGGCTATCTTCAACCAACTCACCGAGTTGTTCTTCAAACTCGTCGAGTTCTTGCCCACCTTCAAGCAACTCGCCGACTACACCCTTGTGACTCGCTGAGTACCACTTGTTCTTAACCCATAAGGAAGCCTTTCAGGCCATGCAATTGATCCAAAATGTAGATCTACCCTTCTACAACCCTTCCATCACGTAAACTGGCAAACTTTACGTGAATCCAAAGAGATCTAGGCATTTTACACTCTAGGGCTAGGGTTTGGGACAAGATGGCTTCACCAATCACTCAATAACAGGGACTTTAATGCACTCTAGACCTTCTCCATTCCAGATCTGAGGTAGCAACCTCAAATCTAACCTTCAAACTCCATATACCACAAGCCAAACTTTCCATACAACCCAAAAATGATGAATCTACATGAATAGCAGCCCAAAAACAAGATAATACCTCAAAGAGGAGCCCTCAATAGCAAGGAATCCGAATCTAAGCAAAGCCCTTGCTCCAAGCCTCCTAACTCTCCAAGATCTTCCTCCAACTTTCTTCTCCAAGGCTCAAATGCACTCAATCCTTCACAATCACGCTTCTAGGGTTTTTTCTGGACTTCAAGAGAAGGTAAGGAGGCTGGGGAGAGGGTATAATGTCCTTTATATAGGGCTCATCCCCCGAAATTAGGGTTTTCTTCGCACAACGCCTACTCGCCGAGTCCAGCTTTGGACTCGCCGAGTTGGCCACTTAACACGCGACCTGAGTCGCGACCCTACTCGCCGAGTCCACCCATGGACTAGCCCAGTTGCCCTTCAAATTTACACTTTGAACCCCGAACTTGCACTCCTGGACTCGGGATGTTACACAAATAAACAGGAATAATGAGAATCGTGTCAAAGCTCAATCTTCAACTTTTAATGAAGCACTTAAAGAATTGAAATATGTTTCCCGAGAAAGGCATGTTTTGTTTGTGAAGGATGTGAAGGTTTTTCGAGAAAATGTCAATCTAAAAATTGAGGAGTTACATGTTGATATGGCGAAGGAGGTTGAAACTTTGGATCACAATTATTCTTCTATTCACAGTAAGGTCGATATAATTGCTGATGATGTAACAAAAGTTGTCGAATGAGACAATTCCATGATTCCCAAGGTTGACAAGAATGCTGAGCTGGATGCTTAGAGTTTTGAGAATATTGATAAATTGCTGGGAGATTTGAAGGACTTAGTTTTGAGGTTTGGTTCTTATTCATCATCATCGCTTACCCATAAATTCTTGAATCAAAAATTTCGTTTGTTGGAGTCCAAAATTCAAAATAAATTGGCCCCACTTGCGAAGTTTGGCAATCTAATGCTAACGGATTCCCCACCTGTTTACACAAGGCTGCAAGGGGGAGAAAGGAAAGGTGTTGGCATGAGTTCATGATTAGATAATGGAGAAGGTGGTTCAGGGAAAACTGGTGAGGATGCGAAGGTAGTTTGTAAAGTCAAATCTACTCAAATTCCCTCCTCGATGCCTAGGTTTTCTGATCCAATAAATTCGACAATAACAACAACAACTAGGTCTTTTACAAATGGAGTTGTTATTGGAGGATCAAGCTCATCTTAAAAAACACCTCAACCAAAAACCACAATAGCCGATAAAAGCAAGGGAAAAAGCATTAGTGTTGAGCCTACTCCAGAAGAAAACAAAGCTTCAGTTGAAGCAAAGATGGAAAAGCAAAGACAAATTGATAGAATACTTAGACAACGGGCAAATGATCCTCCTGTTATAGACAAAGGAGATCCTGTTAAACATTTTAGCTATGATAATATAGAAATCTTGGTTGTTACAGAAGAAATGCATGATTTCGAGAAAATCCCAAAGAAGAGTTTTGCCACAAAAAACATAGATTTCAATCAATTCGATTTCCCAGTTAATAAGATGATGTTCTTGGCTTCTCATATCAGATTGCTGATAAGTTTGACAAAGAAGAATTCAAAAGAATGAAGTTTCGGTTTCATGCTGTTCTGGGAAAGATGGAAGAGGAAATATTGTCTCTGGTTAAAATCATTCGAGTTCTCAATATCTCCAAGGTTGTTTTATTCGAAGCAGTATTGCAGAATTATCGTTTTCACATTGTCAGAGAAAATAACGTTGCAGTCGACTTTTCAGTTGTAGACTTTCTTTTGATGAATCTTCATGACCTAATTTGTGTTGCCAAAGTTTTGAAGGGAATTGATGTATCGAAGCTCCGACTAACCAACAAAGAAGATTTTTTGATTGGATTTGCTCACATCAAGTTATTCATAGAAAACTATTATGAATATTTTACATTAACTGATGTTGAGTTAGCTATGGTTGTTGGCAAACAAATTTCAGTGCCCCAATCTTTATTGAAGATTCAAGTAGATTTGAAGTCGTATGTTGATGGTGAAATTTTCTTGAAGCCCCTAGGAGTAGTTTATGTTGGGAAGAACAAGAAAGGAAAGAATACAAAGTTATTGTTTCAAGCCCATGATGTGGAGAGATATACAACTTCTTATTATACGACTTTAATTGTTCATATGAATAATTGTAAGAAGAATAATGATGGTGACAAGGCTGAGATTAAGAAGATTATAAATTGGTATTCAGAGATCTGAAGAGAGATTCATCAAGCAGGCCAGATGCTATTGACTTAGATTCAACACTTCTCACAAAGGGGTAGAATGTTGCGTTCGAAAGTATTGTGAGGTGTCGAAATGTGTCTTAGTCTATTTTAGTGTCGAAGCTTGTTTGTACATTGTTTATTATAAGGGCATTATGTTTCAAAACTTAAGTGTATTAGTCCCTTATATTTTTTGTATGCTTTCTTGATCCATATATATATGGGACGAGTACCGGAGTTAGAGGATAGCTTCGTTATTTACAATCTATTCTCTGAATATTCGTTGTACTCCAGAAAGCTTAATCGAGCCAAACAAACTTTATTTAGATATTGTGTTCATAATTCTTACATAACTCTGATCTCTTATTTCATACTCAATTAAATCACAACTACAATATAGATAGATGAGAATGAGACAAAAGCATAGCCTAATTACATAGATCTCTCCATTTCCTATGAAAAATCACACGACCAAGGTGAACAGAAAAATGTATACTTATAAGGACATAACATAACAACTCACTGGTCTGCCTTTCTCGAGGCATATCTCTGGATTGGCATTGTCCTTCTTGCACTTGAGGAAGGAAATATTTTCATCTCTGCATCTGGTCTATATGTGCTTCGACGCCGACGAAGCACCGATGATGTCGAAATAGGTTCTCCCACAACGTCTATCAAACTCGCCATTACAAATTAATCTAACTGCACTCCGTAATCCAACAACAAAATCAACGTGGTTACCTTCCAGATTCAACCTGCACATACATTTTTGATGAAATCAGATCATGCATAATTAGGGAAGAAACATGTATATAAAGTATAATAGAACATAAACTTAGTGATCCTCATCAAATTAGGGTTTACACACCTTTTTGCTTAAGACTCACCAGAAAATGGAAGTGGTTTCATCAAAATCTTTGTCTTCTTCAAACTTGTTCGTCCTCTGGTTCTATAGAAGCTTATGTAAAAAAATCAATTTCTTGGAGTGTAGAGAAATAATCAAGAAATGACGAAATACATTTAAAAAAACCATAATTGTCATTTACTTCTATATATAAATTGAGAAGGGGTCGATCCAAATTTTGAATGAAATGAGAATGATGAAAATGAAAAGGATATTAGGGGATATAAGCTTTCTTGACCTCAAATTTCTCCTCAAATGGAGGCCAAAGATAGAATTCAAATAAGGAGAAGAGCTAGGTCAAAACAATAACCCCTTAGTAAGAGGGACAATATGAGATTGATTTCTTCAATGCTTGACTGAATAATATTGATTCATTACTTATGCATAAATTTGTTGTATATGATGTTTTAAGGGTTATACCTTTTAATATTCAGTATTTTAGGCTAAATGTTTGTTAAGGTATCAAAATATATAATAATAATAATAATAATAATAATAATAATACACTGTTAACTCAACCCATGTGACAAAATTGATATGCGAACGAAATTGCTCCAAACACCTAAAATGACATTACGCCACTTCCTTCGGTATAAAAATCTTATAACAATTTCCTAAATATGTTTTTTCTTGTAAAATATAATTAAAAAAAAAAAAAAGATCTGCACTAATATTCCTACATTTGGTTTTTCTTTTAACAATTTCCCACGTCCCATTTTCTGTTATTTTTCCTTTTCCTATTGGAGGTACGTTCGGAGATTCGTAGGAATTATCCCTTCCCATAATTTCAATTGTCCACGCGTGAAGCTACGATGACAGCGAAAGCTCACCTTTTTTACTCACAGTCCGAGAAATGTAAACTACCCACCATTATCATCCGCCTGTCATCCATGCTAATCAACCTTAACATGTGAGCTTAAATAAATATTCAACTAACTTCAATAATAATATAACAATTTTTACTTTAAACCCGATCTTTCAATCAAAACTCACTATTATAATTCTTTTTAATAAAAAAATACAAAATATTAAAAAAACTAAGTCGTGTTTTTTGTTCAGTCCACACCAAACCTATTTCATTATCCAAAATATTATATATCACAAAACATTAATAATATTCTCGATATAAAATGAACCTTAAAACATTTGTATCTATGAAATATCCACCACAATTGCAAATATTACATTGTGGGAGCAAAAAATACACTCCAATCAGCGAAGAAAGTAATATAGTAGATTTATGTTTATAAAAACCTTTTTATTATTAAAACGTTTAAAGAGTTTCGTTTTTCCATGATTATGTACATCACATGTTGCGCTTTATCAATAAGAAGTGTGTTTTTTGGCATTAAAACATTTAATTAATCGTTTTTTTTATGAAATACAATAATGAGAGAATTTCATATATGCCCCTTTTAAACCTCAAAATATCATATTTGTCCAGTTTAATTTCTTAATATCGTATTTATCCTTTATAAACCTTCAAAATATCATATTTACCCAAATCCTTTTTTTGTAATGTTTTTAATATTTTATAATCATTTTTTATAACTTAAAATTACTATAATAATTAAAAATTTTAACGATATTATCCTTATGTCTATAATAATGGAATGTGAACTTCTAAATTGTTGGAATTTCGTCTTTTTGACAAACAAAAATATTCATCTTCAACCCTCTCTATGGAATGTATATTTTGATTGTTTAGTTATTTTTGGTGATTATATTGTAGATGAAGGATATTTTAGATATTACCATTGATATTTTGATGTTTAAAAAGTCCATATACGATATTTTGATATTTAAGAAGGACATATATGATATTATGATGTTTAAAAAGGACATATATGATATTTTGAAATTTTATGAATGTTAATATGATATTTAGAAATTTTATGAAAGGTAAATATGATATTTAGAAATTAAGTTGGGTAAATATGATATTTTGATGTTTAAGAAGGACATATATGAAATTCTCCCAATAATAATTGGGGGTTTTATGCAGTCACAAGTCACACCTTCAATAGAACAATAAAAGAGAGGGATTTCTGGTATATAAAGAAATTAATGGATAGCTATAATAGACCAAAAATTAATATAATTGGTTTTTCATATTTATCATCTTTATGTTGTACTTTTCTCCTTGCATCGTCCTAATTTGAGGTGTTTTTAATATATTTATCGTTTCCAAAAAAAAAAAATCAATTAGTAATTTTAAAAATTTGTTCAACAAAAACTCAATAATTATTTTTTATAAGGGTTTATTTTCTAACATATGTTTAAATAAAATTCATGTATTTAGAAAATATTTATGAAAAAGTTTAAAAAAAAAAGAGGGATTACAGTTTCGGGTATGGCATGGAAAGAAGTTAGCTCCATGCATTTTTTACAAAAAATTTATTAAATACAAATAATCAAACAAACAGTATCTTGATTTTATTTCAACATATATCATGTCAGGATTAAATTAATATATACAAATGGACGACACATATCATGGTAGAATCGGAGTTTTCATAATTAATAAATGTATTAAATGTTCTTTTACAAAAAGAAAATTCAAAGTAATAGTTCTTAATATTATTTTATTACCAAAAGGGAAAATATTACTTGATGTTGGTATAAAGCATGAGTATTTCAAATGGAATATGCCAAGAATTCCCTTGCATCAAAGACTCAATTCCTACACTTTTCTCTAACTGCCACTTCATTCACGCCAAGCATATGCTCTTCAAATATTCTTAACCCAATTGTTGCTAATAAAATCTCACAAAGTTCATATGTTTCATTATATTTTCTTTTTTTGATTTTTGTGATGTGGGTATTCTAGATTTGAAGCCCCCTAACAATACCCATATTTTATTTTTTTTGGTTTTAATTTATTAACACGATCAAAATGAAATTTGGCAAGAGATTGAAGCAACATGTTCAAGAAACATTGCCAGGGTGGCGTGATATGTATTTGAATTACAAGGATTTGAAGAAGCTTGTTAGGTTGATATCTTCGTCTTTGGAGTATGGAAAATCCGAAGCTCAATTCGTGTATCTTTTGAACAATGAGATAGAGAAATTTAATGTATTCTTCATGGAACAAGAAGAGGACTTCATTATTCGTCACAAGGTATATTCTAGTCTGGATTTGCTTATGACTAATATATAATTTATAATAATATCTAAATGATCTTGATTTACAAACAACTATAATTATTATTTATTAATATCAAATATATAATTTTAACGAAGAAGATTATATTGATTTGGCTTCATAGGCTCGGTTGGAAACATAAGCAAAAAAAAAATCAATCTTTTTTGAAGTTCATTTATTTCGCAATTAGAGTTTTCTTGTTGGTAAAAAATCTTTAGAATAATTTAGATGTCAAGAAGTTATTTTAGCTTTTTGTCTTGTATATGGGTTAACAAGAAATCGAAGTTAATCTCAGTGTTTTATTTAGTATATCGATTTATAATTAGAAAGTCAAACCATTTGTCGTGGATTATGACATGACAGTATGATCACTCAGCCAGTTAAAATACCATATTGTAACATGTGATTAAATTATTTACCGGAAATTTAATTCATCACTTAATAAGTTCTTTGTTTTTTATGGTTGTATCAAATTATCATGTACATATCGAAAAAGATTTTACATGTCGCTTGATATTTTGAAAATGCTAAGATGACACATCCCTTATGTTGACTTAGTCAAAGATAAAAGACCGTTTTTTTTTTTTTTTTTTTAATAATTTGCTTGTAACTTTTTTTTTATTTATAAAATGCAGGAATTACAACAAAGAATAAAAAGGGCGAATGAGAGTGAACCATCATCAGGAGAGTATGAAGAACAAATGGCAAAAATCAGAAAAGATATGGTTGACTTCCATGGTGAAATGGTGCTTTTAGTCAACTACAGCAACATCAATTACACCGGTAAATCAAGAAACAAAAAGTCAACAATTTTGACCATTTTATTATCCAATCAAAGATGAAATCATTTTGTTTTTTACTACTATACATTTATATTTATCGAGTATTAATGTTATCTTCCTAGAAAATAATGGACCCATTTTTTATGGGACACAAAAGAAGTAAACAAAAGCAAATGGATAAAATTAACTAACTTTATAAATTTTGGATTTTTAACATAGGAATGGCAAAAATTCTAAAAAAATACGACAAACAAACCGGAGGATTGTTGCGTTTGCCATTCATCCAAAAGGTCTTGGAGCAACCTTTCTTCACCACAGAGCTCATCTCAAAGCTTGTGAAAGAATGTGAAACCACCATGGATGAGCTTTTTCCGACAGTGGTAGTGGCGGATGAGATGAAAGAGCCACCGATCATGATGGTGGGAGAAGGGATTTTCAGAAACACTGTTGCAGCGTTGATAACAATGAAAGAGATTAGAAAAGGAAGCTCAACTCAAAGTCATTTCTCTCTTCCGGCTTTAAATTTGCCTGATACTGAGCTTATTCGATCCTTTCAACCCAAGTCACCCATACCTATTATATAACTTGAAATTTTGGTTTCAGTTTTAGCTATATTATTAGTAGACCTCTCAATGTATTTGGTATTAAAAGGTTTCATAGTTTATGGAAATATTAGAACTTGATATTTTAACTCGTTATCTACTAGCACAAAGTGTGGGACAATTGAACATGTGATGTGTTTTCTAATGTTTGGAGTGTCGCCTTTAATTTGTAACATCCACGTTTTAATGAGATAAATATATTTCTATGGAAATATTAGAACTTGATATTTTAACTCGTTATCTACTAGCACAAAGAGTGGGGACAATTGAACATGTGTTGTGTTTTCTAATGTTTGGAGTGTTGTCTTTAATTTGTAACATCCATGTCTTAATGAGTTAAAAAATGACACTCAAATCATTCCCAACATCTTCATTTCTTATATCGTTTTATGACAAAGAAACAGAAGGTTTTTTCATATACTTACAACTGAAAACTCACTACAATCAACCTAATCTACTCTCGATTACAAAACACTCATCCTAATCTAATCATCTTTTCTATTTAACCTGTTTATTATACACGTATTAGAACAAACAGAAACAAGAACTCAATATGAAACAAGAGAGACTATCACTTCTAGAAACCCTAATGTGTAGATCTGTAAACGGATGAAGATGTAAAAATGACTCTCTCTCTCCTCTAGAAAAAATCTTCTCTCTTTTATATTTCGGTTTTACCCGAACACAGCCAAGACCCGAGTAAGGATCCGCGTGTAAACCCGCATGTACCTGTTTCCTTATACCAAAATAACCTTTCTTCATATATAAATATTTGATTGTAACACATATTATTATTTCAACATCCCCCCTCAATCAAATATTTATTGTTTTTTACAAAAAACATCAATAAGACCCAACCTTTTTAGAAAAAACTCATGCTGTTTAACACTCAAAGATTTTGTAAGACAATCAGCATTTTGATTACAAGAACTTATTTTTACTAATTTCAATACACCACTTGAAAATTTTTCCCTAATAAAATGAAGATCAACTTCAAAATGCTTAGTTCTTTCATGAAATACAGGATTAAGAGCTAGCTTAATAGTTGAATCATTATCACAGTATACTGAAACAGGAATAATATCTTTAATATTTAATTCAAATAAAACTTTCAAAACCCACAATATTTCACATGTAATAGACCCTAAGGCCCTATATTCTGATTCAGTTGATGATCTTGATACTGTAGATTGTTTTATACTTTTCCAAGAAATTAAAGAGTTATTAAAATAAACCAAATAACCTGTTACAGATTTTCTGGTGGTAAGACATTTAGCCCAATCTGCATCTACAAATCCTTTTAATTCAAAACTATCATGCTTTGTCAAAGCAATACCTTTCCCGGGACTATTTTTTAAATATCTCAAAATTCTGAAAGCAATTTTTAAATGAGATTTTCTAGGCTTATGCATGTACTGACTAACAACTTGAACTGCATAAGAAATATCAGGCCTTGTTATAGTAAGATAAATCAGCTTTCCTATAAGTCTTTGAAATTCAGTTTTATTACTCAACAATTCATCCTTTTTATCAAAGTCTCCTGAACTTACCACAAAATTAGTTTCTAATGGTGTAGCTACAGGTTTACATCCAAGCATACCATATTCATGTAAAAGCTCAAGACAATATTTTCTTTGATTCAAACACAACCCACACTCAATATTTACTACTTCTATTCCTAAAAAATATTTAAGTGTACCTAAATCTTTAATTAAAAACTGACTTTTCATAAATTCTTGTACTTTCTTAAGTTCCAATTCATCACTACCAGTCAAAATAATATCATCAACATACACCAAAAGAATAGTAATAGAATTATCACATTTTCTAATAAACAAAGAGTAATCATTAACACTTTGTTGAAAACCAAACATAAACAATGCAGCACACAGTTTTTCATTCCATTTTCTAGGCGCCTGTTTAAGACCATATAAAGACTTAGTTAATTTACAGACCCTAAGATCATTTTCAGAATAATAACCAGGTGGAAGACACATATATACATCTTCTGAAAGATCCCCATACAGAAAAGCATTATTTATGTCCAATTGATATAATGACCAAGAGTAATGAACAGATAAAGAAATGATAATACGAACAGTTACTATTTTTGCAACAGGAGAAAAAGTCTCCTCAAAATCAATTCCCTCTCTTTGATTATAACCTTTAGCAACTAACCTAGCTTTATACCTCTCAACCTCACCATTAGATTTATATTTAATTTTATACACCCATTTACATCCAATTGCTTTCCTGTTTTTTGGTAGATTAGTTATTTCCCAAGTATTATTCCTATGTAAAGCTTCCATTTCCTCATTCATAGCCTTGACCCAATTTGGATCAGTAACAGCTTCACTAAAATTTTTAGGTTCAATTGTTTTATTCAAATTTGAAACAAAACATTTAGTTTCAGAATTAAGACAAGAATAATTCACAGTTCTTTCAATACCATACTTATATTTACCTTCTACCACATAATCAGAAAATTTAACAGGCATTCTTGACTCACGTCTAGACCTGGAGGGACCCAAAGACTGCTCAATTGAAGGTAAAAAATGAGACTGACTATCTTCCTCAGACACCCCAGAAGAAGAAGAAACTGAAGACCCAGTAGGAGGCACAACTGCCTCGCCACTTCGGTTAATAGTCTCATTACTGACATCATCCAAGTCAATGGCTGCATCAGCACCATCCAACTGGGACTCAATTCTCAACTCATCAGGATTAATAGAATCATTTTGATAATCATTAGTGTCAAAAACATCATAGGAAAAAGGATCACTAGGGCCAGAAACACTTGTCACTTTATCAACAGATGTTGATTTTAGTTTAAATGGAAAAACAGATTCATAAAATTTTACATCCCTGGATACAAAAGATGAGTTAGAATCAAGACTAAGAAGCTTATAAGCCTTTTTATCAACAGAATATCCTAACAAAACACATTTCTCAGCACGTTCAGAAAATTTATCACCTACATTAAGTTTAACAGCAAAACATAAACAGCCAAAAACTCTAAGATGATCAAAAACAGGTGCCCTTTTAAAAACCAACTCATAGGGAGAAACCCCATTTAAAACAGAAGAAGGCATCCTATTTATTAAAAAAACCGAAGTTAAAATAGCATCACTCCAATACTTAACAGGAAGCCCTGATTGAAAAAGAAGTGATCGTGCCACATTGAGAATGTGTCTATGCTTTCTCTCCACAACTCCATTTTGTTGTGGAGTGTAAGCACAAGATGTTTGATGTAAAATCCCATTTTCAATACAAAAATAGTTCATCTGATTATTTACAAACTCAGTCCCATTATCGGATTGAATTACTTTAACTTTTACATCAAATTGAGTTTGAAGAATATTCACAAAAGATTTAAAATAACAAAAAACTTCACTTTTTGATTTTAAAAGAAAAACCCAAGTTGCCCTAGTAAAATCATCCACAATAGTCAGAAAGTATTTAAAACCTTCAACTGAAGCAAGTCTATATGGTCCCCAAACATCCAAATGAACTAATTCACCAATCAAAGTTGAAGTATGTTGACTATGAGGAAATGATTCCCTGGTTTGTTTAGCCTTATGACAAACATCATATGGTGAAAGTGATTCATTACCAAGTTTTAATTTTTCTTTCAGATGTCCTAAAACTTGATCAGCTGGATGACCTAATCTATTGTGCCAAGTAAATTTAGATACATAACATCTAGTATTAGAAAAATTTGAAGAGTTACCTGAGGGGATACAATCAAGATAGTACAGCCCCCCAGATTCTCTACCACTCTCCACCATCTCCTTTGATAGTGAATCCTGAATTTTACAATTATTCTCAGAAAATACAACCTCACACCTACTATCTTTGCACAACTTATGTACAGACACAAGATTAACATTAAAATCAGGTACAGCAAAGACATCAAACAATGTGACACAAGAAGACAACTGAAAATTCCCTATTTTATTCACAGGTGCAGATGACCCATTTGGATGTTTTACAAAAAGATTAAGACCAGACACATCAAATGCATCTTTCAGTTGGGACTCAGAGGAAATCATATGTTGATTTGCCCCTGAGTCAATAATCCAACTTTGAGAACTATCAATATTAGAAAAGGAGTTACAACAGTAAAACAAAGATGTACCTGCCATATTACCAGGTGCAGTAACATCCTCGTTGGAAGACTTCTCATTTATCAACCGAAGAAACTTATTATATTGTTCACTAGTGAGATAGTGAACATTACTATTATGAACAGACTCAGAATGAACATTAGAATTAACATTATTAGACTCAACAGTAGAAGAATTCATAGAAAGAGTTCAAGTTTTCTGATTATTATTTCCATTTCTGAATTTAAAATCTTTTGGATAACCAATCAACTTATAACATCTATCAATAGAATGACCTTTAACACCACAATTTTTGCATTGCAACTGACTCCTCGACCTATTCTGATCCTGTGACTTTTTAAAATCACTTGTTTTACTATTGAAAGCTGACGCTTGAGTTTTAGAAGAACTGGAAACACCTAAAGCACCATGTTTTTGAAGAGACTCTTCTCTTGATAAGATAGAAAAGGCAGATTTAACATTTGGCAATGGTTCCATTAACAGAATAAGACTTTTAACTTGGCTATAAGTATCATCAAGACCACTAAGAAACTGCATTAATTTCATTAGTTTAGAATGATCACTAAGTTTGGTAGCAGCCTCACATACACACTCTGTTAAGCTAGTTAAACCATCAAATTCTTTCCATAATGAATCAAGTTTATTATAGTAATTTGAAAGAGAAGAGCCATTTTGTTTTAAGTTGTTAATCTGCTGATGAATATTAAATATTATCGATCCATCAGCTTTATTATAGGTTTCAAACAATTCATTCCAAATATCCTCAGCTTTATCAGAATACACATGACTAGCATAAATTGACTCAGATATTGATCCTAAAATCCAATTACAAACAACAGCATTGACACGTTCCCATTTAGAGGACTTAGATGACTCAGTGTTATTAAGAGTAAGTGTACCATCTACAAACCCTAGCTTATTCCGAGCCTTAAGCCCTCTTATCATAGCACTACGCCATAGACGATAGTTCTCATTTCCAGTAAGTTTGATAGTAATGATAGAGGTTACAACATTATCAGAAGGATGAATATACAATGGATCATCAAAATCAATTGGGGTACCTGGGGTAGTAGAATCTTTTTCTTTCGTAGACCCACTACCCTCTGGTATATCAGCCATTATAGATCACAGAAAACACAAAGGAAATAACAAGGAAAACACAAGGAACAAGAATGTTGACTTAATGTCCAGATGGTCACCACAGTATGTCGGGGCCCAAGACAGTCAAACACCCAGTTCGATCAAGATCAGGAATAAAAGAACAAGAGAAAAGGAAAACAGCCAGCTGATGTACACTAGACACCAGAATATCTCACAATCACAGTTAAGAAAAGGATAAAGAGGGAACAAGAAACCTCACAGTGCACTAATCCGGATTGTTTACAAGATCGACTCCCTAAATCCGTTCTCTTCGAGGGTTTATCAGTGATGAAATCTGACCCCACGAGAGTTATTTCAGATAAGGGATTTATCGATCTAACTTCAACATTTTAATACAGATCGTCAAAGAGCTTCCAATCCAGATCGATCGTTACGAACCTGCACAATCCAAACAAAAAACTAGCAGTACCAGGATCTTGATGACCAGTTTCAAAAAAAAAACAATCGGGTATTATGAAAAAAAACCTAACCAAAAAACACAGAAACAGAAAACGAGTTCAAATATGAGAAGAGATGTATACCTTTTACTAATCGGTCGATGAGAGCTTCAAAAAACGATCGGAGTGACAAGAAAAACCTTCAACCTTACGCTCTGATACCATGTTAAAAAATGACACTCAAATCATTCCCAACATCTTCATTTCTTATATCGTTTTATGACAAAGAAACAGAAGGTTTTTTCATATACTTACAACTGAAAACTCACTACAATCAACCTAATCTACTCTCGATTACAAAACACTCATCCTAATCTAATCATCTTCTCTATTTAACCTGTTTATTATACACGTATTAGAACAAACAGAAACAAGAACTCAATATGAAACAAGAGAGACTATCACTTCCAGAAACCCTAATGTGTAGATCTGTAAACGGATGAAGATGTAAAAATGGCTCTCTCTCTCCTCTAGAAAAATCTTCTCTCTTTTATATTTCGGTTTTACCCGAACACAGCCAAGACCCGAGTAAGGATCCGCGTGTAAACCCGCATGTACCTGTTTCCTTATACCAAAATAACCTTTCTTCATATATAAATATTTGATTGTAACACATATTATTATTTCAACAAATATAGTTCGATAGTTTTAAAAGGTTTACCTTTATAGAGATTAAAGCTTGCATGATTGAGTTTAATTAAAAAAAAAGGCAAGTTACAAGAGATTGCAAAACTATGAAATGTAACGTGATCTTGTTTGTAGAAAACATTTACTTAGATGTTATTTAATATATTGCATGTTATTTGTCATGATTGTTGGATCTTAAACTCATCGTAACAATCCCCCATCACTACTCCCATGAGAAATTGGATTGACCATCCATTTCAATTCATGCCTCTTGGTGACGTCTTAGATAATGATGAGAATGATGATGGTTATGGTAATAATGAATAGATGATATATATAGATCCTCCTTCCCTACATGAAGAGAACTCCTTCCCTGAATAGATGATATATATCAGTTGGAAAATCAGTGACCAAATCAAGAAGAGAACTCCTTCCCTACATGAAATATATCAGCGGGAAATGCATTAGAAAATACAAGACACGGTGAGATGCATATGGATCAACTTGTTTCACTAATCAGATCTCCAACCCTTGCCTACATATCACCATCCCTTGTTCAAAGATCTCCAACTCCTGACTATAGAAGATCTACATCTCTTGTATCCGGATTCCACACCAATTCAGTTGTCCCCGACTCCCTTGAAGCAAGGGCGATCCCACCTATAGGCCAAGGGTGTCCATGGACACACTTTATTTTTGGATTATTTTTTTGTAGGTTATATAATAAATTTTATATGGACACCTGTTAAAATTAGTTTAATAGAGAATATATATAGAGATTTATTTGGATCTTAGAAGATACTTACCTAGGAAAAACTCTTATCTATAAATATATTAATTTATATTTGATTTTTCAAACATGTTAAATACAAGATATAAAAAAAATATTCTTATAAACCCGTTAAATACAAAAAATTAACAAACAACTTTGAGGAAAAAAAAAAAACTGAAAATACATAAACCCTAAAAAAACAAAAATTACATAATCTTTACTCATTGTGGCCGTTCTTGACTGTTCTTAAGCCCATCGACGTTGTTTGATGCTTAGCAACACCA
This sequence comes from Lactuca saligna, assembly GCF_052625555.1. Lineage (NCBI taxonomy): Eukaryota > Viridiplantae > Streptophyta > Magnoliopsida > Asterales > Asteraceae > Lactuca > Lactuca saligna. Next base: position 211,685,229 of record NC_136419.1, read on the forward strand.
TCATCTACCACTCTCCGATGACTAAAAAGCTTGAACTTCATCCTCCTATCTCCATCTAGCGTCTCAAACTCTCCCTGTTTTATGTGAGCCAATGTTCAACCTTCTTTCTTTTTTACTTTATAAACTTTCAAACTTGGAATCTGAAAATGCTATGATAGCATGACATAGACAATATCATATTCCTAAAAAGCGTACAACATATTTATCATTACCATTTATCAAATTACATGTACCAAATCAAATTTACCATTTTACCAAATTACTTTATACAATGGTTCATTATTTATGGTATAAATTTTATTTATTCGACGATCATTAAATGAAGTATAGTTGTATTATATGTTTAATTAATAGTTTGATTTAGACTTTTATGATATTAACATGATGCTTTAAAATTAATAGGTGAGTCGTAAACTTGTATTAATTGTTTTGATTATAATTAGATTTAGAATTTCTGAATTTGTATGACTTTGTGATGATTGTTTTTTATTCCGGTTATTATCGCAACAAGTTCCTCGTCTCATGATAATGAAAAACTATGTGGAGACGATGAGCAACAAACTCCTCCTTCAAAATACATAAAGGTTTATTTAAATATGCTTCCCATGGATTCGGGAGAAATACCTAGTATGGAACTTTACCATGTAAATCAACGAGATGAAATTAGAAGAGCCTACTTGCAAAAAGGACCTTACCAACCACAAAATCATTCTTTCCAACAAAGAGAGATCGGAGGTAGACTTTGTAGAATTAATCCATCTTGGTTTGATGCTTATAAATATTAGATGGAGTATAGTATAAAGCTAGAGGCTGCATTTTGTTTATGTTGTCATCTATTCAAATCGGAGATTAAAAACCAAGGTGGTTCTGATCATTTTGTAAAATATGGATTTAATACTTGGAATAAAAGATGGAGGTTGGATCTTCATAATGATGGAAGTGCACATAATATGGCAGTCCAAATTGATAAAATTTGATGAACCAAAAACAATCCATAGTCACTGCTTTTGATAAACAAACCGATTTGATGAAAAATGATCACCGTATCAGATTAAATGATTCTATTGATTGTGTCACATTCTTATTGGAACAAAGATTATCTATTAGGGGTCATGATAAAAGTAGAGACTCGATTAATAAAGGTAATTTTCTTGAGCTTCTTCAATTCTATGCCGACCAAGATGATAAAGTAGGTCTCATGTTGTTTTAAAGAATGCTCCAAAAAATTTACAAGTGAAAAATAACTCTATTCAAAAAGACGTCGTACCTACGGCGGCAAAGGAAACTATTAAAGTTATCATGAAAGATATTGGAGATGATTTTTTTTTCTATTTTGGTAGATGACTATCGTGATGTTTCCTATAAAGAGCAAATGATATTGGTTTTGCGGTCCGTGAATAGTCAGTGGGCTGTTATGGAGAGATTTATTGGCATAAAACATGTTAGTGACACTTCATCATTATCAATTAAAAAGACAACTTATTCATTTTGTCGGAATGTGGATTAAGTCCACATATGATTTGAGGGCAAGGTTATGATGGAGCTTGTAACATGAGAGGTGCATTTAATGGATTGAAGACATTGATTATGAAAGAAGTTGAATCTCCACATTTTGTTCATTGTTTTGCCCATAAGTTATAGTTAGCACTTGTGTTTGTTGCAAAGAATCACTATGATATTAATGATTTTTTTGAGTTGCTTTCTCGTTTGTTAAACATGATTGGATCTTCTTATAAGCGTCAGGACATGTTAAGAGAGAATCAATCAACAAAAATAATGGAAGCATTAGCAGCCGGTTTCTTTTATTTTATCTATTTGTTTTATGCTAATTGACATTGTTTTCTTGCTAATTTTCGTGTATTATTTACTTTAATTTTAAGAGACATCCAAAGTGCTAAAGGATTGAATCACGAAATTAGTATCAAACAACCTAGTGATACTCGTTGGGGTTCACATTATGGTTCACTCGTAAATATCAAGAGAATATATTCTTCAATTTGTGAAGTACTTGAAGACATTATATAGTATAGTACTTTTCAAGATCATAAAGCCGAAGCATGTCGTCTTTTGAAGTCGTTACTCATATTTGATTTTATATTTTGCCTACACTTGATAGTTAATATCTTAGGGGTCACAAATGATTTGAACAACACATTACAAAAGAAATACCAAAATATTGTAAATGCCACGCATCAAGTGAGGTCCTCTAAGGATATACTCAAACAAATTAGGAATGAAGATTGGAAGGCACTTTTAAACGATGTTAGTTTATTCTGCGAAAAATGTGATATTGAGATTTTGAGTATGGAAGATCCATATTACGATGGATTAAGTCATCGCAAAGATTCAAAGGTTAGTAACTAGAAAGTTTATTTATTTTCACTACTTTCCTAATTAACTATTAATAACTCTTTTTGCTTAACTCGCAGATTAATTGTTTGCATCACTACAAAGTTGATGTATTTGTTGCAGTCATATATATGCAATCTCATGAGCTCAACAATCGCTTTAATGAAGTAAACACAACATTACTTGATTTGATGGCTTCTTTGTGCCCAAGTAAGTCTTTTCAAGCATTTAATGTGGAGGCACTGCTCAAAATGGCTAAATTTTATCCTAGCGAGTTCCCAGAACATGACCTCGGAACACTTAGATCAAATCTTCAAAACTATATTGTGGATGTACGTGGATATGAAAGGTTTAATAACTTGAAGGAAATTGGAAACTTGGCAAAGATGATGGTTGAAACAAACAAGCATACCATATATCCAATGGTATATCTTCTACTAAAATTAGCATTGATTATACCTGTTGCAACATCAACCATGGAATGAGCTTTTTCAGCAATGAAATTGATAAAGAATGATTTACACAATAAGATGGGTGATCAGTTTATGAATGATTGTCTAATGTCATATATTGAGAAAGATGTACTAGATGGTATTAGCAAAGATGCAATTATATATTATTTTCAAAATATGTCAATTCATCGTGAACAGTTGTAGGACATTTACTAGTAGCTTTTCAACTATGTTTGATATTTGGTGTTAAAGTTAATAATATATTTGCTTATGATAGTATCATTGGCAATCTGAACCGATAAAAAATAAATTTTCATTCGTTGATTTTATCACTCCATTTAAGGTCGACACCTATGAGTTTCAATCTTAGATTCGTCACTACCTTGAAGCTCACTCAATGACACCAAACCAATCATTATCTCTCAACAAAATATTTATATCTCTCCCACCCCTAAGATATGTGTTCAATGCTATCGGTGAACATGTTTTAAGATCTTAGGTAACTCCCATGAGTTTTCCTCCTATTACTTTACCTCAGATCATGGAAGCCATCACAACACTCTCATTCAATGTCATAACTTTAATGGATGCTCTGAATCTAATGGTTGATCATATTGATAGAGAATTGGTTGCCATCAAGACTATGTTGCCTCCATCAATTGTTGTATCCAATCTCCAAGGCACATGCCCCCTAGCCCTGAACCATCTGTAACTTCTCATACTCCAACTCCACCTGTTATTGGATTTCCTACATATGCTCAATGTGACATCCCCAAAATCACGGCCAGAAAAGACCGGTTTTGTTTATACTTTATTTCAAAATCAGAGTTATCTTTTAATAAAAGGGTTGCGGAATTTGTCCCAAAACAATATTATGATAAAGATTTATCAAAAGCATTTCCATTGAAATGTATTTCATTAAAAGGCTCGGGATGTCGTGTTCGTACAGATCAAAAGTATAAACAGTACAATATAAGCCTTACTACATTATTTCATATCTACATGCCTATATCCGTAATCCCTCGTCCAAAACATCACACCTATGCTCATGCGCCACTACCTGTAATACATAAAACTGAGTGGGTCAGGCTTGGGAGCCTGGTGAGCACATAGGGTTTTCAACCCACAATAAATAAGTTTATTAATTTCATCAATCAACAATAACCCGATTACCCGTTCCCGTTATCCTCACTTTACGTCCCTAAACACCTATCATAAGGGACCTAGTCTAAGGATCATCATCGGGACGGACACTACTGCTAAAGGGATTCCTCAGCAATAAATGTCCTAATAGGCAACCATGTGGGGGATGGAGTACACCGGTGAACACATCGTTCACAACACCTACAAGTTGCGAGCCTGCTAGTATTCCACTGGACTATCTAGAAGAGTCCGTGGTCGTCATCTATACTCCGCTAGATGACTGTATCAACAACAACAACATCGAGGCCTCTCATCATTTTATCACACATCACCTATTACATCTACGCATGTTTTACCCCAACATTTTCGTAGATATAAAATACATATACAGTTTAAATCATTGAAAACATGTATAACAACGTTCATTTAACATAGATAGCAAGTATTCAGATAATATGCACACATAGCACATAATTTATATAAAATACTTCATATCTATGTGTAAGTTGAAGGTAACTATGCACTCACCTGATTAGGTGGTGACTCAGCACTCGGACAGCGCTTCGATACTCTCAAAATGATATTCCTTCGATAAAACCTAGTATCGATACCACTAGGGTTTAGTTTAATGATAACCGCATCAAATTAATTAGTCTGAGTATTATTAAGCATTAATAATACTCGATATATCTCATAATAATAGCCCAAATAATTATTTTAAGGACATAATAACATTCCTATAAATATTTGAAAGCTATATTAAAAATTGCGTAAGCGTAGCATACTTACAGCGAATTTTATTGAAAACCGGGACTTAATTGGAGCAGCGTTTCGAAACCGAAAAACTCCTTTTTCTCGGGACTCCGGGAGCCTCGGGGCTTCCTTAGGGTGCTAGGGGTTTAACTAGGGCTTAGGGGTGGTTTGGGGTTGTAGAGAGAGAAAGAATTTAGAGAGAAAGGATTTTGGTGTGAAAAATGAGGGCACCTTCGGCCCCCTTTTATAGGCGCGAGGGCCTCGCTATGCTGGGCGTTCGGTGGTGCTACGCGGGGCGTAGCTCGGAGGTGGTTGCCAGCTCGCAACAGCTGGCTCGCACTCGGACTCGGACGGATAAGGCCGGAGGTACGTGGGGCGTACCGGACCTCATACGCGGGGCGTAATGCGAAGGGGGCGTGTCACTCATCCGAAGCGAGACCGTGGGCCGCAAGCGACGGCTGGGATTGTGCCACGTCATCAACTTCGCAACAGGTTTCGCATTTTCAAGTCCTAACTTCAAAAATTCGTAACTTTCGCATACGAGCTCCGTTTTTGACGTTCTTTATATCCACACGAAGGTGGGAACGTACTCTACAACTTTCATTTAGACTTCGTCGGCTAATTTTGGCTCGATTATAAATTTTATATTATCAACAGGTCGGGATAGAATTGGTCTGTTAAATCCTCATAACTTCTTCATCCGACATCCGTTTTCGCCCATCTTTTTCTCGTTACGCTACTATTAACGAGATCTTCGATTCTCGTTTAGGTCGTGTTGGCTAAAAACCGCTCGATCAAACATTTGAATTTTGGGCTGTACACTGCTAGTCCGAAACTTCGAAAAATCGTAACTTCTTCATACGAAGTCAGATTTGGGCGTTCTTTTTATCGATGTTCTTAGTTTAACATATTCTACGACTTTTGTTTATATTTCTAAGGCTAAAAAGTCTTCTATCGTAAATTCACTATTTACGTTTCCCGGTGCCGTGCTGGTTTTGCCGTAAAACTTCGGCGGGCCATAGCTTCTTCGTTATAGCTCGGATTTCATTATTCTTTATATGTACGGAAACCTTGAGACATATTTGTTGGGCTGAAGATCATTTTTGTTGATTGCGTCCTTTGGGCTCAAGGCGTTTTGTATACCGGTTTGGGCCTGTCCAACCGTGAACCTTTTATGTTTTGTATATAAGTTTACGCTTGCATGCAAATTAGGTAAAAGGTTTTAGAGATCTGAGAATAGCGATACATCTAGACGACAACAGGTTTCTTTGATCGTTCTTGTAACCTTCCAATCCTCTACAGTTGATGTTCTTAATCGAGCTCTTCTGAGGATTTTGTTTAATCATTCGACACGTTTGATTCCATCTTGTCTTGTTCTTATTATTGTGTTTATATCGTCTTTGTTTACTTACTTGTTCAAGATCTAATCGATCTTTATAGATTAAAGGTTAGTTTAATCTCATCAATTGGTATCAGAGCGGGAGGCTGTGTAATCGATACACATCTTTTATGTGAAAAAGATTTCCATTAGGGTTTTTCCGCAATTATCAATATTTATTAAGCCGTCATCTCGTTATTGACGTATCTTGATATTTATTATTTTGCCCTAATCTGCTTTATTACAAGTCTGATTTTTGAACAGGTTTTTATGATCATAATGGACGCGACACAATCAAACCTTATTAATATTTCCAACAGCATTGGTTCGACGACAAAGATTCCAATCTTATACACCCATGACTATGAAGTATGGGCGCATCACTTCGAAGACTACGTTATTGGGTCGGAGGATAATAGGTACCTCATTTGGGAAGCCATCACCAATGGACCGTTTTCTCATTCTGCAACGTCCAGAATCATCAAGACACAAAAGGAGTACAATGATCTGCTAAAGGACGTGAAGGATATTGCGCAAGATGAAAAGGGTAAATTCCAGTGCAATATCAAGGCATTAAGGTTGATTAGATTCGCCCTTCAGTCCGACACATTCCGGTTGGTCAGCTCATGCACGACGGCGAAGGAAGTTTGGGATAGACTTTGGGAACTGTATTCTACAGACGAGGATCTTGAACATTCTATTCAAACCTTGCTTTTATCTGAGTTTGGAGAATTCAGGCAAGGAGTCGAAGAAACCGTGACCCAGACGTTTGATCGCTTCAATCATCTTCTCAGCAAGATGATCAAACACGATATTGAAAGGAAGCTTATCGAACAGAAGGTTACTTTCTTGAATGGTCTGAGGTCCGAATGGAGAGCGGTAGTCTCCACAGTCAAAGCCCATGAGCAGTTTAAATCATACTCTTTGGTGAAACTGGTGGGTATTCTCAAGTCCCAAGAGAAGATTGTGGTGCAAGAAAAGAATGTTGCTACTAGTCTCGGTTCGTTGGCCCTCCTATCTAAAAGTAAAGCTGTGATGGAGGATGAAGACCTCAACCTGGAGGAATATGATCTCACATCAGAGGACTATGCCATGATGGTGTCCAATCCCAAGAGGTTCATAAAGAAGAGATTCCCCAGCAACAAAAACCGAAACTGGCAGGGGAGTTACAGCTCTGAAAAGGTGAATAATGAACCGAAGGCTGAGGAGCACAAGAAGGAACCGAAGGTGGATGGCGATTCTGGAGTAAGCTGTTTCTACTGTGGTGGGAAAAATCACTATGCTAAGGACTGTGTCCTTAAGAAGATGGCTGAAAAAGATGATGGGAATGACGAGGAAGCCGTGTTGCAGAAAAGACTGGACGAGTTGAGAAAGAAGAAGTCTGCCGCTAACCCTTCTATTAATGCTCTTATTGTGCAGGGTTCGGTTAAAGGTGATGAGTTCGGTAGCACGGAAGTTTGGTCTACCGACTCAGAAGACGAGGAAGTGAGGCAGCCTACCCATGGAAAGGCCTACGTGACTAAGGAAGAAAGTAGTGGGGGAAAATGCTTCATGGTAACTGACGTATCTCAAATGAGGGGATACAACACCGATGGAGGAAGTGATGGACCGAAGGCAAAGGGGGACATGTGCTTTACAGCTAAACCGCTCAGCCAGTAGTTCAATGAGCTCGATGAACTGATAAAGAAGGTACAATCTGTTTTTATTTCATGCAAAGTACCATCATCCTCTTATGAGAAAGAACTAAAAAATGTCAATACAAGAATTTCTCATCTAGATAGTAGCTTAACTCAAACTCGAGTCACAAATTCTAACCTAACTGATCAACTGAGCAGGGTGGCGTCGAAGAGTGAGGAGCGGAGAATGTGGATCGAGTTAAAAGAGTCGGAATTAGTTAAAGTTAAAGATGAAAACATTTATTTGCAAAGAGACAATTTAAAATTGTTAAAACAGCGGAATGTTTTTTGTTTAATTGCTAAACGTCTGTATTCTAATATTACTCAGCTTCACTTGGATTGTGAAATAGGCCAAAAGATCTACCGCATGATTTTGCCCTTCCTAGAGTTTAAGGAAGATGAAATTGATGCCGAAGCCTATAATTGTGAGAGTGTGATATCGTCTGATGATGTCAATCCGACCTACATGTATGGACTGGACAAAATTGAGTCCTTCATTAAATCCAAAGACCATAAGGACATGCTTAAAAATCTTTTGGATGAAAATGACAGACTTAAACTGAGAACCGAAACCATGCAAAAATTTGATTCTTTAAACGCCAACGTAAGCTCAGAAAACAAAATTGATGTTGAAAATGCATCTGAGCTTAACGAGGACGAAAACATGAGTGAAATTTCTGTAGAGGACACGGTTGACTGCTCAGAATTTATTAAAACCGAACCTGAAAACCACAAGAATCTTATTTCTGAAAATTCAGTGGAGTTCGCTCGGTTGTCCCATCAAAAGTCCCCAAAATTAGTTGAGAAAGCAGTTGTGTATCAAAAGGTCAGGACCACTCCAAACCAAGTATACAAGGTAACAGGAGTAACCGAACATCAAACAGCTGAACTTGTAGCCATTGTAAACGAAGACAATGCTGATGGCTGCGATGAGTACTTCTGGGAAGCTCCAATTGATAATGCAGACGAAACCATTGGTCTATCTGAAAGAACTTCCTGGAAGAGCAAAGGAAGATACATACCTGAACCCTTGAATAAGCCGAACAACTTCGATGAGCCAAGCACCAGTGGTACAAAAGATATCCCTCAGAAGAATGATCACTCGGCAAAAGAAGACATTCCCTTGGCTCCTTCAGCTCAAAGTAAAACTCCTGCAATTCAAAAGGAACCAGCCAAGGAGACACTGAAAACGAAAGCAAATGTTCATCATCAACCTACACAGATGAGGAATAGGAAGAGAGAAAGGAACAATAGATACAGGAAGAACCTTTCTGAAAGGAAACAATTCTGGCATTCCCAGAATGCATATTTCTCTCATCAAGACAAGAATCTGAAGTATGAAAACAATCCTGTAGGAAAGCTTGAAAGTCACAAAAACCAAAAGCCAAGGTTCGGTTCACAAGAAGATATCAACCGAAAGCCAAGGTTCGGTTCACAAGAAGATATCAACCGAAAGCCAAGGTTCGGTTCTGAAAAGGACTTCAACCAAAACCAAAGGTTCGGTTCCAAAGACAGTTCCAACCGAACGCAAAGGTTCGGTTCTGAAGTCAAAAGAGAACAAAACTCTAAGGTCATTCCCTCCAATGATCAAAAGCAAAAGGGTCACCTAGAGTCTCCAGCCAGAAAATCCTCTCAATCCAAACCCTCTCGTTCAAATTCTTCTCGTTCTTCTAATTTTTCTTCTCGTTCTTCTAATTCTTCTACTCCCACCAATTCGTCTCCGTCTTACTCTGAAGCTGATTCCTCTTGCTTTCAAAAATCTCATTCGTCAGCTGAGCAAAAGTGGAAGCAGAAGGTCAATGAATCCAAACCATTGTCCAAACCTAACTCACCTAATCTTAACAAAATAAAAGTTTTCACCATTAAAAGGAAAGATGAAACAACTCTTATAAAACGAACTTATCTTGTTGATGTCTCTCTCATTGTTCCCGTTCCCATGCAAAGCTCACGTGGACCCAAGAAACTTTGGGTTCCTAAATCTGTCTAATTTTTGCAGGTTATAAGTGACGAGCAGTTCGACGAAGAATGGTACATCGATAGTGGCTGCTCACGTCACATGACAGGGAGGAAAGAGGAGCTTAGGGAATACAGATCTCCTGCAAATGGTGGCAACGTCAAGTTTGGAAACAATTCATTTGGCACCATAAAGGGATACAGGATGATAACAAATGGGGACTTTACTATAAGGAAGGTGGCTCATGTGGAAGGACTCCAACACAACCTCATTAGTGTATCTCAGCTTGTTGGAGGTACAGGTCTCAAAGTCTCGTTCGATGATGTAGGTTCTGAAATCATAGAGAAAAAGTCAAAGAAAGTGATTCTCAAGTCAGAGCGAAAGGGTGAAATGTTTCCCTTAAACCTTAAACCCATCAAAGGAAACCCAGCTATATGCTTGTTGTCAAAAGCTCAATCCGACGAAAGCTGGTTGTGGCACCGAAGATTATCTCATCTTAATTTTAAAGACATCAACCGACTTGTCACTGGAGGTCATGTTAGGGGTCTTCCATTGCTCAAGTTCGACAGAGATCATTTGTGTGCTGCATGCGAAATGGGGAAGCAGAGTCGTCAAAGTCACCCATCTATAATCAACACAAAAGTTGTTGAACCACTCGAATTACTTCATATTGATTTGTGTGGTCCTTCATCTATCGAAAGCATCGGCGGTAGCAAGTATATTCTTGTTATCGTTGATGACTTTTCACGATTTACATGGGTGTTCTTGATGGGTTTTAGACATAAGAACTTTCCTATGTGCGCATGCTAAACCCTAATGCTTGGATCTAGGCTTTCTAATAAACATGCTTTTGAATCCAAGACTTCTAATGGCTAATTAGGTTAAATAAAAATATTGAAACAGATCTAGAATCATACCTTTGAGTTCCTTGTTGATCTTGTTTGTCTTGGAGCTTCTAGAGTCACAAATGTCACTCCTCTAATGGCTTACAAACACCAATAGCAAGCAAGATGATTTAGGAGAGAGGAGAGGGGAGGAATTCGGCCAGAGGTTCCTTGCTTAAGGTTGTGTGTCGAATTCCCTCACCCCTAGGGTCTATTTATACTTGTAGACTCCTTAAGGGTTTCAACCTAAACCCTAATTGGATAATCTTCTCTTAAGGCTATCCAAATCCATTCCATAGATAACCCTATGGACGATTTGAGCTATCCTAAAGCTCTTAGAATCCGTCCAAGGTATATCCATATGGATTTACAGTCTAAAGTCTAACTATCAAACAATTGACAGTTTATACCCTCTTATTTAATTAATCTCTTTAAGTCACCAAATTAATACCAATTAATTTATGACTTATATTAATCAAATAGCCAAATATTATTCCTTATAATATTTACTCTCTCTTAACAAATCATCCTTCAAGTTGCTATGGTGAAGGCAACCCAAAAGGACCATGCACAACCGAATATAGTTATAGCCTTAGACACTATTCCAACAGTCTCCCACTTGGATAAGTCTAGTAACTATACAAGTACAATTCGGTTTGCAATCGTAGCTCTCAAAGACGCTGTCAACTCTGATCTAATCAATCTTGTCCTTTAGATAAGGGATCGTACAGTCCTCTGTTAGATATCATGCTGACAATCCTATGGAATGGTTAGTCTAGCATTTAGATTTCTCGATCTCCGATTTATTTGACATAGAACTTAATCGAACACATCAATTCAGTCCTGACCGGGCCCGACACATAAGTCAAATCAAATCATCGAGTGGCCAAGATATCTCTTCTACCCTCTTAGGATAAAATTTACAGATAAACTTCGACTTATATGCATTTACTTATTCATTAACCAACTATACACAACAATGCGTTTTATAACATCAAGTTACTGATGCGTTTTCGCATTATCAATGCACAATCAATTAACAACTAATAAACCATATATCTAGGTTTTAAGACTATATGATATTATCGTCTTGCGATCACCTTTTATATCGTATTCCATAAGGTGATTCCAGCAAGCGCGGGTTTATTCCAATGCTCAAAACCAGTTCATAAGCACTCATGAACGTTGCAGCAACCCTTGCTATGTCTAATACCATTTAGACACTCTACACACCAATTCATGACAATCTTCATTCATATCTACTCCCAACATATGAACGATTGTGGACCATTTGAATAATTCGATTATTCCTAATAAACTCAATTATTCTGGAAGTCAAAACATGCAAAGTGAAACACTAGTTAAACAACTAACACGTGACAGTAACTTTACTCATAAATAAAACTCCTTTATTTAATCATCAAATGTTAATTACATTTATCTATTATACGTTTCTAATACTATCTAATCTATACTAATATCATCCTTCAGCCTAATACTCCTAGCATGCTGCAAGTGCTTAACCCTACTCAGTCCCTTCGTAAGCGGATCTGCTGGGTTATCTTCTGATGATATCCTCTTAACTACGAATTGTCCTTCTTCTACACGATGTCTAATGAAGTGATATTTTCTGTCGATATGTCGAGATCTACCATGATCCCTCGGTTCCTTGGTCAAGGCAACCGCACCTTCGTTATCACAGAAAATCTCCATGGGCTCCTTTATGGCCGGTACAACTCCAAGATCACCAATGAAGTTCTTTAGCCATATTGCCTCCTTCGACGCTTCGCTCGCTGCGATGTACTCTGATTCGCACGTTGAATCAGCTACGGTTTCCTGCTTGGAACTTTTCCATGTCACTGCTCCTCCATTTAGGGTAAAGACCCAGCCCGACTGCGAACGGTAGTTGTCCCTGTCGGTCTGAAAGCTGGCGTCACTATACCCTCGCACCTTCAAGTCATCACTCCCTCCAAGGACTAAGAACCATTCTTTCGTCCTTTGAAGGTACTTAAGGATGTTCTTCACCGCAATCCAATGTGCTTTGCCAGGATTCCCTTGATATCTGCTAACCATGCTCAAGGCGAAGGCTACATCAGGGCGAGTACAAGTCATAGCGTACATGATTGAGCCAACTGCAGAAGCGTATGGTACTCGGCTCATCTCTGCTATCTCGGCTTCGGTACTCGGACTTTGAGTCTTACTCAACTTGGCATTTCCTTGTATCGGTAATTCTCCCTTCTTTGAGTTTTCCATACTAAAACGTTTTAGTACCTTCTCCAAGTAAGTATTCTGACTAAGTCCAATTAGTCTCTTACTTCTTTCTCTTACTATCCTTATTCCCAAAATGTAAGAAGCCTCTCCGAGGTCCTTCATAGCGAAGCACTTCCCGAGCCAGGACTTAACTTCCTGCAGAGTCGGGACGTCATTCCCTATGAGTAATATGTCATCGACATATAGAACGAGAAAGCTTACTATACTCCCACTGGCTTTGACATATATACAAGATTCGTCTTCGCTTCGTACAAATCCAAACTCTTTTACTTTCTCATCGAAGCAAAGATTCCATCTGCGAGACGCTTGCTTAAGTCCATAAATGGACTTCTCAAGCTTACACACTCTATTCGGATGCTTCGGATCCACAAACCCTTCTGGCTGAGCCATGTAAACATCCTCAGCCAACTTTCCGTTAAGGAAAGCGGTCTTGACATCCATTCGCCAAATCTCATAATCATGAAATGCGGCAATTGCTAGCATCACTCTAATAGATTTAATCTTCGCAACTGGTGAGAAGGTCTCATCATAGTCAACTCCGGGAGTTTGATTAAAGCCCTTCGCAACCAATCGCGCTTTATATGTGTGTACGTTCCCATCCACGTCGGTCTTCTTCTTGAAGATCCACTTGCACCCTACGGTCTTACGTTCGGGCACGTAATCAACCAAATTCCAAACTTGGTTATCGTACATGGATTGGATCTCGCTATCCATCGCCTCTTTCCATTTCGCAGACTCCGGGCCCGCCATGGCTTCCTTATAGCTATTAGGTTCATCAAGATTTACTAGTGTACCATCACTAATATACGTGTCCCCTTCGGTAGTAATATGAAAACCATAAAACTGGGGTTGAACTCTAACTCTATCGGAACGTCTAAGAGGTAAGGATTCGTCAATCGGTTCAACCGGAGTTTCCTCCTCGGGTTGAATGCCAGCGGTAAAGGTTCCTTCATCTATCGATTCTTGAATCTCTTCAAGTTCGATTTGCCTCCTACTGTCTCCTTGGCTTATGAGTTCTCGCTCTCGGAAAACTCCTCTCCTCGCAACAAAGACAACATTGTCTTTCGGTCTATAGAAGAGATATCCAAAGGATGTTTGCGGGTAGCCGATGAAAATACATCGCTCACTTCGAGGTTCAAGCTTGTCGTGAGTATCTCGTCTTACGAAAGCCTCGCAACCCCAAACCTTGATATGTGCCAACGAGGGAGCTTTCCCTGTCCACATCTCGTGAGGTGTTTTGGCAACCTTCTTAGTAGGGACTCGGTTAAGGATATGGGCAGCAGTCTCTAAGGCATACCCCCAAAAGAAGATAGGTAGTGAAGCACGACTCATCATAGAGCGAACCATATCCAATAAGGTTCGATTACACCTTTCTGCCACACCATTTAACTGCGGTGTCCTAGGAGGCGTCAATTGCAAAACTATTCCACACTCCTTGAGATAATCGTGGAATTCAAGACTTAGGTACTCTCCTCCTCGATCGGATCGAAGCATCTTGATTTTCCTGCCCAATTGATTCTCCACTTCATTCTTGAACTCTTTGAACTTTTCAAAGGTGTCTGACTTTTGCTTGATTAAGTAGATATACCCATATCTACTATAGTCATCAGTAAAAGTCACATAGAAGCGGTTCCCATCCTTCGTGGTTGATCTAAAAGGTCCACATACATCGGTATGTATTAGGTCCAATAGTCCCTCACCCCTTTCACAAGTACTCGTGAAGGGTGACTTAGTCATCTTTCCAAGTAAACAAGACTCGCATGTGCCATCTTCCCTAAGGTCGAATGACTCCAACACTCCATCCTTTTGGAGTTGGGCTATGCGTTTCTTGTTGACATGTCCAAGACGACAATGCCACAAGGATGCTTTATCCATACTAGTGGAAGAATCAATATTCAAAACATCATTTCCTAAGTTATCAACAATCATAACAGTTTCATATATTCCATTACATGGTATAGCTTCAAAGTAAAAGACACCATTTAGATAAGCCAAAATAGAACCATTCTCATTATTAAAAGAAAATCTAAATCCTTGTCTATATAAACCATGAAATGAAATGATGTTTCTAGCCATTTCTGGCGAATAGCAACAATTGTTCAAATCTAAAACTAAACTATTTCTAAGCACTAAAGAATACACTCCAATCTTGGTCACAGGCGACGATCTTCTGTTCCCCATGATTAGATTGATCCTTCCTTGCTCCACATCCCTACTTCTTCTTAGTCCCTGCACATTAGAACAAATGTGATAACCACAACCGGTGTCAAGAACCCAAGAAATAGCATGATTAGAATCGTTAGATTTGATTGCATATATACCTACGAAAGATGGCTTGATCTTTCCTTCCTTGATGGCTTGCAAGTAATCCGGGCAGCTTCTCTTCCAATGTCCTATCTTGTGGCAGTGGTGGCACTCTGCCTCCTTTGGGTTAGAGCAGGGCTTAGAGGGATCAACTTTGGTCCCACTAGAAGAGGAACCATCTCTGGCTTTCACCTTGCGATAGTTGTTCGAAGAAGCTTTCCTCTTCTTTCCCTTCCCTTGACCAATAGCCAAGACAGGAGCAGCGGATGGATTGGGAGTAGGTGCAACAGACTTGTCCTTGAAGTTGCTCTCAGCAACCCTCAAGAGACCTTGGAGTTTACTTAGGGTGACCTCCTCTTTGTTCATGTGGTAGGTCATCCTTAATTGGTTGTACATCGGAGGCAAAGAGTGAAGCACCATGTCGATCGCCAAGTCTTCGCCAAAGTCAACGTTTAACTTGCGAAGGCGGTCGACATACCTTTGCATCTTTTGCAGGTGCACGGTAAGAGATTCTCCATGACCCATCTTAGCGGAAATCATGTTAGTGAAAATCTCGTAACGCTCTTGTCTCGCGTTTTGGTGGTACCTCTCCAACAAGTCTTGATGCATCTCGTATGGATACATGTCCTCGTAGGACTTTTGGAACTCGGAGTTCATGGTGGCGATCATGATGCAATGTACCTTCGTTGCATCTCGCTCATGAGTTTCAAAGGCGGTGATTTCTTCGGGAGTAGCAACTTCGGGGTTGATTTTCTCGAGCTTCTCATCGAGGACATACTCTTTATCCTCATAGCGAGCAATGGTGCGAATGTATCTTATCCATTCGCTAAAGTTCGTTCCATCGAAGGTGACCTTTTGGCAAAGGCTCATCAACGTGAAAGAACTAGCAGCAGCGTTGTTTGCATTTGACATCTATAGAAAGGACAAAGATAGATTAGAACAAGAATCCCTAATTATCACCCAATAAGAAAAATTAGGGCTAGGATCCAACAATAACATTTACATACTAGAAAAGGGATGCCGTAATCTAACATGCAAATAAATTGAAGGTAAGTGAATGACGATTCACTAATTCTCCATTACAAGACTTAAACTATTAGTCCTAAGTGTTTTGAGAATTCCTAGGTTCGGATGAGATTTATTGAACTATTCAATGACATGTTTAAATCTCGATATGCCCCTCTTGTTTGTGACTGGGATGCCGAGGATCACAAAGTGGGTGTGAATTACCATGCAAATTCACATGGTGCCTTCATTGTAACGATCACCTATTTGATGTGCCGGTAAACCACACACGCTCCATCGAACAATGAATCACCCTTTGCCACCTTCGCTTAGAACCAATTAGTGTGCCGGTAAACCACACACGCTCCACTAACTTCTTAGCAAGGTGCAAAGTGTAATTTCAGGGGATTGCATCAATTCACTTTTCCTAAAGTAACTAAGATTGGGAAATTTTTTTTAAAAAATGTTTAGTTACTTCGTATTTCTTATTATACTTTTAATGAGAGGATGAGGTTGCCCTATCCTACCCGTTCGGCTAATGACCCTCCACCAATCAAGCAAGCGGTGGGTGTGAGTGTACACCCATTAAGCGCCATTTTATAGGCCGCAACCTTATACCCACCTTATAGATCGGCTTCGTGAATGAGGCCTACTAACGGTAAGACTAGCATTTAGTTATACATATATATATTATTCTAGTAATATCATATTAGTATAGGGTCGCATTTTAAACTTTTTAAAATCTAGGGTTTGAAATTTAAGTTGTCTAAATTAAAACTTTTAATCACAAATATAAATTTCAAAACTTCAGGGTAGGTTTTAAACATTTAAAACATGGAGGATCAAATAACTAATAATTCCAATTAACAATTAATATTCTAATTATCTTTATTTGATTTATCTTTGATTTCTTTCAAGATAATTACCAAAATAATTAATCATTATCATATAAGGAAATTAAATATTTTATTAGATGATAAATATCTTTAATTAGATCAAGATAATAGTCATATTTATCAAAAAATCGGATTTAGATTGATCTAATATGATTAAGGTAAGTTTCCATAAGATAATTATGAAAAAATCCCGAATCTGGCCATTCCTGACGCCTGGACTCGCCGAGTGCACAAGGGGACTCGCCGAGTCAGGCCTACTCGCCGAGTCCACCTTCGAACTCGCCGAGTCAGTGACTCATAAACCCAAAAATCGAATTTTGCAGGTTTGTTTCAGTTAATCAAGCAACAATTTAAAGAAAACCAAGCTAGGCTCTGATACCACTGATGGGTTTTAGCCATAAGAACTTTCCTATGTGCGCATGCTAAACCTTAATGCTTGGATCTAGGCTTTCTAATAAACATGCTTTTGAATCCAAGACTTCTAATGGCTAATTAGGTTAAATAACAATATTGAAACAGATCTAGAATCATACCTTTGAGTTCCTTGTTGATCTTGTTTGTCTTGGAGCTTCTAGAGTCACAAATGTCACTCCTCTAATGGCTTACAAACACCAATAGCAAGCAAGATGATTTAGGAGAGAGGAGAGGGGAGGAATTCGGCCAGAGGTTCCTTGCTTAAGGTTGTGTGTCGAATTCCCTCACCCCTAGGGTCTATTTATACTTGTAGACTCCTTAAGGGTTTCAACCTAAACCCTAATTGGATAATCTTCTCTTAAGGCTATCCAAATCCATTCCATAGATAACCCTATGGACGATTTGAGCTATCCTAAAGCTCTTAGAATCCGTCCAAGGTATATCCATATGGATTTACAGTCTAAAGTCTAACTATCAAACAATTGACAGTTTATACCCTCTTATTTAATTAATCTCTTTAAGTCACCAAATTAATACCAATTAATTTATGACTTATATTAATCAAATAGCCAAATATTATTCCTTATAATATTTACTCTCTCTTAACAAATCATCCTTCAAGTTGCTATGGTGAAGGCAACCCAAAAGGACCATGCACAACCGAATATAGTTATAGCCTTAGACACTATTCCAACAGTTCTTTCTAAAGCTCAAATCTGAAGCGACTCAAAAGCTGAAAGTGTTTATCAAGCAAATTGAAGTACAGCTCAAGAAGGTTGTTCGCAACATCAGAAGCGACAATGGTCTCAAATTCAAGAACAGGGAGTTTGAAGAATTTCTTGCAGAAAAGGGAATTAGTCATAATTTCTCAGCTCCCTACACACCGCAACAGAACGGAATAGTCGAAAGACGAAACCGATCTTTGTGTGAAGCTGCCCGAACTATGCTATGTTTCGCTTCCTTACCTCTTTATTTTTGGGCTGACGCTATTTTGGCTGCTTGTTTTACACAGAACAGGTCCTATCTCAACAAGAGGTTCGCACTCACTCCATATGAGATACTGAATAACAGAAAGCCAAATGTGAAATTTTTCCATGTGTTCGGCTCAAGGTGTTTCGTCTTTAATTCTAAAGAACACCGCAACAAATTTGATGTCAAAGCCGACGAGGGAATATTTCTGGGTTACTCGCTTACATCCAAGGCATACAGGGTCCTAAACAAGCGTTCGAGAAAGATTGAAGAGACATACTATGTAACCTTTGATGACAACTATGTCAAGAAGCTACAGGCTAAAGAAGACATCGCTGGGGAAATCTTTCCTCTAAATGGACAGGTTACAGTCTCGGTCGCCAGCTTATTCGATACATTTCTGGAACTCTTTGACGAACCGGAGAACGCTTCACTCTCCGAAGCAGGTGCAGCAGACAACAAAGTTGATCACATGAAGCAGATTGTCGAAGATGCTGCAAGGAGAATGCATGAAGAAGCATCAACCTCTAACGACTCTCCTTCCAACAACGTTCAAGTCGAGGGGGAGCCAAGCGCTGAAGTCGAGGGGGAGCCAAGCGCTCAAATCGAGGGGGAGCCAAGCGCTCAAGTCCAGGGGGAGCCAAATTCTACAACTTCAACCGAAGAGGCCTCAACACCAGGAAGCTCAGAACCACAAGAACCACCTAAACCTCATGTCTTCCAAAGCTCATCAACTGAGGGGGGACATAATGATATGACACTCGGTTACGATAGCCAATCTGAGCCAGACGAAATAATTAATGCTGAACTAGACCCAACCTTTGATCCAAATTACCCTCCTCTTATCAAATGGACCAGAGATCATCCTGTCTCTCAAGTAGTTGGAGATGTCTCTGAAAAGGTTTTGACCCGATCACAACTGAAAGCAAAACATACTTCCTTATTTTCAAAGGTTGAGTTTTGCATGTTCAACTCATTCGTATCAAAAGTTGAACCAAAGACAGTTAATACTGCCCTAGATCACTCTGATTGGGTTCAAGCATTGCAAGACGAGCTGAACGAATTTGAAAGGAACAAAGTCTGGCGCCTAATTCCAACTCCTCCAGATGCTTCGGTTGTTGGTCTCAAATGGGTATTTAGGAACAAAATGGACAAGGAAGGTAATGTTATACGGAACAAGGCTCGTCTGGTCGTAAAGGGATACTGTCAGGAGGAAGGGATAGACTATGAAGAGACTTTTGCTCCAGTAGCTAGGCTAGAATCTGTTAGAATATTGCTGGCTTATGCTGCTCACAAGAACTTTGAGGTTTTCCAAATGGACGTCAAGTGTGCATTTCTTAATGGAGAACTCGAAGAAACTGTGTACGTGGAGCAACCTCCTGGGTTCGTGAACGAAAAGCATCCAAATCATTGCTATATTCTGGATAAAGCTGTGTACGACCTTAAGCAAGCTCCGAGAGCCTGGTATGAAACGCTTACAAAATTTTTAAAGATGTCTAAATTCAAACAAGGTTCGGTTGACCCAACCTTCTTTCGCAAAAAGCAAGGTAACCAACTTATGATAGTTCAAATTTATGTCAATGACATCATCTTTGGCTCCACGAATCCTAGCTTAACAGCTGAATTCAGAAAGCTGATGGAGACTAAGTTTGAAATGAGCTCAATGGGTCCTATTAATTTTTTCCTTGGTTTAAACATAAGACAGGGACCCGAAGGCATCTTTATTAATCAGGAAGCTTACACGAAGACTCTCCTAGCAAAGTTTGGTATGATGGGAGACTCAAAAGTCAAAGTCCCAATGGCATTCGGCACCAAGCTTACCCCATCCCTAGACAAACCGGCTGTCGATATCACGCTCTATCGTCAAATGATTGGCTCATTAATGTATCTAACTGCTAGCAGACCTGATATCAGGTTCTCTGTTTGTTATTGTGCTCGATTTCAGGCAAACCCACGTTAACCTCACATGCTTGCAGTGAAGAACATCTTACGCTACCTCAAGCGAACCACCTCCTTAGGTCTATGGTATCCATCCAACTCAGGCTTCTTTGTTCAAGCCTATTCTGATGCTGACCTTGGAGGATGTGGACTCGACCGTAAAAGCACAACTGGGGGTTGTCAATTTCTTGACGGGAAGTTAGTCAGCTGGCAATCCAAGAAACAAACGTGTGTGTCGTTGTCTACTGCCGAAGCAGAATACATTGCAGCTGCATCCTGCACATCACAAGTGATTTGGATCCAAAGTCAACTTCGAGACTACGGACTGAATATGAAGAAGATCCCACTATATTGTGACTCTGAAAGTGCAATCAGGATCTGTCATAACCCAGTGCAACACTCCAAAACCAAACACATCGCACTGAGGTATCACTTCATCAAAGATCACGTGGAAGATGGAAACGTCGAAGTTCACTTCGTAAGAACCACTGATCAACTGGCTGATGTCTTTACAAAAGCTCTTCCTGAAGCATCATTCAATAAAATATTGCAAGGACTAGGTATGATGGAATCAGAGTCAGTACCTCACACTATCTCTCAAACTCAAACGTAAGAACCGAAATCAACCGAACGTTCGGGTTCGGTTCAACTATCTGACTCACTCGTTACTTCAAAGGTAGTTTTACTTTGTTGTATATTTATTGTACAATTTTTGTTTTTCCTCGTGTCAAAATCTCTTTTCCTTGTTTACCTATATTTCTTGGTTCCTCAAAATTTTATTGAACCGAAACCAACCGAAGGTTCGGGTTCGGTTTTTCAAAATTTTCTAGAACCGAAACCAACCGAAGGTTCGGGTTCAGTTTTTCAAATTTTTCTAGAACCGAAACCAACCGAAGGTTCGAGTTCGGTTTTTCAAAATTTACAAGAACCGAAACTAACTGAAGGTTTGGGTTCGGTTTTTCATTTGTCTTATTTTAAAGTTTTTTTTTAGGTCAATTTTTTTTCTTCCTTTCCTATTTTTTTTACTATCAAAAAAACTCCAAAAATATTTTCTTTCACTTCTTGTATGATTTGTGTTTGTTTATGGGATAAATTTGATGCTATATCTAAGTGTCACTAGAAGCATGTTGTTGTATGTGTCTCAAGCCTCATAAGATTTTGAATAATGGCCTTCATGACCTGGTATACACAAACCCTGTCTTCCCAATAAGGCCAATTCATTTATTGTAATCGTGAGCTACCTCACTCTTTTCTCACATGAGTTAAGAGTTTCCTGCTTGGTCCTTCTTTTCGCAGCAGAGGTACTTTGTTCTCTTACACCATCTCTACATTACTTCTCCACTACACTCATTCCATCATAGTAACTGTAACACCGTGATTTTCAAAAACAAATTTTTTTATTTAAATAATCAATTTCATATTAATACACTTGTTTAAAACCTCATCCATAATAGAATTACAAAACGTAGTTTCATTTTCAGTTAAATAGAAAACCAGGATCCTCCAAAACACAACTCTTTCTTCGGTGTGTACAATCGAACCGTTGCCATCCCGTGTTACTGTAAGAACCTGAAACAACATAACATAAACAACGTAAGCACGAAGCTTAGTGAGTTCCCCAATATACACCTTACGCACGTACGCCTTTCCAGGCCCTGACCTTCCGGTCCACTGCACAATGCCTTCCGGCCCATGAGATAATCGCCTTCCGGCCCATAAGATATTCGCCTTCCGGCCCATAAGATATTCGCCTTCCGGCCCATAAGATAATTGCCTTCCGGCCCATACATAATTGCCTTCCGGCCCATAAATAATTGCCTTCCGGCCCATACACATACATAACACATAACACATTTACTTTAACACATAAAGCACATATATCATATATCAACCTGCCTTCCGGCCCGAAACATACGCAGCACATAATACATTTACTCTAACACTTAAAGCACATATATGACATATCATACCTGACCTTTCTGTCACATAACACTTTGCCTTCCGGCCCATATAAATATGCACATCACGCATAGCTACTAACTTCCATTTATAGTATAATACATAACACATAACATGTTCGACCTTCCGGTCACACAATCAAACCCTTCCGGGTACAATATAGTGAGAAGACTCACCTCGCGGACACTGGAAGATAGCAACTCCTGAAATCCCTTGCACTTGATCCTCCGAGCTACAAGCTCCCTGTAACATCATATATCTTTTATTAATACTTCTATCTTCCATGTTAACTGACCCTAAGAAATCACACCGGTCAACTCTGGTCAACAGTCCACTGTCACTCGACTGGACTCGGCGAGTTCCCTGGCGACTCGGCGAGTCTGGTCGTCCTTCATTCCTCTGAGATTCCCCTTCTACTCGTCGAGTATCCTCTTTGACTCGACGAGTTACTCCTGGAAGAATCGCGGGGCCACCCCGACTCTACTCGCCGAGCCTGAAGAACAAACTCGGCGAGTCCCAGTGAATCTTCAAGCTACTCGCCGAGTCTGATCATCCGACTCGGTGAGTCCACGCCATGCAGTCGATCAACTGCTTCCAGAATTACGTATGGTCCCGAAATACACACTCATGGGACTTCTGGCCCTCTAATCATCCTGTTACTGGGGTATAAACTCTTGTATAACAACATAATAGTCCAACAAATCACCAAATGGGTTTCATAAACCCTAAACCCGTGTACCCATCAAAATAACAGGAATGATCTGAAACATTACCTGAAAACGTACTCTCTGTGTCCCCAAACCTCAGAACTCGATCCCTTTGATCTTCCTTTGGCCAAAATCCTTCCTCTTCTTGCACCACAATCCCTTCAAGGTCACCAATGGCCTTCAAGCTTGCTCTAGCCGCCACAGTCGCCTAGGGTTCTTCCCAATCGATCAAAAGTCGTGAAATGACGGCATAATAACGTTTATATACGACCCAATACTGAACGGCTAGGGTTTCCGCTGAACAGCGTCGACTCGCCGAGTCTATATCTGGACTCGTCAAGTCCAGTCGCGGACCCGCGACCAAGTCTGCGACCCTACTCGGCGAGTCTGGCTCCAACTCGCCGAGTCTCCCCTTTAAAACACCCCCAAAATGCAACTTAACAATACTTGAGATTTTGGGCTGTTACAGTAACCCTTGAGACTCTCAGAAATTACCACTGAGGTTTATGGTTACACAACATCTGTGTTTATGATCTTAGTATTGTGTCACTACGAACTAAGTGAAACCCAAAATTCCATACCTAATGAATTGACGGTGAACAATTAAATTGCTCAAGTTTTCACTAAAGAATTGACGAAAGTACCCTATTAAAATCTCCAATTTTATGTGATTCCTATGAAATTGTTAAAACCCATAACATTTCTTCCCTTGGGATCTATTTCTTATTTTTCTTTCTGAGATTTTATTTTCAAGCCAGTCGTTTTTAGCCTAATTAAAAGAAGCCTTTCAACATTTCTTAATAAATGGTTGATCGTAATTTAACGGGAATTCTTTTAAACCTTAAGTTCTTTCTTGTCCTGTGGCATTCAATGCGCGTGGTTAAACAGTAACGGCTTGTCCCTATGAAACGATGCTTGTTGGGCGGCGTAATCCTAGGAACCTGACACTCTCTCTCCTACGTGATCATCGCACGCCCCAACTGTCATCCATCTGTCACTCAAAAACCCGGTTCAAATTTCCAAAAGAGATTTGAAACGATTTTTCTCTCTCCTATCACCCACTATAAATAGCCCACTACACCACCTTTTACCTCTTTACCACTTTCAAAATTTCCAGAACGCAAACACTCCCAAACCGTTTCCTATTCAGCATCCTCTTCATACCTGCAACAATGGCTGATTCCTCTTCAGTTCATGCTACCTCACAGATTCTTCCCATTCGCCCACAGCAATGTCTGGTCATTGATCTTAACCCACTGGCGTACGACTCCTACATGTCGCCGGCCATAGAGTGCTTGAAGTATTCCCAACTTGTTCCGGCTCTTTCCAGAATCGAATCGGTGCCGATGGCAGCCCTATCGCAGGTCTACGCGATTGCATATTACGACAAGGCTGTCAACCGGGTGTTTTTCGAGATTGGAGACCACAAAACCTCCGTCTCTCGCCCACGTTTCTGCACCTTGCTAGGGTTTGCTGCTGACCCTTCAAGAGTTCATCCGGAGTCGATACAGATTGGTCATCTGTATAACATGTTTTACAACATGGGATACACAGAAGTTCTTACCTCCGTTGCAAGATTCAAAAAGTCATGCTTGCCGCCACAATGGAACGGTTTATTTACAGTCCTTTTCAAGGGCTTGTCGGAGAGAAGTTCAGGATCAGATGGTGCAAGTCGTCTGTTCCTCACCATTATGTACGGAGTTTACAATGGGATTAACCTGGATTATGGGTTTGTTCTATGGCAACAACTTATTCAAAGCCTCTCCTCTTCATCCCGACACTCTGAGGTCTCGTTGGCCCGATTCTGGATTTGATAACAAAATGGGCCATAGACAGATTCGATGTTCCCACTGTTGCATCGATGTCTTTTGTTGGTACTTTCCATACCAAGAAGATCATCGTCTCAGATGCATCAAAATTCTCCTTTATTGGCTCTATCCCGGAGTCAATGTATGGTGATGTGCCTTCTGATAGCAGGTTGATTCGGAAGCTCAAGGAGCTAAGGCCATCTGGTCCAAGGGATCTGACCCCGGATATGCTCAGGTCCATTCATGATGCAGACAAACCGGTGAGCAGGGGTAAAAAGGCAGAAAAAGGGAAGCAAGCGTCCAAAGCTCCAAAGGGACCTTCTCCTAAAAAGAGGAAACAGTCGAAAGCCGCACCATCCCCACCACCGAAGAAGAGGAAGACCCAACCGAAGTGAAAGCTTGTTATACCCTCTTCTTCGAGTGACTCTGAGGGTGAGAGTTCGGGTTCTGACGACTCTCAAGGGGATGCATCTCCTCAACGAGGCAATACACCACCTCGGTCCCCTACCCCAGAGATAGAACTACCAATTTCCCCAATTCCTTCCCCTCCACCAATCTTTACAACTACAACCGAATCACCACATGTAACCGAACCTCCTCAACCCAAAACCCAAACAACCGAAACTACTCATACTCAACCACCAACCGAAACTATACCATCACCCACTCAACCTGATCCTACCAAACCCACAACACCCCCAACCTCTCAACTCCCTTCATCTCTTGAAAATGCATCTGAGGGCGAAAACCCTTATCTTGGGGGAGAAAACATGATCTTTGATTCGGTCTACTATAGTCCGTTTCAAGTTCAAAGTGACAAGGAGGATGATGCTCCAGTAACCAAGAAGCATCTCAAAGAGCTCAACGAGAAGATTGACCTAATTCTCGCCTCCTCGTCTAACCAGCAGTCCTCTTTGTCTGAAGCTGCCCTTCAGAAGATTGTTGATGCCTTCTCCAGGGCTCAACATAATTCAGCGGCCTCAACAACTGCTGCAATTGAGGCATCTACCAGGGCATGTGAGGCAGCGACCGAAAAAGTCGATAAACTATTTTCTGATGCCTCTACCGTGCTGCAGTCCCTGCAGGAATGTGCAGATGCCACAAAGACATCTTTGGAACCAATTTTCCAACAATTGGCCAATTTTTTCTCATCGGAGTTTCCTTCATTCGCAAATCTACGCCAAACCATAAGCGACGACAACTCGGCCTTTACTGCCTCCATTGATGCTCGCCTCGCCAAGCTACAAGAAGATATGGCAACCGAGCGTTCGTTAATGGATGATCTGGCAATCAAAACAACTGTACTTGAGGTCAAGACAACACAACTCTCTCAATCCCAACAACAACTGGAAGATCTTCGATCTGAACGGGAGGTGGTCAAGACGTGTGTTTCGGATGTCCACGATGTTATATCCAACATTCTGGAAGCACACGATCCCATCTTAAACTTTTCGGTGAGGCGTTCCCTTGCTGAAAAGCTCTCTCCAGCCATCGATCTTCTTAAGAAAGTAGAAGGCCTCCCAAGTTTTGTGTCCATTCCGAAACAAGGGGGAGATGAGAAGACAGGATCAAAACCACCTCCTTCCTCCAAAGCTACTAACACGACCGAACCATCTCCAACTGATCAAGCTTTAGGTTCGGGTGTGAAGGACAAAGGCAAAAACATAGCTGAGGATGAAGATGAAGAAGGCGACAAGGAGACCATTGCTGACATTTTAAAACGAAAGAACGGTCGCAAGGTTGGTGAAGATGCCAGTCGTGTGGCGCGTGAGGATGCCGAAGCCGAACGCAAACAAAAAGAAGCCCACGATCTCCTTGAGAGCCGAAAGACTCTCTTCCCTGCCTGGACCAGGGAACGTTTAATCAAAGAGGCCATTGAAACTCCCAGCATCTTATGGCTCGAGCCGGTTATATCGTTCGACTGCAACAACACTGTCGATTCGCAGTTCGATATGCCGCTGACTCTAAAGGCGTTCATCTTCCACGTCTTCTCTAACATCTTTGAAGTCCATCACCCGAACGCTGAGCTTGACAGGGAGCTCATTGACTTCTATCTGGCGGCTGCTCGTCCACAATTCCTTACTTGGAGCACCCAGAAGATTGTAAACGTTCGGGTGCTGAAACCTTATACTGAGGGACGTTTTATAAATGTTCGGTTCAAATTGATTCGGGGATCTGCAAGAACTTCTCATCTTATCTCCTTGGCAGATCTACCGAATCTAAATCCTCATGATTGGATCGTCCTGTATAACATCCTTTTGACTGATGAAGCTGAATATGGTCCCATTCTAGACCATGTCAAAAGGATGTTAGCCTGCTACATCATGGAGGTTGCCCTAATGGACCAGGAGGTCGCCACAGTCTTCAAGAAGAAACCAAAGATTGCTCATGTGGGATCGGCCAGTGATCTCAATCAAATGCTACTGGGCAGGATCGACCCGAGACGCAACTCGGTTATGTTCACTAGAGCGGAAGGACAGAAATGTCTCTTCGCTTTAGCTGACAAGCATCTTTACACCACAACCTGTTTGGAGCATGTGATGTTCATTGTCAAACGGTGTAAAGAGAACTCGGCTGATGATGTCAAGTATTTTAAAGATATGATTAACTGGTACATCCGGTTTAGACAGACCATACTTTCCATCACCAAATGTCTGTTTAGTACCGTGAAGAAGAAGGTACCTGCTTCAGCTGCTGGCCCCAGTAACTAGTGAAGGTCTCGCTCCAAATTGACGTAAAGGGGGAGATTGTTGGGCTGAAGATCATTTTTGTTGATTGCGTCCTTTGGGCTCAAGGCTTTTTGTATACCGGTTTGGGCCTGTCCAACCGTGAACCTTTTATGTTTTGTATATCAGTTTACGCTTGCATGCAAATTAGGTAAAAGGTTTTAGAGATCTGAGAATAGCGATACATCTAGACGACAACAGGTTTCTTTGATCGTTCTTGTAACCTTCCAATCCTCTACAGTTGATGTTCTTAATCGAGCTCTTCTGAGGATTTTGTTTAATCATTCGACACGTTTGATTCCATCTTGTCTTGTTCTTATTATTGTGTTTATATCGTCTTTGTTTACTTACTTGTTTAAGATCTAATCGATCTTTATAGATTAAAGGTTAGTTTAATCTCATCAATATTCTACAACTTTATGTAGATGTATCGGGATTATCTCGCACTTTAATTTTTTTGACGCTCATTTTTATTCTTTATTAATTATACATTTATAATTAAATAATAAACACATAAACACACATAACTCACATAATACTCAAATATTTCATATTTATTACTTCAAAAAGAGTTACAATAGTTGACCTAGACTATTACATTGACAAAAATGCTTAGCCCTGAAACCCGGGCGTTACAATTCTCTCCCCCTTAGGATGATTCCGTCCCGGAATCATGCATCAACAAACAGATGTGGATAGCGACTCATCATGTCATCCTCTGTTTCCCAAGTGAGATTCGGCCCATTCGAATGTTTCCATCGGACTAGCACTAAGTCAACCATCTTGCGTCGTAACTTCTTAGTCTTACGGTCAATAATTGCCTCGGGATCTTCGATCAGCCTTTTATTTTCATCCATCCTTAACTCTGAGATTGGAATTATGTCGGGAACATCTCCCGTGAATTTCCTCAAATAACACACATGGAAGGTGTTATGAATACCATTGAGTTCTTCGGGCAATTCCAGCTTGTAAGCTTGGTTCCCAATCTTCTGAAGAACTTTGAACGGTCCAATAAACCTTGGACTCAACTTTCCTCGTTTCCCAAATCGTATAAGTCCCTTCTACGGTGAGACTTTAAGCAAAAAAAAATCCCCAACTTCGAAGGTTATCGGTCGTCTTTTCTTGTCAGCATAGCTCTTCTGACGATCCTGAGCTGCTAACATTCTTTCCCTCATCACCTTCAATTTCTCAGCAGTCTCATGGTGTAACATCCGGATTTTTACCAGGTATATTGTAAGTTTAAAATTGTGTTATATTGTGAGAGGGACTCGGCGAGTTGGAGCTCAGACTCGCCGAGTAGGGACGCGGAATTGATCACTGGTGCGCACTTGGACTCGGCGAGTCCAGGGTATGGACTCGGCGAGTCTGCGCTGTGTAATGAAACCCTAAATCTCCGGGTTTGAGGCCTATTTAAAGGGCCTTATGGCCGTCATTTGTGCTCATCCAACCCCCAGAGAGTGTCCCTAGAGTTCTTGAGCGTTTTGTGAAGGAAAGAGAGCCAATCTTGACCTTGTGTGTGTTGTTTAGCAAGAAGAAGGAGGCCCTAGGCAAGAGGAAGCAAAGGAGGTTGCTATTTCATGGATTTGGAGCTTGGATCATCACTCTAGAGGTATTATTCTCGGACCATTTTCTGTTTGGTGAAGCTTGATGCAATTTAGGGCTTAATGTAGTCTTTTATGGGGTGATTTGGTGCCCCTTTGGTTCCCCCTTTGAGTTGAGACCATGGATCTGGATCCATAGAGGTCCAGAGGGCCTCACTCATCAAGCTTTATGGGTGGAAATGGGGTCCTTGACCTTGTGTTGAAGTATTTGAGTCAAAAACATCATTTATGGTCATATAGAGGTTATTTATGCATCAAGATTGTGACTTTACGTGCTAAATAAGCATGGAGGGACTGGATCTATGGATTAATGGTCTGGATCTGACCTTTAGAGCAAGATTGAGTCAGTGCATGGCACGGACTCGCCGAGTCCGAAGAACAGACTCGGCGAGTAGCATGAACGTTGCACGACCACTCAGCGAGTGGCCTCGCCGAGTTGGGAAGGGTGAACTCAGTGGGTCAAAGGAGAGTCAGGATGGTCAGGTGGACCGAGTCAAACTGGACTCGCCGAGTTGTTCTTGAGACTCGGCGAGTTGAGTCGTGGTGGCCCCACAACTCGTGCCAGGTGGAACTCGTCGAGTTGAGGGAAATGCTCGACGTGTCAAGGGAGGGTTCCAAGGAAATTGGTGCATGCGCTCAGACTCGCCGAGTCGCTATAGTGCACTCGCCGAGTCGCTATAGTGCACTCGCCGAGTCCGGTCAAAGTTGACCGTTGACCGTTGACCAGCATTGACCAAGAGTGACCGGTTATAGTGTGGTCAACCCTAGTTGGGAAAGTGTTAATTAGAGATGTATTGTGCTATAGGGGGACTACAGCTCGGCGGATCGAGTGTTTAGCGATTTCAGGGTTACGATTTACCGAGACACACGAGGTGAGTCTTCTCATTATACTTTACCTTGAGTAGGTAACCAGAGCCATGTGATAGAGTATTTGTATGCTATGTATGTTATGTGTTGTACTGCATGATTTCTATGTGATTTATGTGGTGCATGTTTATCAGAGTTAGAACCTGAGGGTTCACAGAGTTTGGGTGCACGGACCCACAGAGTTATAGCCTAGAGTGGCAAATATGTGTTATATGTGGTATTTTGGGGAACTCACTAAGCCTTGTGCTTACAGTGTTGATGTTATTTGTTTCAGGTACTAGTGACGACCTCGGGAAGGCGCCGGCTTGATCCGTACACACATGTTTGGAGTTTGACATGTTGATCTTGGGATTTTGTACTGTTTTTTGAACAATTAAAATGGTTGTTTTTATGAATATTAATGGAATTATGTTTTTATAAAAATTGAAAAATTGGTTTTAAATTTTCGGTGTTACAAATTGGTATCAGAGCCTTGGTTTGAGGGATTCGGGTACACCTTCGGGGGTATTTGAACTCAAACTGAGGAATTAAAGAGATATTTTCAAAATAAAAACCAAAATTTTCTAAGAGTAAAGGGTTTTCCAAGAAGAAACGTGTGTACGATCAGTCAGCGCCCGAACGGTGAATTCCC
Source organism: Lactuca saligna (assembly GCF_052625555.1). Lineage (NCBI taxonomy): Eukaryota > Viridiplantae > Streptophyta > Magnoliopsida > Asterales > Asteraceae > Lactuca > Lactuca saligna. The sequence continues at coordinate 211,715,914 of NC_136419.1, forward strand.
AAAATATCTGTTGTTATGTAATAATTATTACTGTGATGTGTTTGCATGCTAGAGTAGGCTAGGTATTGCTGATAGGACTAGAGTGGCCTGTTTTGTGATGCCTTAGCTTAGGGAATGGTGAGCCGCTATGAGACGCTGAGAGTAATAAGGTAGTAGCTAGGGCTTTGTGTGAGATCTGTTTCAGAGTGATTTAAGTATAATAGAGTACTTGGGGACTGGGATCCGAAGAGGACGATTTGGGGTGTGTACTGAGACGGTGCGGACAGTAGTATTGGGCCCGTACTACTAGAAGCACCGGTGCGGTACACAGCCCAAATAAGAATCTGGGGATGCCAAGAATCAAGGAGGGGTGGATTGTTGAATGTAAGAGTGTTTGAGTGAATTCTAATTATCGCATGTTGTATTTCAGAGGTTGATCATGGTGAGGACACGTCATATGCCGGAGGATGCCGGGACTAGTGATGAGGAGATTCGACAGATCATTCATGAGGAGGTGGCTGCGGTCATCAGAGCTGAGATACCAGAGATGTTCGGGTCTATTAAGACCGCTTTGATTGAGACGTTTGATGAGCGCTATGCCGCTCTTTCTGAGGCTGCGGTTGCAGCGGCTACCGCAGCGATTGCTGCGGCGAGACCCCAGGGAGGTGATGCGATGTTGTTTAGGGAGTTCAGCAACACCAAGCCACTAGAGTTTGATGGTACGCAGGATCCGGTGGCAGCTATGAGGTGGATATCTGATATGGAGGGATGCTTCTTCACTTGCTCGTCCCCTGAGCATTTGAAGGTTCGGTTCGCGCTGAACCAGCTTCGCTTGGGAGCGAAGGACTGGTGGAAGTTTGTGACTGCGCATTTCACACCGACTGAGCTTTCGGCAGTGACCTGGGAAAGGTTCACTACCATGTTCCGAGATGAGTACGTTCCTCAGGTGGAGAGGGAACGTCTGGCGCAGGAGTTTCTGACCCTCAAGCAGGGTACCGAGTCAGTTACAGCGATTACGAGGATGTTTCATGAGAGGGCGATGTTCTGCCCTGAGCATGTGTCCACCGAGCAGGCACGTATGAGCCGTTACCTGAGCATTCTGAGGCGGGATATTCAGGAGTTCGCTGTGAACTCCTCGTACCGGACATTTACCGAGCTTCAGGCAAATGCTCGGAAGAGGGAGATTGAGCTTGAGACTCAGGCCAGGGAAGAGGCGGAGTCTCTGGGGAGGGATCGACGGCCGGCACAGTCCCAGCCGGCAGCCAAGCGGGCCAAGCCCGCTGATCCCAGACCCGGGAGCCAGAAGGGCCACACTTGTAGGAAGTGCGGCAAGGGTCACGATGGCGTCTGTCGGGCAGGGTCTTGCTACAAATGTGGCAAGGAGGGGCATATGGCTAAGGACTGCCCCAAGGGATTTGCAGTGTGCTTCCACTGCAACCAGACTGGACACCGGAAGGCGGAGTGTCCGCTGCTGCGGGGGGCATCTCAGGGGACTGCTCCCGCCGCCATCAGAGCTGCTGCTACAGAGAGTCGGCCCGTGAAGGCCGAGGCACCGAGGGCTCGGGGAAGAGCCTTCCAGCTGACTGCGGAAGAGGTCCGCGCTGCACCCGACGTTGTGGCTGGTATGTTTCCTTTCATTATTTATTTATGGTGTTGAGATATTATGCTTATATTATGCTATGCATAGGTACCTTCCTTGTGAATTCTGTACCTGCTTTAGTGTTATTTGACTCGGGTGCGAGTCGATCTTTTGTGTCTTTGGCATTTAGTCAGCGTATCAGTGTTAGTCGTGGGGCATTGAGTCGTCCCCTGCGGGTTTCCATAGCCGCCGACAGAGTGATTTGTGCTACTGAGGTCTTCTGGGGATGTGTATTGGAGATATTCGGGGTTGAGTTTCCGATCGACCTGATTCTGATTGCGATGGGTGATGTCTGTGTTATAGTGGGCATGGATTGGTTGAGCCGATTCGGTGCGGTTATCGATTGCGAGCGACAGCTGGTGACTATACGAGATCCTAGTGGGGGAGTTCTTTCAGTATACGGCGAGGGTACACGTTCTGGATCAGCCTTTTGTTCGGCTGCTAGGGCGAGGCAGTGTTTACAGCAGGGCTGTAAGGGTTATGTAGCATATGTGATGGATACGCGAGTGATCTCTGAGAGACCGAGCTCTGTGGATGAAGTTCCGGTAGTGCGGGAGTTTCCAGATGTATTTCCCGAAGAGTTACCAGGTGTGCCTCCCGTGAGGCAAGTGGAGTTTGGCATCGATTTGGTTCCTGGAGCCGCGCCTATTGCTAAGGTGTCGTATCGCCTTGCGCCTCCAGAGATGCAGCAGTTATCCTCGCAACTTCAGGAGTTGCTGGGGAAGGGGTTTATTCGGCCGAGTAGCTCGCCGTGGGGAGCACCCATCCTGTTTGTGAAGAAGAAGGATGGCTCGCATCGCATGTGTATTGATTATCGGGAATTGAATAAGCTGACGGTCAAGAACCGTTACCCGCTGCCGAGGATCGACGATTTATTCGATCAGCTACAGGGAGCATCTTGGTTCTCCAAGATTGATTTGAGGTCGGGCTATCATCAGGTGAGGGTGCGGGACGAGGACGTCCAGAAGACAGCATTCAGGACGCGTTATGGGCATTATGAGTTTGTGGTGATGCCTTTTGGGCTCACCAATGCCCCGGTTGTGTTCATGGACCTCATGAACAGGGTATGTCGGCCGATGTTGGATCGGTCGGTGATTGTTTTCATTGATGATATTCTGGTATATTCGAGATCTAGAGAGCAGCACGAGGAGCATTTGAGGGAGGTGCTTGGGGTTCTGAGAGCGGAGAAACTTTACGCAAAGTTTTCCAAGTGCGATTTCTGGTTGCGGGAGGTCCAGTTTCTAGGACATCTCGTTAACCAGAAGGGGATATTGGTCGATCCGGCCAAGGTTGACACAGTGATGAGGTGGGAGGTGCCGAGGTCACCTTCTGAGATCCAGAGTTTCCTCGGGTTGGCAGGGTATTATCGGAGGTTTATTAAGGATTTCTCCAAGATTGCGGTTCCACTCACCAGATTGACCCGGAAGGGCGTGACATTTGCATGGGGTCCCGAGCAGCAGACCTCCTTTGAGACACTTCGCCAGAGGTTGTGTGAAGCTCCAGTATTAGCCCTTCCAGAAGGTATGGAAGGTTTTGTGGTATTCTGTGATGCATCTATCCTAGGATTGGGAGCGGTATTGATGCAGAAGGGTCATGTGATAGCTTATGCATCGAGGCAGTTGAAGCCTCATGAGACAAGGTACCCCACACATGATTTGGAGTTGGGGGCAGTGGTGTTCTCCCTCAAGATTTGGTGGCACTACTTGTATGGGGTTCGTTGTACGATTTACACGGACCATAAGTGTTTGAAGTACTTGATGGATCAGCCTAACCTAAATATGCGGCAGAGAAGATGGTTAGACGTGGTCAAGGATTATGATTGTGAGATCTTGTACCACCCGGGCAAGGCTAATGTGGTAGCCGACGCATTGAGTCGCAGGGCGGAGAGTACTCCCCTGCGAGAAGTATGTTTGAGATTGATCGTGATAGCTCCAGTTCTGGACGCCATTCGTGGGGCTCAGGCCGAGGCCGTGCATCCGGAGATGCAGAAGAGAGAGCGGGTTATTGGGATGGTTTCTGAGTTTATATCGGATAGTCGAGGCCTTATGACTTATCAGGGCAGGATCTGGGTACCGTTTGTGGGCGGTACCCATGCTACATTGATGGAGGAGGCTCATAGATCGAAATTTTCGATCCACCCCGGGGCCACGAAGATGTATTTGGACCTAAGGAAGGAGTATTAGTAGCCCTGTATGAAGAGGGATGTAGCATGGTTTGTCGAGAGGTGTTTGACCTGTCGAAGGGTAAAGGCCACCGCATGGCAAGTTGCAGCCATTGGAGGTTCCCGAGTGGAAGTGGGAACAGATCACTATGGACTTTATCACCAAATTGCCGAGGACTGCCAGAGGAGTTGATGCAATTTGGGTGATCGTGGATAGGTTGACAAAGAGCGCTCACTTTCTTGCCATCAGTGAGAGTTCTTCAGCGGAGAAGTTGGCGGAGATTTACGTGAGGGAGGTTGTATCTCGGCATGGGGTGCCGATATCGATTGTTTCAAACCGCGATGTGCGTTTCACTTCCCGTTTTTGGAAGAAATTTCATGAGGAGTTGGGTACTAAGCTGCATTTTAGTACCGCATACCACCCCCAGACCGACGGTCAGAGTGAGCGGACGATACAGACACTCGAGGTCATGCTTCGGGCTTGTGTATTAGACTTTGGGGGTAGTTGGGACACGTATTTGCCTTTGGCGGAGTTTTCTTACAATAACAGCTATCATTCGAGCATTGGTATGCCACCCTTTGAGCTGTTGTATGGTAGGAGGTGTCGGACTCCCATATGTTGGGGAGAGGTTGGGCAAAGGGTAATGGGCAGTACAGAGATCGTGAATCAGACGACAGAGCAGATACAGCTGGTCAGGCAGAGGTTACTGACCGCTCAGAGCCGACAGAAGAGTTACGCGGATAGACGCCGGTCCGAGCTGGAATTTCAGGTCGGCGACTTTGTTCTCCTGAAGGTTTCTCCTTGGAAAGGAGTGATCCGGTTCAGGAAGAGGGGCAAATTGGGGCCCCGGTTTATTTGCCCGTTTTGTGTGATTGCCAGGGTAGGCCGGGTAGCCTATCAGCTGGAGTTACCAGCAGAGTTGGGACAGATTCACAACACTTTTCATGTATCGCAGTTGAGGAAATGTATAGCCAATGAGTCGGCAGTGGTTCCACTAGAGGATATTCAGGTAGATGCGAGCCTGAATTATACAGAGAGACCAGTGGCTATTAGGGATCGGAAGATCAAGATTTTTAGGAACAAGGAGGTACCTCTGGTATTGGTTCAGTGGCAACATCGGAAAGGATCAGAGATGACCTGGGAGCCGGAGGGTATGATGCGGGAGCAGCATCCAGAGCTGTTTTAGAGCGAGACTTCGAGGGCGAAGTCCAGTTCTAGTGGGGGAGAGTTGTAACATCCGGATTTTTACCAGGTATATTGTAAGTTTAAAATTGTGTTATATTGTGAGAGGGACTCGGCGAGTTGGAGCTCAGACTCGCCGAGTAGGGATGCGGAATTGATCACTGGTGCGCGCTTGGACTCGGCGAGTCCAGGGTATGGACTCGGCGAGTCTGCGCTGTGTAATGAAACCCTAAATCTCCGGGTTTGAGGCCTATTTAAAGGGCCTTATGGCCATCATTTGTGCTCATCCAACCCCCAGAGAGTGTCCCTAGAGTTCTTGAGCGTTTTGTGAAGGAAAGAGAGCCAATCTTGACCTTGTGTGTGTTGTTTAGCAAGAAGATGGAGGCCCTAGGCAAGAGGAAGCAAAGGAGGTTGCTATTTCGTGGATTTGGAGCTTGGATCATCACTCTAGAGGTATTATTCTCGGACCATTTTCTGTTTGGTGAAGCTTGATGCAATTTAGGGCTTAATGTAGTCATTTATGGGGTGATTTGGTGCCCCTTTGATTCCCTCTTTGAGTTGAGACCATGGATCTGGATCCATAGAGGTCCAGAGGGCCTCACTCATCAAGCCTTATGGGTGGAAATGGGGTCCTTGACCTTGTGTTGAAGTATTTGAGTCAAAAACATCATTTATGGTCATATAGAGGTTATTTATGCATCAAGATTGTGACTTTACGTGCTAAATAAGCATGGAGGGACTGGATCTATGGATTAATGGTCTGGATCTGACCTTTAGAGCAAGATTGAGTCAGTGCATGGCACGGACTCGCCGAGTCCGAAGAACAGACTCGGCGAGTAGCATGAATGTTGCACGACCACTCAGCGAGTGGCCTCGCCGAGTTGGGAAGGGTGAACTCAGTGGGTCAAGGGAGAGTCAGGATGGTCAGGTGGACCGAGTCAAACTGGACTCGCCGAGTTGTTCTTGAGACTCGGCGAGTTGAGTCGTGGTGGCCCCACAACTCGTGCCAGGTGGAACTCGTCGAGTTGAGGGAAATGCTCGATGTGTCAAGGGAGGGTTCCAAGGAAATTGGTGCATGCGCTCAGACTCGCCGAGTCGCTATAGTGCACTCGCTGAGTCCGGTCAAAGTTGACCGTTGACCGTTGACCAGCATTCACCAAGAGTGACCGGTTATAGTGTGGTCAACCCTAGTTGGGAAAGTGTTAATTAGAGATGTATTGTGCTATAGGGGGACTACAGCTCGGCGGATCGAGTGTTTAGCGATTTCAGGGTTACGATTTACCGAGACACACGAGGTGAGTCTTCTCATTATACTTTACCTTGAGTAGGTAACCAGAGCCATGTGATAGAGTATTTGTATGCTATGTATGTTATGTGTTGTACTGCATGATTTCTATGTGATTTATGTGGTGCATGTTTATCAGAGTTAGAACCTGAGGGTTCACAGAGTTTGGGTGCACGGACCCACAGAGTTATAGCCTAGAGTGGCAAATATGTGTTATATGTGGTATTTTGGGGAACTCACTAAGCCTTGTGCTTACAGTGTTGATGTTATTTGTTTCAGGTACTAGTGACGACCGCGGGAAGGCGCCGGCTTGATCCGTACACACACGTTTGGAGTTTGACATGTTGATCTTGGGATTTTGTACTGTTTGTTGAACAATTAAAATGGTTGTTTTTATGAATATTAATGGAATTATGTTTATATAAAAATTGAAAAATTGGTTTTAAATTTTCGGTGTTACACATGGACCATATCGGGGCCCATAAACTGCTTCTCTCCGGCTTCAAGCCAACAAGACGGCGTACGACACTTTTGTCCATACAAGGCTTGATAAGGTGCCATCTTGATGCTCGAGTGAAAACTATTGTTGTAGGAAAATTCTACTAGAGGTAAGTGTTCGTCCCAATTCCCTTGGAATTCGAGGGTACATGCTCTCAGCATATCTTCCAACGTCTGAATCGTTCTTTTGCTGTGACCATCAGTTTGTGGATGGTAAGCAGTACTCAAACACAACTTTGTACCCAACTCCTCTTGTAGACTCCTCCAAAACCGTGATGTGAAACGACTATCACGATCTGATACAATCGTAAGAGGGACACCGTGAAGTCTTACAATTTCCTTCACATAAGCATTTGCGAGCTTATCCATAGACCACTTCTCGTTGGCTGCTATGAAGTGTGCACTTTTGGTGAAACGATCCACCACTACCCAAATCATGTCGTGTCCGCTCTTCGTCCCGGGTAGTTTAGTCACAAAATCCATGGTGATGTCTTCCCATTTACCCATGGGTACAGGTAAAGGTTCTAAACTCCCATACGGTTTTTGATGTTGTGCCTTAACCCTCGCACATGTTATGCACTCAGCCACATACTTCGCAACATCGAGCTTCATCGTTGGCCACCAGTAGTAGGGTTTTAGGTCCCTATACATTTTAGTGCTACCGGGATGAATCGAGTACATGGTCTTGTGTGCTTCTTCCATTAGAAGATCTCTTATCCCTCCCGTCTTAGGTACCCAAATTCGATCTTGGAATACCTACAGTCCTCGACTGTTCGTACCGAACACTAACGTTTTTCCCAAACGTTCTTCCTTTCGGTCATTCTTTTCTAAGGCTTCTTCTTGAGCTTTCCTGATACTTTCCACAATCGTCGAGACAACTTCAATTCTTAATGCTCTTGGCCTTTTTCTTTCAAGATTGACTTTCCGACTGAGAGCATCAGCAACAATATTTTCTTTACCTGGGTGGTAAAGTATCTCACAGTCATAGTCCTTGAGAAGTTCTAGCCAGCGTCGTTGCCTCATGTTCAACTCCTTCTGATTAAAGAGATACTGGAGACTCTTATGATCAGTGAAGAGCTTACACTTCGTGCCGTAGAGGTAATGCCTCCATATCTTTAAGGCAAATACTACCGCTGACAACTCCAGATCATGAGTGGGGTAGTTCTTTTCGTGCTCTTTCAATTGTCGAGATGCGTATGCTATCATCTTTTCTCTTTGGGTTAGAACACAACCCAACCCGACTCCAGATGCATCACTATAAACTGCGAAATCTTCGACTCCATTGGGTAGAGAAAGTATCGGTGCTTCACTTAACTTCTTCTTTAGCTTCTCGAACGCCTCATCGTGTTTCTCACTCCATGTATACATAGCTCCTTTATGAGTCAAAGCTGTTAATGGAGCACCTATCGAAGAAAAACCTTGGATAAACCGTCGATAATATCCGGCTAATCCTAGAAAGCTTCGAATCTCCGTGGGATTCTTCGGACGTTCCCACTTCATTACAGCCTCGATCTTGGCGGGGTCAACCATTATTCCCTCCTGGTTAACAACATGGCCCAAGAATTGGACTTCCCGTATCCAAAAGTCACATTTGGAGAACTTTGAAAAAAGCTTCTCCTTCTTTAACACCTCCAACACTTCTCGTAGATTCTTGCCATGCTCTTCCTGGCTTTTCGAGTAGATGAGAATGTCGTCGATGAACATTATCACAGATTTATCGAGGAATGGTTTACAAACCCTATTCATCAAATCCATGAATGCTGCGGGAACATTGGTTAGTCCGAATGACATAACCAAGAACTCGTAGTGTCCATATCTTGTTCTGAATGTAGTCTTCTCAATATCCTGCTCTCTCACCTTCAGCTGATGATATCCTGACCTAAGATCGATCTTTGAGAAGTAGCTCGAACCTTTCAGCTGATCGAATAGGTCATCAATCCTCGGCAATGGATACTTGTTTTTCACCGTTGCCTTATTCAGCTCTCGGTAGTCTATGCACATCCTCATGCTTCTGTCCTTCTTCTTCACGAATAACACCGGAGCTCCCCAGGGTGATGAACTAGGTCGAATGAAACCGCTGTCCAACAGCTCCTGAAGTTGCATCATGAGCTCCTTCATCTCCGTCGGTGCTAAATGGTAAGGTGCCTTTGCTATCGGTGTTGTTCCTGGTAATAAGTATATACGAAACTCCACTTGCCTATCAGGTGGTAATCCGGGAAGATCTTTGGGAAAGACTTCCAGATAATCGCACACAACCGGTATATTCTGCACCTCTTTCTTTTCCTTCTTAGCATTGATTACGAATGCCAAGTATGATGCACATCCTTTGGATAACCATTTCCTGGCTTTCATCAGGGAGATGATTCCAGAATTTACTCTGCATTTGTCCCCGTTCACCATAAATGATTCCTTTCCGGGTGGGTTTATCCTAACTATCTTCTTTCGGCATAATATCTCGGCATCGTTGGCGCTAAGCCAATCCATACCCAAAATGATGTCGAAACCGTTTAACTCTATGGGTAATAGTTCCTCCTGGAATTCGTTTCCGTTTAGGTCAATGACGATGTTCCTAATACGATTACTAACAGGTACGAATTTTCCACTGGCAACTTCTACAATCAGGGCATTATCTAGTTTTTCTACAGGTAATGCTAATTTCGCACTAAATTTATGCGACACAAAGGAGTAGTTGGCTCCGGAATCAAACAATATATTTGCAGGGAAACCATTTACAAGAAAGGTACCTGAAGCGACGTCTGCTGCCTCCTTTGCAGCCTCGAGCGTCATCTGGAAGGCTCTCGCCTTCGGCTTTGGTGGTATGTTGGGTCTTCATGCCTCCTTCTTCTTCGGACAGTCCTTCAAAATGTGTCCTTCTTCATTACACCCATAATAGGCCTTCTGGTTAAGGGTGCATTCATTGGCATAGTGCCCAGGCTTTCCGCATTTGTAACAAGTGACCCCTCCATCACACTTCCCAAAGTGCTTCTTCTTGCACTTGTCACACCACTTTGCTTCTGATCCTCCTCCTCTCGAACCAGGTTTCGAGAATCTACTCTTCTTGTTGGACTTCGAGGATCCATCGAACTTCCGTTTCTCACCAACCTCAGCCCTTTCTAGACCTCTTTCCTTTTGTTGGGTCTCCACGTTCTTAGCTGCTCGAACAACTGATTTCAGAGTGGTTGCCATCTTGACTGTTGGGCCAAAGTCAGCCGGCAGTCCATTTGCGAATTTCTTAATTTTAGAAAGTTCGGTTGGCACTAGGTATGGAAACAACTTCATCTTTTCCGTAAATGCAGCAGCATAGTCATTGGTGCTCATTCTCCCCTTCTTCAAATTTTGGAACTCATTGTTCAGATCAATCAGGTCTATCTCTGAACAGTACTGCGCCTTTAGTTGTTCCAAGAACTCATCCCATGACATTTTCAAGGCTTCTCCTCGTGGCATCGTATCTGCCAATAGCTTCCACCAACTCAAGACTCCAGTTTTCAATTGTCTCACAGCGAAGATAGTCTTCTGCTTTTCGTTGCAGTCGCAGCTCTCAAACACCATCTCCATCTCGGAGATCCAATCCATAATCTCAATAGGCTTTGGGCTTCCTGAGAGACTTGGTGGTTTTGCACCCAAGAAATTTTTGTACATCCGCCCATCCTTGTTGTTTCTCCCTTCTGGGCCATCCCTTTGTTCACCTTGAGTCCCTATTTGACTCACTTGACGGCTATAGTTACCTTCCTCAGATGGCTCAGGAACTGGCTCCGTCGGTTCAACGTGTATGGTAGGTTCGTCTCTATTCTCGCGGAGCATCCGTCTCATTTCTTCCCTTTGTTCAGCTAGCATAGCCTGAATCATGGCTTGAACTCCAGCCATGGTAACTGGCTCAGGTGCAACTTCTTCAACAATAGGTATTTGCTGAACTACTGGGGGTTGGTTCCTACCTCCATTTGCGTTCACGTTTCCGCTACGGGTCCTTGCCATCTTGATCTATACACCGAATAAGGTGAATTTAGATCTTCATTTAGGAGAGACGTTTTAAATCGTCCTTATCACTCCGAAACATTTACATGCTAGTTCTAATATCGTAGTCGTACGTTTAGAATCCTAAACACATAAGGTTTCCAGATCCGGTCGGCAACAGACCATAGATCCGAACAAAATAACAGCATATCATGCATAAAGCATTTAGCACATAAAAGCATTTTAGGCACAATTCCTAAAATAAGCTAGTGCTCACACCTCACAATCATCGCTTAGCATTCTAAGTTTAAGTCTAGAAATCCTACAAATTCCTAGTTCGCTTAAACTAATGCTCTGATACCAACTGTGACATCCCCAAAATCACAGCCAGAAAAACCGGTTTTGTTTATACTTTATTTCAAAATCAGAGTTATCTTTTAATAAAAGGGTTGCAGAATTTGTCCCAAAACAATATTATGATAAAGATTTATCAAAAGCATTTCCATTGAAATGTATTTCATTAAAAGACTCGGGATGTCGTGTTCGTACAGATCAAAAGTATAAACAGTACAATATAAGCCTTACTACATTATTTCATATCTACAGGCCTATATCCGTAATCCCTCGTCCAAAACATCACACCTATGCTCATGCGCCACTACCTGTAATACATAAAACTGAGTGGGTCAGGCTTGGGAGCCTGGTGAGCACATAGGGTTTTCAACCCACAATAAATAAGTTTATGAATTTCATCAATCAACAATAACCCGATTACCCGTTCCCGTTATCCTCACTTTACGTCCCTAAACACCTATCATAAGGGACCTAGTCTAAGGATCATCATCGGGACGGACACTACTGCTAAGGGGATTCCTCAACAATAAATGTCCTAATAGGCAACCATGTGGGGGATGGAGTACACCGGTGAACATATCGTTCACAACACCTACAGGTTGCGAGCCTGCTAGTGTTCCACTGGACTGTCTAGAAGAGTCCGTGGTCGTCATCTATACTCCGCTAGATGACTGGATCAACAACAACAACATCGAGGCCTCTCATCATTTTATCACACATCACCTATTACATCTACCCATGTTTTACCCCAACATTTTCGTAGATATAAAACACATATACAGTTTAAATCATTGAAAACATGTATAACAACGTTCATCTAACATAGATAGCAAGTATTCAGATAATATGCACACATAGCACGTAATTTATATAAAATACTTCATATCTATGTGTAAGTTGAAGGTAACAATGCACTCACCTGATTAGGTGGTGACTCAGCACTCGGACAGCGCTTCGATACTCTCAAAATGATATTCCTTCGATAAAACCTAGTATCGATACCACTAGGGTTTAGTTTAATGATAACCACGACAAATTAATTAGTCTGAGTATTATTAAGCATTAATAATACTCGATATATCTCATAATAATAGCACAAATAATTATTTTAAGGACCTAATAACATTCCTATAAATATTTGAAAGCTATATTAAAAATTGCGTAAGCGTAGCATACTTACAGCGAATTTTATTGAAATCCGGGACTTAATTGGAGCAGCGTTTCGAAACCGAAAAACTCCTTTTTCTCGGGACTCCGGGAGCCTCGGGGCTTCCTTAGGGTGCTAGGGGTTTAAATAGGGCTTAGGGGTGGTTTGGGGTTGTAGAGAGAGAAAGAATTTAGAGAGAGAAAGGATTTTGGTGTGAAAAATGAGGGCACCTTCGGCCCCCTTTTATAGGCGCGAGGGCCTCGCTACGCTGGGTGTTCGGTGGTGCTACGCAGGGCGTAGCTCGGAGGTGGTTGCCAGCTCGCAACAGCTGGCTCGTACTCGGACTCAGACGGATAAGGCCGGAGGTACGCGGGGCGTAATGCGAAGGGGGCGTGTCACTCATCCGAAGTGAGACCGTGGGCCGCAAGCGACGGCTGGGATTGTGCCACGTCATCAACTTCGCAACAGGTTTCGCATTTTCGAGTCCTAACTTCAAAAATTCGTAACTTTTGCATACGAGCTCCGTTTTTGACGTTCTTTATATCCACGCGAAGGTGGGAACGTACTCTACAACTTTCATTTAGACTTCGTCGGCTAATTTTGTCTCGATTATAAATTTTATATTATGAACAGGTCGGGATAGGATTGGTCTGTTAAATCCTCATAACTTCTTCATCCGACATCCGTTTTCGCCCATCTTTTTCTCGTTATGCTACTCTTAATGAGATCTTCGATTCTCGTTTAGGTCGTGTTGGCTAAAAACCGCTCGATCAAACATTTGAATTTTGGGCTGTACACTGCTAGTCCGAAACTTCGAAAAATCGTAACTTCTTCATACAAAGTCAGATTTGGGCGTTCTTTTTATCGATGTTCTTAGTTTAACATATTCTACGACTTTTGTTTATATTTCTAAGGCTAAAAAGTCTTCTATCGTAAATTCACTATTTACGTTTCCCGGTGCCGTGCCGGTTTTGCCGTAAAACTTCGGCGGGCCATAACTTCTTCGTTATAGCTCGGATTTCAACATTCTTTATATGTACGGAAACCTTGAGACATATTCTACAACTTTATGTAGATATATCGGGATTATCTCGCACTTTAATTTTTTTGACGCTCATTTTTATTCTTTATTAATTGTACATTTATAATTAAATAATAAACACATAAACACACATAACTCACATAATATTCAAATATTTCATATTTATTATTTCTAAAAGAGTTACAATAGTTGACCTAGACTATTACATTGACAAAAATGCTTAGCCCTGAAACCCGGGCGTTACACTCAACAAATGTCTGGAAATACAATTGTTCATAATGAGAATATTCCAACTATAGGTATCATTACCTTAACTCATTTCCTTTTAATGGTTCAATGGGTTGATAATGTCAATAATGGGGAGCCCAATTTTTGTTTGGGGGGGGGGGGGGATAATTTAGAAGATGATAATGAGGCTTATGATGATATGAACTAACTATATATGACTTAGATATCCTTAATGATATTTTGATGCAGTTCCCCTGAATGTCATATTTCCTGAAAATAGAACCTGTACTGAAGACTCCTCAAACTCTAATGATGATGCTCCTATCAGTTGTAATGACCCAAAGTGTAATTTCTATTTTCCATTGATGTCAGTGTTCCATTAATTTTTATTCTTAAACTAACATTTCTAGTGTTTAAATTATCTTTGGAGGGCCAAAGTGTAATAAAATGAACATCGGTTATGTATATGGGTCTAGGAGTCATTTTGTGATACTTTGATGGGAAATTGTGGAAGTAATAGGGTATTTAAATGATGCTAACCCTAATATTCGGGATTCACATTATATTTTCAGCCAACAAACCCAATTTCTAGCTTCCATCTTGTTTTGAGAGAGTCCCCAAGTGTGTATGCCATTTGTGGAGTGTATGAGTGAATCTAGTGAAGGTGTGAAGATTAAAGCATTTTTGGAGTATTCTTGGTGTTGTTCTTAGAGTTTCTTCTCTTTTAGTTTTTCTATTGGAGTCATATCATAATTTCAAAGAGGTATAAATCACTTTCTTACCATCCACTTGTAACATCTCAAAAATTCAAATAAAATTTTCACTTTTATATTCATTTCAATCATACGATAATCATATAAAAATATTCGAGAGTATATAATAATAACATATTATCAAAGTACAAAATCCAAAATTCACGTGATGCTAAAAATCATATGTAACACCAGGTTTCGGATTTGCTTCTTTGTTCAGGACTGCGGCCCAATATTCAGTGCTCAGAAGGCTTAGGGCCTTGGGAAGGGATGGATTTTGCTTATTTCGGATGTGGGTGTCATGGTATAAGTCATCCAAGTGTTCAATTGTGTCTTTGGAGGCCAATGGAATAATTGTAACTTGATATCTCGATCTTTTATACATTTTGGATTTTTTGGGAGGTTTTTTTAGGCTTGGGTATGTTTCTAGAAGCGTAGGACTTCTCGCCAACTTTTTGTGGTTATAAAGTTCATCGGAAACGGACTTAGAACGAAGGAGTTATGGCCGGAAGAAATTCTAGGGTTTTGAGAGGCATCGAGTATGCGTGGCATACTGCTCATGTGTGTGGGGCGTAAAGGGTGAGAAGGTCGCAGGTGTTTCTTGAGTACATCAGACGTACAAAAGGGTACACGGGATGTACTCCTTTCAGCATCAAAAGCCTAATTTCTCAACTTATACCCTATATAAGCAACATTATATCCTTCCTTGGGTCATTTTAGGTCAGCCTCCACCCTTTTTAACATCATAGAAACCCTAGAGTGCCTTGAGTGATCTTTTGGAGCTTGGAGAAGAGTGTGATTGTGATTTGTTTAAGAGAAGAAGAAAGCTGATGACTCATTTCCTGGAGGGAGCTTGTAGATCCAGAAAATTCACATCTTTTGCAATCTACTGGAAGTAAAAAGGTCTGATCTTGTCTTCTCATTTCATAGATCTTCTTTTAGGTTTTTTCTTAGTCATTTTAGCCTTTTTTTGGGTGGTTATTGTGAGTTTTAGATGTTAACGAAGTTGTTATTGTGGATCTAGACGTTTTTGGTGTCTCAAAGGCATAAAAATGTGATCTTTATGGTGTACTTGGACTCATGATGTGTTAAGACCTTTCATTAAGCTCTTTTGATCTCTAAAGTCCCATTAAGCAATGTATGTAAGTAAATTTGCCAACTTTACGTATTAAGTCATCTATGAGAATCAGATCCAAGAGTTTGGAGCAATGACTTAAGTGATTAAGTGCTTTTTGGAGATGGTTGGGATCCAGAGGAGTACGTTGGCGTACTCAATTGGTACACTGCGTACTGGCCCCAAGGGATGTATGTTGGGCGTACCAGCTGAGTAATCAGGGCGTACTCAACCAGGTTGGACTATCTTGTTTTGTTGACCTTTTTGCTGTAACGACCCAATTTACAAAGAAAATTTTCATTTTTAATTATTTAAACACATTTGCATAACCATGAAATCCAAAAACAATTGTTTTCAAAACCATGTTTAATACAATTTTATTTAAAAACATCATAGTGTCCCCAAAACGTATCAATGGAAGAGAGATAGAGTGCATGTCGCGCCATCATGCCTTGCCCTTGCCCTTGGGCTCAGATGTACTTGAAATAAATCAACAACCTGTAAGCAAAATGCTTAGAGAGTTCCCTAGAGCATACCACACACAATACACATACATATACCCTGCTAGCTAATTAAAGCTACACACATATCACATACGCCATGCATACATAAAACCTGTAAGAATGTCATGGGCTATCCCACATGGTCTTTACCTAGGACTGCCATAGGCTACCCCACATGGTATTACATCTAATGCCATGGGCTACCCCACATGGTCTTACATCCAATGTCAAGGGCTACCCTACATTGTCTTTACCTAGGAATGCCATAGGCTACCTCACACGGTCTTACATCCAATGCCACGGGCTCCCCCCGGGGTCTTCCATGCAAAACACACAATCACATATCATATCAAATCACAGAGTGACTAATACATAAATCATAATCACATAATGGGCCGAACTTGGTGCCTTAGACCCATGGGTATGGTGAGAAGAGTTACCTCTATTTGCTGAATACAAAAGCTGCTCTCCTAACAGTCCCTAACCTCCCGAGCTGAATAATAATATTAATCATTGTTAGTATTTTAACTAATCAAAGGAAACCCAATCTCCAAACACCCAGTTATCCTTCCCTTATTAATGGGCCCCAAAGTCTAACTCCAAGATCATTAATGGGCCTCTTGGCCCAATAAGGCCCAATCAATATGTCCATGGCCCATAACAGATGAAATGAATTGCAATTCCCAGAATATAACCATATCCAATAACCAAATGAAGCCCAAGTGCTCAAAAGCCCAAAACAGATGCGGGCCCAACTGTGATGCGTACGCTCGATGTACCATCCTGGTACGCACAGCGTACTAGGGTCTTGGGACTATGCGTGGTGTACACCGTGTTACGCCCAACATACTATCTGATTAAGCACTTTCTCCATTAAGTGCTTACTTCTCGATTCCTTTATGTCCAAAAGCCATATCTAAGTCTGTTAAGACATCCTAAGGCTTAAAGTTGGCAACTTTATGCCTTTGCATGGCTCATAAACACCCAACACCTCCATTAAGACCTTTTCAAGGTATTTATCCCATGCATGAGACCAATACTTCCACCAAGACTCCATTTTTATGCTACTAAAGGACCAAGGGACCTCAAATATGTCATTCTCATCTTCTGGAGTTGCTTAACTCATAAATGGAGGTCCAAAATCAACTGAAAGGGACAAGGTAGAAAGCCTTAGCTAGATCTAGAGTTGTAAGTGGAAAGATCCAAGTAGTTTGACTCCATAGGCTTTTCAAAATGACCAAGATGCAGATTCTTCAAGCACCAACTCGTCCCAAGCTTGCTTGACCACTTCTTCATCTTGGAATGAACACTAAAAAGGACCTCAATGCGCTCTTACGGCTTAAAAGCACTTACAAAGGCTATTAGGGCTTCCAGGAACGTTTGAGGGTGAAGAGAGCTGATGATGGTAAGGCTTAAGTGGGTTAAGTGCATTTATATACGTCATAAGTCCGAAATTTATGTTTTGCACTCTCGGCACGTACGCCCGACGTAATTCTGGTACGCCCAACGTACGTCCAGCTCCTCCGCGACTATCCATAGCCAGTTGGCTAAGCATACACTTAAGTACGCCAAGCGTACTTAAAGGGCCAAATATGAAAAATGTGAATTCTTGAGGGTTCAAGTCGTACCTGATTTAGGGCGTTACAACTCTCCCACACTTGAACTAGACTTAATCCTCAAAGTCTGTAGCTGTAAAGGGTAATGCTCCCGCATCTCCTCCTCCGGCTCCTAAGTCCATTCGGAGCCCTTTCGGTTCTGCCATTGCACCTTTACCAACTTCACTTCCATGTTCCGAAGACCCTTTGTCTTCCTGTCTAAGATGGAGACCGGCCTCTCAACATAATTTAGGCTGCCATCCACCTAAATGTCATCCAAGGAGATAAACACAGACTCTTCAACAACACACTTCCGAAGCTGAGACACGTGGAAGGTGTTGTGAATTTGACTAAGCTCCTCTAGCAGCTCTAAACGATAGGCCACCTTGCCCACTCAGGTTGTGATCCTGAATAGGCCTATGAACCGAGGCCCTGACTTGCCCCCTTTCGAAACCTGATAATCCCTTTCTAGGGCGACACCTTCAGCAACACAAAATCTCCTACCTGGAACTCAAGATCTGATCATTGTCGGTCAGCATAACTTTTTTGGCGGCTCTGCGTGACTCATAACCGATCACGCACCTGCTAAAATAGTATGGTAGTCTTGAGCACTACCTCAGTGCTCCCCATGACCCGATGCCCGACCTCGTCCCAACATACTGGAGTTCTACACCTCCAACCATATAACATTTCAAAAGGAGCACGGTCAATATTGTCATGATAACTATTATTGTATGAGAACTCTACCAATGGGATGTATGTATCCCAACTCCCTCTAAAATTCAGCACGCATGCTCTAAGCATGTCCTCCAGCGTCTGGATCGTCCTCTCACTCTGGCCGTTGGTATGAGGGTGGTATGTCGTGCTGAAATGTAACTGAGTGCCTAGCTCCTCGTGGAATTTCTTCTAAAATCTAGAAGTGAATCGGACATCCCTATCGGAGACTACTGACACCAGCACCTTGTGTCTAGCCACCACCTCTCATACATATATATCTGCCAACTTTTCTGTGGATATACTTTCAGAAATCAGAATGAAGTGGGCACTCTTCGTCAATCTGTCTACGATCACCCATATGGCACCCACATCCCTCGTCATCCTGGGTAACTTTGTGATGAAGTCCATAGTGATCTCTTCCCACTTCCACATGGGAATGGGGAGTGGCTGTACCTTTCCATGAGGCCACTGATGCTCAGCCTTGACCTTCCTGCAGGTCAAGCACTGCTCCACGAACCTGGCGATCTCCCGCTTCATGCAGGGCCACCAATAAATCAGCCTTAAGTCCCTATACATTTTCGTAGCCCCTGGTTGTATAGAGAACTTGGACTTGTATGCCTCCTCTAATAGCCTCTGCCTCACTCCCCTATCACTGGTACCCATACTCGGCTACACTGAGTCAAAAGGTTGCAGCTATCCTTGACAAACAAAGGATATTGTCCTCGTATTTTCTCTATCTTCCAATTCTCTTTCTTCGCCCCCTCAACACGGACCTAACTGATCATATCTAACAAGGGGGAAATTAAAGTCATCCTCATATAGGTGTCCCTAATTGGGGACCCCGCCATCTTGCGGCTCAATGCATCGGCCACCATGTTGGCCTTCCGTGGATGGTATAGGATCTCACAATCATAATCCTTCAGCACATCCAACCATCTCATATGTCTCATGTTGTGGTTTTACGGATCCATCAAATACTTTAGACTCTTGTGATCGGTATAAATAGTGACCGCACCCCATATAGATAGTGCCTCCATATCTTGAGGGCAAACACCACCGCCCCCAGCTCCAGTTCATGTGTGGGGTAGTTCACCTCGTGCGGCTTCAACTGCCTCGAGGCATAAGCAATCACTTGTCCCCTCTACATCAATACCGCACCTAACCCTGAAATCAATGCATCACAGTACACCGCTAAATCATACAATCCCTTAGGTAGCACTAGAAATGGAGCCTCACGTAACCTCCATCTCAGGGTCTCAAAATCCAACTACTTATCCGCACCCCACCGAAAGGTCACATTCTTCTTGGTCAAGCGGGTCAATGGCACAATAATCTTGGAGTATTCTTGGATAAATCTCTGGTAATAACCCGCTAAACCCAAGAAGCTACGAATCTCTAATGCATTCCTTGGCACTTCCCACTGCATCACAGCCTCAACCTTGGCTGGATCAACCGATATACCCCCTGATTGATGACCTACCCCAAAAACTATACTTCCCACAGCCAAAAATCACATTTGCAAAACTTCACATAAAGTTTCTCTACCTTAAGGTTCTCCATTACATCCCTCAAATGCTACTCATGCTGATTCCCGGTCTTAGAATAGACCAGAATATCATCGATAACAACAATCACCAACCAATCCAACATTGGTCTACACACTCTGTTCATGAGGTCCATGAATGATGCGAAGGCATTGGTGAGCCCAAAAAACATCACCACAAACCCATAGTACCCATACCAAGTCCTGAAAGCCGTCTTCGGTATATCCTCATCCCGAATCCTTATCTGATGATACCCAAACCGAAGATCAATCTTGGAAAACCAAGACACACCCTGAAGCTAATCAAACAAATCATCGATCCTTGGCAACTGTTGGGTTATGAGCATTCTAACACTCCTAAGTGTACATGCAACCCTAAATACCTTGGATCTATGTTTTCTCTATTATACATGCAAATATGAACATCCAAGGTATTATCCTAATCTAGCATACAAAATAATGGATATAACAAGATAGAATACATACCTCTTTGATAGTGCTTGTCTTCATGAAGCTTGAGTGCTTAGTGCCCCAAGTGTGACACCTCAAATGGTTCACACAACACCATAAGCACTTGGAATAACCTAGAGAGAGATTAGAACACTTCATGAAATCGTGTAGCCCTCATACATACACATAGTGTTCGTCACGATTTCTTGAGCCATGGGTTTCTTTTATATGGTGGCTATTAGGGTTACACCATGTAACTCATGACTTTACCCATTCCTTATGCTCCATGGATTTTAACCTCCATGGAGTATCCATGGGTCACCCCATGGACTTAGTCCAACATAAGGAATCTTGGATCACAAGCCCACATATATAAGAATGAATGATTTACACAATCAACCCATATATTTAATTAGTCTTCTTTTGATCACTTAATTAATTCTAGATTAATTCTTGATCAATACTAATTAAATAATCTCATTATTCTTATTATTAATATACTAGAACTTATAATATATTAATAACCGTAAGTGTCTTATTTCTCTCATTATAGTCTATCCAAGTGCATGATGCCATGCAACCCAAATGGACCATGCCGGGTCGGGTCAAGTCTTACCAATTATAGTTATGGACTTAGACATTAATCCAACAGTCTCCCACTTGGATAAGTCTAAAACTATTATTGCGTATGACTTCAGGAACCAACTAGCAATCGTAGCTCTCAAAAGCTTCTGTCGAACTCTGACCTTGTAGATGAACTCTGATCTTTGTCAACGACTTGTCCATTAGATAAGGGATCATATATTCCTCCATTCTAGATATCATATGGACTGAGACATGGATTATAATCATTCTCTCTGTCCATTTGTTGTTTCCCGATTTCCGATTTATGACGACTGACTAATTGAACAAATCAAATCAGTCCTGGCCCGGCCGAGCACTTCCATTTGTCATCATCAAATCATCGAGGGGCCCACAGATATCGCTTTCATCCCGAAGGTAAAAGGAATGGATAAACTTCGACTCATATGGCTTGTTCTACTACTTGTTGAATCATACACAAAGACACGTTTTATAACATCGAGTTACCAATGCGTTTTCGTGCAATCAATGTACTATCAACTCATAGTAACAACTCATATCTCTAGGTTTGAAGAATATAAGATATTATCGTCTCATGATCACTCGTGATAAAATCCATGAAGTGATTCTAATGAGCGCGGGTTGAATCCAATACTCAGAACTTATGAGCACTCATGAGTGTTGTAGCCCTTTGTCCAACAACTTAGACCTCTACAAGCCAACCCATGACAGTCTTAATTCATATCTACTTCCAACATATGACCGACTGTGGATGGTTTGAATAACTTAGTCATTCCGGAAGAATAACCTAGTTTATTCGGGAAGTCAAAACATGCAAAGTGAAACACAATAATAATTGAATCCAATATGATATCAACCCTTTGAACATAAATAAAACACCTTTTATTTATCACCATATGATTACACATTATTCATTGTATACTGTTTCAGCTATCAACTTTATTCTTGAATTTAAAACAATAGTTGTCCCATGCTCCAAGCATGTACACTATGTTTTTCTAAACACTAGTCATGTCATACACCAAGTATGCATACTATGTTTTTTCTATGATCTTTACTTTGTGAACTAGATCAATTGAACATAACTTCAATGATTCTCTTTTCACACTCCCAAATCCTTACTGCAAATGCAAGAATTCCAAATTCATGTCATTTACTGAAATCTGTTAGATTCTAAACTTATATGCATTGATCCTCTTGTAACGATTATGCACAAATTCACAAAGACTTGGCAACAATCATTACAGAGTATTCCAAAGGAGATCAAATTCCTTGGAAACATCCTTCTTGCTTTAATTTTCTTTAATCTTACACAGATTCAAATTTCTGACTTTGAAACATTTCCAGATTCATTTTGACTATCACTTCTGAACAAGAGTTGCCTCCTTACAGATTATGTCAATATGGTCCTTCCAGAATTATCACTACACTTCCAACTGTCCTTGAGCAACCAATCTTTGGTAAACCTTAGATTTTCCTCGACAATTGTTTAATCCTTTTAGTCATATCCAGTTCTAAACCTTTTCCCTTCTTAATGCCCTAGACATTTGGAAAATTTTAGAAAGGATGAATATAGCACATGTAATCGGTCCTATATCCGAAGCATATGGGACACGATTCATGATGTCTCACATAAAGACTAAACCAGTCTTTTGCTATAACATTTCCATTTCTATTTGCCAAGTTCTCATAATTCAGATTATGAAAAGGGATGCCATAATCATAATCGAATTTTAGAACGCAAATAATGGACCCATATACAGAATTTCCTTATGTTGAGCCATTCCAACATGAAATTCATATATATCCTTGACTAAATGATTAAAACCTCACGATCTAAGCTTATAGATTTGAGATGAAGTATAATTTCCTCTCCCTTAATTATAGCAAAACAACTTTTTCCCAATTGAAACCTTTTGTTTTCTATAATTAACATTGCTAGATTGCAATCTTTATCATAATTATCATGCTCCCACTAACATGATGATTATTAGCATAACACTTATGCTCCCACTAGCTTTGACATGTAATCAGAAATCAACTGGACTTCTAGAAATCAATACTTTATTGACTTTCTTCCCAAAGTTCAGATTTCTGATACTGGATTGTTTTGATAGAACTTTATCAAAAAACATACACCTTCCCTTAGATAGCTCATGGGTGTGTCAAAACAATTTTAAGAACTATGAAAAGGGATGCCGTAATCATAGTCTTGATCGTTTTGACCTTTGCCATTTCTCACAAGTCCAAGTTAGTGTGCCGGTAAACCACACACGCTCCACTAACGACTTTGAGAATGCAAATATCACAATTGCTATCTAACTAAAATCTACTTAGTGAAAGTGTTTCCTCACCATCATTTTCATGAATCAGAGAGAAACCTTATGACACTTTGATTTAATGGTGTATGAGTTGCTACCCATATGAATTTGTCAAAACCACAATCACAAGACAAGGATAATGACAAATCCAAAACCATATGGATTGAACTCAATCTTAATTTCTTGCCACCTGGCAGCTCAAGGGCCTACCATTGCTTCCAAGTTGTTGTGCAACACATTGAGAACTCTAAGAACTCATATGCAAAGCCAACTTTAACTAGAATGGGCACAGAATATGTCAACACGATAGGTTATAAACCTCAAGTCGTGTGCTAGTGAAGAACTTCAGGTTTCATTCTTGATTAGTTCTTGAGAATTTCAAGACCTTTAAGACTCCCACTGTCCTCTTGACCTATAACACTTCCTTGTCAAACATCCAAGAGATAGTGTGGATTCTAATCAAGACAAACACTTCACACAATTGGCCGAAGTTGGTCTTTGTTTTATCCAAAACATCACAACTTACCAATTTCAAATGTACAAGAGTAGAAAACTTTTACCCTTACATTTGTCAAGTGTTCTTAAACCTTCTTTAAGACATGTCACTCAAATTACAATCTTGGAGTATGACTCTAAGACTTGTATTGGAACGAAGTATGACTCATCTTCTTGATTTAACCATTTCAACAATTCAAGATCCCTTCTTCTTAGTCATAAGAATGCACTAAGACTTCCTTAGAGAACAAATTTTGATATAGTTTCTTAATCATTAAGATGATCACAAAACTGATACTAAAGTACTCTCCCATCTTTTCAGATTTGAGAAACTTTTATCCTTCTGCCTAATTTGATTCTTCTTATTCGCTCTGCCTTACATTGGAACCTTTTCCAATGTCTCAGAGTTACACTTAAGCTTGTAAGTATAATCATATTTACTGAACTCTAGTAAAATATGACGAATAGCCTTATATCTTTTGTGGTGGACTTAATCAGTGCACATGACTATGTACTCGATCCCTTAGTCCATTACTTGACTCACACATCCATGTGAATAAGTAATTAGTCTTAAGTTTCCAATACTTGAAAGTTCTCATTCATCATGCTATACAACTTGCATGATTCCAAGTTCCGGTCCAATTGAGACTTGGATGATGAGAATCTTTCCTTATTTGGTAAATTTAGACATTACCACAAATGAAAGAATCAATTTCATATTTTCACTCTTGCTATTAATGGAATCATATAAGCAACAATTTTTCCTCAAATGCCATTGTAAGGATATTTAAAATAAAATCAAAAATTTCTTTTATTTTAAAACTATGCGGAAAAACTTATCCTTACAACCCATATGAAAACTTGTTGTTATCTATTCCTAAGCAATATCTCATAACTCCTAAGAAGTAGCTCAAGAATCCGATCTTCAAACTACGCGATAGAAATCCATCTACGCGATCAGATTCAGCATATTCTTTCTTTAAGTTCCTTTACTTTTCTTTGATTCTTAAAACATTACCATGTGACCCAGTCACATCATGTATCAGGAATCTCAGAATAGAAACTTAACAGAGTTAGATAGTGGACTTTACCTGAAGTAGAGTCAAAATTATTGACTTTAACATCCTTAGGTAAATTTGGCAGCTTCGCAACTAATGACCCTTACTTTGGCAATATAAACATATGGACCCTTTGATAATGGTACACGGGACTATCACAGACTTAGCTTTTCTCTTTACCATTTGTTCAACCGAGTTGACTATGGCCAATCCCTTTCCATTGGGAAGAGAATGCTTTCCTGGATTTCCTGTGTCACCATTGTCAATGTCCATAAAGTTTCAGGAAGTTGATCTTAACAATAGATAAGATCATTAAGGGTCTTGTCATAGTCTATTTCATAGGTGTCCCAAAAGAACTCACTATGTGACTTAGAAAGTGATTGAACCACCAACTTTCTCAAGACATTGACACCCAACTCTCCCGGCTTGTCAATATATGACTACATCTCCAAGATGTGATCACACCTAGACCTTGTCTTGCCATTAGGGCTTGAGTGATCTTAAACTTTTAAAGAACTTGTGGGGTAGGGAGAATAATTTGGAGGAGGTGAAAGAAGTATGAAATCCATGGGACATCATCTTCATTTAGGAAAGCTTGTTTCAAGAGATTTGGGAAGATCATAAATGTCTAATCCAGACATGTTATGGGAGATATTCAAGATAGTTGATCTTTGAGTCCTTAATATGACACCCAATATGAAAATATAAAGGCTAGGACCCAACAAACTATTTTATAACTTAGAAGAGGTATGCCGTAATCCAAGCTATAAAACAATTTGAAGGTAGGTGAATGACGATTCACCAATCTCCACCAAGATAAACGAAATGTATTATTAGGTTTTAATTGGTTTTGAAACTCCTAGATCTTTTGAGATTCATTGAACTGTTCAATGGCATGTTTCAATCTCGAGTGTGCCCTTCAGGTTTTGTGACTGGGATGCCGAGGATCACAAAACAAGGTGTGAAGTAACCATGCAAATTACTGGGTACCCTTAAGTGTTTATCCCTCAATCGATGTGCCGGTTAACCACACACGCTCCATCGATACTATGATAAACATTAAGTTACCCTTTGCCTACCTTGTTAAATACGAGTTAGTGTGCCGATTAACCACACGCGCTCCACTAACCGACTCAAACAAAGTGCAAAGTGTAATTTCATGGATTAGCACCTTATTCACATTTTCCTAAGTAACTAAGATTGGGAATTATTAAGAGTTTAGTTACTTAGTATTTATCATTAATACTTTTAATGAAGGGAGAATTATAGTCATGTCAAACCCGTTCGGCTAACGACCCTCCACCAGTCAAGCAAGCGGTGGGTGAGAGTGGACACCCATTAAGTTGCCATTTTATAGGCAACAACCTTATACCCACCTTATAGACCGGCTTCGTGAATGAGGCGTACTAGCGGTAAGACCGACTTTACTCTTATACATATATATATTATTAACTTATAATATTATAAAGTATAAGGGTTGAATTTTAACTTTTAAAATTCTAAGGCCTAACTTGGAATTAAAGTATTCATAAGAGAAAACTTTACAAATTCCAAAACTTGAGGGCAAGTTTTGAAACTATTCAAAACTAATTAATTCCATAACTTATGTATTTAAAGTAGTTTTAATCCAAAAACTCTTCAAGTTCCATAACTTGTGGACAAATTATGGAAGACTTTAAACTAATAAAGAATTAACTTTTTCTTTATTTTATAACTTATGGAATTAATTAAGGTTACATATTTTATTTATTTATTTATTAATGAAGTGACTCTTGAACCTCCATAACTTAAGGACAAGACTCTTCATCTTTTTTGTAACCTTTGCCAACTTTATGAGTTTTATGAGTCTTTAATGTGACTCTTCATGTAACTTAAGGATAAGTTACACAAACACATTTTATACTCAACTCTTAGATTAATTTGGATTGAAAACAACTTTTTCACTCAACTTTTCTATTAATCTAAGCAACTCATAAGAACAAGATAATTCAAATCAAACTTTTTCATGTAATTAGTCTTACCTTTAAACTAATACAAAACATGAATCTATTGACAATTATCTTGAAAATGGATTAGCATGAACATTACCACATTTAAAAACAAGTTTATAAGTTCAAAACAACTTAGGGTAATGTTCCTAGTCCATTTCTAGCCAAAAACCTCGAAGATATGCTGTCTGGGGTCCAACTCGTCGAGTGCATGAACACAACTCGGCGAGTTGGATGCATTTTGCCTTGGACTCGTCGAGTCCCTTCATGGACTCGGCGAGTCAGCTGGGCTGACAGCATCAAAACTCGATTTTTCAGCTTCTATTGCAGGTATAACAAGAAAACAAGCCTAGGCTCTGATACCACTATTGGGTTATGAGCATTCTAACACTCCTAAGTGTACATGCAACCCTAAATACCTTGGATATATGTTTTCTCTATTATACATGCAAATATGAACATCCAAGGTATTATCCTAATCTAGCATACAAAATAATGGATATAACAAGATAGAATACATACCTCTTTGATAGTGCTTGTCTTCATGAAGCTTGAGTGCTTAGTGCCCCAAGTGTGACACCTCAAATGGTTCACACAACACCATAAGCACTTGGAATAACTTAGAGAGAGATTAGAACACTTCATGAAATCGTGTAGCCCTCATACATACACATAGTGTTCGTCACGATTTCTTGAGCCATGGGTTTCTTTTATATGGTGGCTATTAGGGTTACACCATGTAACTCATGACTTTACCCATTCCTTATGCTCCATGGATTTTAACCTCCATGGAGTATCCATGGGTCACCCCATGGACTTAGTCCAACATAAGGAATCTTGGATCACAAGCCCACATATATAAGAATGAATGATTTACACAATCAACCCATATATTTAATTAGTCTTCTTTTGATCACTTAATTAATTCTAGATTAATTCTTGATCAATACTAATTAAATAATCTCATTATTCTTATTATTAATATACTAGAACTTATAATATATTAATAACCGTAAGTGTCTTATTTCTCTCATTATAGTCTATCCAAGTGCATGATGCCATGCAACCCAAATGGACCATGCCGGGTCGGGTCAAGTCTTACCAATTATAGTTATGGACTTAGACATTAATCCAACAGCAACGAATAATGGTTCTTTACCATTAGTTTGTTTAGCTCCCTATAATCGATGCACATCCTATGGGATCTCTCCTTCTTTTTCACGAAAAGGATCGGTGCACCCCACGGGGAAATGCTCGGACGAATGAACCATCGGTCCAGAAGCTCCTGAAGCTGCGCATATAACTCCTGCATCTTTGGTGGTGCCAACTGATATGGTGCACTTTCTATCGGGGCGGCACTCGACACCAAGTCAATGAAAAACTCCACCTGCCTCTCCGGAGACACTTCTGGTAGCTCTTCGGAGAACACATCCCGAAAATTACGCACAACTGGCACACTGTCCACATCCATCACAGTCTCGATTCTCGTATCGGAGACATAAGCCAGAAATCTCGTGCAACCCTACTGCAAAAACCTCCTAGCCCTCGCAGCCGAACAGACGGTCGGTCCCAACGAGGCCTTCTCACCATGAATAACCAGCTCTCCCCCACTTAGGGTTCGAACCCTGACCAATTGGCGCTAATCAATCAACGCCCTGTTGGCCCCCAACCAATCCATTCCGACAATCAGTTTCTACCCTCGCAACGGTATCGGAACTAGGTTAACACGTAACCTCTCGCCCAACACATTCAAAGCATAGTCTTGATATACCCTCGCCGCACTAACGGTGCTGTCATCTGCAATCTCTACCTCGAGCGGGGAATCCAAGGTCCCCGACACATCCCCAAACTTCTTGCTAAGCGTAAGTAACACAAATGATCGACTAGCACCCAAATCAAACTAGACATGAGCAGTGATACCATTTACCAAAAAGGTCCCTATACAAACATAATTACACGTAAGTCATAAAAATAACGAGAGTAGAGGATAATAAACACGTACCAGCCACAACGTCTGGTGCGGCCCCAACCTCCTCAGTAGTCAGCTGAAGCGTGCGGCTCTTGATCGTCGGGGCATCCACCTTAACAGGGCGGCCATCAGTGATCCTCAGTGTAGAGGGCATAGGTGCCGCCACTACTCCCCCCCCCTCCCTGCAACCTCGGACAGTAGGCCTTTTTATGGCCAGTCTGGTTGCAGTGGAAATATATCAGGCCCTTCTTGGGCAATCCATGCTCACGTGGACCTACTGACCATAAGAGTGACATCCCGATATCCCAACTGTCCGACACGAGCCACTATGAAACCTCCCACACTTGGCACGTCGACCCCGGCCCTGCTGGCCCCTACCCAAAGAATCTAAGGTCTTAGGCTTCTTAGCCTGACCCCCTGCTACCTGCGCCTGCTCAGTCTTTCGCTTCGTGCGGGTATCCAACTCCATCTCCGTATCACGGGGTTTCTCCACCACCTCATTCAGTGTTTTGCACCGCGTAAACCTCACAAACTCCCAAATATCATCCCTTAGCATGGAATGATATCAGGTCCACCTCATCTCCTCATCGGTAGCATACTGTGGGATCAACAAAGCTCGTTCCTGAAACTTGGCAGTGATCTCCGCCACAGTCTTGGTGATCTGCTGCAACTCATGAAACTCCCTCACTAGTCGTTGCACCTTAATAGGTGGTGCAAACTCTGAATCAAACCGCCGAACAAACTCGACACATGTCATCTCAGTCACTTTGGTTGGCCCCACCTGGCTAGTAACCTCGCCCACCAATCTCGTGCCCTATCTCTCAACATACAAGAAGTAAACCTAACCTTCTCCACATCCGGACAAGAACTCGTGCGCTGGGCGTTCTCGATGTCCGCTACCTAGTGTCGACTGATAATGGGGTACCTAACCCCTAAGAACTCCAGCGCTCACACGCCTTGAACTCCCAGAACGAGGGAGTTTGAGTCCCAACCTAACTCGTCACCATCTCAGTCCTGAAGGATCTGATTCTCTCCTCTATAATCTCCATAATGCCCACCTTGACCGTACCAAAAATGACTAGGTTGGCATCAAGAATGCCCCGGGTGACCTTGGTTGTAATAAGATCGCGCAGCCTCTCATCAATTACCTCAGTAGTGTCTCCTGATCCTGATCCTCCTGCTCCAAATCGTGTTATCACCATGCCAAACTGAAATATCACAAATTACAATGATTAGGGTTTCCATATAAGGGATCTCCCCAACACCGGTCCTCCTTGAAGCCGTTAGATCTAATAGTGGTTCGAGTATAGGTCTTGTGCTTCCAGTAGTATGGGCCAAATACTACCTTCCACACTTACTTGTACCTTTCCCCACTGCTTTACCTGATAACTCTAATTCATCCCGCATCCAAACCATATCCCACGACTACCGTACATATCAATCTCAGGTTGTCCTAAGATTTACTCAATTCATATCAATCAACCCAAACATAACAGGTTGCCTTTATGCATGCAAATTGTACACAGAAAAAGGATCAAATATACTTTTGAATAAAAGATTCTACCCTAGGACCACAACCAAACAAGGAACATGAAATAAGGCCAAATCAATCATTCTGAGGCTATAAGCTCCTAACCGTATAGAACCTTAAAACCATACACATAGCAAATTCCATCTCATCAACAAGGCTCAAATATCAGTATAACATGGCTAACATATTGGAAAACTACTTACTTGGCTCGTTTGATCACGTGTGTTGTAGTCTCAACTTTTCATTTCCTTTTGAAAACCCATTTATGTTACTTTTGAAAACAATTTTACCATTTCCTTAGTTTGAGTTCTGACACACTCGAGAGTGTGCTCGAATCCCACAAACCAAGGCTCTGATACCACCTTGTAACGACTCAAATTTAGAAAGAAAATTTTCATTTTTAATTAGTCAAACACATTTGCATAACCATGAAATCCAAACACAATTGTTTTCAAAACCACGTTCAATACAGTTTTATTTAGAAAATCAGAGTATCCCCAAATAGTATCAATGGAAGAGAGATAGAGTGCACGCCGTGCCATCACGCCTTGCCCTTTCCCTTGGGCTCAGATGTACCTGAAACAAAACAATAGCTTGTAAGCGAAATGCTTAGTGAGTTCCCCAGAGCATACCACACACAATACATATACACATATCCTTCTAGCTAATTAAAGCTACACACATATCATATAAGCCATGCATACATAAAACCTATAAGAATTTCATGGGCTATCCTACATGGTCTTTACATAGGACTACCATGGGATACCCCACATGGTCTTGCATCTAATTCCATGGGCTACCCCACATGGTCTTTACCTAGGACTACCATGGGATACCCCACCTGATCTTACATATAATGCCATAGGCTACGCCATATGGTCTTTACCTAGGATTGCCATGGGCTACCCCACATGGTCTTACATCCAATTCCATGGGCTACCCCACATGGTCTTTACCTAGGAATGCCATGGGCTACCCCACATGGTCTTACATCCAATGCCACGGGCTCCCCCTCGGTCTTCCATGCAAAACACACGATCACATATCATATCAAATCACAGAATGACTAATACATAAATCATAATCACATAATGGGCCGACCTTGGTGCCTTAGACCCATGGGTATGGTGTGAAGACTCACCTCTGTCTACTAAATACAAAAGATACTCTCCTAACAGTCTGTAACCTCCCGAGCTGAATAATAATATTAATCACTGTTAGGATTTTAATTAATCAAAGGAAAACCAAACTCCAAACACTTCAATGTGGCCCAATTATCCTTCCCTTGTTAATGGTCACTAATGTCTAACTCCAAGATCATTAATGTGCCGCTTGGCCCAATAAGGCCCAATCAATATGTCCATGGCCCATAACATATGAAATGACTTGCAATTCCCAGAATATAACCATATCCAATAACCAAATGAGGCCTAAGTGCTCAAAATCCCAAAATAGATTTGGGCCCAACTGTGATGCGTACGCTCGGCGTACCATCCTGGTACGCACAACGTACTAGGGTCTAGGGACTACGCTTGGCATACACCGTGTTACGCCCAGTGTACTATCTGATTAAGCACTTTCTCCATTAAGTGATTAATGCTTGATTCCTTTACGTCCAAAACCCATATCTAAGTCTGTTAAGACGTCCTACGGCTTAAAGTTGGCAACTTTATGCCTTTGCATGGCTTATAAACACCCAACACCTCCATTAAGACCTTTTCAAGGTCTTTAACCCATGCATGAGGCCAATACTTCCACCAAGACTCCATTTTTATACTACTAGAGGACCAAGGGACCTCAAATCTATCATTCCCATCTTCTGGAGTTGTTTAACTCACAAATGGAGGTCCAAAATCAACCAAAAGGGACAAGGTAGAAAGCCCTAGCTAGATCTATAGTTTTAAGTGGAAAGATCCAAGTTTTTTTTTCCTCCATAGGCTTTGCAAAATTACTAAGATGCAGATTCTTGAAGCACCAACTCGTCCCAAGCTTGCTTGACCACTTCTTCTTAGAATGAACACTAAAAAGGACCACAATGCACTCTTAAGGCTTAAAAGCACTCACAAAGGCTATTAGGGATTCTAGGAACGTTTGAGGGTGAAGAGAGCTGATGAGGGTGAGGCTCAAGTGGTTTAAGTGCATTTAAATAGGTCACAAATCCGAAATTTAGGGTTTGCATCCTCGGCACGTAGGCCTGGCATACTTCTGTTATACCTAACTCCTCCACAACCATCCATAGCTAGTTCACTAAGTGTACACTTATTTATGCCCTGCGTACTTAAAGGGCCAAATACAAAAAATGTGAATTCTTGAGGGTTCAAGTCGTACTTGATTTAGGGCATTACATTTCCAATTTGGACCTTGGACCAAGAGTTGACTAGGGTTGAACATTCATTATTTCGGGCCTCTTTGGATATTGGGCCTTCTTGGGATAGGTCCATGATGGATTTGGGGCACATTAGGCCTTGTGGTGTCATCTTGGGTTTGGGCTATTATTTGGGCTTCCGGTTTGTTGGACCAGTTGAGGATGTAGGTTTCGATTGGGAATGAGTTTTTTGGCTTTATGGTAAGGCCCATGTAAAGGTTAGGCTCAATTTCGAAAATTGGGCCATTAGTGGACCTTTATGGATCTAGATTTTTGGTTCATGTTGGGTCAGGGGTAAAATGGTCATTTTACCTCAAGTATGGATTATGGATTATGGAATGGAACCGAATTGCTAATTGGGTGTGTTGATTGGTATTGATAGCTCGGAAAGCCAGCTCGGCAGCAGATAGGGATTTCTTTAGGGGAGCTTCTACATTATATGTGAGTTTTCCTCACTTTACTAACAAGATCGAAGGCACCAATGTCAGCCCTTTGGATTGTTATCTCGATTATCTTATGATTGAGTATTTTAGTGATTTGTTAGATTGATATCCTAGTAGATAGGATGTTTTTATGCTTAGGGATTAGTTAAATCTGCATGTTATATGTTCTCAAGTAGCTTGTGTGGATGTAGTATAATTGGGTTAACATTGTATTGTTTTGTGCTACTAGTCAACAAACCCGATAATGTTTATATCGCTACATTATATGTATGCTTCTCTATTATATGCCAACATGGATTGTGTGTGTGTGTGGTTGGGTTAAGGCAGGCCTCCTTTATGTTGAATGCTTACATACCCAGGCCAGTCTGGATAGACTGAAGGCCCATCGGGTGTAACAGTCAGGTCGAAGGCCCAAAGAACTATCTAGAGAGGCTGAAGGCCCAACGAGACGGACCAGACATGATGAAGGTTCTGAGAGTGGCCCAAACAGGTTGTAGGCGCGGTGAGGTGGTCCAGACATGTTGAAGGCTCTAAGAGTGGTCCCGATAGGCTGAAAGCCGGGTGAGACGGTCCAGTCATGCTGAAGACTCTATATGCATGTTGTTATTTGTATAGTTGCTACTGTTTGTGTTTTGGTACTTTGGGGAACTCACTAAGCTTTATGCGTACAGTTTCGGTTTATTGTTTCAGGTGCTTCAGATGTTTTGGCAAGGCGAAGGTGTGACCGTACACATCCCCGCGTTTTGGACTTATGATTTCTTGAAAACTCTGATAACGTGAATGTTTTGAAAACTATGTGTAAATGATTCCGATTTTAAATAAATATATGGAAACAATAGTTTTGTAAACACTTGTATAGAAAAAGGATTGTTTTGGAAAGTTTAAATTTATTGAAATTTTATGGACGTTACAAGTTGGTATCAAAGCCTTGGTTTGAGTGAATTGGAGGAACACTTGTGTGAATCTAGTCTCAAATTAAGGAAAAAGGGTTTTCAAAACAAATTTTCAAATGGTTTTCAAAATAATCAAAGAGGATGTGATGTGTACGATCAGCCAGAGCTAGTAAGTAGAACGCAAATTACCACATAGTTATTTGAGCTTATGATATGTTAGAACAACATGCTAGAAATAGGTTAGGGATCTTCATGAATTGCATGGGGAATTGTCTGATTATGTGATGCCTTAGTTCCCATAGAGTTTTCTTTTTTGGATGATTTGTGACTCTTTCAAGTGTGAACTGGCTATTGATTGGATATGCTAAGTCACATGCCGCATGGTTTCATGGATCTTAGGCTGAGAGGTTTAATGGATCTTAGGCTAAGAGGTTTTAGCCTAAGATTGTTTAAACAATGGAGTATTTGATTGTAATCATGCAATAGTCATCTAGAACCACTAGCCAGTCACGTTGTTGGAGGATGGTCAGTATCTTACTCTGAGTGGGCGTAGTGTATAGCGAGTCAACACAAGGAATGATTAGCCACTCTTGGAGGAGTGAGAGCTGGACGAAGGTGCAACCGAGATGTTGAGATTGGGAGATCGGGGTTTCGGAAGAGGATCTGCTTTATTTTATTGTATTTAGCACCAATTGGCTCCTCTGCATGAATCTTGCTTGCTTTGTGGTTTTTGGAACTTATGAGATATATGGGTTGGCCATTAAGTGAATATGTCAAGTCACATGTGAAAAAGGTTGGATAATCTCATAGGGATGGAGTTGAACGTATTGCGTAGCTCTAGTAGGAGTCAAACCATTGTTGGGATGAGTCTGTTACTCAAAGGATTATCTAATCGTTGTCGCATCTGATTGTGTTCAGAAGAGGGCTAACTGACATTGTAAGGAGTTCTTCAGCAGGTGATGACAGAAGGGTGTGGGATCCTAGGATAGCCTAGGAAGTATGTTAGTGCGGTTGTTTCGCGGCTGAGCAGGTTTCGGGAGTATTTATGACTAGGACTTAGAGGACCCGAGATAACTCTTGAGGAACGGATGGATAGGTGTGGAAGGTAGTATTTAGCCCATACTACCGAAAGCACAATCCATACTTGAATCAAGGAAGATCTCGGGGATTCTAAGGGCTAGTCAGGGAAGGTAGCATGGTTGGATACCATGGTTCGCAGTAGTGGTTCTGTTCCTTTCAACCTTTTGGTTGTGGCTTCTCAGTCATGGGGATGTGCCTGGTATGTGAGCCCAATGGCATCTTGGATTTTGGGATGTGTGGTGCATACCTAGTGGGTTTTTGTTTAAGGCCTTAGGGGTTTTGCTCGAGGTCGAGAATGGGAGTCGCATGACTCATGAATAGACCGATGATTATGACCAGCTTGAGTTTTGCAACTGGAAGTAGGATGGTTGATTGAATGATTGGAATTACGTTATATGTGGAAAAGGTTGTACCCTTTCATTTTTCCATTTGAAGGAGTAAGCAGGCTTATGACCCCAGGGTCAGATTATATCTCCAGCTCGGGGTTAGTTGACCGCAGCAGTTGGCAACAATATTCCATCGTTGGTGAGCGCAAGTGTATTGATGTGACATGAGTATCTTGTGAGGCAAGTAAGAGACCCTAATCTCGGGAGACAAGAAAGTTTGGCATCAGATTGTCATTAGGAATGCAAGTAGGGAAGGGAATCATGTTGATCAGTTCATGTCACCTGGGATCAAAGGGGAGCCTTCCGGCGTACTCTCAGGTTGGTCAGGGTTACTCAGGAGGAGGAGGTCATGATTTCTTCAGATGCTTTAAGGTTATGTCATCCCCTGTATTCTTCGGGGTTGTATTAGGAATTGTATTGTGTTGGAATTTTGATGGATTAGGTAAGTTATATCCTAGGTTGACTTTCTGCTGTTTTTTTGGGTTATGTCATTCTGCACGACGGAAGTCTTCTGCTGAAATTCAGGTTTCTCTTGGGTTCCGATTGATCTGTAGCTGGAGGATCATTTTGCATATGTTATTCATTCCATGGTCAGGAATGATCGTGGCTGGTTGAGCCAGTTTAAGTTGTGATTTGATTTCTAATCAATGGGTGGTAGTTAGAACCCTAAGTGGGGGAGAATTGGGAATTCTCGGATTGAGTTTCAGGCATTGAAGGTTTTGTTAGTTGCTGTTCAGACTACTGTTTTCAGATTTGTTGGGAAGATATTGATCGGTGAACCTCTCCAAAAGCGGGTATGTTCAACTCCAGGTGGGTTTGTGATTCTCTGGTTTAGGTGTCATGATGTCCTTCAACCATTGGTCATTGAGTTCGTCTTTCAGCTGGAATTCCTCAAAGGATTCAAGAGGCGATACTCAAGAGCAAGGAATGTGTCACACACCCTCCAGTGCAATGTGTTTATCTTTCCCTTGGTCCTTGGGTAAGTTCGCCCTCAGTGGTAGAGTGGAATTTCTTAATCATAACAGACTCCGTTTTGGAAACCTTTGAGATCTCCTTGGAAGTCTTCTAGGTCAAGTTTCATGTGAGTAGGATACGTACAGTCTCGATCAAGTATGGGATCTTGTTTCAATTGGTAATGTGGATGTATTTTATTATTGATGGAGGTGGTGTGTTGCTTTATCTCGGGAAATCTTTCCTTTTGGATGAGGTTTGGGTTTCCCTAAGAATGTGCATGGTTTTGTTGGTTTATAGCCTTCGAATTGGGTCAAGAGTTCGACCATTATCCTATCCTCGGGTTGGGTGCGACCATGGGCTCATAAGGTTTTGCTTGGGAGACAATTTGTTCTATAAGTAAATCGTACCTGGTAGGGTTGCAGCATTGTGGTGCACATTCAATATTGTGTGGGATGGTGATTAGGTCCCCTGAAGGAAGTGAAAAGAGAAGAGTAACTTTAGGACCCATAAGGTTGGGAAAACAATGTAATACGGACAAGGTCGGTATGAGATCAGGAGCATTCCAGTCATGGGTTGTGGGCCAATTGGTCAGGATTATGCATTTAATCAATTTGTGATACTCCTAGTAGTAACGCGTTGATGGGGATCAGAGAACCCATAAATCGGTTGGTTTGGATAGGAATGGTCAAGGGCCATTGAGAGTGCCAGTCAGGTATCATAATGAATCTGTGGAATGTTTGCTCCATATTTCTATTTGTTCGTAAGTTGTTGTTAAGGTTTGGATGAAATGCGGAAGTTCTTGGTTTGATCATATTCTTTTGTCATTTCGGAGGTTGGTAATGGCATGGCAGAGAGTCAAAGGTGATACGAAGGTTTTGGTGTATCATATGGATTCAGATTGGGAGAGGTTCGCTATCAACCTATTTGAGGATCTTTTCTGCATGATTTGTGGTATCTTCAGTCAGAAACTTGCGGTGGATTCATGGATGGCCATATAGTGGAAACTTGCATTGGGAATCGCAAGTGTATCCATGTGAGGCATGCATTTTGGAGTTCACTGAGGTAAGTAGGGGAATCTTTTGGTTTGTTGTGCGAGTGGTGAGTTTTAGGAAAAAGGTGTGACGTCATCGATGGTGAAATCAAGGGTTGTTGGGTTAGAATGTACCTGTCTTTTAGGTTCTGGGAACCGGGTTATATCTTTCTCCTGATTACCTATGGCGACACATGGTATTTGGGTGGGTTGAGGTGCTCTTGCTCTATGCAGTAGGCCATGATACCTGGTGCGGTTTGACTGTAAATTGTAGGCACGGAGGCTCAATGGGAGCGGTAGGGTTGAGGCGAGCCTGGTTTGTGCTGAAGGCCAACTTACCCAGGGTGGCTTGGATAGACTGAAGGCCCATCAGGGCGCACCAGTCAGGACAAAGGCCTGAAAAACGGTCCAGACAGGCTAAAGGCCCAGCAAGGTGCACTAGACATGCTAATGGTTTTGAGAGCGGCCCAGACAAACTGAAGGCCCGGTGAGGCAGTCCAGACATGTTGAAGGCTCTGAGAGTGGTCCAGATAGGCTGAAGGCACGGTGAGGTGGTGCAGTCATGCTGAAGAATTTATATACATGTTGTTATTTGTATATGTGATGTTGTTTATCTGTTGGTACTATGGGGGAGCTCACCATGCTTTGTGCTTATGGTTTCAAGTTATTGTTTCAGGTGCTTTAGATGTTTTGGCAAGGTGAAGGTGTGATTGTACACATCCTCGCGTTTTGGACTTATGGTTTCTGGGAAACACTGATATTGTGCATGTTTTGAAAATTATGTGTAATTTATTCCGGTTTTAAATAAATGTTTTGGAAACAAAGTTTTTGTAAACACTTCTATAGAAAAAGGATTGTTTTGGAAAGTTTAAATTTTACTGATATTTTATAGATGTTACAGTTAACCCGATGGTTTATTGGGTTCGACATATTGGTATTCCAGCCGAGGCTGATCGGACCAGTCATTGGTGTTTGTGGTTATGGGCTAGTAGTGATGTGTATATTCGTTTGGGAGATTAAAGGAAGAATTGCTAGTCGGCACAAGTAGGTTCGTCTCCCAGTTGTCTCTCATTGTTCATCATATCCTTGGAAAATTTTCCATTAGAATTAGCTATCTCTAGAAGAATTATCGAATCTCTTTTGGTCCGGTAAAGAGTTTTCGGTAGTAGAGTATGATTTGTGGTTCTGTTTTCTGGTAGGAACCTCAGCTTCCCAGGGTTGACTAGTCCATTTAGGGAATAAAGGGAAGGGAATTAGTGATGGTTAGTACGGGCGGTCTGTCGGGGAGTCAGACCGAATTCATATTTCCTGATTGCAAATTTCAGGTGAGGTATGGTTGAGTGGCTGCGTATGATTATGGATTTATTTTCTTCGGGTCGGAATTTTCTGCGGAGTTAGTCTCCTTAGAAGATCGTCATACGTCATGGTTGTGAATGTGCCCCTCAGGATTTCGAGTTGCTGGGGTTGGTAAGGAATGATTTTGAGGATGAAATCGAATTGAAGTGGGGGAGTATTGTAACACTCGGTTTCGGATTTTCTTCTTTATTCAGGACTGCGGCCTAATATTCAATGGTCATGAGGCTTAGGGCCTTGCGAATGGAACAATTTGTAACATTTCGGATGTGGGTATCATGGTATAAGTGATCCAAGTGTTCGATTGTGTCTTCGGAGGTGTAACATCCAAAAATTCATGACCAAATTTTTTTTCATTTTTAATATAACTAAAATACATTGTAACTTGGTTCATACATTTAAAATCCTTTCAAAGAAAACATTTATCAGAGTTCATTCCCATAAATCACATATTGCGGAAAACATAGGTGTATACGCTACGATTGTCCCAAGCTGCCTTATTTGAAAAATGGAGGTACCTAAAACCAAAACTGAAAACCGTAAGCATGAAGCTTAGTGAGTTCCCCAAATACCAGATACCATACATATCAACTAAACCATACATGTCATACATAACCGTGAGCCATACATATATTATAATCAATAAAGGTGTTATGTACCACACATACTCTTGCCATTATGCCACGGGCTGCCTTGTGGTCTTTCTTGCCAAGCTGGGGGCCACCCCCTGGGTCTTACAAACAAGTGCCAAGAGACAACTCTTGGTCTTCCATGCAAGCATCATAAAGACAACTAGCATACATACTACTCAACTAAGCCAATTAGCATGCAGTGTGCCAAGAGCTACCTCCTGGTCTTTCGCACATAATACCTAGGACTAACCCCCAGGTCTTCCTACATTACATAAATCAAAAAGGCCGACATTGGTGCCTTCGATCCATACAAACAGTAAGAAGAATCACCTCGATTCCAGAAGCTTCCTAGAAGAATCTCTAGCTGCTACCCTACTGACATCCTGAGCTATCAATACCAAAACCAGATAAAATCTTAGTTAATAGGCCAAAACCCTCAAGTTTGGCCCAAGGTCAAACTCGTTCAAAAGTCAACGGTCAATGGAAGTCAAAGTCAACAAGTTAAAATTCAGGTTGAGTACGCCCACCGTACTCAGCTCGAACGCATGGAGTACTTACCAACCAGAATCGGGACCCCATACTAGTACATGCAGCATACTCGAAGGTACGCCTGACGTACCCGGCCAAATGGCACGTTTCCATTAAGTGCTTAATCTCTTAAGTTTTTTCATTCAACATCAGATCTAGTCCCACAACATCATTCTAAGTCATAAAGTTTCCACCTTTATGACTTTCCAT
The DNA here is from genome assembly GCF_052625555.1 of Lactuca saligna. NCBI lineage: Eukaryota > Viridiplantae > Streptophyta > Magnoliopsida > Asterales > Asteraceae > Lactuca > Lactuca saligna. Next base: position 211,755,897 of record NC_136419.1, read on the forward strand.
GTCTAGAAAAGGTCCAAAAGCAAAAACCTTAACTTATTAATCCATTAAGACATCATGACACTTTCATGAAGTTATAGAAGGATCAATATTGCATTTTTATGGATCCTAAAAGCTCCATAATGGATAAAGTTTCCAACTTTATCCATTAGAATGGTCCAAACCACCAAGATCTAGCCTTTAAGCATCAAATGGGACCAAAAGTTTATCTTTTTCAACTTAATCCATTAAGTCCAAGTCTCCAACCTTCAGATCTAAATCACAACGATGTTTAGATGGATAAAGTTTCCAACTTTATCTAAAACAAGATCACAAACTTTCAAGATCTAAACTTTATGCACTAAAATGACCAAAAGCTCATAACATCCAAAACTAGCTAGATCTAACAAATGCATCATCATGATTCAAACTTTATACCTCTAGAAGATAGATCAAGATGAACAAAGTCCAGATCTACAAGCTCCAATGCAACCAACACTTCTACAAGAAGTTCCTTCTTCTCCAAGGTGCACCATGCATACTCCAAAGCACTCAAAAACACCATCTTTTAGCTCAAAAGGCTCATTTAAGGTTAGGGTTTCATGAAAGGGGTAGTGGAGGGGTGGAGGCTAAAAATGGAGTGGGTTTGGGGGAGTTAAGGAGCTTAACTAGGGCTTAAACCACGAAAATAGGGTTTGGGCATTGATTGCAGACGCCGAACATACTCCTGGTATGCCTAGCGTACTCAGGATTCCATTAGTACGCCCAACGTACACCTTTTTGTACCCCTGACATAGTCAGCTTGGCCCAAGGCCACCCAAACTTCCAACATTTGTATATTCTTCATTCTAACTCCGTTTTCGACGTTCTTTATATCCACATAAAGGTATTGAGGAGCTCTACAGGCCACACCACAATCTTACAACACTTCCACAATACCTACTAACTAGTAAATGATACGTACCATCCTACAGTCTTACAACACTTCTACACCACCTGCTAACTAGTGAATGCTACGGGCCACCCACAGTCTTACACCACTTCTACACTACCTGCTAACTAGTGAATGTTATGGGCCACCCCACAGTCTTACAACACTTTTACGCCATCTAGTGAGTAACGCTACGGGCCACCCCGCAGTCTTACCACATTCTCCATGCTATCTAGCTGTTGGTGAATGCTACGACTATCATGCAGTTTTACAACACCTTCCATGCTATCTGGTTACTGGTGAATGCTACGACTATCCCGCAGTCTTACATAACTTCCCACACTAACTCAACCATTGACCATGGTCTTACCGCTGATTACCAATCCGAATACACCCAAAGTCGAGCACATACACAATCTAACATCCCATGCTAAGCTCATGTCCTGACTGGGATCCTCAACCTGGTTTCCCGTTTGCTACACATCAATCAGATGTGGTCCCAAAGTCAGAAAGTTTCCCGAACTCCCAAGTCACATTATCCCCCATACAGGTAGCCACTTGGGCCAACTTTCCTTTCCCGATGGGGATATGAGCTCATCATAATTTCACGCTTGCTTATGTCCTGGGTACCTGAACGGTTCTCCCCCAGTTTGATCTGACTAAGTCTCCATTGCATACGAGACATGGAAGGATTTCCAATCCTTCCTACCTTCCAATGATCAATCTACTGACAACCAACGCTTACTAATGTGGGGGTAGGGGTTGTACAATCCCTATTGAAGTGTCTAGTCTTGCCACACTTGTTGCAGCCCGATACCCCAGCCCTGTATACTCCCTCGCGTGGCTTGCCACATTTTCCATAGCGGCTTCGGCCCTGATGGGCCTTCGACCTAGTGTCGGATCCCTTGGGTTTCTTCCCCAAAACCCTTGTAACCTGCTCCATCTCTGACTTCCTCTTCCAAAGGTGCTCTAAATCGATCTCCCTCTCCCTCGACATGGCAATCATGGAATCCAGGGTCGGGCATGCTGAGTAGCTGGCATGCTCCCGAATATCAGCTCTCAACATGTCATGATAGTGGGTCTTTCGCATCTCCTCATCTCCTGCATAGCGAGGCTCCAATAAGGCCCTCTCCTGAAACTTGGCGGTAATCTCCGCCACCATCTTGGTAGTCTGTCTCATGTTGAGAAACACTGCTGAAGCTCCACAGCCTATGCAAACTCATCCCTAAACTTGGTCACAAATTCAGACCAGGTCATAGCCTTAATAGCTGAGGCTCCCAAAGAATCACCAACTGACTGCCACAAATCCCTGGATTTGTCTCTCAAACAACCTGCATCATACCAGACCTTCGACCCCTCAGGGTAGAAGCTCGTCAACTGGGCAGACTCCGTGTTTGTAATCCATTTCCTGGCAGAAATGGGTTCCTTCTCCCCGTGAAAGTCTGACACACCACACCCACTGAAGTCCTTGAAGGACAGTGTGCGCTATCCTTACTGGTTGGATACCATGTCGCTCTTGAACACCCTGAGGTTATCCTCCATTAACTCGATAATCCCCTCCTTGATTGACCCAAAAATCACAGAGGTTGCCTTAAGGATGCCTCTCGTGATCTCTGACGTGATGAACTCGTGCAGTCTCTCATCAACTGGTTTGGATCCCAAACTTGAACCTGATCCTCATCATGATCATGATGTTGATCCTCCTGCTCCGTGAAGCGTAATCATCACCATTCTGAAACAAAACACATAATCAGCACGGTCATACATAACCTCGAGAGGTCTCATATATTCTACAAGTTTCTTGGTTTTATCTTAGGCCTCCTTGACTCGAGTACAGATCCTATGCTTTCAGTAGTATGGGCCCATAGTACCTTCAACATCTATCCGTACATTCCTCAAGGATTACCTTGACTTTACCAAGTCTCTTCTACTACTACTGTTTACTGTTCTAATCTCATCCTAGGCTTACCTTAGGGTAACACTCCAACCTACTCTCTGCCATTAGTTGTCTAAGAAGTTCCAGCCACCTTCACCTAACTAGCTTGCGAATACAATTACATTCACTAAGACCAGATAATTCTTCGAATGAGAGGTCCTACCCTACAACGGTTGGACTTAAATAAGAGCTAAGAAATAGGGCAAGACCTAACCTTCTGAAATTATTTAGTCCTCATAATATGTAATGTAATGTATTTATTTACTAGTTAACTAAAGATAGCTAGAACTCATAATAGCACAAAGCAAGCAACATTTGGGCGTTGAGTAATCCCAAACCAAGCATACCCTATCCAGACCATCATATCACTGACTAATCAGTACTATCATACAGCTCAATAAGCACATACAAAAGGCATATCAGGCGTCTTCCTAGATCCTTAGCCTTATTCTAGCATGCAGTTCTCATACATGTACAATAGGCATAAAAGGCATCCTTTCTATATACTTAGTCCTAATCTAGCATGCAATTCTCATAATCATATCATAACATAACATAAATGTATGGGTATCTTGGGGAAAACTTACTTGAGCTCAGCCGGTCACGCACACCAGACATCTTGTTCTTTCTCAAAACTTTTTTACTTTAACATTTTGAAAAACCATTTTCTTGTGAAAAGTATTTCAAACCCTCGATTTGAGTCTAGACACTCGCGGTGGTGTGTCCGAATCCCTCAAACCAAGGCTTTGATACCAACTTGTAACATCCCAAAAATCATGACCAATTTTTTTTAATTATAAATTGTTTACTAAAAAACATCATCGATATCATACCAAACCATAATCCTATAAGTCAAATATCATAAAAATGTCATGGAATAATAATAATGTCAGAGTAAAATCCCAAGAACATCATAGTGCGGAAATCATGTGTGCGATATGATGCTACCGTGTCAGCTCGTTTCCCTTAGAAGAGGGAGTACCTAAAACCAAAACTGAAAACCGTAAGTACAAAGATTAGTGCGTTCCCCCATCATACCACATATATAACACATACTTCCAGGCATATCCGGGTGCCTGACCTACCCTGCTGAGCATACCGGGGTGCCTAACCTACCCCTGTCAGACATATCGGGGTGTCCGACCTACCCCTTCAATTTATCTCAACCGGTTACGGTGACTATTTCACCCCTATTACTACCACATAAAATCATAATATAATCATACTGTCAGAGATACCGAGGTGCACGACCTACCCCTTGGTCCTATCAACCAGTCTTGGGAATTATTCCCCTACTAACACATAACATCATATTAGGCTAGCACAAAAGCATAACAAATAACCAGATACCAGACAATTATCACAAAGACAATTATCTCTAATATAACTCTTACTAGTGGGTCGGCCTTGGTGCCTTCGACCCACTTCTACAGGTAACTCACCTCAATGTCGTGAAGTGTCTGAACTGCCCTTGTTGCCGAGGTCAACTCCTTTCAATTCATACACACAATAATATTCCTTAGTTACCATTTCATACTCTCAACCCTTTTCCGAGGGTCAACTATGGTCAAAGTCAAAGTCAAGGTCAACACCTTGGTCAAAGTCAACACTGGGTCAAAGTCAACATCTGGTTGACTCAACTCGCCGAGTTAACCCACCAACTCACCGAGTTCCATAATCCTTAGCACACTAAGAACTTCGACCCCACTCACCGAGTCTTTCAAGAACTCACCGAGTTCTCCTTCATACACAATTGGGACTTTCTACAACTGACCTGCCGAGTCCATCCTTGAACTCGTCGAGTCCTTCATCATGCAAGATGGCCCATCTAGTCATGGACTCACCGAGTTCCCTATGAACTCATTGAGTTCCTCTTGATGTAGTTGGACATAGTCATGAACTCTTCAAGTTCTGTTCTTGAACTCGTTGAGTTCCATGATCTTCAGGTCCACAATGAACCCAACTGGCTGAGTGTTCTACCAACTCTACACATTGTCCATTATCACAAGATGTGTGGGGGAAATTACAACCCGACTCGCCGAGTTGTATGAACGACTCATTAAGTCCCTCTATGTCCAAAATTATTCAGTCGATTTTAGTTGGTCTTAATACATCCAAACATAGATCTGATCTCCTAGGGTCCATATTACACGTAAAGTTACAAACTTGACGTTCATGCATGCGGTATTTGGCTCAAATGGTCCTAAAAACAGGTTTATATGATGCATGGGACTCTTATAGCAATAAAGTTGCCACCTTTATGCCATGAGAACCCTCCAAGGTTCAAGATCTAAAGTCAACACTCTACATTACACTCTAAACTCGAAAGTGACTTAGAAATGCCCCAAAAATGACAAGATTCAAGCCCTAAAGAAGATCTAACTAATGGGAAGTCAAGGTTGAAGCTTTTTACCTCAACCATGATGGAAATGCAACCAAGACTCTGGATCTACTGCCTTCGTCTTGAACCTTTGAGCCTTTCCTTCCTTCTCTAAGCTTCAAATCACAAAAATGTCACCAAAATAGCTCAAGAACACTCAAAACTGATTCAGGTTTCGTGAATGGGGTCTGAGGGTGATGGAGGTTGGAGTGGAGGCCATTTAATGTGTTTAAATAGGGTGTAAACCCCTAAATTTAGGGTTTCACCCAGACAGGCCTACTCGTCGAGTCGGGGCTTCCGCCTCGGTGAGTAGACAGTTTCACCTGCGTCCAAAACTCGCATTTACTCGACGAGTTAGGCCTCCAAGTCGTCGAGTCCCAGAGTAAAATGAAAATTCTTAAATTAAAAGTGTGTACTAGGAACTGGAAATTACAAATCGGCTTAGAAAGAGAACGAAACATTCCCTTATAAGGGGTGTAGAGGCCTTCCTAGTCACAACGCGTTTGAAAGTCGTGAGGGCAACAGATCCCATAAGAACTCTGTAGTTAAGCGTGCCTGGGCGAGAGAAATCCAGGGATGGGGAACCCCCTAGGGGGTGTTACAAATGGTATTTGAGCTAGGGCATGAGTTGATGTGTTCGACGAGGACATCAAACCCTATAATGGGGGGTGAAGGTGGGTGTAACGGCACCTGATCTCACATCGACTTTAAATGAGAATGAAACATTCCCTTATAAGGGGTGTGGAGACCATCCTTGTCCCAACGTATTTTAAATCCGTGAGGCCAGTAGATCCCATAAGAACTTTGTAGTTAAGTGTGCCTGGGCGAGAGCAATCTAGGGATGAGTGACCCCCTAGGAAGTTTTCATGCCTAGAGCCCAAAGCGGACAATATTGTGATACGTTCTTGAGGGTGGTGTTACAGCTTAGTTAGTTTAGTATTTCATTTTTCAGCAACAATGACATGCTCGTATGGGAAAGAAAGCAGATTTAGCAATTGGAAGCTTGGAGATTGGAATTTGAAGAAAGAAGGATGTTGCTGGACAACTTGACCCATCGTTAGTGTTTTGGCCATATCTCATCAACCGTAACTCTGATTGACAAGATTAAAAATATTCTGAAAGCTAGAAACAACTTTGGACGACTTTCGTGTTTTGAGAAAATGTTGATTCCAAGCGAACTCAACAAGTTGGGCCTCCAACTCGACGATTTGAATAGAAGTTTCACTATTCTTGATGCTCACTTGCCGTAAACACGATTTAAATGAAAAACTCGACAATTTTTTCCCAAAACCTCATCGAGTTGGCTCTGTTTTTAGAATCTATATATAGGATCGCTTTCATTCGAAACCCTAACTAATTCTGGAAGCTTTGGACGATTTTTGGAGGCCAGAAGGGTTCTCTGAGTTGTGGTTTTCGAGAATTCAACCTAGAAGTCAATTTTGAAGAGATTAAAGGCAAACAAATGATACTTTTATCCTAATATTTTGTGATAACCATGTTTGAATCTTTATATTTCGATTTTAAGATGCTATTTGCTATAGTTAAGAACTAAAAGCTTCATACTTCTGTTTAGACTCTATGATCTTATGAATATGGTTTGATTGAGTGGCTTGGATTGATATGATTTAGTTATTTATCTTGTTAATCTAGTTAAATACCCTTATGTGTTAATGATAATTATTTTCTTTTAATACCCGACCTGTTCCAACCATTGTCAAGATTCTTAGGTTACATGAATTAAAGCTCATTTGGCCAATTTTTGAAGCAAAGAGACAAATTTTTCAAATTTCCCAAAGAAAATATTCAATTCAATGGATGGAGTGGCATTTTGTTTATTGGAAGTTTATTAAGTTGGCAGTCCAGCTCAGGACACGCACAAAAAGAAGCACTTGCGGGAGGCACCCCCTTGTTTGAGATTGCTTTTCTTTTTCATTTTTCTAACTTCTAGTAATTAGGGTAAATTAGTAATTTTAAGTTTAATGTTTGTTTTCCTAGTTATTACGTGGTTTTATTATTTTCATCTTACAGAAGTTAGGGTAAGAGTTGATCTAATAGTTAAAAGTGTGAGGGCAAATAAAGTGAGGGGTCGAGTCGTAGACGAGAAGATTAGAAGACTTTGAGCAATATGTTGAGTATGATGTTTATATTTTCGCAAAGGAGTATCGTCATCGAAGATTATAAGGAGTTGTATTACACTAATACACTCCTTGAACACCAAATCAGAACTGAATTAGAAAGAAGAGTTTTTCATATCAGAGCCAAAAACTTGGCGAGTGCATACATATTGTTAGGAATAAATCCGAGATGATGAATGTGGAATATGAAGAACAATCAAGAATCAATCACCATCATATGCAAGTAATCTGATAAAGGATTTTGTGTATATTGATTATCACATCAACGTATAGCGACGAACCCTAATATGATAAAAAGCTTACACCAAAAGCTAACATAATGATTATTTATAGGGAACAATAAATATATACCATAAATAAAAAATCTATGCCTTAAAATAAAACCAATGCCTTAGAAGAGCTCGATTAAGAACTTCTACCGTAAAGGCACTGTAAGGAATCATAAAACGATTAACCCTAAAATGGCTTCCCTAAATAACCAAATATGCCAAATCAATTTTAATATCTCAAATACTCAACAATCTCCCACTAGATGTTGAAACTAATGAAGATCATGATTTCCGATCTTGTTGGCATTTCTCCCTTTATTCCTGAGAGACAGGGGCCTCATAAACACCTTCAACTTTCCTAAGAAGATTGAGAGTAGGACGGAGCTTATATGCCAAGTGTCTGCGGATAGTGATGGTCAAAATAGCGTCATGGGCTTCAAGAAGATTGGAGAGAAAAAAATTCACATCCCTCACACAGGTTTTCAGAGTTGCTCTTTTGGATTTAAGCTCCTCGATTTCTTTGTACGCATGCTTGAGCTTGATAGATTGAGTTTTGAGTTGAGTTGTTCGGAGATCAAGTTCATCCATTATCTTTCTTTCAACAGCTAGGTCTTCTTTGAACTTGGAAAGTTGTGAAGAAATGGAATTTTGAAATGCCGTGTTGTTAGTTGCGATATATGTACGAAGATTTTCCAGATTCTCCCTTTTAGTACGAAGAAAAGTGCTCAATTTCGTAATCGCATCAGTTGCTTTTGAAGCATTCGATTCAGCTAGACTGTTGAGCTCTATTATAAAATATTTGGTTTCTGAGATTAGGTTTTTGACTTTTCCGGTCGCTTGTTGACATGAAAGAGTGGAGTCCTCAAAATCCTTGTTTGCTTTGGCTAGATTGGCTGCATGTTCTTTCACAAGAGTATCGAGCATACTCTTAATTGCGGCTCCCAAATATGCTTGACTTGAGGAGGCAATGAGAGAGTCCATTTTCTAATTGAGTTCCCCGAGATGCCTTTCAGTCACAGGGGCATCATCATCGCTTTCTCCTTAGATCGAGAATGGACTATAGTGATAAGTACCAAATTCTAGTCCTTCAGCACTGAGAGGGTCTTTGGAATCAACTTGTTGTGGTGGTGAAATGGGAGGAGTTGTAGAAGTTGTTACAAAACCCGAAGTCTTTGCCCCAACATAATATGCGTTGACATTAACAAAATGTTCGCCTGTAGTGGTAGTCGTAGTTGTAGTCGTTTTAGTGAAGATAGGGGTTTGTAGAGGAATAAAATTAGGTGGTTGACTGGAAACAGGAGGTAGGCATGGTGCAATTGTGATAGGAATAAATATGGAAGTAGGTGATGGTGGAGGGATTGGAATAGAGAAATTTACCTCTTAGTCGTTTTTGTTGACATCTTCCTCAGATTCGCTTGGATTTGCATAATCATATTCACTTTCAGATGAAATTGAGGAAGTGATGCGAACCTTAAGAACTGGCTTCTAGATTCACTTTGGTTTTGGAGTAAAGGGAGCAACCTTGAATGAATCACATTTTGTTCAAGCGCACATATATCAAGAATCAATCACCATCATATGCAAGTAATCTGATAAAGGTTTTTGTGTATATTGATTATCACATGAACGTACAGAGAAGAACCCTAATCTGGTAAAAAGCTTACACCAAAAGCTAACCTAATGATTATTTATAGGGGAACAATAAATATATACCATAAATATAAAATATATGGCTTAAAATAAAACCAATGCCTTAGAAGAGCTAGGTTAAGAACTTTTACTATAAAGGCACTGTAGGGAATCATAAAACATTTAACCCTAAAAAGGCTTCCCTAAATAACCAAATACGTCAAATCAATTTCAATATCTCAAATACTCAACAATCTCCCCCTAGAAGTTGAAATTGATGAAGATCACGATTTCCGATCTTCTTGGCATTTTCCCCCTTGTTTCGGAGGGACAGGGGCCTCATAATCACCTTCAATTATGTTCATAAGAGCGAGAGCAGGATGGAGCTTATCTTCCAAGTGTATGCGAATAGTGATGGTCTAAATAGCGTCATGGGCTTCAAGAAGATTGGAGAGCAACGAAATCACATCCCCCACATAGCTTTTCAGAACAACTCTTTCAGATTTAATCTCCTTGATTTTTGTGTTCATGTGCTTAAGCTTGACAGATTGAGTTTTGAGTTGAGTTATTCGGAGAGCAAGTTCGTCCATTATCTTTCTTTCAATAGCCACGTCTTCTTGGAACTTGTAAAGTCGTGAAGAAATGGAATTTTGAAACTTCGTGTTTTCAGATCTGATATATGTACGAACCTTTTCCAGATTCTCCCTCTCAGTGTGAAATAAAGTGCTTAATTTCGTAATTGCATCAGTTGCTTTGGAAGCATTCGATTCAGATACAGTGTTGAGCTCTATTATAAAAGACTGGGTTGCATGTTCTTTCACAAGAGTATCGAGCATACTCTTAACTGTGGCTACCGAATATGCTTGACTTGAGGAGGCAATGAGAGAGTCCGGTTTTTCATTGAGTTCCCTAATATGCCTTTAAGTTACAGGGGCATCATCATCGCTTTCTCCATGGATCGAGAATGGATTATACCGAAAAGTATCAAAGTTTTGTCCTTCAGCACTGAGAGGGTCTTTAGAATCTTCTTGAGGTGGAGGAGAAATGGGAGGAGTTGTAGAATTTGTTGCAAAACTCGAAGTCTTTGCCCCCGCATCAGATGCGTTAACATTAACAAAAGGTTAGCTTGTAGTGGTAGTCGTAGTGTTAGTGGTTTAGTGAAGATAGGGTTTTGTAAAGGAATAGAAGTAGGTGGCTGACTAGAATCAGGGGGTGGGACGGTGCAATTTTGATATGAATAGATGTGGAAGTAGGTGATGGTGGAGCGGTTGGAATAGAGAAATTTACCTCTTGGTCGTTTCGGTTGACATCTTCCTCATATTCGTTTACATTTGCATCATCAGATTCGCTTTCAGATAAAGTTGAGGAAAGGATGTGAACCTTACGAACTGGCTTCTAAACTCGCTTTGGTTTTGGAGAAGAGGGAGTAGATTTGGAAGAATCACAATTTACTCAAGCATACATATATCAAGAACAATCAAGAATCAATCACCATCATATGCAAGTAATCTGATAAAGGTTTTGTGTATATTGATTATCACATGAACGTACAGATAAGAACCCTAATCTGGTAAAAAGCTTACACCAAAAGCCAACCTAATGATTACTTATAGGGAACAATAAATATATACCGTAAATATAAAATATACGCCTTAAAATAAAACCAATGCCTTAGAAGAGCTCGATTAAGAACTTCTACCGTAAAGGCATCGTAGGGAATTATAAAATGATTAACCCTAAAAAGGCTTCCCTAAATAACCAAATATGTCAAATCAGTTTCAATATCTCAAATACTCAACAATCTCCCCCTAGATGTTGAAACTGATGAAGATGATTTCCGATCTTCTTGGCATTTCTCCCCCTAAATTATGAATCTCATCGGTACATGGGGTCTTCATAGCGAGAGAAAGAGAAATCATCTTCCAAATACGAACTCCACCTAGAATAATCACCACTCCCCCTTGAATCTTCAATAAATGCCATGGAGAGAATCAGGAAAGTTACGAAGAATTAACAACAATCTTCCAAACCCATCCGATTTGATGAAATAAATCCGTTTAGAAAATACCCAATAAAAACCGGAAAAATAACAAAAATTAATTTTGTATTTTCCGATATTTAAATATTGGACAAAAAGTATGGAGTAAGAAGCAATTATTTTAGAAGGGTTTTAAAAGAATAAGAGCAAAGAAAAAGATAAGAAATGAAATTATATTGGAAAGAAGGGGGTAAAATGGTAAAATCCCAAGAAGTTGAAAAGAATTTTGGAAATTCGGAAAACTTGTGAAGATCTGAAAGTCAGGGGCAAAATTTGAAAATATAACCCATTTTCATCTTTGGAACGATAAAATAAAGAACATCTTCCAACGGGGGTAGAAACTATAAAGTTTGTACATACTTGGGGACTGGAATTGAAACAGTTGTTGTCTTCCTCATTTAAATTGAAGAACGACAATCCTTTGACTTAGAAAGTCAAAATTAGATGTGTGAAAAAAAATTTCCGATCCATAAAAGCTTTTAAATCAAAACCAATCTACAATACGGTTGGTTCTGATCACCATTAATAATAACGCCAAGATATGAAGATCAGAATACTTGTGATTATTTCTAGATAAGATTTCAATTTAATAAATCAAAATTTATTCCTATGGAAACTTCCGATCTTGGTTTCTGAGAACAGATACGCATGAAATTTCGATCAATAAGTCGCAATTTCAAACTTCCAATTTTGAAATACACCAAGTTGTTGACTTCTGATCACCAAATAATTGCAGATGTATACAAACATCAGAAATGCAATCGCCTATGAACTAGTAAACAATAATCACGAATGCGAGTTTCAGATCACCAATTTCTGATTTTAGTTTCCCAAAATCCGATTGAGACCTAGTAGATGCAAGTGAGGACTGCGAACCTTGAACACTTGAATGTTTGAAATGCGAATCTTAGGACATGCGAAAGTACAGGATTCCTTGCGAACCTGTAGATACAACTCCGAATAGTGAAATTTAGATGCTCACATTTGACTTCAAGGTTCATTGCGAGAGCTGTGAAGTATAGGGTTTGTTGCGAGAGCATTGCAGTTATACGAACGTTCGTACCATGAAAAGTGTTATGCAAACCTTCATAGAAGGATACGAATTATGCGAATCTAGTTATATTTTGTATATTTGACACTCGCATTATGTTGACTTTCGTATATTTGGAAATTCCAACCCTCGTTACAACAGAAACTCCGAAAGTAACATCGTTTTTCAAGAAACTGCGAATCTGACCCTCCTGAATGTTGTGAACTGATTAGCTTGCACCCCTTTTGCTGAAATACATCAGATGACAGACTTCTTTTTGCAGAAAATGTCACTTTTCACCCCCTTTTTCACCCTTTTCAGCCTTTTGTCATTTCCACCAATTAAAAGTCAATGAAAATTGATTTCTTCAATAAAATTTCTCCTTTTTGACTAATTTTTTTCACCAGCTTTTGTCCCTTTTTTTAATAAAAAATAAAAATTTTCAAGACACTTTTGGTACCCATTTAAGATTCAACATTGCAGTTGGTTTCTTGCACACCCATTTATTTGAAGAAAATCTTTCATCTTCTGAAAATAATACTTGCCTTTTAGTTGGAAAAGACAAAATTTTCCATAAATTTCATTAAACCAACCAAATTCTCTTTTCTTTTCCTTCCAACTTCTAACATTTTTATCTGAAGAAAAATGAGAATTAAGGTTTCTTTGAATATGCTTGAATTCAACTTTCTCAACTTTTTCACAAGCATTAGGTACCTGTACCTTGGGCATTTAAACCTTCTTTATTTTACTCTTATTCTTCTTCCTCTTCTTCATTTTCTTATTTCTAGGCTTTAGAAACAAATTTTGAATATGAACAACCTTTTCACGATTCTGAAGTTGAACATTAGAAGACTTTGACAAACAAACTTTTGGAGTTTGATAAATCTGAATTTCCTAAAGGAGTGGTTTTCTGTAAGGAATCATTCCTTCAAAAACATCATTAGAACATAAAGATTCAGATTGTAAAACTTTTGAAAAACATGAGCCACTTGACTCCCCCTCAACAAGAACATTTGGAGTTATCTTTTCTTCAGAACCATGAAGAACATTATGAACTTCTCCAAGAACATGATGAACTTCTTCTTTATCTTTTTCAGCCCTTCTCATCTCCAACATCTGTTTATTTTCTCGATCTAAGTGTCCAAAGATAATACGAAATTGTTCTACTATTCTATCATTCCATCTTAACTCATGGTTATTAACATATGAGTATTCAGATATTTTCTTATCAACAACAAGATTATACAACTTAGTAACATCCTTTAACATATTTTGACCACTAATTTGAAACATAGTCACATTGTTAACACCATAGATTGGTTTAATAACATTTAATCCAAGTTCTAAAATGGAGTCAAACAATAAATTTGTTTCATCTATTAGATCTTCAACAAGTAACATAACTTGAAGAGAGAGAAAGTAGATCTGTTAAGAATTTTAGAGAGAGAAAATGGATCTGAGATGGTTTTTAGAGAGATAAAGTAGATCTGAACATGAAAATTCAAATAAACACAAAAAATTTCTTCTAAAGAACTTGGTCACTCACTTGGAATCTCAAAGGTTCCCTTTCTTGCGTAACTTCCCAGTCAAAGGCCACCCCTTGCTGGGTCAAAGTCGTACGGGTTTCTGTAGTTCGCGAGGAGTTCTGAATGAGCTAAGGCGGTAGGTCGGTAAGACCTAGAGTTTGGCGAAGGAATGTCGGCGTCTCTGATGTCGATAAATGCTCAGCGGTTTTGACAAATCGAAAGAGTACTCAAAATTTCCCACACTACTAATAGTGGGTCTTAGAAATTTGACTCTTCAATTTCAAAACTCGTACTTTGAGAACAGCGCTAAAAGTTCCTCTGAAGGGAATGTTTTCCCATGGGTTCCTTCTTACTACAAGGGTAGACAAGTAAGTCATTACCTGGAGAAATGACGAACTGATCCAGGTAAGAAAGACGTACCCTACTCGTTTAGCTCATAAAAGCTATGGGTGCATTGGTCCTATCCGGAGGGTATCACTACGGACTCGAAGTGTCCGTATCGAGTTCGGGAGATAGTCTTCCGGACATCTTTTTCTAACACTCGAACTGGTGATATTCGGATCCCGGATTCATTCCTAGAGGTAGTTTCTTTCTTTGCGATTGCTCAACCATTTTGTCTACGCGTGGCAGAGATAACGATTTCTAATGAAAAATCTCGACGGGGTCCTCAATAATCGAGGTACATGCAATGCGATCCGTCGATCTCTGGAAGAATATGACCGAGGTTCTCTAGGGTGAGAAACCTAGTCTTCTAATTCTATTTATGTGTAGTTCGCGAAGTTGTCCAAACTGTTCTTGTATCTCCGTGGGTGTTTAAACTATAGGGCGACTTGTTTTCGGGAGTCGTACTGGGTTCTATGCTTGTTCTCATGACGATGTGATTACTCGTACTTAGGCAGTTCTCCGTCCTGAAGTTCATATTAGAATTCATATATAATTAAGGTTGAAAAGGTATTCGAATAACTGGTTCTTCTTTAAGTTCACATCCCATCGGGGAAAAAGAATTTAAAGTGGAATCATCAATTCTAAACCTGTAGAACCTTGATTATATATCACTCTTATGCATACATTCTTCAGTGATAGATCAACCGCATGAATCCCTGGATTAAACTTGACGTACTACACGAGTGGTACTTCGGGGATTTCTTCGGAAAGAAAATAACTAATAGGTACTCCTGGCATGAGTACCTCGGCGTTCTGATGTGATGGTTTTGCTGGAAAAGTGATCTAGAAGAAAGGGGTGTACGTATGAAGCTATTTTCGTGAGGATCAAATTGAATCGAGTCGTATGATAATGTCGAAATCATACCGAAACTTAAAGACATTAGATTTGAACATAAGGCGTTTACAGACAAAACACAACCGTGCAACCATGAACAGAGTTACAGTACTTTAGGTTTATCAAAAGACTATTGCTGCGAATAAGATATACTACAAAAGACAAGTATACGCAGCACGAGAGTCCTTATACAGATAGGATCTCGCAAAAGGTAAGACTCTAGTTGCACTAGTTCTAGATAGTTTATAAGTCTGTTACAACGAAACGCCTAATTTATATATAACGTGGTTCCGGAGCAGGCTCTCCTGCAGCTGTGATCCTGAGGATCTTCCCGTCTGCGCCAGAGTTCTGCAGTATCGGGCAATCCTTCTGGAGATGTCCAATTTCACCGCATTGGTGACATATCTGGACAGTACCCACATCAGTGGAGGAAGTGAAGTGTCGAGTATGAGTTAGGGAGACGCGGGTTCCTTCCTTTTTCGGGAAATCTCTCTTATAGTGCCTAAACTCTCCACAATGATAGCAAGTCTGATTTCCATCGACGTTGGGCGAATTGTTGACCGGTTTTGATAGTCTCCTGCAGAAATGTTTGGTGTGCCCCATTTTGTTGCAATTTTTGCATTGCAAGGCTCGGCAGATTCCCTCGTGGTGGTAATTGCACCGGTCACACTTCGGGAGTGTTCCTTTGTATGGTCTGCTCGGTACTGGGATGGCAGAGGTTTCCGCTTGCTGTTGTTGCATGGAAAGTTTTCGGGGTTTCTTGCCTTCTTTCTGAGTTTGACGCTTCCGTTTCTTGTTCTTTGGTTTTTGTCTTTGCGGGCCTGAGGCCGTTACCGTTTGGTGACTTCCTGGATGGATACCACGATTGGAAACTTCATTCCCATCAGTAGCATTGACTGTGTTGTTAGCGCTATGGTGTGCAAGAACCACGATTACGGCAGCCACTACAGCAGCTGTTAATGTCGTTTGAAAGGTAGCGGCGTCCATTAAAAAAGTATAGGTCTCGTTGCTTGGCTGGTCGTTTCCGGATGACGACATGATTCTGTAATACGAAAGATAAGGATTTGTGAGTGACTTTGGTTGACCCTGATGTACTTAGATTGTTCATGTAAAGAGTAGAAGTATGTTCTCGAAATTTGGACCTACATCCCCATGATGCAGTCCTAGTCACGGGTGGAAGTAAGTTCGTAGAATGGTCTCAAGATGTTTGTCGTTCGAGCTGAAGTATCGTAGGTTGGTGAATAACAAGATCCAACCACTGAAAGAGACTTGGAAGTGTCTCCGGAGATAAATCGCTATAGTCCAATGATTTGACTAAAGCATGATTCAGATAGACTCTTATGAATGAATGACAAGAGTACTTGAATGAAGAATGACACAGAAGTTAGCCGGCTGTCAATATCTGTGATATTCACGATGTAAAGATTCTGGAAAATGACCTTGTAAAGGTCTTACATCATATCCACTAAAGATAGTTCCTGACAGCATAAAGACCTAACTAAAGTACTTACGATACAAGATAATTTCATAGAAAATGCCACATCCGACATAGACAGAAAAATACGATTCATTTTTATAAGGGAAATAAAGTAAAGCGTCTACTACTGGTGACGGTCATCCCTCTGGTGAACTCGTAGTTTAACCAATTGGCGTTCCATGTCAAGTTGGTGTCTTTCACGCACCATCTGGCGTACCCGGAGCTCTATGACTCCGGCTCATGATTCGGCCAGTACTTGTAGCAGGATTTCATGGTCTCTCTCTGATCTCTCGTGTGCATCTTCTAGATGGATGGTGCGGAGGGTATGCATTCTAGCATATGCGATAACTTCTGTAATTTGATGTAGGGCTGTCCTGCCTTGAATCTCATTTCGGGCCACTCTACGGACCAAGATTGACAAGACTATATCTGTTAAGCCCTCTTTGCTCGAGTCACGAAAGCTTCGGTCGCCATCAAATAGCATAGACTGATCTTGTCCTTGGCTCCATATTTCCAAGCATTCCACTCACTCAGGGTCGGGACATGAA
Source organism: Lactuca saligna (assembly GCF_052625555.1). NCBI lineage: Eukaryota > Viridiplantae > Streptophyta > Magnoliopsida > Asterales > Asteraceae > Lactuca > Lactuca saligna. The sequence continues at coordinate 211,773,051 of NC_136419.1, forward strand.
AAGCCGGATGAGGGTTAGGAATTGGAAAGGGAGCTGCTCGGGGTAGGTTTTCAAACTCTGGTTCGGAGTTAGCATCAGACGAAAAGTCTTCATCATAACCAACCAGCTATGACTTCATTCGGAAGATACTGGTTGTCAAGGGGATGGAGTCCAGTTATGATTTCTTTGCGAGAATTTTAGGGTAAAAGAATAATTATTAGACGATCTATCTAGATAATTATGTAGAAAATCTTCATCAGTTACATCGCTATTTGTGAAGTGCATACCAGCTATGTGTAATCTAAATAGGATAGACCTTCGAATAAGTGACCTTAATTCCAAATTCACACAGAATAGGGGTAAGGCAAAATTATCACAAATTCTAAGTCTATAACATCCTAATTACATGCAGCCTTAGTGTATCCACTTAGCAACTATCAACTTAGTAATGAAGATCCCTTTTTAATTCTCAAGTATAAAGTACTCATAGTAACACCAAAATACACCTAGAGTACTTTAAATTTATTGTTATGTTCTATTGTTCTTATTGTGGTAGGGTTGGTAAGATTTTAGCATTGTTGCAACCACACACTTAAACTTAGGCACATGCTAGTCAACCCTCGGATAATATAGGCGATCAGGCTATATCTTCCCAGTTTTGACCATATGTCTCTAAGCCCACTTGTGTTGTCCAACAATCGTAATTCTTTTGTACTGTCCTAGTGACACTGATTTTAGTATGAATGTAGCACGTATACCTACTTAAATATTTTACTATTTAAAGTATAAACTCTTGGTCAAAGTATTTTTAATCCCTTATGTATTTTTAGTTAGTATATCTTTTATGGGTTGATATACTTAATTCACTATAAACAATGCTCTGATACCAATCTGTCACACCCCAAAGCCATGAACGGCGGAAACGTTCTGGGGCGGAGGACGTCATGTATAATATCAACAACAATGTAAAGTAGTAAACAAGCAACAACATCATCCATTGCATTAATAATATAATTATTATACAAATGTGTTCTATCAAATTTTGATAAACACTAAAGCATAAATCAAAATGAAAGATAAGTCTTGAACAAGCTCCATCTTCCTTTCTCCTTGCATCGGTACCTATCTATGATGACCTGAGGATACAAGTAATTTTGAAAGCGAGTATCAGCTTTAAAGCTGGTGAGATCATAAGTATTTAGTGTCTTAATTTGTATGTGAGAAAATGTAAGTATATGTACTTAAAAGTATTGAAAGTGTATATGAACTGTAAGTGTTTGAAAAACCCAAGAATCCCTATGATTCCTATTAATAACAAAAGGAGTCTTCTACCAAGACTTAACTGTTCTGTATGTAGTCTTCTACCAAGACCTAACTGTTCTGAATGTAGTCTTCTACCAAGACCTAACTGTTCTGAATGTTGTCTTCTACCAAGACCTAATTGTACTGAATGTGTGTGTCTCTTGTACGAGGATGTATTTTCCAAAGTATAACTATCATTATTCAAAAAAATATAGTCTGTACAATAATGTTAAAGTGAGGTTATCACTAAAAATATGTAATGGAAAATCAATGTAGTACTATGGTGTAGTGTCCAACTACAACCGTACTTATTACCTTAAATCTAGGGTAATACTTCCAAGTACTGTAGTATTTAATAAAAATAACTACATCGGTACTCAACTGCCTTATTTGAGGGATAAGGTATAATGTGATGTCTAGATCCCAGACTATACGCTCCCCTATCAAAGGGATTTTGGGACCTACCCACGACCCCTGCATGAACGCAAGCCGTGAGCATCCACATTACCGAATGATCATGTATACTCGATATAACTATCCCAATTGTGGTGTGATTCATCAGTATAGTTAGATCCTGAACTGGTTCCGTGCTATAGCACCTAATGACGTCTGTTCTATGTATATGTAAGTGTGATCATGTAATTGTACTCAAGTAAGAGCGATCATGTAATAGTACAGTAGTGTACTATAATGTTCTACGTGTGCTAGCTGTAATGTGTGTTCTCTCTATCTAGCAAGTATAGTAATGTAAACGTTCTAATATTCTTATATACGTTCTCGTCCTAGTATAAATGTATATGTAATGTACAGTAATGTTCTAGAAAGTATTGACTCATGAATGAACTGACTCATTGTATGATATTGCTTTCTAGTAATGGTTCTAGTATCTTCCTGAACTACCCAAATGGTAGCTTACTAGTAAACTAAGTGGTACGTATGGACGTGGATGTATACCCTTGCTACCCAAGGGCATAGGATGTACTGGAAGAACCTTTTATGACTATATATGTACACATGATATATAACAAATCTTTAAACGACCTTCGGACGAATACCCAATGTCCCACCAGACCACATCTCAAGGCGCGAAAAAGAAATAGGGTGGATAGCCTTCCTAAGTCTTTTAAACATTTCTTATATAAGTATACATATAGAGGCATGCAATTTATAATAAAATAAAAGCATAAGTAAGTTTTGTAAAACAATTGAAACGGAAATATTATTTTAAGAGAAGATCGACTTGATGTCAATCTATAAAGCAATTTGAAGGCATAAGTATAATAAAACAGTTTTGCGTATGAAGGAACATTTGTTCGAAACACAGTTGTAAATAAGTTTGAAGTATGATAAACAGAGTAAGAAGTACAGTGTAAGAAGTAGTTTGAAAACATATAAAATGTTTATAAAAATCATTTGAAGGAAACTGTTTGGTAAAACGGCTAATGAGTAGCCAAATCTTTTGAATGCTATATATTAATCACATGTGATTGATGTAATAAGTAGCATGATTCTACTTGTATCCCCCCCCATAAAACATTTGAAATAGTTTAAAACATTAGTTAAGGGGTATGAACTCACCTGGCGTAAGTGACTGGAATTGAACGGACTGTTATCGTACGGAAGGATCGGACAAGTGCTTGGTGTCAAGTGGGGACTTAGACACACACAATGATCCTAATTACATATGAAAACATATGTATATAAATAATTAGTGATTATAACACTAATTATACAAGTAATAACATTTAAGCGCGAGGATAACACTTTTGGTCAAGTGCTAAGAGGCTAAAGGGTTGCAACAAAGGAGTGCAATGCCCCTAATGAGAGTTTAAGGTCAAAAGACCATATTCATTAGAGTTTACGGCCCAAGGAAGTAAGTTCCTGTCCGTAAACTCTCAAACAAGTCATGAAATGGAGTTTAGAAGTACTACAACCTTAAAGGGGAATTGTTTCAAGGCTTTACAAGTGTTTGGGCACCACATTGACTCCTTTGGGGAGTTTACGGCCCAAAGACCCTTTTCCCCTGGAGTTTACGGCCGTAAAATCCCTTGGGAGGGTGATTATGGTGCTATCAAGTCCCTATAATAACTAGGAACAATTCTAGGCTTTTGTACTTGGCTTTGGGAGAGTTTATGGCACCATTTGGTACCATTTCTTGGAGTTTACGGCCATAGAACATCTTGGGCCGTAAACTCCCTCAAACATGGGGTTCTAAATGTTTTAGCTAGTCCATAAGTCATCTAGGTACTTGTCAAAATTGTCCCTTGGCCTTAGGAAGTGTTTAGGGTGTCATTTGACCCCTTTATGGGAGTTTACGGCCCAAGAAATGCTCTTGGCCGTAAACTCTTCAACACTTGAGCGTTTCATGAGTTTCCTAGGTCCTAAACACTTTAAGGTATTTGTCTAACATGAAGTCCAAGCCTTTAGGGGTGATTAGGGCACTTTTAGCCCTTGAAAAAGGGGTTTACGGCCCAAGAAATGTTCTTGGCCGTAAACTCCTATAAACTTATGATTTTGAAGTGTTTTGATGCCTAAAATAGTCACAAGCATATGAGGGTTAAAGTCTTTAAGCTTTAGGGGTGAGCTAGGGCACCTTTGTCCCTTGGAAATGGGGTTTACGGCCCAAGAAATCCTTGGCCGTAAACTCCAAAAGCCTTGTGATCTTGGATGATTTTGGACATGTAACAATGTTATAAAGCATATAACAAGTATTAAAACACATCTAGGGAAGTAGACTCACAAACTGGGATGAAAACCCGAAGATCCGTGAGAGAGAAATGGGCTTTTCTCTAAATGGAATTCAACTAATGAACCAATTTGGTTCAGAATTCTATTTATAGTCCTGAGATTTTTGGCAGAAAATATTTCTAATCCCGGAATGGATTCTAATGATTCTAGGATAATGGAATTTACAGTGTTTCACAAAATCCTAGTGCAACCACCCTCCTAATACCCCTTTTTGGTGTAAAACCCTAAATCTGCCAAACTTATTCCAAAAGTTTGAATTTTCACTGTAACTGCTCTACTACTATTGGATTGAAGTGGTCTGATTTAGAACAAAAATTTCGGGTTGTCACAGATTTGATTCCATATGATGCGGGCATTGTTTATATTTTGAAGTCCAATTCTAGGCGATTCCAAAAAGCTTTTTCCACTACATTAGGAGCTTTACCACACGAGATTTTGATACCTAAGTCGTGGATGAGCTATTCCCATGCCAAAGTTAGCTGAAGATGGAGCTTAAAAAGAGGAATATCAAGCTCGCAACTACTATCCTAGGGGATTCTGTTCCAATTCCCTCTTTACTTTTATGTTCTTTAATTGTTTTAACATGCAATGGGGAGATTGCATAATTGAAGTGAGGGTAGGGGTTAATTACATTAGTTACACTAGAATCCTTGGTATAATTAAAAAAATTCATAAAAATTGCTAGGGTTAATTTAGGAAATCATGGTAAAAGCAATTAGGATTTCATGCTAGTATTATGTTTGATATTTTTTGAGGACCTAAATGTTTAATTGAGCTTATATACGTGATAATGAATTTGTGGCCCACTTTATTCTAGTGAAATCATGGAACAAAAACATAACTTTACTTAATTTGAGGTATGCAATATGTTTAGCATCATATACCAAAAAATGTATCTAGGAAAGCTTAAGTAGTCATTGTTCATGAGACTAATGCCTTTAACTAATAAAGGATGAAGTTAAATCCCCTTGCATAAGCATGTGTTTTTATAGGTTTTTAGTTTGAGTGAAAAAATGATTTTTGAAAAAAAAAGTGTGATACAATGTTTGAAAGAAAGAATCTACAAAGCTATGAAGTCAAAGAATAAATATCAAGAAGAAAAGCGACAATTTATTGAAGATTCAATATATCAAGTTATTTATTTTTACTGTAATATTCTTTTCTGGGTTATTTTTTCCTATCTGTACTTGGGGGTTTAATAAAAAAAGACTTGATGTTAAGAAAGTTTTCTACGGATGGATTCAGAGGGATGCATAAAATGAGCATTGTTCAAAAGAACTGGGCGAGTGTTTATGAAGATTGTGAGTATTTAGGGTTAGGCGATCCTTAGGGAAAAATTTTAGACACAAATGCATACGTTGTGGTCTTGTCATAATGGTTGGGTTTGATTGGGATTGTATTATGTGCTAATAGTGTGCTAAAGTTCAGTTTTTCTTGGGGGCAAGCAAAAGTCAAGTGTGGGGTATTTTGATATGGGCATATTTAGTCATATAATTTATATATTATCTTAATATTTTATGTTGATTTTATCTCATTTAATGAACAAAAGGTGCTTAATTACTTTAGACTTTCATTTTTTAGTAACAATGACATGCTCGGATGGGAAAGGAAGCGGATCTAGCAATTGGAAGCTTGGAGATTGGAATTTGAAGAAAGAAGGATGTTGCTGGATAGCTTGACCCCTCGTCAGTGTTTTGGATATATCTTAGGAACCATAACTCCGATCAACGAGTTTCAAAATGTTCTGAAAACTAGAAACAATTTTGGATGACTTTCGTTTTTTGATAAAATGTTGATTCTAAGAGAACTCGACGAGTTTGGACTCCAACTCGATGATTTGAATTGAAGTTTCATGATTCTTGACGCTTACTTGCCGTAAACACGATTTAAATGAAAAACTCGACTCGTTTTTCCCAAAAACTAGATGAGTTGGCTTTGTTTTCAGAATCTATATATAGGATCGTTTTCATTCGAAACCCTAACTGATTTTTGGAAGCTTTGGACAATTTTTGGATGCCAAAAGGGTTCTTAGAGCTGTGGTTTCGAGAATTCAACCTAGAAGTAATTTTTGAAGATATCAAAGGCAAAAAAAACATTACTTTTATCCTAATCTTTTGTGTGAAGCATGTTTGGATCATTAGATTTCGATTTTAGGATGCTATTTGTTGTAGTTATGAACTAAAAGCTTCATACTTCTGCTTAGACTAGATGATCTTATGAATATGGTTTGATTGAGTGGCTTGGATTGATTTGATTTGGTTATTTTTCTTGTTAAGCTTGTTAAAAACCCTTATGTGTTAATGATAATTATTTTTTGTTAATAATCAAGTTTATTGAGTTGTATGAACATCTTTTTAATTGCTTGAATCCTATATAGTTTTATGAAAACAAGACTATATGCCTAGTATTAATGAACATGAAGCTAGGATTAACTAGAAAATAAGTAAGTTGACATGTGAGCTTGTGTGATGAACAAGCGCATATAAGTTGATTGAATTGACAAATTTAGTTAACTAATATTATAATTCTTTCTTGATTCGAATACAGCACTAGGAAACTTGTTAGTTTAATTACTTGATCACTAGTTGAATTAACTTGTTTGCTAAAGGATTAGTAATAATGAACATGAACCTAATCACATTAGAAATCGGTAACCATTGATATATTAATCCATTGCACTTGCCACGAAATCAACCATAGGAATAAGTGAATCAAATCTTAATAGAAGTCTCTTAATCTTATTTAATCTAGTTGTCTTTTGTTCCCTTAGTTGTTAATTGTCTTTTATATGAGTGTTATTTGATTACTAAGTTTCTAGTCTTGCAAAACTAGAGAACCCCCCCCCCCCCTTTTGTTACTTGTTTTTATTTAGATAATACTAGCATTTATTTAATTGTTTATCGTTTCCTATGTTCGATACCCTACTTACCTGAACTAAACTGCTAATCGATAGGTACACTGCCTTTCGTGTGTTTGTCTTTATGTTTTCAGTTATTAGGATTAAAACTAGTACATTCCACATGTATCATATGTTCTGGCTATATGTTCTACAGTAGCTTGTGTTGATGTAGTATGGTTTGGTTGAGACTGTACTGCTTTGTGTTGCCAGTCAACAAACCCGGTAATGTTTATAACGCTACATTATAAGTATGCTTATATGTTATATGTCGACATGGCTTGTGTGTGTGGTTGGGTCGTTGGGTTGAGGCGGGATTGCTTTATGTTAAAGGCCAACATACCTAGGGCGGCCTGGATAAACTGAAGGCCCATCGGGGCGTACCAGTCAGGCCGAAGTCCCAGAGAACTGTCCAAACAAGCTACAGGCCTGACGAGGCGGACCAGGCATGTTGTAGGTTTTGAGAGCGGTCTAGACAGGCTGAATGCCCAATGAGGCGGTCTAGACATACTGAAGGCTCTAAGAGCGGTCCAGGTATGTTGAAGGCCCGGTGAGGCGGGGTCCAGTCATGCTGAAGACTCTATATGCATGCTATTATTTGTATATGTGTTATTGTTTGTGTGTTGGTGCTTTGGGGGAACTCACTAAGTTTTGTGTTTACGCTTTTAGTTTATTGTTTTAGGTGCTTCAGATGTTTTGGAAAGGAAAATACGTGACTGTAACACCGTGATTTTCAAGACAAAATTTTTATTTAAATAATCAATTTAATAGTAAAAACACTTGTTTAAAATCTCATTCATAATTGAATTACAAAACATAGTTCCATTTTCATTTGATTAGAAAACCAGGATCCTCCAAAATACAACTCTTCCTTCGGTGTGTACAATCGAACCGTTGCCATCCCGTGTTACTGTAAGAACCTGAAACAACATAATATAAACAATGTAAGCACGAAGCTTAGTGAGTTCTCCAATATACACCTTACGCACGTACGCCTTTCCAGGCCCTGACCTTCCGGTCCACTGCACAATGCCTTCCGCCCCATGAGATAATCGCCTTCCGGCCCATAAGATATTTGCCTTCCGGCCCATAAGATAATTGCCTTCCGGCCCATAAGATAATTGCCTTCCGGCCCATAAGATAATTACCTTCCGGCCCATAAGATAATTGCCTTCCGGCCCATACACATATATAACACATAATACATTTACTCAAACACATAAATCACATATATCATATATCAACCTGCCTTCCGGCCCGAAACATACGCAGCACATAATACCTTTACTCTAACACTTAAAGCACATACATCACGTATCATACCTAACCTTCTGTCACATAACCCTTTGCCTTCCGGCCCATATAAACATGCATATCACGCGTAGCTACTAACTTTCATTTACAGGACAAATACATAACGCATAACATGTTCGACCTTCCGGTCACACAATCAAACCCTTCCGGGTACAGTATAGTGAGAAGACTCACCTCGCGGACACTGGAAGATAGCAACTCCTGAAATCTCTTGCGCTTGATCCTCCGAGCTACAAGCTCCCTGTATCATCATATATCTCTTATTAATACTTCTATCTTCCACGTTAACTGACCCTAAGACATCACACACAGGTCAACTCTGGTCAACGGCCATCTCGACTGGACTCGGCGAGTACCCTGGCGACTCGGCGAGTCTAGTCGTCCTCACCAATTCCTGAATGATGTACCTTCCATGTCCCCAAACTTCAGAACTCGAACTCCCTGCAGTTCCTTTAGCTAAAACCCTTCTCCTCCTTGCACAACAATTCCTTCAAGGTCACCAATGGCCTTCAAGCTTGCTCTAGCCACCACAGTCGCCTAGGGTTCTTCTCAATCGATCAAAAGACGTGAAATGACGGCATAATAACCCTTATATACGACCCAATACTGAACGGCTAGGGTTTCCGCTGAACAGCGTCGACTCGCCGAGTCTATATCTGGACTCGTCGAGTCCAGTCGCGAACCCGCGACCAAGTCTGCGACCCTACTCGGCGAGTCTGGCTCCAACTCGCCGAGTCTCCCCTTTAAAACGCCCCAAAATGCAATTTAACAATACTTGAGATTTTGGGCTGTTATAATTCTCCCCCACTAGAATCAGACTTCGCCCTCGAAGTCTCACTCTGAAAATAGCTCTGGATGCTGCTCCCGCATCTCACGTTTCGGCTTCCCTAGACACTACCGATCTCTTCCGAGGCCGCCACTGAACCAATACCAGAGGTACCTCCTTGTTCCTCAGAACCTTGATCTTCTGATCTCTGACGGCCACTGGCCTCTCGGCGTAACACAGGCTCGCATCCACCTAATCGTTCTCTAGTAGAACCACTGCTGACTCATCTGCTATACACCTCTTCAATTGCGACACATACAAGTGTCATGGATCCATCCCAATTCCGTTGGCAGCTCCAACCGGTAGGCCACCTTTCCTACCTTCGCACCTTCACGCAAAGACCCAACATACCGGGTCCCCCACTTACCCCTCTTACTGGATCGAAACACCCCTTCCCAGGGAGAGACCGTCAGGAATACGAAGTCGCCGACCTGAAACACATGCTCGTAACGGCGTATGTCTGCATAACCCTCCTGTCAACTCTAAACGATCTTTAACCTCTGATTAACCTGCTGCATCTGCTCTGTCGACCAAAACACGATCGCTGTACTGCCCACCACTTCCTGCAACCGAGAATTACTCAAGACGTGACTCTGCTCTAAATTTCAATGATCACACGACCCATAAGGGTTATGAAACTCTGAATCACCGGTTCCCCGATCCTAAGCCCACTTTATCCATATCGGAACAACTGAGGGACCCATTCTCAATTCTCAGGGCAACTCTCACGAGTTCTCCTCTTGCAATCGTATACACATGCTGCACTCGCCCCCAACGTACCTTTCTCTTCCCTTACCTAGGAAATCCGCTTGACGACCTTGTCACTATTCCATGCACCGCACCCATTCCGGATCTGCTCGCAAGGACTCTCGAGTCCATACACTACCTTTCCTCAACGAACGAGGTTCCGACATCACCTTCCATGCAACAGCTCAAAGGGCGGCATACTAATGCACTAAAGATGGCTGTTGATACAGGACAACACAACCAATGATAATTACGTACTGCGGCTTCCTCCGACATCTAATACGCGTGCCCGCAACATGTCTTCGAGCGTCCACAGCGTTCGCCCTCTCTAAAATGTCCTCAGATGTCATCATGATAAGCTCCTTTCCCATATTCCTCTTCAAGACTGAGTACCAGATCCACTTTTGGCTCCACATCTGAGCCCCCAACGGTCACCCATATCGTGATCCAAATGTTCCACTAACTTTTCTCCCCGTGACCACTATCCCGACCCAGTGACACGTAAGTCACGAAATCTTCTTTTCCTCGTGCGAGAAGATACAATCCCACCGAGGATCGTCTCAACTCTAATCTCTGGTTTCTGCTGTGCCTCTTCCTTGCGTATCTCCCCGCATCTCCCGACAGAGATGAAGACCCCCGTCCCGCCCCCGACTCAACATCCAAGCTCCAAAGACTCAATACCAGGGCTACCCAAACTCGAAACTCTTCCACCTCATACGCTGCTCGAAAATATTCCAACATAAAATTCTCTTGCCATCTAGTGAGTACTGCAACTCCACGCAGTATCACAACACCCTCTGACTAGTGAGTACTGCAACTCGAACATTCACCACAGACTATGGAGGCAATCAACATAACAACCGCCCACCTTTGCGAAAATCCACTCTCTCAAATAATCTCCCTGAACTTCCATGCTCGAGGCTCCTACTGGATCCATAGATACTTGATACGCCACACGTCGATTCAGTTCAAGATTCACGAATAACCCCGAAATAAAGACATCATACTCAATTATCCCCGAATACTGCCACCACCACTGATCTCCTATCCCCAGCATCATGTAGACACAAGATACATTCCTTCAGAACCCCATAATTAAATCTATATTTCTCCCACTACAACTTTGGTGCATCTAACTTCTCGATTGGAATACGAGGAAACGCTAACGTTACGAAACATACTGATCATTCTTGTGAATCCCTCTTTCCCGACACACAAAATCCAAATAAGGATGCGCACACCGACCCAATCATTCTCTATCTATTGCAACGACACCAAACTCCTATCATAGATACATCCGATCTTCTCCACAAGTACTTCCCACATTAGTTCGTTCTGACCCTCTTCCTCGATCACCGACACCTCTGGTCTCATGGTTTCTTACGGCATATCTCTATACTTCACTTATCACCACTCTTGACAAATCCTTGCTTTCTTACACACTGCACCCGGTTCTCCCCCACTAGGGTTCGAACCATCACCAATTAGCACACACTCAACCCACAACTATTTTTTTTCACCAGCGAAATCGCACCTGCTCCAGGAAAATGCTACGCAACGCCCGATAATTCCCCCTTAAGGGAATCAATCGACCCCCTATACTCTGAACGTCTGGTTAATTCTCCAAGAACTTCTCATCACGGCTGCCTCTAATCGTTCCAAATCCCATACCAATCTAATACTAAGCACCTGCACTGCTCGATAACATCTCTGGCTCGTAGACTGCACCGCAACATCATCGTTCCTCTCACCTCAACTCATCAACCCATATCCAACGCCGGATTTGTCCCAAGGACAGGGACTCACTCTCAACCTAGACGAAAACTCTCTGCACTGCAAAACTCGACTGAACTCTTCACTGCTACCACTATAACACAACCTGTTATTCTCCATTAGGTGTGGTGTGGTTCTCGACTACCTCAGTCCCAACTGACTGTCTGCTCACGGTAAATCACTGTCTCGCGGCACACCCGCTACCTGGTGCTCTGAGGGAAGTCATCATCGATAACTACCCGCAGGGTGTACTCCCAAATCCAGAACTGAAACACCAGACCTCTCGTGTCTTGCACACGAACATAAATGGCACTACCCACCTAGAAGGTGACCTCTCCTCTATCGACTGATTTCTCGACTCAGACCGAAATTTTCCTCTCCCTTTAACTCCCACAATACTCTGATAGGTACTCGCCTTTCCCCTCAAGGAATGCCTCTTCATCCTCAATCATGGTCTACAGGCCTAAAACCCATAGCGTCCGATCTCTACCTCATCGATCATAACCGGGTAACAAGATAGTCACCAGCATCACTCACTACGAACCATGGTACTCATCCCATGACATCCCTTCTCAATTTGCTTCGGTGTATGGTACCTGCACCATAGCATCACTCCTCAATCTGCTCCAATGTATGGCACTCGAACCACAACATCTATCTCAATCTGCTCCGATGCATGGTGCCCGGACCATAACATCACTCTGCAATCTGCTCCGATGTATGGTACTCGAACCATAACATCACTCCTCATTCCGTTCCTTAGGACCTTCAGGATGCTCCCTGTATCAAGTATGGGTCCTCTGCTTTCAGTAGTACGGGCCCATACTACCTACCACATCTACCCATACTCTCCACACGAACCATCCCAGAGTTCCTAAGTAGCTGATCGACCTGCTCTTTCACCAATCCCATCGCGCGTGCTCGCTCTCCAGCGAAATCCTCTATTCTACCAGTGCACTCATCTAGCTAGGTTTACTCCCCAGTCCCTTCCGCCGTCCTCCCACTTCTTTGCTATCAGCTGCTGAAGAGTTCCTAATGATGCCAGCCATCTACCTCCTGAGTATCGTCATACTCACTTAGTAGCTGACTCCCATCATCGAAAACTCCACAAAACACGAAGCAAGCAGCATTCGAGCATCGAAGCATACATAGGACTCCCTATCTGTGATAGCTCCACCTTCTCGGCTCATCCTCGGAAGTACCACTGTACTCTGTAGCTCTACCCCTCGTGCGTTCTAACTAGATACCCTCACTCATCACATACACACAAAAGCATAACGCACATATAACAGCAAACCCTAGGCTAAGGCATCACAAATCAGGCCACTCTAGTCCTAAGATATGAAATACCTAGCCTATCTCTAGCATGAAATAATATCTCATAAGGTGCATAATAGATATTTCATAACACAAAAGTAAGGGTATTTTGGGAAATCACCGTTTGGCTCTGGCTGATTGTACACACTGCTCTTTCTTGCTTTCTCTTTGAACTCTTATTCACTTTTAGAAAACTATTTATTTGAAAACTTTTTCTTAATTCCTTAGTTTGAGTTCAGATTCACCCGTAGGCGCGTCCGAATCCCTCAAACCAAGGCTCTGATACCAATTGTAACACCGTGATTTTCAAGACAAAATTTTTATTTAAATAATCAATTTAATAGTAAAAACACTTGTTTAAAATCTCATTCATAATTGAATTACAAAACATAGTTCCATTTTCATTTGATTAGAAAACCAGGATCCTCCAAAATACAACTCTTCCTTCGGTGTGTACAATCGAACCGTTGCCATCCCGTGTTACTGTAAGAACCTGAAACAACATAATATAAACAATGTAAGCACGAAGCTTAGTGAGTTCCCCAATATACACCTTATGCACGTACGCCTTTCCAGGCCCTGACCTTCCGGTCCACTGCACAATGCCTTCCGGCCCATGAGATAATCGCCTTCCGGACCATAAGATATTTGCCTTCCGGCCCATAAGATAATTGCCTTCCGGCCCATAAGATAATTGCCTTCCGGCCCATACACATATATAACACATAATACATTTACTCAAACACATAAAGCACATATATCATATATCAACCTGCCTTCCGGCCCGAAACATACGCAACACATAATACCTTTACTCTAACACTTAAAGCACATACATCACGTATCATACCTGACCTTCTGTCACATAACCCTTTGCCTTCCGGCCCATATAAACATGCATATCACGCGTAGCTACTAACTTTCATTTACAGGACAAATACATAACGCATAACATGTTCGACCTTCCGGTCACACAATCAAACCCTTCCGGGTACAGTATAGTGAGAAGACTCACCTCGCGGACACTGGAAGATAGCAACTCCTGAAATCTCTTGCGCTTGATCCTCCTTGCTACAAGCTCCCTGTATCATCATATATCTCTTATTAATACTTCTATCTTCCACGTTAACTGACCCTAAGACATCACACACAGGTCAACTCTGGTCAACGGCCATCTCGACTGGACTCGGCGAGTACCCTGGCGACTCGGCGAGTCTAGTCGTCCTCACCAATTCCTGAATGATGTACCTTCCATGTCCCCAAACTTCAGAACTCGAACTCCCTGCAGTTCCTTTAGCTAAAACCCTTCTCCTCCTTGCACAACAATTCCTTCAAGGTCACCAATGGCCTTCAAGCTTGCTCTAGCCGCCACAGTCGCCTAGGGTTCTTCTCAATCGATCAAAAGATGTGAAATGACGGCATAATAACCCTTATATACGACCCAATACTGAACGGCTAGGGTTTCCGCTGAACAGCGTCGACTCGCCGAGTCTATATCTGGACTCGTCGAGTCCAGTCGCGAACCCGCGACCAAGTCTGCGACCCTACTCGGCGAGTCTGGCTCCAACTCGTCGAGTGTCCCCTTTAAAACGCCCCAAAATGCAATTTAACAATACTTGAGATTTTGGGCTGTTACAGTGACCGTACACATCCTTGCATTTTGGACTTATGGTTTCTAGGAAACTTTGATAATGTTAATGTTTTGAAAACTATGTGTAAATGATTTCATTTTTAAATAAATGTTTTGGAAACAACGGTTTTGTAAACACTTCTATAGAAATAGAATTATTTTAAAATGTTTAAATTTTACTGAAATTTTATGGATGTTACATCATAGGTGCATGCGGTACGATCAGGCCGGTCCCTTTCCTTTCGAGTTGGAAGTACCTAAAACATAAACTGAAAACCATAAGCACAAAGCTTAGTGAGTTCCCCCAAGATAAACCATACTATACATACATAAAATAGAAGCATATATGGGTGATCTCAACCCCTTCGGTCTCTTTCAACCGGTATTGGGTATATTTCAACCCCTTTCAGTCTCTTTCAACCGGTTCTGGGTATATTTCAACCCCTTCGATCTTTTTCAACCAGTATCGGGTCTATTTCACCCCTACCACTACCATATAATATCATAACAAAAGAGTCAAAGAGTTATCAAGCAAACAAAATCATAATAGACAACTGTCACGAAGACAACCATCATACTACAAACATAAACTAGTGTGTTGGCATTGGTGTCTTTGACTCACGTATATGGTGAAGGAAACTCACCTTAGAATAAAGGTAACAAATCACACTCAAGCATCTGAATTGAAAAATCCTCTCTCTATATCACAAGTATAAAACCCTAATTAGAAATTAGGTCAATAATCCAACTCAAGAATCCAAGTCCTAAATCTTGACTTTAAAGGCAAAGGGTTGTTTAACCTTTGCCTCATTGGGCTACCCCACTGTCACAACTAGAAATTTTGTGTCTTGTAATCTTTATACTCAAGTAAAATGTTGAATCAAAAACTTAAGAGCATGTGTGATGCTTATTATATGACATCAAAAATTTCAATCAAATATATCATACAAGTACTACAAATAGTCAACAAGCAATTGGAAACCCTATAAGTTCTTGTTTAGGTCCATTTTGGACTAGGACTTCCTTATTGGACTTAATGGACCAATAAGCTTCCAATTTGACTAGCATGGGCTTAGAACCTTAAATGGGCTCTAATTGGACCCACATTCATTTATTTCAACATTTGGGGCCATATTGGGCCTAGAATGAAATGAATTAAAAGCTTGATCCATGAATAACCTAAACTAGTCCAACAAATATGTAAAAATCATACTATATTCTCTTATGTTAAAACTCACCCAAACTAACTCTAATATTGGGCTTAGGGGCAAAAAGCCCAAATTTTCCTTTTCCTTCAAGATTCTCGGCCCAAGGCCCAAGCCCAAGAAGAAGTGGTGAGGAGTTGACTTCTTCATGCCACCTCACTTATGTCCAACATACTTCCATGCATGGACCAACATACATCTATGAATGTCAACTCAACCATTTCTCTCCTCTTTCTTCTTGACCTCGGCCGAAAGCACCCACACACACACACTTTCATCACTCCTTACATATCAAACACTCTCCAAGAACACCTCCCCTCTCTTCATAAAATTTTCGAGAAATAAGGGCAATCCAAGGAGATTTTTCACAAAAATCACCCTCCAAGGTAAGGTTATACTAAATTCTATGATCTAGGTTCCTTGATCTATCAAAAATCTCTTCTTAACTCATGAGAAATCATGATCTTGTATCCTAGAAACACCTCAAGGCAGAGATCTTTATCAAAGGGTGCTAGGGCCGAAAAATCACCAAACTTTCTTCCATTCCTCCTCCAAAACCGAAACCACACCCTAAGGTGAGCTTCATACCCCCTATTTTCTGTTTTTATGAGTTTTTTTTTTTTGGGGGGGGGGGATACAAGTGAAAGTGTAGATCTATATATGTTTTGTATGCCTTGTATGATTTCTATGCTTATGTGTGTGTTTTTGTGTGTTATAGTGTTGGTTCTAGCCTTAAAACCCCTAAAAAAACCGAGATATACTTTATGATTAATGATACTAGCATCAAGTATATTTCTACATACAAAGTGTTTCAAGAAAAATAGCTAAATGGCTTAATAACATTTTATTTGGACTAAAAACTCAATTTTTGGACATAAAATGATAAAAATATAAAGTTAAAGGGCCCAAAATGTCATATCACGAATTCTGATGGATGAGGAGTGTCAAAACAGTTTCAATGAAATATTTTCTGAAAATATACTCATTTGGAGGATTAAAAATATAAATTTCAAGCTTAATGGACTAAAAATGACAATTTCGGCCCAATAGGGCCCATTATGCGAAATTTTCTGTTTTGGAGGGCCAAAACTGTGTTTTTCTGTAAAACAGTGGATTACTAAGGTTCCAAGTATTTTTCAAAGGTTTAAAATGCTTTTCCAATTTAAAAAGGACCAAAGTTGCAAAAATTTTCCAATTTGGGCCAAAATTGTAAAAACTGCGAAAAAGAGGGGCTATAACCGAGAAAACTGCAATTTCATGGACTTAAACTATTTTCAATGAAAAATATGCTGAAAAATATTAATTTCAATAATTTTTGGTGTTAAAATGTCAAGAAAAATGATTTAAGGACCAAACCGGAAAATTATTTAATTAGAGGGTTGAAAAGAGTAAATTTTACAAACAATGAGGGGCTGAAAACAGAAAACTTTCAAGGCTAATTCAATGCACGCAACTTGATCAAATATTGGAACCGCGACTACCTACGTAATACCATACACAACAATACCAAAAATCGTTGTTAAACGAATTGATTCGGTCTCGAATCAATAACAATCCGAAAATACTAACACGACAATAACTCGATTCATACACGAAAACATTTGGTAATTCAATATACACGTGAGAGTGCACAGACGTCTACGCACCATCTTTGGGCCCCAAAGTGTAAAATCTTGTTTGTTGGGCCTAGCTAGCCCAATGACCTGATCTTAAGGCCCGAAGACTTCTACCTTACGAGTTGTTGGGTCTTACATGATCTAACACAGCGTAAAAGGACTTTCAATGGATTTTATACTATTGGTCCCCAAGGGTCCTATGGTATTGCTAGTAAAGTCGGTATTTCATGCGAGGCGGGTCAAGGGCCCCTCGTACCCTTTCTTTTTTTATCCCCAACCGATTAATGGAGACATCGGGGTCTTCGTGTCCTCTTTCTCTTCGGATGTGGGATTACTCGGAGTCAGGGCGGTTGGATAACGTGATTAGTACGGACGACGCCTACGAGATCGTTAGTATAATTATAAGGTCGTTTGTGTAACGCTTGTTTATAGCAATTAATCATGCGCAAAAATAATCCGACGTCGCCTGGAATTAATGACTTTACGCGTTACAATGGCTTTATTTTAACTTCATGGAATTCGAAGAATTAGGAAAACATCGGGTTTTCCTAGGGTTTTTCAATACATACGGTTTCTAAATGTATACAAGTTTAATGAACAATTTTTACAAATATAGAAACAAACAAGCATACCTATGGATCTTCACAAATGTTTTCAAAAGCTTTTCTTTTCAGAAAATATCGGATTTTCTGGTGGTTTTCAAAATGATACAAAACATTGTTTTCCTAAATATCGCTTATGAACTCACCAACATTTCACATGTTGACGTTTTTTTTTCAAAATACTTGTATTCTCAGGTAACCAGTGAATCAAAGGAAAATGTACTCAGTGATGGCTTGCAGTTTATCTATTAACGAACTGAACAATTTATTTTTGGGAATGTAATGTTTTGAGACAATGTAATGGATGTAAACTCTATCAGTTGTAATATTCAAATTTTGGTGACGAATGATGTTATGTTTCATGTATATTCATTGTGATGGTATTCAATTGAGTCACAACAGCTCCCGAACGTTTCCGCCGTCTGGTTCGGGGGTGTGACAGGTTGGTATCGGAGCTTTGTTTATAGTGAACTAGCATGTCGAGCCACACATTGATATGCAACTATAAACCAAAAAGAGGGACTAACATAACTCTGAACAAAACAAGTAAATAAAACACGCTCGCTTGCATTAGGAATAAGAACATAACGCCGACTCAAACACAATAATGCTTGTATCTCGGTTAACTCGTGACTGTTCTTAGTGATACCAAGGAGTGGATGCAGCCTGATCAACTACATTCTCTCCAAAGTAAAACTAACACACGTCTTGATGAGATCGGGATAGCTAGGGAACCTAAAACAATACCCTTTATCACTAAAAAGAGAACGCTTGCTTAGTCCGTACAATAGACATAGCATCCTAAGAATAATGTTAGCATATTTACATACTCGCGCAGACAGCATGGCTGGTTTTCATCACCCTGGAGACCCCTATTTCCCTAATCAGGGAAACAACGGATGGCTAGAGGAGGAGGAGCCTGAGGAAGAGCCTGAAGAGGAACCTGAGGAAGACCCCGAAGAGGAATCTGACGGGGAACAGGAGGCAGAAGTCGAGGGCGAGCCTGTCGAACCCGAAGAAGACGAAGAAAATTTCGAAGAGGAGCTCGATGACAGTGAAGGGGGTGATTCGGATGCAGAGTCAGAGGTCATCAACCCCCCTTACCCGATCTGGGTGCCTGCTTATCGTGTGGGCCCCACTGGTCCTACACCTCCCTGGGGTATTAATCTTTGGAGATGGAGCAGACAGCAGGGACAGCGACCCCCGTACGGCATGTCACGCGAGTTCTTTGACCTGAGAGACGGAGGACCGGCTGATCGAGCCCTTCCAGTCGTGGTGAAACGGTTACGGAATACGGGCGACCTTGCCCAAGACACTGCTGATCAGGTGCGCCAGTTGAGGACTAGGGTCGAGCGTGCGGAGCAAGAGACGCGTGACGTCCTTCGAGAGTTTCACATGAGGCAGGTTCGGTGGGAGTCTCGACTTCGGGACGCAGAACGCTTGGTGGCTTGTCTTCAGGGAGCATCCACATCCTCGGCACCACCTCCGGACGCAGCTCATCGCGGTTAGGGATACACTTATCTAAGTAGGTCGTTAGGAAATATGCTATGTACTCCGACTCTATGTTTAAGTGACTACACTACTCATAGAGCCGTTATGCTGTCGAACTAGTATCACTCAAGTATACTCTTACGAGCAAAATTTTCATGTATCAAATGCGGATAATATTAATAAATTTTTACGTGTTTTGTTATGATATTACAAGTTGCTATGTGTTGAGAAATTATGATTGATTGGTCAATGGTAGTAGTGTTTAAGTTCGTACCATGCACCTAGTCAGTAGGATCACAACCTCACAGAAACCACATACACTCAACATCTTTCCGTCTCATGATAGAAAGATGCCTCCCCGACCTACTCGCGGAAACCTAGGACCAACCCCACCTGAGGTTGACTCAGCCGCGTTCCAGGCAGCTGTATCTACAGCAGTCACTGCAGCGATTGCGTAAATTCATCAAGGGAACAATGGAGGAGTCAATGGACAAGGAGCCGGAAGTTCAAACAACGGGATGAACCAAGGGTCTACCAAAACATGTACCTAAAAGGACTTCACAAACGCTAAACCACGAACTTTCAACGGCACTGGATGGGTGATCACTTTGAAGCGATGGATTGAAAAGGTGGAGTCGGTATTCGAGATATGCGATTGCCCCGAGCAGATGAAGGTGAAGTTCGCGGCCTGCACTTTTGTGGACCAAGCACTCACTTGGTGGAACGGACACGTGGAAGCCATGACGCTCCCTGTAGCCAACTCTATGCCATGGACAGAAATGAAAGAAATGGTGATGGCTGAGTACTGCCCACAAGGCGAAATACAGAAGATGGAGCAAGAGCTATGGAACCTCACCGTACAGAATGCGAATATCGATGCCTACATATCAAGATTTAGTGAACTATCTCTGCTGTGCCCGGGTATGATCACATCAGAAAGAAAGAAGATTGAACGATTCATTTGGGAACTAACATCACCCATTCAAGGGAATGTGATAGCTGCGAACCCTGAAACGTTTGACAGTGCGAAGAGATTGGCAAAGAGGTTGTATGATCATAACAACAGGAAGGGCGAGAAGCCAGTGGAGGCTGAGAAGAAAAAGGAGGGTGGTGGCAAGAAAGGGAGGAACAACAAGAGAAAGGGACGTCAGGTCCCCGAGACCTCTAAAAAGCAGCAGTCAGTGGCAGTTAACGCTGTCACCACACCGGTTCCAGCCACACCACATGCTCCAGCCTCAACTGTTTCAAATGCTTCAAGACCCTATTCCGGTAATCTTCCCAAATGTAATAAGTGCGGTCTCCATCATCACGGCGAATGTAGGGAACTCCATTGCACCAGTTGCAACCGAAGGGGACACATTACAAGATACTGCAGGACTTATCCTCCCCAGAACCAAAATCAGGGAAACCACCACAACAACAACAACAACCACCGCGATAACAACAACACTAATGCCGGCGGCAATAATGCAGGGCCTAGCCACACCTGCTTCGGGTGTGGAAGGACGGGGCATTTCCGCCGAGATTGCCCTAACAACACCAACTCAGGAAACAGAGGAGCAGGAAGGATGCTGACTATGGGTCAGGGTGAGGCAGTTCAGGACCCCCGCAGTTGTGACCGGTACGTTCCTCCTAAACCACACTTATGCATGCATCTTATTTGACACCGAAGCGGAGCGAAGTTTCGTAAGCGAGAAGTTTAAACATTTATTAAAACAACAACCCCAAAAGCTAAATGAAACCTATATGGTGGAAATGGCCAATGGGAAAACCGAATCCACTGGGGAGATCTACATCGGATGTACCCTAACCCTTAACCAACACATCTTTCGAATAGACCTAATGCCAGTGTCAATTAGGAGTTTCGATGTGATTGTCGGCATGGATTGGTTAAGCCCCCACCATGCTGAGATTATGTGCCACGAGAAGGCCATTCGCCTTCATCTCCCAAATCACGAAACCCTAGTAATTTATGGAGACAAACCCAGCACGAATCTTCGTCACATCTCGTGCATCAAGACACAAAAACATCTACGAAAGAACAACTTGGCGTTCCTGGCTCACATAGTGGACAAGACCAAAGAAGAAACTAACATCCGAGATATTCCAGTAGCGTGTGAATTTCCAGACGTGTTTCCTGAAGATCTTCCGGGAGTACCCCCAGAGAGACAGGTTGAGTTCCGAATCGACCTTGTTCCAGGAGCAACTCCTCTCGCTAAATCACCCTATCGGTTGGCTCCTGCTGAAATGCAGGAATTGTCCAGCCAACTCAGTGAGCTTCTGGACAAGGGATTTATCCGACCTAGCTACTCACCATGGGGAGCTCCGGTGCTCTTTGTCAAAAAGAAGGATGGATATTTCAGAATGTGCATCGATTACAGAGAGTTAAATAAACTCACTGTTAAAAACCGCTACCCACTCCCACGAATCGATGATCTGTTCGACCAGCTCCAAGGAGCCAGTTATTTTTCTAAAATAGATCTACGGTCCGGATACCAGCAACTCAAAGTCCGGGAAGAGGATATTCCTAAAACCGCTTTCCGAACCCGCTACGGACATTATGAATTTGTCGTAATGCCCTTTGGTCTAACAAATGCACCTGCCGCATTTATGGACCTAATGAAATGAATCTGTCGACCGTTCCTTGACAACTTCGTCATTGTGTTTATCGATGACATCCTCGTCTATTCTCGAAGCAGAGAGGAGCATGGTCAACATCTCCAACAAGTCCTAGAAACACTGCGATCGGAAAAACTGTACGCCAAACTCTCCAAGTGTGAGTTCTGGCTCCGGAGTGTGAATTTCCTAGGCCATGTAGTTAGCCAAGACGGAATTCATGTGGATCCCTCTAAGGTCAAAGCTGTGGAAGGATGGACAACTCCGACCACGCCCACAGAAATTCGTCAGTTCTTAGGCCTAGCAGGCTACTATAGGAGATTCATTCAAAACTTCTCTAAGATCGACAAGCCGCTTACCTCACTTACGCAAAAGGGCGTACCATTCAAATGGACAGACCGACAAGAGATTGTGTTTCGAACCTTGAAGCAAGCTCTCTGTAGCGCTCATGTACTATCTTTACCTGAAGGAACGGAAGATTTTGTGGTCTACTGTGACGCGTCGAATAAGGGCTTAGGTTGCGTTCTCATGCAACGTGGAAGAGTGATAGCATATGCGTCCCGCCAACTAAAGACGCACGAAGTAAATTACACGACCCATGACCTAGAATTGGGAGTTGTGGTCTTTGCTCTGAAAATTTGGAGGCACTACCTGTACGGTACGAAGTGCACCATCTTCACTGACCATAAGAGTCCCCATCACATCTTGAACCAGAAGGAGCTGAACATGAGACAAAGAAGATGGGTTGAATTGCTAAACGACTACGAGTGCGAAATCAAGTACCACCCAGGCAAGGCCAACGTGGTAGCTGATGCATTAAGTCGGAAGGAGTACTCTAATCGTCGTACGAAAAATCTCTCGATAACCATTCAATCTCATCTGGCCACTCAAATTGCATCAGTTCAGTCGGAGGCTATGAAAACGGAAAATAGAGCTAGCGAGGCATTGCGCGGGATGGAGAAGAACCTAGAAGCAAAGGAGGATGGGGTATACTACTTCATGAACCGTATTTGGGTCCCAAAAATCAGAGGATTTAGGGAGGTTGTTATGAAGGAAGCCCACAAAACGCGATACTCCATTCATCCTGGTTTGGACAAGATGTATTTGGATATTAAACAACACTATTGGTGGCCTAACATGAAGGCGGAAATCGCGACCTACGTTAGTAAGTGCCTTACGTGCTCCAAAGTGAAAGTGGAATACTAGAAACCCTCAGGATTGTTGCAGCAACCGGCAATCCCTGAGTGGAAATAGGAGGGGATTTCTATGGATTTCATGACCAAGCTACCCAAGACGTCGGACGGACTGGACACCATATGGGTAATAATCGACCGACTGACGAAATCTGCCCATTTCCTGCCAATCAAAGAATCCTACAAGATGGAGAGATTGACGCGTTTGTACCTACAAGAAATTGTGAGACTCCATGGAGTGCCAAAATCTCTTATCTCGGATAGGGACAGTAGGTTCACATCGCGCTTTTGGCAATCACTCCACAAGGCAATGGGAACTCATCTCGACATGAGCACCGCGTATCACCCACAAACGGACGGCCAAAGTGAGCGAACCATTCAAACGCTTGAAGACATGCTTCGTGCATGTGTGATAGACTTTGGGAAGTCTTGGGATACCCACCTACCTTTGATCGAGTTCTCATATAACAATAGTTACCATTCGAGCATCAAGGTGGCTCCTTTCGAAGCACTGTACGGGCGTAAATGTAGATCACCGTTATGTTGGGCTGAAATAGGTGATACCCAGCTAGCGAGAACACATATGTCGGACAAGGCACTAACGGGACTGGAGATCATTCGCGAAACCACAGAAAAGATCGTTCAAATCAGAGCTCGATTGCAGGCATCGCATGACCGACAAAAGAGCTACGCCGACAAACGGCGAAAGCCCTTATGTAACAACGCAAATTTTCAAATAAAATTTTCATTTAAAATAAAGTGATTTCATTCAACCAATAGTATTTATTTCATGTTTCATATCAAATACATATATAAAATCCCCAAGATCTCAAATAGCAGCAGTGTGTATGCATCATGTCGGCGCCTTCCCACGGTCCTCGCTAGTACCTGAAACACATACATAACAACTTGTAAGCATAAATGCTTAGTGAGTTCCCCAGTATACGACTTACACATATACGCCTTTCCAGGCCCTGACCTTCCGGTCCACAACACATTGCCTTCTGTTCCGTAAACATAATCGCCTTCCGGCCCAAAACATATTGCCTTCCGGCCCGTAACATATCGCCTTCCGGCCCATAACGTATTGCCTTCCGGCCCATAAACATATACAGCACATAATACATATACTCTAACACATATAACACACATATCATATATCATACCTGACCTTTCCATCACATAACATATTGCCTTCCGGCCCATAAACATACATAGCATGCATAGCAACTATCTTTCTATTTATAGCATAACTAACACATATCATATCCGACCTTCTGGCCACACAGTCAAACCCTTCCGGGTGAAGTATAGTGAGAAGACTCACCTCGTAGTAATGTAAACTATCAACTCTTGAAACCACTCGCACTCGATCCGCCGATCTGCAGACTCCCTATAATACCATATACCCTTATTAATACTCTTATCATTCAAGACAACTGACCCTAAGAAATTACATGCAGGTCAACTCTGGTCAACGGTCAACTTGACCGGACTCGTCGAGTGCAAAGGCGACTCGGCGAGTCTAGACGTCCTCCCCAACTTTCCCTGTTGTTCCCCTTTCTACTCGTCGAGTATCCCTCTTGACTCGACGAGATCCTCGGGGAAGAATCGCGGGGCCACCCCGAATCCACTCGCCGAGTCTGAAGAACAACTCGGCGAGTCCCAGTGAATCTTCAAGCTACTCGCCGATTCTGAAGAACAACTCGGCGAGTCCTAGTGAATCTTCAAGTTACTCGCCGAGTCTGATCATTGGACTCGGCGAGTCCATGCCATGCAGTCGATCAACTGCTTCCTGAAATACGCATGGTCCCGAAATACGCAATCATGGGACTTTCTGGACCTCTAAACATCCTATTACTGGGGTATAAACGTCTGGGTAACAACATAATAACCCATCTAATCACTAAATGGGTTTAATAAACCCTAGATTCGTGTACACATCAAAATAACAGAAATGGTCCGAGTATTACCTGAAAACGCACTCTCTATGTCCCCAAACCTCAGGACTTGATCCTCCTTGATATTCCTTTGGCCAAAACTCTCCTTCTTCTTGCCTAACAAGCTCCTCAAAGTTCCAATAGCTTTCTCTCCTGCTCTAGACGTCCACAACGATTAGGGTTCTTCTCAATCGGCCAAAAGACAGACCATGACGGCCTAAAAAGCGTTATATACGATACAAAACCAAACGGTTAGGGTTTCTGATGAACAGCGTCGACTCGTCGAGTCCAGTCGCGAACCCGCGACCAAGTCTGTGATCCTACTCGGCGAGTCTGGCTCCAACTCGCCGAGTCCCTTCCTAAAATGCCCCCAAAAATAGTTTTAAAGCAATACCTGAAATTTCGGGCTGTTACACCTTAGAATTCCAGGTTGGTGATCGAGTACTGTTGAAAGTCTCACCCTGGAAAGGGGTTATACGTTTCGGAAAACGGGGAAAGCTGAACCCGCGATACATTGGACCTTTCGAAATCGTCGCCCGAATAGGTCCGGTAGCCTACAGACTACAACTACCCACAGAACTAAACGGTGTACACCCCGTGTTTCATGTCTCTAACCTGAAGAAGTGTCTATCAGATGAAACCCTTGTCATTCCTCTTGACGAAATCAAAATCATCGAGAATCTCCTGTTCATTGAAGAACCAATCGAAATCATGGACAGGGAGGTGAAGCGTACTAAGCAAAGTCGCATCCCGATCGTGAAGGTACGGTGGAACGCAAAGCGTGGGCCAGAATTCACGTGGGAACGCGAAGACCAAATGAAGCAAAAGTACCCTCACCTATTCTAGTATTCTCAAATCTAGCTTTCAAACAGAATTTCGGGACGAAATTCCCTCTAACGGGGGGATGATGTCACAACTAGAAATTTTGTGTCTTGTAATCTCTATACTCAAGTAAAATGTTGAATCAAAAACTTAAGAGCATGTGTGATGCTTATTATATGACATCAAAAATTTCAATCAAATATATCATACAAGTACTACAAATAGTCAACAAGCAATTGGAAACCCTATAAGTTCTTGTTTAGGTCCATTTTGGACTAGGACTTCCTTATTGGACTCAATGGACCAATAAGCTTCCAATTTGACTAGCATGGGCTTAGAACCTTAAATGGGCTCTAATTGGACCCACATTCATTTATTTCAACATTTGGGGCCATATTGGGCCTAGAATGAAATGAATTAAAAGCTTGATCCATGAATAACCTAAACTAGTCCAACAAATATGTAAAAATCATACTATATTCTCTTATGTTAAAACTCACCCAAACTAACTCTAATATTGGGCTTAGGGGCAAAAAGCCCAAATTTTCCTTTTCCTTCAAGATTCTCGGCCCAAGGCCCAAGCCCAAGAAGAAGTGGTGAGGAGTTGACTTCTTCATGCCACCTCACTTATGTCCAACATACTTCCATGCATGGACCAACATACATCTATGAATGTCAACTCAACCATTTCTCTCCTCTTTCTTCTTGACCTTGGCCGAAAGCACCCACACACACACACTTTCATCACTCCTTACATATCAAACACTCTCCAAGAACACCTCCCCTCTCTTCATAAAATTTTCGAGAAATAAGGGCAATCCAAGGAGATTTTTCACAAAAATCACCTTCCAAGGTAAGGTTATACTAAATTCTATGATCTAGGTTCCTTGATCTATCAAAAATCTCTTCTTAACTCATGAGAAATCATGATCTTGTATCCTAGAAACACCTCAAGGCCGAGATCTTCATCAAAGGGTGCTAGGGCCGAAAAATCACCAAACTTTCTTCCATTCCTCCTCCAAAACCGAAACCACACCCTAAGGTGAGCTTCATACCCCCTATTTTCTGTTTTTATGAGTTTTTTTTTGGGGGGGGGGGATACAAGTGAAAGTGTAGATCTATATATGTTTTGTATGCCTTGTATGATTTCTATGCTTATGTGTGTGTTTTTGTGTGTTATAGTGTTGGTTCTAGCCTTAAAACCCCTAAAAAAACCGAGATATACTTTATGATTAATGATACTAGCATCAAGTATATTTCTACATACAAAGTGTTTCAAGAAAAATAGCTAAATGGCTTAATAACA
Source organism: Lactuca saligna (assembly GCF_052625555.1). NCBI lineage: Eukaryota > Viridiplantae > Streptophyta > Magnoliopsida > Asterales > Asteraceae > Lactuca > Lactuca saligna. The sequence continues at coordinate 211,800,374 of NC_136419.1, forward strand.
TTTTATTTGGACTAAAAACTCAATTTTTGGACATAAAATGATAAAAATATAAAGTTAAAGGGCCCAAAATGTCATATCACGAATTCTGATGGATGAGGAGTGTCAAAACAGTTTCAATGAAATATTTTCTGAAAATATACTCATTTGGAGGATTAAAAATATAAATTTCAAGCTTAATGGGCTAAAAATGACAATTTCGGCCCAATAGGACCCATTATGTGAAATTTTCTGTTTTGGAGGGCCAAAACTGTGTTTTTCTGTAAAACAGTGGACTACTAAGGTTCCAAGTACTTTTCAAAGGTTTAAAATGCTTTTCCAATTTAAAAAGGACCAAAGTTGCAAAAAATTTCCAATTTGGGCCAAAATTGTAAAAACTGCGAAAAAGAGGGGCTATAACTGAGAAAACTGCAATTTCATGGACTTAAACTGTTTTCAATGAAAAATATGCTGAAAAATATTAATTTCAATAATTTTTGGTGTTAAAATGTCAAGAAAAATGATTTAAGGACCAAACCGGAAAATTATTTAATTAGAGGGTTGAAAAGAGTAAATTTTACAAACAATGAGGGGCTGAAAACAGAAAACTTTCAAGGCTAATTCAATGCACGCAACTTGATCAAATATTGGAACCGCGACTACCTACGTAATACCATACACAACAATACCAAAAATCGTTGTTAAATGAATTGATTCGGTCTCGAATCAATAACAATCCGAAAATACTAACACGACAATAACTCGATTCATACACGAAAACATTTGGTAATTCAATATACACGTGAGAGTGCACAGACGTCTACGCACCATCTTTGGGCCCCAAAGTGTAAAATCTTGTTTGTTGGGCCTAGCTAGCCCAATGACCTGATCTTAAGGCCCGAAGACTTCTACCTTACGAGTTGTTGGGTCTTACATGATCTAACACAACGTAAAAGGACTTTCAATGGCTTTTATACTATTGGTCCCCAAGGGTCCTATGGTATTGCTAGTAAAGTCGGTATTTCATGCGAGGCGGGTCAAGGGCCCCTCGTACCCTTTCTTTTTTTATCCCCAACCGATTAATGGGGACATCGGGGTCTTCGTGTCCTCTTTCTCTTCGGATGTGGGATTACTCGGAGTCAGGGCGGTTGGATAACGTGATTAGTACGGACGACGCCTACGGGATCGTTAGTATAATTATAAGGTCGTTTGTGTAACGCTTGTTTATAGCAATTAATCATGCGCAAAAATAATCCGACGTCGCCTGGAATTAATGACTTTACGCGTTACAATGGCTTTATTTTAACTTCATGGAATTCAAAGAATTAGGAAAACATCGGGTTTTCCTAGGGTTTTTCAATACATACGGTTTCGAAATGTATACAAGTTTAATGAACAATTTTTACAAATATAGAAAAAAACAAGCATGCCAATGGATCTTCACAAATGTTTTCAAAAGCTTTTCTTTTCAGAAAATATCGGATTTTCTGGTGGTTTTCAAAATGATACAAAACATTGTTTTACTAAATATCGCTTATGAACTCACCAACATTTCACATGTTGAAGTTTTTTTCTCAAAATACTTGTATTCTCAGGTAACCAGTCAATCAAAGGAAAATGTACTCAGTGATGGCTTGCAGTTTGTCTATTAACGAACTGAACAATTTATTTTTGGGAATGTAATGTTTTGAGACAATGTAATGGATGTAAACTCTATCAGTTGTAATATTCAAATGTTGGTGACGAATGATGTTATGTTTCATGTATATTCATTGTGATGGTATTCAATTGAGTCACAACAGCTCCCGAACGTTTCCGCCGTCTGGTTCGGGGGTGTGACAACCAAGAAACCAAATCGAAACTAGCCCAAAAAGGCATTCCAAACGCAACTAAAAGACCCTAAGGCCCAATATGAGTCTAAGAGCTCCAAAATGGCCTAAAGCCCATAAATATCATGGTATTACAGATAGGCTAGAGGCCCAAACCTAAACAAGGCAAACAGCCCAACAAAACTCAAGCCCAAAATCCCTTAAGCCTACAGACTACATACGTGCGACGTACATGGCTCGTACGCCTGACGTACGTTGTTGATTCGGAATTGGGGCACTGGCCCAGTACGCATAACATACCCAGGAGTACGCCCAGCGTATTAGTCAGTCAGTCAAAAAATGCTCCAATAACTTAACCCATTAAGCTTTAATGTCTAATATTCATATCCACGCTCATAAAAGTGTCGTAAGCCATAAAGTTGTAAACTTTATGCTTTTGCCTGACTTAATGGGACTCAAACCATGGTTTAAGCCTTCTATCTTTCTTAAAATGTCACCAACTCATGCATGGTTGAGTCTTAACCTCAAAGATTTGATTTTTATAACATCAAGCACCCCTAAGAGTTCAAACGGATAGCGCAAATGGTCTGGATTAGTCCATACTCCATAAGACCAAAGTTATGGGACCAAAAATGCTAAGTTCTTCCCTAAACCTAGATCTAATCTTAGAATGAACAAGTTTCGGACTGTATACTTCCAATGAGCTGAAAATGATGAACAACCTCTACTCCTTCAATTTTCCTCTCTTTTCGAATCTTATAATTTTCTTCCATGGTGAGACTTTAAGCAAAATCGAATCTCCAACTTTGAATGTCATCGGTCGTCTTCTCTTGCCAGCATAGCTCTTTTGACGATCATGAGCCGCTAACATCCTTTCCCTAATCCCTTTTAACTTTTCAGCAGTCTAATGGACTATCTCGGGGCCCGTAAATTTCTTTTCTCCATCTTCAAGCCAACATGACGACGTATGACACTTTTTTCCATACAAAGCTTGGTAAGGTGCCATCTTGATGCTCGAATGGTAACTATTATTGTTGGAAAATTCTACCAGAGGAAAGTGCTCATCTTAATTACCTTGGAATTCCAGGGTACACGCTCTTAGCATATCCTCCAGTGTTTGAATCATCCTTTCGCTCTGACCATCGGTTTGAGGATGGTAGGTTGTACTTAAACATAACTTCATACCCAATTCCTCTTGTAGACTCCTCCAAAAACTTGACGTGAAATGACTGTCATAATCTTATACAATCTTTAAAGGAACACTATGAAGTCTTACTACCTCCATCACGTAAGCATTTTCAAGCTTATCCATATACCATCTTTCATTGGCTGCTATGAAGTGTGCACTCTTAGTGAACTGATCAACGACCACCCAAATCATGTCGTGACCGCTATTCGTTCTGGGCAGTTTAGTCATAAAATCCATGGTGATGTCTTCCATTTACCCATGGGTATAGGTAAAGGTTCTAAACTCACATAAGGTTTCTGATGTTGTGCCTTAACCCTTGCACAAGTTACACACTCGGCCACATACTTTGCAACATCGAGCTCATCATTGGCTACCAGTAGTAGCGTTTCAAATCCCTATAGATTTTTGTGCTGACAGGTGGAACCGAGTACATGGTCTTCTGATCTTCTTCCATTAGAAGATCTATTATTCCTCCCGTCTTAGGTACCCAAATCCTGTCATGGAATACCTTCAATCCTTGCTTATTTGTATCGAACACCAGCCTTTTGCCCAAGTGCTCTTCCTTTCAGTCATTTTTCTCTGAAGCTTCTTCATGTGCTTTATTGATGCTTTCCATAATTGTTGAGACAACTTCAATTCTTAATGCTCTTGGCATTTTCCTTTCAAGGCTCACTTTTTGGCTTAAAGCATCAGCTACGACATTTTCTTTACCAGGGTGGTAAATTATCTCACTATCATAATCCTTAAGTAACTCTAGCTAGCATTGTTGTCTCATGTTCAATTCCTTATGATTAAAGACATACTGAAGACTCTTATGATCTGTGAAAAGTTTGCACTTCGTGCCATAAAGATAATGCCTCCATATCTTTAGTGCGAATACTACCGCTGCAAACTCTAAATCATGAGTGGGGTAGTTCTTTTCATGTTCTTTCAATTACCTCGATGCATATGCTATCACCTTATCCCTTTAGGTCAGAACACAACCTAACCCAAGTCCAGATGCATCGCTATAACCTGCAAAGTCTTCAACTCCATCAGGTAAAGAAAGAATCAATGCTTCACACAACTTCTTTTTTAGGTTTTCTAATGCTTCCTGGTGCTTCCCACTCCAATGGTTCAAAGCTGTCAATGGAGCAGCTATCAAAGAAAAGCCTTGGATAAACCTTCAGTAATATCCAGCTAATCCCATAACGCTTTGAATCTCCGTGGGACTTTTCGGTCGTTCCCACTTCATCACAACTTCAATCTTTGTTGGGTCAACCAGGATCCCTTATTGGTTAACCACATGAACCAAGAATTGGACTTCCCAAATCCAAAAATCACATTTGGAGAACTTTGCATACAATTTCTCTTTCTTCAAAACCTCTAACACTTCTCTTAGGTGCTTTCCATGTTCTTGTCGGCTCTTTGAGTAAACCAGAATGTCATCTATGAACACTATCATGGATTTATCGAGGAATGGTTTACAAACCTTGTTCATCAAATCCATGAATGTTGCTGGAGCATTCGTTAGTCCAAACGATATAACCAAGAACTGATAGTGACTGTATCTTGTTCTAAATGTGGTTTTTTCAATATCATGCTCTCTCACCTTCAACTGATGATATCCTAAACTAAGATCGATCTTAGAGAAATAGCTCGAACCTTGTAGCTGATCGAATAGGTCATCAATCCTTGGCAATGGGTACTTGTTCTTCACTGTTGCCTTGTTCAGCTCTCTGTAGTCTATGCACATCCTCATGCTTCTATCTTTCTCCTTTACGAATAATACCGAAACTCCCTAGGGTGATGAACTAATTCTAATGAAAGTGTTGTCCAAAAATTCCTGAAGTTGCATCATAAGCTCCTTCATCTCCGTTGGTGCTAATCGGTATGGTGCTTTTGCTATTGGTGTTGTTCCTGGTAACAAGTCTATTTGAAACTCTACTTGTCTATCAGGGGGTAATCCGGGAAGATCTTCAAGAAGTACTTCTGGATAGTCGCACACCACTGGTATACTTTACATCTTCTTCTTCTCCTTAGCATCGATTACGAACGCCAAGTATGATATGTATCCTTTAGACAAACATTTTATGGCCTTCATCAGGGAAATGTTTCCAGAATTTACTTTGCACTTGTCCCCGTAAACCATAAATGACTCTTTTCCAGGCGGGTTTACCCTCACCATCTTTTTTTTGCACAATATCTCAGCATCATTATCGCTAAGCCAATCGATTCCCAGTACGATGCTGAAACCATTCAACTCAATGGGTAATAGTTGCTTGTGGAATTCATTTTCGTTCAAGTTGATGATGATATTCCTAATGCAATCGCTAACAGGTATGAATTTGCCACTGGCAACATCTACAACTAGGGCATTATCAAGTTTTTCTATAGGTAATGCTAGTCTTCCACCAAATTTATGTGATATAAAAGAGTAATTTGCTCCAGAATCAAACAATATATTTCCAGGAAATCCATTTACAAGAAAGGTACCTGAAGCGACGTCCACTACATCCTTCACGGCTTCCAGGGTCATCTAGAAAGCTCTCGCCTTCGGCTTCGGTGGGATATTGGGCCTTACTACCTCCTTCTTCTTCAAGCAGTCCCTCGAGATGTTTCATTCCTCATTACACCAAAAACAAAATTTCTTGATGAAGGTGCACTCATTGGCATAATGCCCAGGCTTTCCACACTTAAAACAAGAGACCTCCCTGACATATTTCCCATGGTGCTTCTTTTTGCACTTTTCACACCATTTCGCTTCGACTCCTCCTCCTCTCGAACCAGACTTCGAGGATTTGCTTTTCTTGTTGGATCTCAAAGATCCATCGAACTTTCTTTTCTCACCAACTGTAACAGCCCGAAATCTCAAGCATTGTTAAAATTATATTTTTGGGGTGTTTTAAGGGGGGAATCGGCGAGTTGGAGCCAGACTCGCCGAGTAGGATCGCAGACCTGGTCGCGGGTTCGCGACTGGACTCGACGAGTCCAGATAGGGACTCAGCGAGTCTGCACTATTTAGCGAAAACCCTAGCCGTTTAGGTTTGGGACGTATAAAGGGGATTTAATGGCCGTCATTGTTCGTTTTAGCCTTCTGGGAGGAACCCTAAACCGATGGTGTGCACCTGGAGCAAGGCTAAAGGCCATTGGTGATTTTGAAGGAGTTGTTGTGCAAGGAAGAGAAGGGCTTGGCTAAAGGAACAGCAAGGGAGTCACATGCTGAGGATTGGGGACACAGAGAGTGCATTATCCAGGTAAGAATTCGAGTATACTCTGCTATGGTGATGTATTTAGAGGATTAGGGTTTATGGAACCCTCTTTGTGGATAGATTGAATGTTACCCTTGTTTCCCAAACGATTGTAACCCTGTATTAGGACCCTTGGAGGTCCAGAATATCCCATGTCTGTGCATTTCGGGAATTGGTGAAGGTTTTGGATTGAAATCCTTATGCCTTAGGTCAACATGTGAATTATAAGTCTTGAGGTGTAGCATGAGCACCGAAATGAGGACTTTACGTAATGGACCAGTCTAGGAAGGCCAGACCTATGAATGGTCGGAGCAGTCCTGACCTTAGGAAGCAGCTGGAGCGGCTGCATGGCATAGACTCGCCGAGTCAGATGAGCAGACTCGGCGAGTAGCTTGAAGAATAACTGGGACTCGTCGAGCTGTTCCTCAGACTCGGCGAGTGGAGTCGGGGTGGCCCCGCGATTCTTCCAGGAGTAACTCGTCGGGTCAAGAAGGATACTCGACGAGTAGAAGGGAAACCTTAGAAGATTGGAGGACGACTAGACTCGCCGAGTCGCCAGTGTACTCGCCGAGTCCGGTCGAGTTGACCGTGGACCGTTGACCAGAGTTGACCTATGTGTGATTCCGTAGGGTCAGTTAACTTGGAAGATAAAAGTGTTAATAAGAGATATATGATGTTATAGGGAGTTGTAGCTCGGCGGATCATGTACGAGGGATTTCAGGAGTTGCTAACTTTCAGTATCCACGAGATGAGTCTTCTCACTATACTGTACCCGGAAGGGTTTGACTGTGTGACCGGAAGGTCGGATATGATATGCGTTATACGTGCCATAAATAGTAAGGTAATTGCTATGCGTGCTATGTATGTTTATATGGGCCGGAAGGCATTATGTTATGTGACCGGAAGGTCGGAGATGATATATGATATATGTGTTATATGTAGTAAGTTAAATGTATTATGTGTTGTGTATGTTTATGGGCCGGAAGGCAATATGTTATGTGACTGGAAGGTCGGATATTTTAGCTGATATATGTGCTATATGTGGTAAGTTAATTGTTATGCGTGTTGTGTGTGTTTATACGGGCCGGAAGGCAATATGTTATGGGCCGGAAGGTAATGTGCTATGGGCCGGAAGGCAATACGTTATGGGCCGGAAGGCGATTATCTCATGGGCCGGAAGGCGTTGTATTGTGGACCGGAAGGTCAGGGCCTGGAAAGGTGTATATGCGTAAGTTGTATATTGGGGAACTCACTAAGATTCGTGCTTACAGTGTTTTGTGTTATGTTGTTTTCAGGTTCTTTCAGTAACACGGGACGGCACCGGCTCGATTGTACACACCAGAGAAAGAGTCATATTTTGGAGGCTCCTGGTTTTCTATTCGAGTGAGAATGAAACTATGTTTTGTAATTCAATTATGAATGAGATTTTAAACAAGTGTTCTAATATAATGATTATTTTAAATGAAAATTTTGTCTGGAAATTTACGGTGTTACACCAACCTTAGTTCTCTGCAGACCCATTGCCTTTAACTGGGTCTCAACATTCTTGGTTGCTCTAACGGCTGCCTTCAATGTGCTTTCCATTTTGGCTATTGGACCAAAGTCTAATGGCAATCCGTTAGCAAATTTTTCTATCTTGGTGAGTTAAGTCGGCACTAGTTAAGGAAATAACTTCATCTTCTCGGTGAATGTAGTTGCATAGTCATCAATACTCATTTTCCCTTTCTTGGCGAACATCGCCCCCAACTCCAAATCATGGGTGGAATACCTTGTCTTGTGAGGTTTTAGTTGCCTTGATGCATATGTTATCACGTGTCCCCTATGCATCAACATGACACCATCCCCGATATAGATGCATCGCAGTAGACTACTGAGTCCTCCACTCCCTCGGGAAGGGCTAACAATGGAGTTTCACAAAATCTCTGATGAAGAGTCTCGAATGAGGCCTGCTGCTCGGGCCCCCGGAAAAAAGTTAGACCCTTCCTGGTCAATTTGGTGAGAGGAATGAAAATCTTGGAGAAATCTATGATAAACCTTCGATAGTAACCCGTCATACCCAGAAAACTCCTGATCTCGGATGGGGATATCGGCACCTCCCATCACATAACTATCTCAATCTTGGCCGGGTCGACTAAAATCCCATTTTGGTTAATGAGGTGTCCCAAGAACTGGACCACTCATAAAAAAATCACACTTGGAGAACTTGGCATAAATCATCTCCATCCTCAATACTCCAAGAATCTCCGGAAGATGCTCCCCGTGCTGTTCTCTAGACCTCAAGTACACCAAAATGTCGTTGATGAACACGATCACCGACATGTCCCACATGGGCCTGCACACCCAATTCATGAGGTCCATGAACGTTGCCAGTGCATTACTGAGCCCAAAAGGCATCACCACAAACTCGTAGTGCCCATAACGAGTCCAAAAGGTCGTCTTATGAATATCCTCCTCGCAGACTCTCATCTGATGATACCTGGCTCTCAAATCAATCTTGGAAAACCAAGACGCCCCTACAACTGATCTAACAAATCATCGATCCTCGACAATGGATAACGATTCTTGACTGTCAGATTGTCCAACTCTCGGTAATCGATGCACATCCGGTGTGAACCCTCCTTTTTCTTGACAAAAAGGATCGGTTCTCCCCACAATGAGCTACTCGGTTTAATAAAACCCTTCCCCAGCAGTTCCGGGAGCTGCGATGACAAATCCTGCATCTCAGGAGGTAGAAGGCGATAATGTGTCTTCGTAATAGGTTCCACACCTGGAATCAAATCGATCCGGAACTCCACTTGCCTCTCGGGAGGCATATACATCAATTCCTCTGGGAAAACATTCGTGAACTCACACACTACTAGAACATCAGAAATAGAACTCGGCCTCTCAGTGGAAAATGGAGTATCCATCACGTATGCTAAAAAGCCCATGCACCCCTATTGTAGACTCTGCCTCGCCCTGGTGGTAGAGCAGAAAGCTGACCCTGATCTAGTTCCTTCTCCATACACAGTAAGTAACCCCCCACCCCCACTAGGGTATCGTATGGTCACCATTTGATGCTCACAGTCAATCACAGCTCCAAACTGGCTCAACCAATCCATGCCCACTATGACACAAACATCTCCCATCGCTATTGGCACTAGATCTGTTGGAATCTCAAGATCAAAAATCTCTAATACACATCCTCGGAATACATCAGTGATGAAAACTGCATGCTCATCGGCTATAGAAACCCTCAGTGGTCGACTCAGCGCCTCGCGTCTAACACTAATATGAAGACTAAACGATAAATACACAAAAGATAGATTCGCACCCAAGTCAAATAACACCAAGGTAGACAATAAATCACAAGAAAAGTACATATCTGCAACACAGTATAAGCAGAAACAAATCTCAAAATAACATAAATAAGGAGATGCGTACCAGCAATAACATCAGGCACTATGCGGACCTCCTCCGCAGTCAGCTAGAATGCTCTCCCACGAGCTGTCGAAGCCTCGTCCTTCCCCGCCAGGCCATCAGTAAGACGTAAAGCAGCGGGAGAAGAAGACTGGGTTGATCCCTAAGTGATCTGAGAACACTCAGCCTTCTGGTGGCCCGTCCGATTTTAGTGAAAGCAAACTGAAAAACCCTTGGGGAAATCCCTCGCCATATGCCCCTCCTTGCCACATTTGTAGAAAATCCCTACTCGGATATAACCCTCATGACTCTTGTAGCACTTTCCACAAGTGTGGCCCTCCGGGCCTACTTCTCTCGAATTAGCGGGTTAGCCCGCTTCGTTGCTGGCTGTGACTACACTGGTCTCCTATTCCTCCCCTGAGGCTCTCCCTCCTCCCTGGTCTGATTCTCCAGCTTAATCTCTGTCCTGCTAGCATTGGTTTGTAACTCAGCCAATGTCCGATATGACGAGTTCTCCCCGAAGTCACGAATATCTCTCCTCAAGATGCTCAAATACCGGCTCATACATGTCTGCTCAGTAGACACATGCTCAGGACAGAACAATGCCCTCTCGTGAAACTGATAGGTTTTGAACATTCTAATACTCCTATGGTGTACATGCAACCCTATAAACCTTGGATCTATGTTTTCTCTATTATACATGCAAATATTCTATATTCCAAGGTTTCATCCTAACTAGCATAATATGAAGTATATACAATACAAGAATCTAGTAGAATGACATACCTTTTGATGGAGCTTGAAGCCTTGAACCTTTAAGAGCTTAGTGCCCCAAGTGTTGCTCCTCAAATGGAATCACACGACACCAAAAACACTTTGAATAACTAGAGAATAATGATACTTAGGTTCCCTGTTATGAAATCAGTCTTGCCCTCTTTTCTATGCATTAGTGCCAATTTCATGAACCAAAGACCTCTTTATATAGTGTGTAGGATTATGGTTACATTCATGTAAACCCTAATACCCACAACCTTTCATTTCAATAGGATCCATGGGTTAAAAACTCCATGTACTATCCATGCAAGCTTATCCCAACCTAAATGAACATAAGATTCCATATTTAATCGGTTCCTTTTTATCACTAAATTAATCCTAAATTGATTCTTGATAAATACTAATTAAATAATATGATTTCATATTAATATATTAGAACTTATAATATATTAATATAAATTGTAAGTATCATTTTTTTCTCATTTAGTCTATCCCTTTGTTCCAATGCCATGCAACCCAAATGGACCATGCTACTCTCAGGTCGAATACATACCAATAATAGTTATGGGCTTAGACATCTAATCCAACAGTCTCCCACTTGGATAAGTCTAAAACTATTAATGTGTATGACTCCAAGATCCCGACTAGTAATCATAGCTCTTAAAGTCGGGGTCGAACTCTGACCTAGTCAACGAGTTGTCCATTAGATAAGGGATCATATATTCCTCCATTCTAGATAGCATATGGATTGAGACATGGATTATAATCATTATCTTTGTCCAATTGTTGTTTCCCGATTTTCCAGTTTATGACGACTGACTAATTGAACAAATCAAATCAGTCCAAGCTTGGCCAAACACTTAGGGGTGTCATCACTAAATCATTATGGAGACCATATATATCGCTTTTATCCCTCTAAGGGTAAAAGGAATGGATAAACTTTGACTCATATGCTTGTTCTACTACTTATTGAATCATACACAAAGGCACATTTTACAACATCGAGTTACCAATGCATTTTCGTGCAATCAATGTATAACCAACTCATAGTCAACAACTCATATCTTTATGTTTGAAGAATATAAGATATTATTATCTCATGATCACTCGTGATAAAATCCATGAAGTGATTCAAATGAGCGTGGATTTAATCCAATACTCAGAACTTATGAGCACTCATGAATGTTGTAGCAACTCTCGCTATGTCCAACACCTTAGACATCTACAAACCAACTTCGTGAGAGTCTTGCCTTAATACCTACTTCCAATGTATTATCGACTGTGGATGGTTTGAATAACTTAGTCATTCAAGAAGAATGACCTAGTTATTCTGGAAGTCAAAACATACAAAGTGAAACACAAGAATAATCGAATCCAATATGGTCTCAGAACTTATGAATATAAATAGAACGCCTTTTATTTATCACCATATTGATTACACATTATTCATTGTATAATGTTTCAACTAATCAACTTTATACTTGAATCAAAACAATAGTCATGCCATGCTCTAAGCATGCACACTATGTTTATCCAAATAATAGTCATGCCATACACCAAGTATGCACAATATGTTTGTCCAAACATTAGTGATGCCATACACCAAGTATGTACACTATGTTTGTCTATGATCTTTACTATGTGGAATAGATCGATTGAACATAATTCCATTGATTCTCATTTCACAATTCCCAAATCCTTACCGCATATGTAAGAATTCCATATTCCTACAATTTACCAAAATCAGTTAGATTTTAAACTTATATACACTGATCATCTTGTAATGATTATGCACAACGTCACAAAGACTTGTCAACAGACATTACAGAGTATTCCAATGTAGATCAATACTATGGAAACGAAGTCTCATATTCAAAATACATTACTCTGAACATCCTTCTTGCATTAAGTTTTCTAATCTTTCACAAATAGAATAACTTCAACCTATAGAGACATCTCCATATTCCCATTATGACTATCACTTCTGAACAAGAGTTGTCTCCTTTCAGAATATGTTAATATGGTCCTTCCAAAATTAACACTATACTTCCAACTTTCCATGTGCAACCAATCTTTAGTAAACCTTAGATTGTCCTCAACAATTGCTTAATCGTTTTAGTCATATCCAATTCTAGACCTTTTCCCCTCTTAATGCCCCCAGGCATTTGGAAAATTTAGAAAGGATAAATATTATAGAACATGCAATCGATCCTATACCCGAAGCATATGAGACATGATTCATGATGTCTTACATAAAGACATGATTCTAGACCAGTCTTTTGCTACAATATTTTTTATTTTCCAAGTTTTCATAATTCGACTATAAAGTGGGATACCGTAATCATAATCAAAATTTTACTATGCAATATATAAAATTTCCTTAAGTTGAACCATTCCAGCATAAAATTCACATATATATATATATATATATATATATATATATATCATTGATTAAAGATGATTAAAATCTCAATCTAAGCTTTTTAGAATTGAAGTAAAGTATAATTTCCTCTCCCTTAATTATAGTAAAACAACTTTTCCCAATTAAAACTTTTGTTTTCTATAATTAATATTGCTAACTAGCAACACTTATCATAATTATCATGCTCCCACTAACATGAGAATTATCAGCATAAAACTTATGCTCCCACTAGCTTTGACATGTACCCAGAAATCAGCTGGACTTCTAGAAATCAATATTTATTGACATTCTTACCAAAGTTCAGACTTCTGATACGAGATGCTTTGATAAAGCTTTATCAAAATCATACACCTTTCCTTAGATAGCACACATGTGTGTCTAAAAAATTTCATAACTATGAAAAGGGATGTCGTAATAATAGTCTCAATTGTTTAGACCTTTGCCAGTCCTCACAAGTCCATGTTAGTGTGTCAGTTAACCACACATGCTCCACTAACGACTTTGAGAATGAAAATATCACAATTGCTATCTACTTAAAACCACTTAGTGAAAGCATTTCCTCACCATCATTTTCATCAATCGGAGAGAAACCTTATCACACTTAGATTTTATGGTGTATGAGTTCCTATCCATGTGAATTTTTCAAAACCATAATCACAAGACAAGGTTAGTAACAAATCCTTGCCACCTGACAGCACTAGGGCTTGCCATTTCTTCCAAGTTGTTATGCAACCAATTGAGAACTTGTAGAACTCATATGCATAGTCAATTGTAACTGGAATGGGCATAGAAATAAGAAGATATCAATCATGATAGGTTATAAACCTCAAGTCGTGTGCTAGTGATAAACTACATGTTTTATTCTTGATTAGATCTTGAAACTCTTTTCGGATCTTTTAGACTCCCATTGTCCTCTTGACATAGAAGACTCTCTTGACAAGACCCATTCATTGACAAACAAATATTAATGAGATAGTGCAGATTCTTATCAAGACAAACACTCCACACAATTGGCCTTAGTTGGTCTTTGTTTTATCCAAAACATCATAGTTTACCAATTTCAAGTGTACAAGAGTAGAACACATTTTACTCTTACATTTGACAAGTGTTATTGTAACACCCATAACCAGAAAGACCAAGAAAGGAAAGGAAAACCCTAAGTCAAAAGGGTCAACTCATCGAGTCCAGGTTGGAACTCGACGAGTCCAAGCGAGATCCGGGTCGAAGAATAAGTGACCGACTCAACGAGTCGGAAAGTGGACTCGGCGAGTCCGGTCTGGATTGGGAAGCCCTAAGTTCGGGACTTGGTGCCCTATATAAACATGTCATTCTCTCCCTTAGGGTTATCTATAGCCTCTCTTATCCAGAACACGAAACCCTAAGCCTTCATTTTAACACATTCAAGCTTTCTTGCCATTTTGGGTGATTGAAGGAAGAAGGAGGAACGGAACCTTTGGTGATTCAAGGATTGACTTTAGACCCAGAATTGGTGGGACCTTTCAGAGCATTAGGAGGTAAGAAGTCGTTACCTTCAATATTTTGCATAAAGTGTTACCTTTGTTATGAGATTTGGGGCTTTTATGGCATGATTAAGAGCCATCTTGAGCTAGAAGTCCAGATCTGAAGTTGCTACTTCAGATCTAGGTGTATTTCGGCCTAAAGAACCATAAAGTATGAGTCTTGGGGGATTTTGGTGAAGCATAATTTTCTAGAACCCTAACCCTAGAGTGTTTTGGGCTTTTAGCTTCTTGGTTTCACATAAAGTTTGCAACTTGACGAGGGGATAGACTGTAGAAGAGTGGATCTATGGTTTGGAGCCACTGCATGGCTCGAAAACCCACTATATGGTTTGAGATCTGAAGAGACTTAGTGAGTCACATGGGTGTTGTGACATCCCCAAAATCACGGCCAGAAAAGACTGGTTTTGTTTATACTTTATTTCAAAATCAGAGTTATCTTTTAATAAATGGTTTGCGGAATTTGTCCCAAAACAATAATATGATAAAGATTTATCAAAAGCATTTCCATAGAAATGTATTCATTAAAAGACTCGGGATGTCATGTTCGTACAGATCAAAAGTATAAACAATACAATATAAGCCTTACTACATTATTTCATATCTACAGGCCTATATCCGTAATCCCTCGTCCAAAACATCACACCTATGCTCATGCGCCACTACCTGTAATGCATAAAACTGAGTGGGTCAGGCTTGGGAGCCTGGTGAGCACATAGGGTTTTCAACCCACAATAAATAAGTTTATTAATTTCATCAATCAACAATAACCCGATTACCCGTTCCCGTTATCCTCACTTTACGTCCCTAAACACCTATCATAAGGGACCTAGCCTAAGGATTATCATCGGGACGGACACTACTGCTAAGGGGATTCCTCAGCAATAAATGTCCTAATAGGCAACCATGTGGGGGATGGAGTACACCGGTGAACACATCGTTCACAACACCTACAGGTTGCGAACCTGCTATTGTTCCACTGGACTGTCTAGAAGAGTCCGTGGTCGTCATCTATACTCCGCTAGATGACTGGATCAACAACAACAACATCGAGGCCTCTCATCATTTTATCACACATCACCTATTACATCTACCCATGTTTTACCCCAACATTTTCGTAGATATAAAATACATATACAGTTTAAATCATTGAAAACATGTATAACAACGTTCATCTAGCATAGATAGCAAGTATTCAGATAATATGCACACATAGCACGTAATTTATATAAAATACTTCATATCTATGTGTAAGTTGAAGGTAACTATGCACTCACCGGAAAAGGTGGTGATTCCGAACTCAGACAGCGCTTCGCTTCTTAAAAAGAATTTTTCTTCGACGAAACCTAGTATTATTACCACTAGAGTTTAGTTTATTATTCGTCGAGACTAATTAATAGTCTAGCTATTATTATTATTATATAAGCGTCAAAAAAATACTTATATAACCCATAATAATAGCCCAAGTATTTATTATAAGTTCCTAATAACGTTACTATAATTAAATAAAAGTTATATTAAAAATAGCGTAGGCGTAGCTCACTTACAGCGGGTTTTATAGAAAACCGGGCTTTGCTTGGAGCAGCGTTCCCGAGCCGAAAAGCTCTTCTTCTCAGAGCCTTCGAGCACTCCGGGGCTTCCGCCTCGTGCTAGGGAGGTTCCCTAGGCTTTTCGGGGGATTTCGGGGCTAGAGAGAGGTTCTAGAGAGAGAGAGAGTAAAGAGAAGAAAGAATGGGAAAGGTGTGAAGAAAATGAGGGTGGGAGAGGAGGTATTTATAGGGTGAAATGTGGCTGAACTTGGTGCCACATGTCACCATCTGGTGGCAAGCCTTGGGGAGAAAGCAATGGCCAAGATTGTGCCACATCACCCATTTTCGCACAGCACACTTCCGACTTCTAAAATCCGTAACTTTCACATACGACCTCCGTTTTTGACGTTCTCTATATCCACGCGTAGGTAATAATAAGATCTACAACTTTCATTTTGACACCGTCAGCTAATTCTCGACCGATCTTAAATTTAACAGTACAAGGAGATTATACTGTTAAACGTCTGCGTAAAATTAATAACTTCTACATACGGACTCTGTTTTTGTCTGTCTTTTTACCGTTGATTTCCTATTAATGATATCTTCAACTCTCATTTATGTTGCGTAAGCCAAAAACCGCTCGAACTAAAATTCAAGTTTCAGGCCGTGCACTGCTAAGCCGAATCTTAGAAAAATCATAACTTCTTCATACGAAGTCAGATTTGGGCGTTCTTTTTATCGATGTTCTTAGTTTAACATATTCTACGACTTTTGTTTAGATTGCTAAGGCTAAAAAGTCTTCTATCGTAAATTCACTATTTACGTTTCCCGGTGTCGTGCCGGTTTTGTCGTAAAACTTCGGCGGGCCATAACTTCTTCTTTATAGCTCGGATTTCGGCATTCTTTATATGTACGGAAACCTTGAGACATATTCTACAACTTTATGTAGAGATATCGGGATTATCTCACACTTTAATTTTGACGCTCATTTTTATTCTTTATTAATTATACATTTATAATTAAATAATAAACACATAAACACACATAATTCACATAATACTCAAATATTTCATATTTATTACTTCAAAAAGAGTTACAATAGTTGACCTAGACTATTACATTGATAAAAATGCTTAGCCCTGAAAACCCGGGCGTTACAATTCTCACCCCCTTAGGATGATTCCGTCCCGGAATCATGCATCAGCAAACAGATGTGGATAGCGACTCATCATGTCATCCTCTGTTTCCCAAGTGAGATTCGGCCCATTCGAATGTTTCCATCGGACTAGCACCAAGTCAACCATCTTGCGTCGTAACTTCTTAGTCTTACGGTCAATAATTGCCTCAGGCTCTTCGATCAGCCTTTTATTCTCATCCATCCTTAATTCCGAGATTGGAATTATGTCGGGAACATCTCCCATGAATTTCCTCAAATAACACACATGGAAGGTGTTATGAATACCATTGAGTTCTTCGGGCAATTCCAGCTTGTAAGCTTGGTTCCCAATCCTCTGAAGAACTTTGAATGGTCCAATAAACCTTGGACTCAACTTTCCTCGTTTCCCAAATCGTATAAGTCCCTTCCACGGTGAGACTTTAAGTAAAACGGAATCCCTAACTTCGAAGGTTATCGGTCGTCTTTTCTTGTCGGCATAGCTCTTCTGACGATCCTGAGCTGCTAACATTCTTTCCCTAATCACCTTCAATTTCTCAGCAGTCTCATGGACTATCTCGGGGCCCATAAACTGCTTCTCTCCGGCTTCAAGCCAACAAGACGGCGTACGACACTTCTGCCCATACAAGGCTTGATAAGGAGCCATCTTGATGCTCGAGTGAAAACTATTGTTGTAGGAAAATTCTACCAGAGGTAAGTGCTCGTCCCAATTCCCTTGGAATTCGAGGGTACATGCTCTCAGCATATCTTCCAACGTCTGAATCGTTCTTTCACTCTGACCATCAGTTTGCGGATGGTAAGCAGTACTCAAACACAACTTTGTACCCAACTCCTCTTGTAGACTCCTCCAAAACCTTGACGTGAAACGACTATCACGATCTGACACAATCGTAAGAGGGACACCGTGAAGTCTTACAATTTCCTTCACGTAAGCATTTGCGAGCTTATCCATAGACCACTTCTCGTTGGCGGCTATGAAGTGTGAACTCTTGGTGAAACGATCCACGACTACCCAAATCATGTCGTGTCCATTCTTCGTTCTGGGCAGTTTAGTCACAAAATCCATGGTGATGTCTTCCCATTTACCCATGGGTACAGGTAAGGCTTCTAAACTCCCATACGGTTTTTGATGTTGTGCCTTAACCCTCGCACATGTTATGCACTCAGCCATATACTTCGCAACATCGAGCTTCATCATCGGCTACCAGTAGTAGGGTTTTAGGTCCTTATACATTTTAGTGCTACCGGGATGAATCGAGTACATGGTCTTGTGTGCTTCTTCCATTAGAAGATCTCTTATTCCTCCCGTCTTAGGTACCCAAATTCGATCTTGGAATACATTCAGTCCTCGACTGTTCGTACCGAACACTAACGTTTTTCCCAAACGTTCTTCCTTTCGGTCATTCTTTTCTAAGGCTTCTTCTTGAGCTTTCCTGATACTTTCCACAATCATCGAGACGACTTCAATTCTTAACGCTCTTGGCCTTCTTCTTTCAAGATTGACTTTCCGACTGAGAGCATCAGCAACAATATTTGCTTTACCTGGGTGGTAAAGTATCTCACAGTCGTAGTCCTTGAGAAGTTCTAGCCAGCGTCGTTGCCTCATGTTCAACTCCTTCTGATTAAAGAGATACTGGAGACTCTTATGATCAGTGAAGAGCTTGCACTTCGTGCCGTAGAGGTAATGCCTCCATATCTTTAAGGCGAATACTACCTCTGCCAACTCCAGATCATGAGTGGGGTAGTTCTTTTCGTGCTCTTTCAATTGTCGAGATGCGTATGCTATCACCTTTTCTCTTTGGGTCAGAACACAACCTAACCCGACTCCAGATGCATCACTATAAACTGCGAAATCTTCGACTCCATCGGGTAGAGAAAGTATCGGCGCTTCACATAACTTCTTCTTTAGCTTCTCGAATGCCTCATCATGTTTCTCACTCCATGTATACGTAGCTCCTTTATGGGTCAAAGCTGTTAATGGAGCAGCTATCAAAGAAAAGCCTTGGATAAATCGTCGGTAATATCCGGCTAATCCTAGAAAGCTTCGAATCTCTGTGGGATTCTTCGGACGTTCCCACTTCATTACAGCTTCGATCTTGGTAGGGTCAACCATTATTCCTTCTTGGTTAACAACATGACCCAAGAATTGGACTTCCCGTATCCAAAAGTCGCATTTGGAGAACTTTGCAAAAAGCTTCTCCTTCTTTAACACCTCCAACACTTCTCGTAGATGCTTGCCATGCTCCTCCTGGCTTTTCGAGTAAATGAGAATGTCGTCGATGAACACTATCACAGATTTATCGAGGAATGGTTTACAAACCCTATTCATCAAATCCATGAATGCTGCGGGAGCATTGGTTAGTCCGAACGACATAACCAAGAACTCGTAGTGTCCATATCTTGTTCTGAATGCAGTCTTCTCAATATCCTGCTCTCTCACCTTCAGCTGATGATATCCTGACCTAAGATCGATCTTTGAGAAGTAGCACGAACCTTGCAGCTGATCGAATAGATCATCAATCCTCGGTAATGGATACTTGTTCTTCACCGTTGCCTTATTCAACTCTCGGTAGTCTATGCACATCCTCATGCTTCCGTCCTTCTTCTTCACGAATAACACCGGAGCTCCCCAGGGTGATGAACTAGGTCGAATGAAACCGCTATCCAACAGCTCCTGAAGTTGCATCATGAGCTCCTTCATCTCCGTCGGTGCTAATCGGTAAGGTGCCTTTGCTATCGGTGTTGTTCCTGGTAATAAGTCTATACGAAATTCTACTTGCCTATCAGGTGGTAATCCAGGAAGATCTTCGGGAAAGACTTCCGGATAATCGCACACAACCGGTATATTCTGCACCTCTTTCTTTTCTTTCTTAGCATCGATTACGAATGCCAAGTACGATGCACATCCCTTGGACAAACATTTCCTAGCTTTCATCAAGGATATGATTCCAGAACTCACTCTGCGTTTGTCCCCGTACACCATAAATGATTCCTTTCCGGGTGGGTTTATCCTAACTATCTTCTTTCGGCATAATATCTCGGCATCGTTGGCGCTAAGCCAATCCATACCCAAAACGATGTCGAAACCGTTTAACTCTATGGGTAATAGTTCCTCCTGGAATTCGTTTCCGTTTAGGTCAATGACGATGTTCCTAATACGATTACTAACAGGTACGAATTTTCCACTGGCAACTTCTACAATTAGGGCGTTATCAAGTTTTTCTACAGGTAATGCTAATTTCGCACTAAATTTATGCGACACAAAGGAGTAGTTGGCTCCGGAATCAAACAGTATATTTGCAGGCAAACCATTTACAAGAAAGGTACCTGAAGCGACGTCTGCTGCCTCCTTTGCAGCCCGAGCGTCATCTGGAAGGCTCTCGCCTTCGGCTTTGGTGGTATGTTGGGTCTTCCTGCCTCCTTCTTCTTCGGGCAGTCCTTCAAAATGTGCCCTTCTTCATTACACCCATAACAGGCCTTCTGGTTAAGAGTGCATTCGTTGGCATAGTGCCCAGGCTTTCCGCATTTGTAACAAGTGGCCCCTCCATCACACTTCCCAGAGTGCTTCTTCTTGCACTTGTCACACCACTTTGCTTCTGATCCTCCTCCTCTCGAACTAGACTTCGAGAATCTACCTTTCTTATCGGACCTCGAGGATCCGTCAAATTTCCGTTTCTCTCCCACTTCCGCTCTCTCCAGACCATTTTCTCGTATCTGGGTCTCCACATTCTTAGCAGCCCAGATGGCAGCTTTCAAAGTGGTAGTTTGCTTGACCATTGGGCCGAAGTCCGCTGGTAATCCGAGGGCAAATTTGTTAACCTTGGAGAGTTCAGTTGGGATGAGGTGAGGAACAAGCTTCATTTTCTCAGTAAAGCTTGCAGCGTATTCAGTAACGCTCATTCTTCCCTTCTTCAGATTCTGGAATTCGTTGCTGATCTCCAGAAGATCCTGCTCAGAGCAGTATTGCATCTTCAACTGTACCAGAAAATCCTCCCACAACATTTTGCTTACTTCACCTTTGGGCATTGAATCAGCTAATAGCTTCCACCAGCTTAGTACTCCAGATTTCAATAGAGGAACTGCAAGAGCAGTCTTCTGCCTATTGCTACACTCGCAACTCTCAAACATTGTCTCCATCTCAGAGATCCAGTTCATGACTTCCACCGGCGTCGGGCTTCCGGATAGACTCGGTGGCTTGGATGCCATGAAATCCTTGTATTTGCATCCACGTCCATCATTTCCTCCATCCTGGTGGTTTTGCCTAACTATCGGTGGGTTGGCTTGACCAATAGTCCCACTGTAGTTTCCTTCTTCAGTCTGCCCTTCGTTCAACTCGGGCTGTTCGAGCTGAATAGTCGCTTCCTCTCGATTTTGCTGGAGCAAACGCCTGGTTTCCTCCATTTGACGATCCAACATTGCCTGGATCATCGCTTGCACTCCGGCCATCGTTATTGGTCCGGCGGCGGCTTCCACAACTGGTATTTGCTCGATCACGGGGGTTGGTGTCCGTTCCCATTTGCGTTTACGTTTCCGCTACGGGTCCTTACCATCTTGATCTATATACCGAATAAGGTGGATTTAGATCTTTATTTAGGAGAGACGTTTTAAATCGTCCTTATCACTCCGAAACGTTTACATGCTAGTTCTAATATCGTAGTCGTACGTTTAGAATCCTAAACACATAAGGTTCCAGATCCGGTCGGCAACAGACCATAGATCCCGAACAAAATAACAGCATATCATGCATAAAACATTTAGCACATAAAAGCATTTTAGGCACAATTCCTAAAATAAGCTAGTGCTCACACCTCACAATCATCGCTTAGCATTCTAAGTTTAAGTCTAGAAATCCTACAAATTCCTAGTTCGCTTAAACTAATGCTCTAATACCAACTGTGACATCCCCAAAATCACGGACAGAAAAGAACGGTTTTGTTTATACTTTATTTCAAAATCAGAGTTATCTTTTAATAAATGGTTTGCGGAATTTGTCCCAAAACAATAATATGATAAAGATTTATCAAAAGCATTTCCATAGAAATGTATTCATTAAAAGACTCGGGATGTCATGTTCGTACAGATCAAAAGTATAAACAATACAATATAAGCCTTACTACATTATTTCATATCTACAGGCCTATATCCGTAATCCCTCGTCCAAAACATCACACCTATGCTCATGCGCCACTACCTGTAATGCATAAAACTGAGTGGGTCAGGCTTGGGAGCCTGGTGAGCACATAGGGTTTTCAACCCACAATAAATAAGTTTATTAATTTCATCAATCAACAATAACCCGATTACCCGTTCCCGTTATCCTCACTTTACGTCCCTAAACACCTATCATAAGGGACCTAGCCTAAGGATTATCATCGGGACGGACACTACTGCTAAGGGGATTCCTCAGCAATAAATGTCCTAATAGGCAACCATGTGGGGGATGGAGTACACCGGTGAACACATCGTTCACAACACCTACAGGTTGCGAACCTGCTAGTGTTCCACTGGACTGTCTAGAAGAGTCCGTGGTCGTCATCTATACTCCGCTAGATGACTGGATCAACAACAACAACATTGAGGCCTCTCATCATTTTATCACACATCACCTATTACATCTACCCATGTTTTACCCCAACATTTTCGTAGATATAAAATACATATACAGTTTAAATCATTGAAAACATGTATAACAACGTTCATCTAGCATAGATAGCAAGTATTCAGATAATATGCACACATAGCACGTAATTTATATAAAATACTTCATATCTATGTGTAAGTTGAAGGTAACTATGCACTCACCGGAAAAGGTGGTGATTCCGAACTCAGACAGCGCTTCGCTTCTTAAAAAGAATTTTTCTTCGACGAAACCTAGTATTATTACCACTAGAGTTTAGTTTATTATTCGTCGAGACTAATTAATAGTCTAGCTATTATTATTATTATATAAGCGTCAAAAAAATACTTATATAACCCATAATAATAGCCCAAGTATTTATTATAAGTTCCTAATAACGTTACTATAATTAAATAAAAGTTATATTAAAAATAGCGTAGGCGTAGCTCACTTACAGCGGGTTTTATAGAAAATCGGGCTTTGCTTGGAGCAGCGTTCCCGAGCCGAAAAGCTCTTCTTCTCAGAGCCTTCGAGCACTCCGGGGCTTCCGCCTCGTGCTAGGGAGGTTCCCTAGGCTTTTCGGGGGATTTCGGGGCTAGAGAGAGGTTCTAGAGAGAGAGAGAGTAAAGAGAAGAAAGAATGGGAAAGGTGTGAAGAAAATGAGGGTGGGAGAGGTGGTATTTATAGGGTGAAATGTGGCTGAACTTGGTGCCACATGTCACCATCTGGTGGCAAGCCTTGGGGAGAAAGCAATGGCCAAGATTGTGCCACATCACCCATTTTCGCACAGCACACTTCCGACTTCTAAAATCCGTAACTTTCACATACGACCTCCGTTTTTGACGTTCTCTATATCCACGCGTAGGTAATAATAAGATCTACAACTTTCATTTTGACACCGTCAGCTAATTCTCGACCGATCTTAAATTTAACAGTACAAGGAGATTATACTGTTAAACGTCTGCGTAAAATTAATAACTTCTACATACGGACTCTGTTTTTGTCTGTCTTTTTACCGTTGATTTCCTATTAATGATATCTTCAACTCTCATTTATGTTGCGTAAGCCAAAAACCGCTCGAACTAAAATTCAAGTTTCAGGCCGTGCACTGCTAAGCCGAATCTTAGAAAAATCATAACTTCTTCATACGAAGTCAGATTTGGGCGTTCTTTTTATCGATGTTCTTAGTTTAACATATTCTACGACTTTTGTTTAGATTGCTAAGGCTAAAAAGTCTTCTATCGTAAATTCACTATTTACGTTTCCCGGTGTCGTGCCGGTTTTGTCGTAAAACTTCGGCGGGCCATAACTTCTTCTTTATAGCTCGGATTTCGGCATTCTTTATATGTACGGAAACCTTGAGACATATTCTACAACTTTATGTAGAGATATCGGGATTATCTCACACTTTAATTTTGACGCTCATTTTTATTCTTTATTAATTATACATTTATAATTAAATAATAAACACATAAACACACATAATTCACATAATACTCAAATATTTCATATTTATTACTTCAAAAAGAGTTACAATAGTTGACCTAGACTATTACATTGATAAAAATGCTTAGCCCTGAAAACCCGGGCGTTACAGGTGTACTCGGCAAGTTTTATGAACTTGAGCATGGACTCGGCGAGTTGGAAGAACAACTCGGCGATTCTATCGAAGATTGCCTTGGACTCGGCGAGTCTGTTCTTGGACTTGGTGAGTGTGGTCGCAGAGCCTCAACCCTTTCCGAGTTAAGACTTAGATCGGTGATTTGAGTGGTGACTCAGTGAGTTGGGCAGGATGGGACTCAGAGATCGTTGAACTCAAGGAGTCTTGGGGTGACTCGGCGAGTTGATTCGTATTATGGGAGTTCTAGAATTCATGGACTCGGTGAGTCTTGGGGTGACTCAGTGGGTAGAGTCAATCTAGAAGGTTGACTTGGACCAAGACTTTGACTTTGGCAAGAGTGGACTTAGTCGGTTTCTAAGAGTTCGGTTTAGGACTAAGTGTTGTATGATATTGATATTGATAGCTCGGGGAGCTAGTGGAGCAGGGGTTCATAGAATTGTCGGTCAGCAGTCAGAGGGTTATCAGCAAAAGTTCAATAGTATAGGTGAGTTTCCCTTTGTGTGAATGGGTCTATGGCCACAATGCCGACCCATGTAGATATGAGTAGGAAGACCCAGGGGTTAGCCCTAGGTACTGTATGCCAGTATGATATTTAAGACCAAGGTCCATTGATAGCGCGTTGGTGCCGAATGAATGGTTTACATGATAGAGTATACTTGTTGTCTGTGTGATACTTGTATGTGCCTGGTAGGGAGGTAAGTGTGGGCGAGGTCCCGTATCTCACCAATAGCAGAGTGTGGACGGTGTTTCACATATCATTAGCAGCAGAAAAGGGGCGAGGCCCAAGTTAGCGAAAGAATGAGTGTGGGTTGAGCACATATCTCACTATCAGTAGGAGCGTGGACGGGGTTCCATGACTCATCAGTTACAGGACAAGGGCAAGGCCCAAGATAGGCGAGGCCTTAGGATAGGATTCATTAGTATATGTTTAGCTTATTTAATGTGATATGTTTATGTGATAGTATATGTTAGCGGGTGAGGCCCAGTGACAGGCGAGGCCTAAGACTTGTTTTTAAAGAAAAAAATTTGGTTTGGATTTTTGGGATGTTATAGTTATAAACCTTCTTTAAGATGTATCACTCAAGTTACAATCTTGGAGTATGACTCTAAGACTTGTTTTTGGAACAAAGTATGATTCATCTTCTTAATTTAACCATTTCAACAATTCATGACTCTTGTTCTTAGTCATAAGAATGCACTAAGATGTCCTTAGAGGATTAATTTTGATATGGTCTCACAATCATTAATATAATCATAAAACATGATACTCAAGTACTCTCTCATCTTTTCATATTTGAGAAACTTTTATCTTTCTGCCAAATTTGATTCTTCTCATTCATTCTGCCATACATTGAAACTTTTCCAATGCTTTAGAATTATACTTAAACCTATAAGTATAACCATATTTACTAAAATTTAGTAAATCATGACGAATAGTCTTATCGATTTTTTGTGGTGGACTTGACTAGTGCACAAGAATGTGTACTCGATCCCTTAGTCCTTCACTTAACTCACATATACATGTGAACAATGAATTAGTCTTAATTTTCCAAAGATAAAGATTCTCATTCATCATACAATATTACTTGTATGATTCCAAGTTTCGGTCCAATTGAAACTTGGGTAAAGAGAATCTTTCCTTATTTGGTAAATTTAGACACTACCACAAATGAAAGAATCAAATTCATATTTCCAATATTGCTAGAAACATACAAACATCAATTTTCCAAAGATGCCATTGCAAAGAGATAAAAAAAATAAAGTAAAAGAAATTTTTTATTTATTTATAAAATACAGAAAATTTTTTCCTTACAATGCAACTTTAAATGAAAACTATGCTATTACATATTTCCTAGCAATCTATCATAACCAAGGTTCTAAATAACGTAAGGCGTAACTTGGCGGCAATGTCAAGACTCAAGTTTTTCCGAGCCTTAGCGAGTCACGGCGTTTGTAAGGCGTGACTTAAGGCGACAATGTTCTATATAATTAATATTTTTATATGTATTTTCAACTATTATTCATTTTTATGCAAATATATGAGTTAATGTCACACCCCCAAACCAAGGATGGCGGAAACGTCCGGGGGTGGAGGACTTCATGTAGAGTATCACAACGATGAGTATAATAGTGCTCAAAGTAAATACAACCACACAAATATAATTGAAAACGTTACATCAAAGCACATGTTTACATGATTCACATCAGTTACATTATAATACAACATGAACTGTTTGACGATTTATCGTCCCATCCTCAAAACGTTGTCGATTTCCTGTTTTCACTGAATTCCTGAGAATACAAGTAGTTTTGAAAAGTGTCAACACAAAGGTTGGTGAGTTCATAAGAGATTTCGTTGGAAAAGTAAATCGTCTTCCTTATAAAAGCGTTAGAATATGTATTCCGAAAATCCGATATTTTCTTTAAAATCTGCGTAATGTAGTCTTGTGACCGAAGACCAAAATGTATAAGTAGCCTTTCTTATTAGTAGAAAATGTTATGCACTTAAATGGACATGGACGCGTTTGAATTAAATGAAATTTATGTATGTTCTCATGTTCGTTAATACTTTATATATATGTAGTCCTAAATTAGAGGACCGAGAAATAACAAGTATTGACCATACTTAAAAGTATAAATGTGGTTTCAAATGATGTGTAGTCGTAACTACCAAAACCAAAGGTGTACAGTAATATCTGTACTCATAGAGATAAAAAGGTGATTTTAAATCGACATAAAACTCATTTAGGTTTTAAAAATAAAATCCCGTAAACTTATGGATTGTTATATCCCTATGTGAGTCGCTATAATCATACTATGACTATGTGAACCTGCCACGACGTTCTCAGTGTCGCGAAAAATAAAATGACATTTGTCACCCGTAGACCTGCAGGTCCAACTGTAGCTAGCAGCAAGGTGTGGGTTGTCAATCCCAATATAGATCTATATACAAGTATCACGTTCTCCCTCAAGGAGATTCTGATTATAACTACCAGGAATTATATCCCGTACTCGGACGTACAGGGAGAGAGAGAGAGAGAGAGAGAGAGAGTCTCACAATATAGGTTAACAAGTTTACGTGAAATGTGTGTGAATATAAATCTTTCTTGTATGAATGTACCCTTTTTGTACGAGTGCGTTGAGTGATGTATCATAAACTATACCTATTATAGTTTATCTAAAATGTATGTAATATGTATGAACTCTTTTATGGAAATGTATTAGTGTTATGAATTTATCAAACTATACTTTTTATAGTTAAATAATACGTGTTCTAAAATGAATGGATAATATTTAATATGAATGACTTAGTTTCAGTTCATAATGATAAACTAACAAGGAAACACATTCAAATATTAGAACTTATGAATTATACACTTTGCTCAACATAATACAAAGTGTTATGATATTTACATGCTGTTGGCTAACTTTAGCCATTCTGCCCTGTTTTTGGAAAAATCATAGAAAAATCATACGAAGTCGAAAACTAGATCCGAAAATTCTGAGAGTTCACATAATGTGTCTAGTTTACTCATAATTTTTATCACGATTTTTAATGACCTCCAACTTGGGTGAAAGAGTCCAAAATCACAGATTGGTCCGGATTGTTGTTTGAAATGACAGGCAGTTTTGTAAAAATCACCATAAATTGTAGAAAAATCGTATGGAGATGTTCAAGTAGCCATTTTAAAGCTAAAAACTTGAACTATTTGCACCTTGTACAGTTTTGAAAACAAAAATGTTTAAGATGCCCAAAACAGTCTGTGAATGGAGTTGAACTTTTCTGATGAAGGCTGTTAGAAAAATTTAGTTATGTTCTTAGTGTTTTAACTTGTATTCCCCCCCCCCCCCCCTTAAAACTTGAGAAAACATGAAAATGTAGGGGTATGAACTCACCTTAAGTGATTTCAGTAGGTAAGTGTTGAAGAAGATAAGTGTTCAACCCAAGAACACTTGAAGAATCACTTGAAGATTCGAAGATCTATCACAATTATGAGAGAGTTTGTATAAGATATCCATGATTTGAGTGGAAATAATTGAGATAATCATAAAGAGAATGGATTATGCTTACCAAATGTGGAGGAAAAACTCAAGATCAGCCCTTGAATCTCGAATTTCTAGAGAGAGAAAGTGAGAGAGGAAAGAGTTTGATCTTCTTGTGAAATGAGAGCAAATGAGAGAAGTGAGGAGAGAGGATGAATATTCAGCCCTCAAAAAACGTAGGAAAGAGGGATAATTGAGTGGAGAAGACATTGATGTGACCTAGGTAAGGTGGGGAGGTGTGGTTAGTCAAAGAGTAGGTGTGGGGTGGTTGCTTGTGACATTGGATAAGGCAAAGTCAACACTCCACCTTTAATAATTCACCCATTTGATTTTTATTATTTAAATAATGATTTTCATCAAAATATGTTTAAATTATGAATATTTAGAGTTTATTATGTTAAAATATAATTTCTGGAGAAAATCCCGCTTTAAAATCATGAAAAACGGGCTTAAAATGTTAAAAATATCAAAAATGGGCTAAAAGTGGCAAATATGCGAAATCTGGCCGAGGCTCGGCCTTCTTATGCTGAACCGAGAGAGAGGGAGGCAGCAACCGAGAGAAGAAGAAGAGAGAAGGAGAGGAACCGAGAGTGGAGAAGAGAGAGGGCAGGAACCGAGAGGTGGGAAGGGACAGAGAGGCGCACGAGACAGAGAGTGAGAAGAGAACAGTGAGTGAGAAGCGGAGCAGAGAGCCGAGAGGGGAGAATAGAGATCAGAGACCGAGCGAGCGAGATAGAGATCAGAGAGCGACAGAGAGTGAGGCTCGGTTCGGCGATAAAAGGCGCGAATGTCAGAACCGAACGAACTGTAGTGAACAGTAGTGAACAGTACCTTCGGTTCGGGTGAACAGTACCTTCGGTTCGGTTCCTACTGGGCTCGGGTTCGTTTCCTCCTGCTCTTGGGTTCGGTTCCTCCTGGGCTCGGGTTCGGTCCTCTTACTTTCGGTCCCTAAGAGGACCTTCGGGTCCTAAGGAACTTCGCCTCTTATAAGAGGGTTTCGGTTCCTAAGGTCCATTTTTCTCGTTTTCGCCCCGTTTTAAGCCGTTTTTGACCCGGTTAAGGTCCGGAATGACCCGAATGATTCTAAAAATTTACGAAAAATATTTGAGGGAGATTTGGGAGAGATTTCTCATACTTGGAGAGATTTGGGAGAGATGTGACATTCTTGGAGAGATTTTTCATACAAAGAGATATTTGAGAGAGATTTCACATACTTGGAGAGATTTGGGAGAGATTTGACATTCTTGGAGATATTTTTCATACAAAGAGATATTTGAGAGAGATTTCACATACTTGGAGAGATTTGGGAGAGATTTCAAATAGAGAGAGATAGAGTGTAAACAATTGAGAGAGTTTTCGAGTGTGGCATTTGTGAGTGTCTAGCTTCGCAAGGCAAGGTTTGTAAACCCTATTAAGCCTTGTTTTAGGATCTTACACACTCCCGATGAGTATGCAACATTGTTTTAACGGTTTGGCTTGCCACGTAGCACAGTTTTTAGGTTAAGGAGATATAGGTGTTCGCACTTTTTGCTTTATGATTTCTCATTAGAATAGAGAGTTATGTAGAAGTTTCATAGTGTAAATTCTAGTACTCACGGGGAAATTGAGTCAAACGGTTTGACTTGCTGACTTTAGTTGACTTTGACTTGACCGAAATTTGACGGTTGTCACATCATCCCCCCGTTAGAGGGAATTTCGTCCCGAAATTTGAAGTTAGGCAAGGAGTAGGCATGAATAATCAAGTCGAGAAGTGAGGATACTTCCTAATCGACTGACTCACGCGCTCCCATGTGACTCTAGGTCCGTGGTTAATATTCCAGCGAACTTTCACTAATGGGAAGTGGCGTTGTTTCATCTGCTTGACTTCGATCCATGGTCACCATGGTTCTTCTAAGAAGGTGAGGCTCTTGTGGAACTCGATCTCGTCGAGGGGAATTGCAAGAGTCTCGTCGGATAGGTACTTCTTGTAAATTTGGGACGTGTTGGGTAGAGTGTACTTTACCAAACTCGCGGGAGTAGATTGAAGGAGCGAGTTACAGGGCTGATTCTGACAAGAATCTCAAAAGACACAATTATTTGGGGTGTTGGCTTTCCATGCTTTCCGAAGCGCACTAAGCCTTCCCAGAGTGAGTGACTCTAGAGGAATTTGATCGGTTATACCGACGTTCTAAAGGTTTCTTCCTCTTGCTTCTCTTCCTGTCAAGGGTTGCTCCCTTTAGGGTCAAAGTTGGGAGGGGTTTCGTATTTTTCGAGAAGTTCCACAGGAACTAAGACAGTAGGTCAGCGAGATCCCGAATTTTGGTGTATTTCTGCTAACACCTACAGTGCTGACTGTTTCTCAACGGTTTTGATCAGTTGAAAGGGTCCTTATGAATTTCCACATTGGTAACGATGTGTCTTGAGAATTGAACTCCTCAATTCCAAAACTCGTATCTAGAGAACCTCGGGTAATACTTCTCTGATCAAATTGTTTCTGTGGTTTGTTGTAGCTGCTCTCCTTGGTCTCCTTCTTACTACGAGGGTAGATAAGTAAGTCGTGTGTAATGAAGATGATGAACTGATCCTAGCAATAATGGCATATCCTATTTATTATGTTCATGAATCTTACGAGTGGGTTTGGTCCTATCCGAGGGTTATCACTACGAACTTTCAACGTCTGCATCGAAATTGGAGGATTGTTCTCGGATATCCTTCTTCAATACTCGTGACTGGTGATATCCTGATCTCAGGTCCAAATCCTGAAGGGTACCTCGTTCCTCAAGGTTGGTCGGCCTATTCGTCTATGCGAGGCAGATAGCAAAGGTTTCTATTAGAGATGTTGTCGGGGCCTCTGAAATTGATGGCATTATGAGCGATTAGTCTTTCTAATTTGAAGAACAATACCAAAGCTTTTCAGGGTGAGGAGCTTGGTTCTTCAATTTCATTGTTGAGTAGTTCGACAGGTTTGACCTGACAGCTCTTGTAGCTCGGTAGGAAGTATGTGGGTTTGGTTTACGCGACTAGGCCTTTTTGAATGGTAGGACATTTACTCGTCCTTCTGGGCAACCTTGGCCTGAAGTTCATGGCAAGATTCGCACCTGGTTGTATCCATCCCAAGCTTCCTTGCTTGAACTTTGTCTGTTGTATGCATGACCTTCCCGAAAGGTCTCCTGTAAATACTTGTGATAGGGCTTTATGAAGTATAACACTCCTCTGGTGCGTGTTTTGGAGTTCCACAGCGAGAGATGACCCAAAGGTCCGTGCTGGATGTTTATGAGAGACGATGGTTTCGATATTCAGGGGGTTAGGCGAAAGGCCCTTTTGTAGTCGTTAAATCGGGAAGACGAGGGCTATATCAATCAAAATTGAATAACGACAACACTATCTTTTTAGATAACATGAGATAAGTTGTATTCGAAGGAAGAGATCACTAGAGTGATAGAGTGTCCTGTATTTCTTTTCTGTGTGTTCCGTTTTGTTAAATGTTATGATTATTGTAGATGATTCATACCACAGTGCCTAGCACTGGTAGTGGGTGTGTTTTCGATAGCCAGTAATGATACTTGATATCCTGATTCCTGATAGGTCTCCTTATGATAGAGCGGTATGTGATCGTCGTATGTAAATTGACATCGTGAAATTGTCGAGTGGGTGACCCCACTCAACCCCTAATACTAGACATCGAATCGGAGCCAGGATGGAATTATCTATTTCAAGACTTAAGTATTTTGATTTTAAATTAACCCCGATGTATGGACAAGGTCATTACAACTTACAAGTAATGCTCCTAAGGTCACATATGAATGTCTTTGGTTTGATTTGTATGAGAGAGAAAATATTTTAGCTACTTTTTAGAAGGAAGGTTACTTTAGTAAGCGTACCAAATTCATTACAAACATATAGTACTTAAACGTATTGTCATTAGGAACATTACAAAAGTCCTAACTTGGTTCCCTTGCTGCTCCTGTTGGTGTGTTCATCACATTCCTCCT
Source organism: Lactuca saligna (assembly GCF_052625555.1). Lineage (NCBI taxonomy): Eukaryota > Viridiplantae > Streptophyta > Magnoliopsida > Asterales > Asteraceae > Lactuca > Lactuca saligna. Next base: position 211,832,666 of record NC_136419.1, read on the forward strand.
GTTCCTTCGTCGTTCTTCTCAGTTGGACATTCTCTCTTGAAGTGTCCCGTTTCACCGCATAGGTAGCATACTGGGCCTACCTTGGTGCAGTTGATTGAAGGGAGGTGATGGGCCGAGGCCCTACAGAAACGAACGGTGTGCCCTTTCCTGTTGCAGTTTTTACAGTGCATCTCCCGGCAAACCCCATGGTGATGAAAGCCACATTTGTTGCACTTTGGGAGTGATCCCTTATATGGTCTGGCAGAAATTTGGGTGGCAGGCCCCGAGGCTAGTGTCGAGGCATCTGTCATGACTGCTGTTGTAATGGTAGGGGCGGCCCTAGGTTGTTGTCTTTTAGTGTATCCCTTAGATTGGTGGCGCTTTTTCATGTCCCAAAACTTTCTCTTCTTGTTCGAAGGTTCGTGGCCTGATGAATTTTTGCTGGTAGGTACCCATTGGTGTCCCTGATTGTTACCACAATTTGTATTGTAAGTATCGCCTCCACCCTTGTTGATGTTGTTAGTATTAAAATGCACCATGACGGCTGCCACGGCTGCCGTGACTGCAGCTTGAAATGTAGCAGTATCTATCTGAAGTGTTGGCGCCTTGCTAGTTGGTTTGTTGCCTCTTGGTGAAGACATAGCTCTGTTTCATGACGAAAAACGACTTCGTTAGTGGAATTGATTGTCTTAAGTGCATCCTTACAATTTATATTTACGCATATAAATTTTTGCACATTACTGTACTATCCTTAGTGTCTTTGCTAACGCTCCCGAGATAGAGTTATGGCAGTAGGTAGGAGTAGGTTTCATACGGACGTTAAGCTTTACTCCTCTTAGAATCATGTTTGTCCGAACACACTTGGCTGAGGAATTTTTTGAGGGGGTCCGGTGCATTAGTGCTGGTATGATCCCACCCATAGGTCTATGAAGAATAAACTTCTCAACAAATGCTTAAAGGTGAGACGATAATGAGTTTCTAGGATGGCTATATGTCGCGAGTTTTCTAACTAAGTTTATCTCATATCGATTTGTATCAAAGTTCGGTTGTTTAGGGTGTTCTGAAAACAATTTATAACAAGATTCTTTGTATAATAAACTCATGTATTTTAGTGGTTCTGTTTCCAACTGAAACCTTATACTTGACCCAAGCTAGGTCCTTATCACGACTTATTGATGTATGCTTAGTTATATAATTAAGGCTAGATAGTCCTTCGAGTCTGTTAGGTACATCCTAAACCCATCTTGTTAATATGACTCTAGAAATCATGGTTTCAGTGAAAATTTTGACCTCGATGCAGGTCTATTTCACATTTGAGCATGGGCGGGTTTTGATAGTAGATAGATTTCTGGGTTAGTATGGTCACTTAATTTGTAGTGTCGTGATTTTACTTACAATAGAGTAGCACCAACGCATACTTATGAAGCTAATTTACCAGGTCTGGTGAGCGGCATGAACTCTACTTATGATGATCCATCCCTTGTGATGCCTGAGGCAAGGTCGATGCAATTTTGTAGCTTTGCCAATCAACGCTTGGCTACAATCATTTTTTTTTCTTTGAATGATGTGTGTCCTACCCTATTACTCTCTTTCCTCTTCACGAGTGGCGATAAGGTCCTAAAAAGAGAGTTGGTCTCGGGAATAGTAGTATAATTCTGAGTCACCGGTACATGAGATGGTGGGGTCTATAGTAGTGCGCAGTTTTCTGAACTCAGATTGTGGTCTTCTTGTTTTAATCCCCGATGATCGCGATCCGCCGGGTCTTTGCCGGGAGGGCTCTGTCCGTCGGTCCCCCGTGGTTGAGGTCATAGCACCCTCGTTGGTCTCCACATGGTGGTTGTTTTCATTGTTGTCGACATTCAACCCTCGATCACGATTGCCCAACGGTTCACGGGTTCGTTATAGTCGAAACGGTTCACGGAACCCTTGCTATGCATGGAGGATTGATTACCTCCGGTCCCGCTTATGATTCTTCTCATAACCATTCACCATTCCTCGAGTTCGGATTAGGAAAGTAACGGTCGTCCGGTAAGTAGGATTTTGCTATGCCGTAATTGCGAGAATAGAAGTGGAGGAGACAAGTACTATGCGTCTAACTCTATTATCAATTACTTGTAGGGGTGATCCTTACTAGTTACTTCTATAATGACATAGTGCATACTAATTACATATAACAAGATACGATAGACCTTTGAATAAGTGATCCCACTCTAGGTCCACATCCAAACAAGGAAAAGGAAGTAAAGTAATGACCACAAATTATATGTCTATAATTTCTAAGTTATATATAACCTTAAAGTATCCACTTAGGGACTATAGACCTATTATTAAGGATCTATTTAGTTTTCATATAAGTTATGATATTACAAAATACTCCTATAGTATTTTAAACTCATGTTCTGTTCTACTGTTCTTATTGTGGTAGTGTTGGTAAGTTTTTAGACTTGTCGACATATCACAACTATTCTTGGGCATGTGCTAATCACTCCTCGGACCAGCATAGTTGATCAGGCTATGCCACTCCCAAGACTGACCATACATCCCCGAGCTTACCTGTGATATTCGACAATCATTACTTTTGTTTTGTTCTAGAGTGGTGCTGACCTTAGTATGTATGTATGCATGTATACCTTTAATAAGAAACTATTTATTTCTAAAAGTATAGTTGTTTTGAAACTTTAAATCAGAGACTTAGTGTAATGACTCAAATTTTCAAATAAATTTTTCATTTAAAATAAAACATCATTATTCGACAAAAGAGTTTATTCTAGGTTTATTGCAAACGTATAAATATTAAATCCTCAATATCTTCATCGATGGCAGTGTGTACGTGTCACGCCGGCGCCTTCCCACGGTCATCGCTAGAACCTGAAAAACATAAACACAACTAGTAAGCATAAATGCTTAGTGAGTTCCCCAGTATACAACTTACCCACATACGCCTTCCGGCCCGGACCTTTCGGTCCACATAACATTGCCTTCCGGCCCGTAACATAATCGCCTTCCGGCCCATAACATGTCGCCTTCCGACCCGTATTACATTGCCTTCCGGCCCATAGTATTTTGCCTTCCGGCCCATAACAGTATAAACATAACACATATAGCATATCACACATAGCACATAAGTCATACATCATACCATTCCTTCTATCACATAAGTCACGCCTTCCGGCCCGTATAAGCATACATCACATATAAGCATACACCACATACCAAGCATCTACCTCCCTAGACATAGCATAAATATAACACATACAACCTTCCGGTCACACCGTCAAACCCTTACGGGTGAAGTATAGTGAGAAGACTCACCTCGTAGTATGCAAGCTATAAACCCTTCGAGCTACTCGCACTCGATCCGCTAATCTGCAGGTTCCCTATAATACCACATACCTTTATTAATGATCTTATCGAACAAGACAACTGCCCCTACTAAGTTACATACAGGTCAACGGTCAACTCGACCGGACTCGTCGAGTGCAAAGGGCAACTCGGCGAGTCTAGACACCCCGACTCCACTCGCCGAGTCTAAAGAACGACTCGACGAGTTCCAGTAGATCTTCAAGCTACTCGCCGAGTCTGAAGAACAACTCGGCGAGTCCTAGTGAATCTTCAAGCTACTCGCCGAGTCTAAAGAACAACTCGGCGAGTCCTAGCCATGCAGTCAATTCGCTACCTCCTGTATCTTGCATGATTCTGTAGTATATAGATATGGGACTTCCTGGACTTTCACATATACTATTACAGAGGTTTAAACACTTGTAACAACACTATAATCTATCAATTCCTTAAATGGGTTTCCTAAACCCTAATTCGCATACAACGTAAAAGCTACAAATATGATCCGAATATTACCTGGAAACGTGTTCCTTGTGTCCCCAACCTTCAGAACTCGACCCCTTGAACCTCCTTTGATCACCACCTTGCCTTTCCTTGTCTACAACCTCTTCAAGCTTCCACTAGCCCTCACCCTTTGCTTCAGATGCCCACAGACTCCTAAGGTATCTTCAATCGGCCAAAAGACGCGACATGACGGCCCTAAAGGCATTATATACGATTCAGAATCAAAACGGCTAGGGTTTCAGCCGCACAGCGTCGACTCGCCGAGTCCCTATTGGACTCGTCGAGTCCAGTCGCGTATCTGCGACCAATACCATTGTCCTACTCGGCGAGTCATGCACCAACTCGCCGAGTCCCCTCCTAAATGTGCCCCAAAAATAATTTAAAGAAATACCTGAAATTTCGGGCTGTTACAACTCTCCCCCACTAGAACTAGACTTCGCCCTCGAAGTCTCATTCCGCGAATAACTCCGGATGTTGCTCCCGCATTTCTCTTTCCGGCTCCCAAGTCATCTCCGATCCCTTCCGATGTTGCCACTGAACCAACACCAGAGGTATCTCCTTGTTCCGTAGAACCTTAATCTTCCGATCCTTGATAGCTACTGGTCTCTCGGCGTAATTCAGGCTTGCATCCACCTGAATATCTTCGAACGGAACCACTGCTGCTTCATCGGCTATACACTTCCTCAACTGTGATACGTGAAAGGTATTGTGAATCTGACTCAGCTCCGCTGGCAACTCCAACCGATAAGCTACCCGACCTACCCTTGCAATTACCCGGAATGGGCCTATGAACCGGGGCCCCAATTTGCCCCTCTTCCTGAACCGAATCACCCCTTTCCAAGGAGAAACCTTTAGGAGAACGAAGTCGCCGACCTGGAATTCGAGCTCGGACCGGCGTCTGTCCGCATAACTCTTCTGTCGGCTCTGGGCGGTCAATAACCTCTGCCTCACTCGTTGAATCTGTTCGGTCGTCTGAAGTACGATCTCCGTACTGCCCATCACTCTCTGTCCCACTTCTCCCCAGCAAATGGGAGTCCGACACCTCCTACCATACAACAACTCAAAAGGTGGCATACCAATGCTCGAATGATGGCTGTTGTTGTAGGAAAACTCAGCCAACGGCAGATGCGCATCCCAGCTACCCCCGAAGTCTAACACACACGCTCTAAGCATGTCTTCCAATGTCTGAATCGTCCGCTCGCTCTGACCGTCGGTCTGGGGATGGTATGCGGTACTAAAATGCAGTTTAGTACCCAACTCCTCATGAAATTTCTTCCAGAACCTGGAAGTGAAACGTACATCGCGGTCCGAAACAATCGAAATCGGTACCCCATGCCGAGACACTATCTCTCTCACGTATAACTCTGCCAACTTCTCTGCTGATGAACTTTCGCTAATGGCAAGGAAGTGTGCACTCTTTGTTAGCCTATCCATAATTACCCAAATCGCATCGACTCCCCTGGCAGTTCTCGGCAATTTAGTGATGAAATCCATCGTGATCTACTCCCACTTCCACTCAGGAATCTCCAAGGGTTGCAACTTACCGTGCGGTCTCTGATGCTCGGCCTTAACCCTACGGCAGGTCAAGCACCTCTCAACGAACCAGGCGACGTCTCTCTTCATGCAAGGCCACCAGTACTCCTTTCTCAAATCCAAATACATTTTCGTCGCACCGGGATGGATTGAGAATTTCGATCTGTGTGCCTCCTCCATCAAAGTAACACGCGTACCGCCCACGAATGGTACCCAGATCCGACCCTGAAACGTCATAAGTCTCCGTCCATCCATAACGAACTCTGAAATCAACCCGACGACCCGCTCCTGTTTCTGCATCCCAGATTTCACAACCTCGGCCTGTGCCCCACGAATAGCATCTAATATCGGAGTCATCACCGTCAATCTCAAACATACATCCCGCAATGGTGTGCTCTCCGTCCTACGACTCAATGCATCGGCTACTACATTAGCCTTGCCTGGGTGGTATAGGATCTCACAGTCATAATCCTTAACCACGTCTAACCATCTCCTCTGACGCATGTTTAGGTTTGGTTGATCCATCAAATACTTCAAACTCTTATGGTCCGTGTATATGGTACAACGAACCCCGTACAGGTAGTGACGCCAAATTTTGAGGGCGAACACTACTGCCCCCAACTCTAAGTCATGCGTGGGATACCTCGCCTCGTGAGGCTTCAGCTGCCTCGATGCATAAGCTATCACATGGCCCCTCTGCATCAACACTGCACCCAGTCCCGAAATCGATGCGTCGCAATATACGACAAAGTCATCCATCCCTTCCGGAAGAGCTAATACTGGGGCTTCGCACAATCTCTGACGAAGTGTCTCGAAGGAAGTCTGCTGCTCGGGTCCCCATGAAAATGTAACACCCTTCCGGGTCAATCTGGTGAGCGACACCGCGATCTTGGAGAAGTCCCTAATGAACCTCCGATAGTACCCTGCCAACCCAAGGAAACTCCTGATCTTCGAAGGTGACTTCGGTGCCTCCCAACTCATCACCGCTTCCACCTTGGCCGGATCGACCAATATCCCTGCTTGATTTACAACGTGCCCCAGAAATTGAACCTCTCGTAACCAGAAGTCACATTTGGAGAATTTTGCATATAGCTTCTCCGACCTCAGTATCTCGAGGACCTCCCTCAAATGTCCCTCATGCTGCTCCCTAGACCGCGAATACACCAGAATGTCGTCGATGAATACAATCACAGACCGATCCAGCATCGGCCTGCATACCCTGTTCATGAGATCCATGAACACTGCTGGGGCATTGGTGAGCCCAAAAGGCATCACCACGAACTCGTAATGCCCATACCGCGTCCTAAAGGCTGTCTTCTGGACGTCCTCATCCCGCACTCTTACCTGGTGGTACCCTGATCTCAAATCAATCTTGGAAAACCAAGATGCCCCTTGCAACTGGTCGAATAGATCATCGATCCTCGGTAATGGATAGCGGTTCTTAACTGTCACCTTGTTCAGCTCCCGGTAATCGATACACATCCGGTGTGAACCATCCTTCTTCTTGACGAACAGAATCGGTGCTCCCCACGGCGAGCTACTTTGCCGAATAAATCCCTTCCCCAACAACTCTTGAATTTGCGAGGATAATTCTTGCATCTCTGGGGGTGCAAGACGATAGGGCACCTTCGCAATAGGCGCAGCCCCTGGAACTAGATCGATACCAAACTCTACTTGCCTCGCAGGAGGTACTCCCGGCAAATCCTCGGGAAAAACATCTGGGAACTCGCGCACCACTGGAACCTCCTTCAGTGTCTTCGGTCTCTCGGAACTCTCCCGCGTATCCATCACATACGCCACAAAACCATTACATCCCCGCTGCAGGCATTGCCTCGCCCTAGCGGCCGAACAAAAAGCTGATCCCGAACGGGTACCCTCGCCGTATACCGTAAGAACTCCCCCACTAGGGTCTCGTATAGTCACCAGCTGACGCTCGCAGTCGATGACCGCGCTGAATCGGCTCAACCAGTCCATGCCTACGATGACACAGACATCCCCCATCGCAATAGGAATTAGATCAATCGGGAACGCGACCCCGAAGATCTCTAGCACACATCCCCGAAGAACCTCCGTAGCACAAACCACCCTCTCAGCCGCAATAGAAACGCTCAAAGGCCGACTTAACGGCTCACGACTAATGTCGATGTGCTGACTAAAAGCTAACGATACAAACGATCTACTCGCACCCGAATCAAATAACACTAGAGCAGGCATAGAGTTCACAAGGAAAGTACCTACACATACATTAACATAAGCATAGCATTTCGACCTTTAAGTAAATACGTGAATGATAACATACCTGCCACAACATCGGGTGCAGCGCGGACTTCCTCTGCAGTCAGCTGAAAGGCTCTCCCGCGAGCCCTCGGGGCCTCGACCTTCGCCGGTCGGGTCTCAGTAGTCCGGGTAGTAGGTGTAGCTCCCTGACGAAGTTGCGGACACTCGGCCTTCCGATGGCCTGTCTGGTTGCAGTGAAAGCAAACCATAAACCCCTTAGGGCAATCCCTGGCAATATGTCCCTCCTTGCCACACTTGTAGCAACCACCAGCTCGACACACCCCCTCGTGACTCTTGCCGCACTTCGCGCAAGTGCGACCCTTCGGACCTCCCATCCTCGAATCAGCGAACTTAGTCCGCTTGGCTGCCGGCTGAGACTGAGCCGGCCATCGATCCACCTGCCGAGACTCAGCCTCCTCCCTCGCTTGAGTCTCCAACTCGATCTCGCGCTTCCTGGCGTTCGCCTGAAGCTCAGTGAAAGTACGATAGGTGGAGTTTGACACAAACTCCCGGATCTCCCTCTTCAAAACACCCAAATACCGACTCATCCGCGACTGTTCCGTAGATACCAGCTCGGGGCAGAACATTGCCCTCTCATGAAACTTCCGTGTGACCACTGCCACGGAATCAGTACCCTGCTTAAGGGTCAAGAACTCCTGAATCAATCGCTCCCTCTCCACCGGGGGAACGTACTCGTCCCTGAACATCTCCGTAAACCTCTCCCATGTCACCGCCGAAATCTCTGCCTGAGTGAAGTTCGCCGTCACGAACTTCCACAAATCCTTCGCTCCCAGACGGAGCTGGTTCAAGGTGAACCGTACCCTCAAGTGCTCCGGGCATGAGCAAGTATAGAAGCACCCCTCGATGTCGGCGATCCACCTCATAGCTGCAATCGGATCCTGCGTCCCATCAAATTCAGGGGGTTTCGTGTTGCTGAATTCCCTGAATAGTAATGAATCACCCCCTTGCGGCCTAGCAGCAGCCACAGCTGCGGTAGCGGCAGCAACTGCAGCTTCAGTAAGTGCGGCGTACCGCTCCTCAAACTCCTCCATCAGCGTGGTCTTAATAGACCCAAACATCTCCGGGATCTCAGCCCGGACCGCCGCAGCTACCTCTTCCTGAATAATCTGACGAATCTCCTCGTCACTCGCCCCGCTCGAACCCGCCCCATTGCGTGTGATGACCATGATGTCTCTGAAATACAACATAAAATCATCAGAGACTCTACCAAGTACAATGGTACTCGATACGCGCCCTACTCAGTCTCCGATTTCCAGGGATTCTTACTTGGGCCTTCCACTGATCCGGTGTCTTCGGTAGTACGGGCCCAATACTACCGACCACACCGTATCAGTATTCGTCCCAAGTCTTCCTCCCCAAATCCCGAATAATGAGTACTCTACCTCTAGTATGCACTATCTACTTGTATGCTGCCAAACATCCCATATAAGCGATCTCCCTAGACAAGGCATCACAAAACAGGCCATTCTAGTCCTATCATGTATACCTAGTCTTCTAGCATGCATAACAATTCATAATTCAGTGCATAATATAACATTGTAAGGTATTCTGGGGATCTTTACCGTTTGGGCGCTGGCTGCTCGTACACACTGCTCCATCTTTGTTTTACCGCATTACCATTTATAAAATGTTGTGTCCTTATTATTTAAAAAGGTTTTTCCTCAAATCCCCGGTCTGAGTTCAGTTGCACCCAAAAGTACACCCGAATCCCTCAAACCAAGGCTCTGATACCAATTGTAATGACTCAAATTTTCAAATAAATTTTTCATTTAAAATAAAACATCATTATTCGACAAAAGAGTTTATTCTAGGTTTATTGCAAACTTATAAATATTAAATCCTCAATATCTTCATCGATGGCAGTGTGTACGTGTCACGCCGGCGCCTTCCCACGGTCATCGCTAGAACCTGAAAAACATAAACACAACTAGTAAGCATAAATGCTTAGTGAGTTCCCCAGTATACAACTTACCCACATACGCCTTCCGGCCCGGACCTTTCGGTCCACATAACATTGCCTTCCGGCCCGTAACATAATCGCCTTCCGGCCCATAACATATCGCCTTCCGGCCCGTATTACATTGCCTTCCGGCCCATAGTATTTTGCCTTCCGGCCCATAACAGTATAAACATAACACATATAGCATATCACACATAGCACATAAGTCATACATCATACCATTCCTTCTATCACATAAGTCACGCCTTCCGGCCCGTATAAGCATACATCACATATAAGCATACACCACATACCAAGCATCTACCTCCCTAGACATAGCATAAATATAACACATACAACCTTCCGGTCACACCGTCAAACCCTTACGGGTGAAGTATAGTGAGAAGACTCACCTCGTAGTATGCAAGCTATAAACCCTTCGAGCTACTCGCACTCGATCCGCTAATCTGCAGGTTCCCTATAATACCACATACCTTTATTAATGATCTTATCGAACAAGACAACTGCCCCTACTAAGTTACATACAGGTCAACGGTCAACTCGACCGGACTCGTCGAGTGCAAAGGGCAACTCGGCGAGTCTAGACACCCCGACTCCACTCGCCGAGTCTAAAGAACGACTCGACGAGTTCCAGTAGATCTTCAAGCTACTCGCCGAGTCTGAAGAACAACTCGGCGAGTCCTAGTGAATCTTCAAGCTACTCGCCGAGTCTAAAGAACAACTCGGCGAGTCCTAGCCATGCAGTCAATTCGCTGCCTCCTGTATCTTGCATGATTCTGTAGTATATAGATATGGGACTTCCTGGACTTTCACATATACTATTACAGAGGTTTAAACACTTGTAACAACACTATAATCTATCAATTCCTTAAATGGGTTTCCTAAACCCTAATTCGCATACAACGTAAAAGCTACAAATATGATCCGAATATTACCTGGAAACGTGTTCCTTGTGTCCCCAACCTTCAGAACTCGACCCCTTGAACCTCCTTTGATCACCACCTTGCCTTTCCTTGTCTACAACCTCTTCAAGCTTCCACTAGCCCTCACCCTTTGCTCCAGATGCCCACAGACTCCTAAGGTATCTTCAATCGGCCAAAAGATGCGACATGACGGCCCTAAAGGCATTATATACGATTCAGAATCAAAACGGCTAGGGTTTCAGCCGCACAGCGTCGACTCGCCGAGTCCCTATTGGATTCGTCGAGTCCAGTCGCGTATCTGCGACCAATACCATTGTCCTACTCGGCGAGTCATGCACCAACTCGCCGAGTCCCCTCCTAAATGTGCCCCAAAAATAATTTAAAGAAATACCTGAAATTTCGGGCTGTTACACTTAGTCCCAATGCATTTATAGTTTGTATATCTTATGTGGTTTGATATACTGAGTTCACTATAAACAAGGCTCTGATACCAATCTGTCACACCCCCAAACCAAGGATGGCGGAAACGTCCGGGGGTGGAGGACTTCATGTAGAGTATCACAACGATGAGTATAATAGTGCTCAAAGTAAATACAACCAACACAAATATAATTGAAAACGTTACATCAAAGCACATGTTTACATGATTCACATCAGTTACATTATAATACAACATGAACTGTTTGACGATTTATCGTCCCATCCTCAAAACGTTGTCGATTTCCTGTTTTCACTGAATTCCTGAGAATACAAGTAGTTTTGAAAAGTGTCAACACAAAGGTTGGTGAGTTCATAAGAGATTTCGTTGGAAAAGTAAATCGTCTTCCTTATAAAAGCGTTAGAATATGTATTCCGAAAATCCGATATTTTCTTTAAAATCTGCTTAATGTAGTCTTGTGACCGAAGACCAAAATGTATAAGTAGCCTTTCTTATTAGTAGAAAATGTTATGCACTTAAATGGACATGGACGCGTTTGAATTAAATGAAATTTATGTATGTTCTCATGTTCGTTAATACTTTATATATATGTAGTCCTAAATTAGAGGACCGAGAAATAACAAGTATTGACCATACTTAAAAGTATAAATGTGGTTTCAAATGATGTGTAGTCCTAACTACCAAAACCAAAGGTGTACAGTAATATCTGTACTCATAGAGATAAAAAGGTGATTTTAAATCGACATAAAACTCATTTAGGTTTTAAAAATAAAATCCCGTAAACTTATGGATTGTTATATCCCTATGTGAGTCGCTATAATCATACTATGACTATGTGAACCTGCCACGACGTTCTCAGTGTCGCGAAAAATAAAATGACATTTGTCACCCGTAGACCTGCAGGTCCAACTGTAGCTAGCAGCAAGGTGTGAGGTGTCAATCCCAATATAGATCTATATACAAGTATCACGTTCTCCCTCAAGGAGATTCTGATTATAACTACCAGGAATTATATGCCGTACTCGGACGTACAGGGAGAGAGAGAGAGAGTCTCACAATATAGGTTAACAAGTTTACGTGAAATGTGTGTGAATATAAATCTTTCTTGTATGAATGTACCCTTTTTGTACGAGTGCGTTGAGTGATGTATCATAAACTATACCTATTATAGTTTATCTAAAATGTATGTAATATGTATGAACTCTTTTATGGAAATGTATTAGTGTTATGAATTTATCAAACTATACTTTTTATAGTTAAATAATACGTGTTCTAAAATGAATGGATAATATTTAATATGAATGACTTAGTTTCAGTTCATAATGATAAACTAACAAGGAAACACATTCAAATATTAGAACTTATGAATTATACACTTTGCTCAACATAATACAAAGTGTTATGATATTTACATGTTGTTGGCTAACTTTAGCCATTTTGCCCTGTTTTTGGAAAAATCATAGAAAAATCATACGAAGTGGAAAACTAGATCCGTAAATTCTGAGAGTTCACATAATGTGTCTAGTTTACTCATAATTTTTATCACGATTTTTAATGACCTCCAACTTGGGTGAAAGAGTCCAAAATCACAGACTGGTCCGGATTGTTGTTTGAAATGACAGGCAGTTTTGTAAAAATCACCATAAATTGTAGAAAAATTGTATGGAGATGTTCAAGTAGCCATTTTAAAGCTAAAACTTGAACTATTTGCACCTTGTACAGTTTTGAAAACAAAAATGTTTAATATGCCCAAAACAGTCCGTGAATGGAGTTGAACTTTTCTGATGAAGGCTGTTAGAAAATTTTAGTTATGTTCTTAGTGTTTTAACTTGTATTCCCCCCCTTAAAACTTGAGAAAACATGAAAATGTAGGGGTATGAACTCACCTTAAGTGATTTCAGTAGGTAAGTGTTGAAGAAGATAAGTGTTCAACCCAAGAACACTTGAAGAATCACTTGAAGATTCGAAGATCTATCACAATTATGAGAGAGTTTGTGTAAGATATCCATGATTTGAGTGGAAATAATTGAGATAATCATAAAGAGAATGGATTATGCTTACCAAATGTGGAGGAAAAACTCAAGATCAGCCCTTGAATCTCGAATTTCTAGAGAGAGAAAGTGAGAGAGGAAAGAGTTTGATCTTCTTGTGAAATGAGAGCAAATGAGAGAAGTGAGGAGAGAGGATGAATATTCAGCCCTCAAAAAACGTGGGAAAGAGGGATAATTGAGTGGAGAAGACATTGATGTAACCTAGGTAAGGTGGGGAGGTGTGGTTAGTCAAAGAGTGGGTGTGGGGTGGTTGCTTGTGACATTGGATAAGGCAAAGTCAACACTCCACCTTTAATAATTCACCCATTTGATTTTTATTATTTAAATAATGATTTTCATCAAAATATGTTTAAATTATGAATATTTAGAGTTTATTATGTTAAAATATAATTTCTGGAGAAAATCCCGCTTTAAAATCATGAAAAACGGGCTTAAAATGTTAAAAATATCAAAAATGGGCTAAAAGTGGCAAATATGCGAAATCTGGCCGAGGCTCGGCCTTCTTATGCTGAACCGAGAGAGAGGGAGGCAGCAACCGAGAGAAGAAGAAGAGAGAAGGAGAGGAACCGAGAGTGGAGAAGAGAGAGGGCAGGAACCGAGAGGTGGGAAGGGACAGAGAGGCGCGCGAGACAGAGAGTGAGAAGAGAACAGTGAGTGAGAAGCGGAGCAGAGAGCCGAGAGGGGAGAATAGAGATCAGAGACCGAGCGAGCGAGATAGAGATCAGAGAGCGACAGAGAGTGAGGCTCGGTTCGGCGATAAAAGGCGCGAATGTCAGAACCGAACGAACTGTAGTGAACAGTAGTGAACAGTACCTTCGGTGCGGGTGAACAGTACCTTCGGTTCGGTTCCTACTGGGCTCGGGTTCGGTTCCTCCTGCTCTTGGGTTCGGTTCCTCCTGGGCTCGGGTTCGGTCCTCTTACTTTCGGTCCCTAAGAGGACCTTCGGGTCCTAAGGAACTTCGCCTCCTATAAGAGGGTTTCGGTTCCTAAGGTCCATTTTTCTCGTTTTCGCCCCGTTTTAAGCCGTTTTTGACCCGGTTAAGGTCCGGAATGACCCGAATGATTCTAAAAAGTTACGAAAAATATTTGAGGGAGATTTGGGAGAGATTTCTCATACTTGGAGAGATTTGGGAGAGATGTGACATTCTTGGAGAGATTTTTCATACAAAGAGATATTTGAGAGAGATTTCACATACTTGGAGAGATTTGGGAGAGATTTGACATTCTTGGAGAGATTTTTCATACAAAGAGATATTTGAGAGAGATTTCACATACTTGGAGAGATTTGGGAGAGATTTCAAATAGAGAGAGATAGAGTGTAAACAATTGAGAGAGTTTTCGAGTGTGGCATTTGTGAGTGTCTAGCTTCACAAGGCAAGGTTTGTAAACCCTATTAAGCCTTGTTTTAGGATCTTACACACTCCCGATGAGTATGCAACATTGGTTTAACGGTTTGGCTTGCCACGTAGCACAGTTTTTAGGTTAAGGAGATATAGGTGTTCGCACTTTTTGCTTTATGATTTCTCATTAGAATAGAGAGTTATGTAGAAGTTTCATAGTGTAAATTCTAGTACTCACGGGGAAATTGAGTCAAACGGTTTGACTTGCTGACTTTAGTTGACTTTGACTTGACCGAAATTTGATGGTTGTCACAGTTAAGGCGGCGTTTTGGCAAAGCTTGGCGGCAGGTGCAAGCCTTGGAGTTGTGGTGCGCCATGGCGGAGCCATGGAGAGCTTTTTAGAACCTTGATCATAACTACTAAGTAGCAGATCAAGAATCTGATCATCGAACCATGCGATTGAAATCCATCTTCGCGATCAGATTCAACATACTCTTCCTTTAAGTTTCCTTCCCTTTGCTTCATCCTGCCAAACATCAAAATGTAATCAAGACACATCATCTATTACGAATCAACAATTAGGAACTTAACAGAGTTAGATAGTGGGATTACCTAAAGCACAGTCAAACTTTTTGATTCTTCCTTCTCTCGGATCCTTCAGGTAGTTAGGTCAGCTTCGCTTCCAATGTCCCTTCTCTCGATAATAAAGACATACAGACTTAGCTTTTCTCTTTACCTTTTGGTCAACCGGGTTGACCAAGGCCGATCCCTTTCCATTGGGAAGAGAAAGCTTTTATGGACTTCCAATGTTACCATCATCAATATCCATGGAAGTTTGAGAAATAGACCTTCCACCAATATTTGCTTGACCATCGCGCCAAATTATTGCTGATTCAGCAATAACAAGCAAATAAGAAAGATCTATTAGGGTCTTGTCATCATCATTCACATAGTAGTCTTTAATAAACTCACTATATAACACAGGAAGTGATTGAAGAACCAAGTCAATAACCAACTTCCTTAGGACAATGACACCTAACATTCTCAACATGTTAATGTGTGACTTCATTCCTAAGAGGTGAGTGCACACAGGTCTTCCATCTTTATGTTTCATTTCAAGAAGGGCTTTAGTGATTTTGAATTTTTCAAGTCTTCGAGCTTGTGGGTCAGGAAGAATAAATGGAGGAGGTGAAGGAAGAGAAGTATGATTTCCATGAACCAAACATGGGATATCATCTTCATTAGGAAAGCTTGTTGCAAGAGATTTAAGAAGATCATAGTTGTCTGAACCAAACATCTACAATGGGAAAAATTCAAGTTAGTTGATTTAAGTCCTTAATAGAACACCCAATATGAAATATTAAGGCTAGGACCCAGCACCATATTTTATAACTTGGAAGAGGGATGCCGTAATCCAAGCTATAAAATATTTGAAGGTAAGCGAATGATGATTCACCAATTTCCACCAAGAAAAACGAAATAGAAATTAGGTTTTAATTGGTTTGAAAGTCTTAGATCTTTTGAGATTCATTGAAATTTTCAATGGCATGTTTCAATCTCGATTGTGCCCTCTCAAGTATGTGAATGGGATACCAAGGATCACAAACAAGGTGTGAATAACCATGAAAATATACTTGGTACCCTTAATATTTATCAGTTAATTGATGTGCCGGTTAACCACACGCACTCCACCGATCATATGATAAACATTAAGTTACCCTTTTCCTACCTTGTTAAATCCAGGATAATCTGCCGGTTAACCACACGCGCTCCACTACCGACTTAAGCAAAGTGCAAAGTGTAATTTCATGGGTTAGCACCAAATTCACATTTTCCTAAAGTAACTAAGATTGGGAATTTATAAAAGGTTTAGTTACTTTATATTTATCATTATACTTATAATGAAGGGAGAATTATAGTCCTTGTCCTACCCGTTCGACTAACGACCCTCCACCAGTCAAGGAAGCGGTGGGTGAGAGTAGACACCCATTAAACTGCCATTTTATAGGCAGCAACCTTATACCCCCTTATAGACAGGCTTCGTGAATGAGGCATACTAACGGTAAGACTGACTTGATCCTGTATATATATATATATATATATATATATATATATATATATATATATATATATATATATATATATATATATTAACTTATAATACTATAAAGTATAAGGGTTGAATTTTAACATTTAAAACTCTAGGGTTTGGAATTAAAGTGTGTGTGAGACTTTACAAATTCCAAAACTTTAGGGCAAGTTTTGAAGAATTCAAAAAACTTTTGGATTTTTATGAGTTTAATTAAGGTTTTAAAAACTTTTAATGAAGAGACTCTTGAACATCCATAACTTGAGGACAAATTATGGAGTCCATAAAACTATTTATAAGAAAAGACTTCAATTATGTAACCTATGACTTTTAATGGATCTTTAAAAGAAATGACTTTTGGTAATCCATAACTTGAGGACAAATTATGGACTCCATTAAAATATTTAGATCAAGATTTAACTAGCAAACAATTTTGTAAATAATTCCTATGATCTACCAAAATTCATAAGTGTACGAACAATCATATCAACAATTTCAAGAATTACATAGACACATATAAAACATGAAAATTTGATAATAACCTTGAAATTGGTTTACCATAATCATTACAACATCAAAAACAGGTTTTATAAGTCCAAAACAGTTTAAGGTAATGACTCTAGACCAATTCCAACTATAAAACTCGAAGATATGTTGTCAAGGGGTCCAACTCATTGAGTACCTGAACCAACTCGACGAGTTGGATGAATTTAGGTATGGACTCGTCGACTCCCTTAATGGACTCAGCGAGTCAGCTGACCAAACAACATATAAACTTCGATTTTCAGCAATTTGCATAAAGTATAAATGAAAACAAGCCTAGGTTCTGATACCACTAATGATTTTTGAGCATTCTAACACTCCTATGATGTACATGCAACCCTTTAAACCTTGGATCTATGTTTTCTCTATTATACATGCAAATATTCTATATTCCAAGGTTTCATCCTAACTAGCATAATATGAAGTATATATACAATACAAGAATCTAGTAGAATGACATACCTTTTGATGGAGCTTGAAGTCTTGAACCTTTAAGAGCTTAGTGCCCCAAGTATTGCACCTCAAATGGAATCACACAACACCAAAAACACTTGGAATAACTAGAGAATAAGGATACTTCAGTTCCCTCTTATGAAATCGGCTTTGCCCTATTTTCTGTGCACTAGTGACAATTTCATGAACCAATTACCTCTTTATATAGTGTGGAGGATTAGGGTTACATTCATGTAAACCCTAATACCCATGACCTTTCATTTCCATAGGATCCATGGGTTAAAACTCCATGGACTATCCATGCAAGCTTAGCCCAACCTAAATAAACTTGGCCCTTCCTATATATAAGAGCCCATATTTAATTAGTTTCTTTTTTATCACTAAATTAATTCTTGATCAATACTAATTAAATAATATGATTTCATATTAATATGTTAGAACTTATAATCTATTAATATAAATCGTAACTATCCTTTTTTCTCATTTAGTCTATCCAATTGTTCTGATACCATGCAACGCAAATGGACCATGCTACTCACAGGTCGAATACATACCAATAATAGTTATGGGCTTAGACATCTAATCCAACAAAAACATCCTCGTAATCTTTGTCACTGTTTTTGTCTTCTGCTTGAGAGAAAGAAACTCCTGGGCCAACCATTCCCTCTCCATATGGGGAACATACTCATCTCTGAACAACTGGGTAAACCTCTCCCAAGTCACTGCAACATGATTTGCAGGAGTAAAATCAGTCGTCACGAACTTCCACCAGTCCTTCGCTCCCAAGCAAAGTTGGTTCAGTGCAAACCGAACTCTCAAGTGCTCTGGGCATGAGCATGTATAGAAACACCCCTTAATGTCGGAGATCCATCTCATGGCAGAAATTAGGTCCTGGGTGTTGGATTAGTGTCTAAGCCCGTAACTATATTTGGTATGTACTTAACCCGGTTGTGCATGGTCCTTTTGGGTTGCCTTCACCAAAGCAACTTGAGAAGGTTATTTAGGAGAGAGAGAAGATATTATGATTTATTAATATATTATAAGAATAATATATTAAAGGAGAAATCATATTATTTAATTAATATTGGTCATAAATTAATTAGGAATTAATTTGGTGACTAAAAGAGATTAATTGAATAAAGGGGCTTAAACTGTCAAATGTGTGATAGGTGAGTTTTGGGCTGGGAAACCTAATGGACTTAGGGGGAATGAAATTATGATAGGGATCCATCATATTTTCGTCCATAGGCCCTATTCCATAAGGTTCCATGGGCTGCTTGGTAACTAAGCTGGCCATTAGGGTTTAGACTGAAACCATACCAGCCTACAATATAAATAAAGGCCCTTGCTTGCAATTTTCAGCACTTTGACTCCAAGAGAAACCCTAGAGCCAACTTTAGCATCCTCCTTCCTCTCTCATAATTACCTTCTTACTTTTGTGGTGTTTGTAAACCATTAGAGGAGTTACACTTGTGACTCTAAGCTCAAGATCTAGAAGAATGAAACGTTTTTAAGCCAATTGAAAGAGGTAATCACTTAGATTTGTTCTTATAGTGTTAATTTCGAATTATGCATGCTAGATCTAGGGTTACAAGTCTTGGATGTATTTCATGTACAATAGAGAAGCCTAGATCCAAGCTTTAGGGTTTTGCATGAGCACATAGGATGTTCTTTTGCATTAAAACCATCACTGGGTCCCATCAAACGCTGGTGGCTTCGTGTTGCTGAACTCTCAGAACAACAACGAGTCACCCCCTGTGGCCTCGTAGCAGCTACAGTTGTGGTGGCTACAGCAGCAAAAACATCTGTAACAACAACATATCGCTCATCAAATATCTCAATCAACTTGGTTTTAATAGACCCGAACATCTCTGGTATGGCCTCTCTAATAGCTACGACCACATCCTCTGCAATGATCCTGCGGATCTCCTCGTCACTGGTACCACTACCCCTGGGGTTATTACGGCTAATCACCATAGTGTCTCTGAAACACAAACACGAAAATCATCAGGGACTAGCTCAAACACACACAGTCAATTACACACCCCTACATACTCCTTAGCATCCTAAGTTTCTTACTTGGGTCACATACAGACCCGGTGCTTTCATTCGTACGAGCCCAATGCTACATTCCATACAAAGTTGTAGATGCCCCAAGTTCTCCTCCTAGGATCCTAATTCATAAGTACTCTATCCCTCACGGATATAAAACTACTCTCTCAGTAGACTCCTCAAATGCTCATTTAGGTATCTCCCCTAGATTACTCCTCGACTCAAAACTCTCTCTAAAGGATTCCTGCTAGGTACTCCTACTCAGCACATACACATAACAAATACCCGATAATATCAATCAATATCATCCCCTAGGCTAAGGCATCATGAATCAGGTAACTCTAGCTCTAAATTCTTGAAATACCTAACCTATCCTCTAGCATGCAGCTCTAATATCTCATAAGTATCTCATAATATAAACGAGTAATGGTGTTTTGTGGAATCACCGTTCGGGCTCTGGCTGATTGTACACACTGCTTCATCTGGTTTTCTCTTAAAAGCTCTTACTTGTTTTAGAAAAATCATTTTTCTTTAAAAAAAAATTCTCAAATCCTCTGTTTGAGTCCAGACATACCCGAGGGTACATTTGAATCCCTCAAACCAAGGCTCTGACACCAACTTGTAACACTCTGAAATTTTAAAATAAAATTTTCATTTTAAAAACCACATAAAACACAATCTCACATTTCTCAAAACACAGAATGTATAAGTTGTTCAAAACACAAGACAACAAATGGTTTGATAATATCCCAGAATCCTTAAAAACATAATCTCTAGCTGGTGTGTACAATTAAGCAGGCGCCTTCCCGCGATCTTAAGAGGTACATGAAACACATTTCACACAACGTTGTAAGCACGAAGCTTAGTGAGTTCCCCAAAATACCACATACATAAATAATAAGCCTCTCATGGCTATAGCTCAACATGGATCCTCCAGTCATGCGTCTTAGTGAAGACCCTCCGGTCTCACGACTAGGTATGGACCCTCCGGTCATGTGTCTGTGAAGACCCTCTGGTCTCATAGCTCAATTTGGACCCTCCAGTCCTATATCTCGGTGAAGACCCTCCGGTGTCACAACTCGGTTTGGACCCTCCGATCCTAACTCAGTAAGGCACTAAATAATATACAACATAAATCACAAAGACAAATGCATAATATCATATAACTCAATATAAGCAAATAGATCCCTCTGGTCGATAACTCAGATAAGACCCTCCGGTCGCACAGTATTACCACTCAGTATAGTGAGAAGACTCACCTCCTACGTAAGCAAGTAGGTCTCGTACTCAGCGATCGGTCTAAACTCCACCTACATATCATAATCATCTCTAATTAACACTTTATAACAATAACTCTAAAGATGTTAGGCTAACCCCTTTTCTAACTCTCAGAAACGGTGAAAGGCCATTTTACCCCTCCATGATCTCTATAATCCATTTCTTGACCAACCCTAAAAGTCAATGGAAGTCAACACTCGAGTCAATAGGCCATGTTAACCCAACTCGTCGAGTTCCTTCGTCTTCTCTGAAATATTGGGAAAATCCAACTCAACTCGTCGAGTTTCTCACCAAACTCGCTGAGTTATGACGTATCCAGACTATCGGGGAAAACCTTAACCAACTCGTCGAGTTGGCTCATCAACTTGCCGAGTCCCTTCAATATATTCTCTCATTCAGACGTTTTTAAGCAAACCTAAGTTCCTATACTCTAGATCTAGCCTTCTAAGGCTGAAGGGTCATGTAAAGTTGCAAGCTTTACATCCATGCATGGCATCTAGGGCTTAATATTCCAAAACAAAGCTCTACAGAGGGTTTA
This sequence comes from Lactuca saligna, assembly GCF_052625555.1. NCBI lineage: Eukaryota > Viridiplantae > Streptophyta > Magnoliopsida > Asterales > Asteraceae > Lactuca > Lactuca saligna. The sequence goes on from NC_136419.1 coordinate 211,853,985, forward strand.
ATGCATGAAAGATGGTGAATAGCTTGATAAAGCTTGAATCTTTAGGCCCAAGGGACCTCATACCATCCAAATATGAAGTCTCAACTTCATGGCATGCTCACACAACTAAAGGACTCAAAGAGAAGATGGAAATTGCCATAAACTACCTAGTGAAGAGATCTAACAAACAAATGATCAAGGTGATAGCTTTTTACCTCCAAATAGCAGCTAGCACTGAAAGAATACTGGATCCAAGGGCTTATTCTCATTCCAAGCCTTTTGCTCCTCTAACTCCTTCCAAGAATGCACTAAAATATACAATCTTAGCCCCTCTCTCTCTCTCTCTCTCTCTCTCTCTTACACACACACACACAGAGATGGTAATAGCTCGATTAGGGTTTCTATTAGTGTGTTAAGGTGATTAGGGAGGCAGAATGAAAGGCTTAAGGTCCTTTAAATAAGGTATGGGCCCTAAAAATTAGGGTTTCCCCACTCAGATCCTACTCGCCGAATTGGGGTCCTCCAACTCGTCGAGTAGACTCTAAAAGTCACGCGACCATCTCAATCTCTACTTGGCGAGTTTGGGCCTCCAACTCGCCGAGTTTCTCTGAAAAAATGAATATAAATTAATTAAATATTATACCTGGGAGTCGGGATATTACTCACGTTGTGGTGGTTCATTAAACCCTAGCGGCCCAAAACTCTTCGCCATGTCGTGGTGGAGATTAACCACGTCGTGGCCCTTAAAGAAACATCATACGCAATCAAAATAATTTCATACCTGGAACCGAGTGTTATACCTAGCCACTGTGTCATGGTGGAGATAGAATCAGGTTTTGTATTTCTTTTTAAGGGACTTCTTTACCCATTTCTTACATCAATCAAATTCAACTCATTGTCCATACATAATACCGCATATCCATTACTTCAAACATCAAATAAAACATATAAATAGGCATATAATAACATTCTACAAATCATATATTCACGAATGGACAAATTCCCTTAAACATAATATAACAACCTGAAACACCTTAAACCCAAAAATCTAGATTCTTACATTTGTAGTCATATTAACCTTCGTAGATGTTAATCAAATAATGAGTGATAAGAGCCCAATGGAGAGCTCATCTTTTGTAGTCGCACCCAAGGAGCATACCAGCAGCTTACGACAACATCCAACCACCAAACACCTTAAACACGGAGCAAAAAATGAACTGCAACAACACAGTGCCACGCCACTCTGATGGATGTGTCGTGAACTACGAGTTTGTGTGGGATTTCAATAATGGGAAGAGGTTGGCAGTTTTTATGCTAGGGTTTGTTTGAAATTGTTATTCAAATTCAGCTTTGGACCTCTTAATTTACAGGGGAGGATTTTAACCCTTACAGGACAAATATCTAGTTACAAGTTAATTATCTATATATTTGGTAATTATGTGCTTATTAATCTCCTTAATATAGAACCTTCTAGATTACTAGATTTCCTTTAATTAATTAAAAAATCAGCTCCATATGATTTTCTCATGTCATTAGTTGCTTATTTATGTCATTGTGTGTAATCCAAAATACCCTACTATTAATAGTACTATTATCAGTTGTTGTGAGTTGTGACTGTGGGCACCATATTCTAACACCTTGCTAGTTTCAAACTTGAATTTATTTTACTAATTTGAGACCAAATTGTTTTTCCGCGAAACATAAACTTTGAATCTTTTAGGGCATATTTTCACAAATGAGTTTTCTTAAGCATACTTTCAATTAGGCCATAGCGAGAGGTGTTACACATTTTGTATTAGTTTGTACTATGATTTTAGGAATTTGTTTATATTGTTTAGACTAGTATATATGTTATTCTAGGCTTCCTTATTATGTTTGCACAAACCATGTGTAATCAAAATTCATTATGGGATAGATATATACTTAATCAGAATAAGTTTATGATTAAGCTTTGTGATTTGTTTGAGTTATTCTTATTCTTATTTTATTATTACGTGTTTTCAATCCAACATAATATAATACTCTCGAACAAACAAAGAGAGTACATTAACATTACAATAAAATAATGCACTCTATTATTTATAGAGAATACAATAAACGTATATTAAGACAAGACCCTCTACAGGAAGTATAGCATTAGTTTATTGTAATTATAGTTATAGTTCGAAGTTTAAAATATCATAATGTACAAATGCAACATGCGAAGGGTCTTTGGGATTGTTAGCTACTTGGTGACATTAAAAATAGGCTTGATGACTCCATTATTGTATTCTCCTTCGAACAACCAAATCGAAGTAGGATGTTTGTAGAAATAAAAGGTGATAGATTAAGTTAGAGAGAGTTAAATACGAATGAAATGTATATAGAGATTGTGGTTCGATATTGTAAATTTGGTGGTCGGATATGAAATAGGGAACAATTGTGAAGGAGGTAAATGAAGACGATGGGGTTGGGTGATGTGAGCTCTTTTTCAATTTTAATTGTTAAAAGCTACAAATGAATTAAAGAAAAAAAAAACATATTAAAGATTGTAAGATTGTAAGATAGTTTATTTATGGGAAAATGACTTAAAAGCCCAACGAAGATTTCAAACCGTTTAAAAACCCCAATCATGTTTTGTCTGTTCAAAAAAACCCAACAAGCTTAATATTTTATCTAAAAAGCCCAACTAAGTTACACTTTCTCGAAAGTCAAATGAGAGAAACAAATGACGTGACTTATTACCGTATCGGAAAAATGACTTGTTAGACCAACGAAGTTTCCAAAACGTTTAAAAAACTCCAATCATGTTTTGACTGTTCAAAAAAAAAACCCAACGAACTTAAACAAAACAAAATTGAAATTTTCTGAATGATTTGAAACTTTGTTGGACTTTTTAAACAAAAGGTTAAGTTCGTTGAGTTTTCTGGAATAGGCAAAATATGATTGAGGTTTTTTGAATGGTTTGGAAACTTCATTGGGCTTTTAAGTCATTTTCCCGTTTATTTATATGGGTAGGGACTAAAACCGTAAAATTTAAAAACTACATAGATTATGGATATGATCTACCTATCATTTGAAAAGGTGGACCTAAACTTCAAATTTAACCAAATCGCAGGGATCAATTCTGTAATTTAATCATATTTTAATAGTATATTAGACAAAAAATATAAAAACAAATTGTCAATGGACGAAATTTGTAGTTTACTCTCTCATCTCTACTCTCGTCGTTTTTTGCTCATCGTATTGAAACGGAGCTTTGGAGTACACAGAAATTTATAGAGGCGTGTTCCTGTTGATCGTGGCACCAATCATTTTATTCAAAATCGATTGAAGTATAAACCCTAAACTGTTCACGAGGTAATTTCTTCTAATCAAAACCCTAATATGCTCGTCTTTCCTTTGATTTGTTACTTTCTGGTAATATTTGAATGAATCAGCGAAATATTATCGAGTTTTGGAATCATTTTGTTCTTTTGTTTGTTTCTTATTCATGTTTTCGTGCATATTCAGTAGCTTGCTGGATTAACCCTGATTTGTTCATTCTTTAACTTTCTGGTAATAATCGAATGAATCATAAACATTTAAAAATAATCAAACTTTCGAATCTGTTTTTTATTCGTGCTTTTATTTCAAATTCAGGAGCTGATTGTACTGAGCCCTAATTCTAAAAATTACTCATAGAAGCTGCGATTTAACTTTTTTAGGAGTCTATCGGACTAATTTTGCAATCTTTTGAAGTTCAAAAAAAGAAAAAAATTGGTTTTTTGAAAGCTTTTGAGGAGGATTTGGATGATTACAACAAGATTTATTGATCAAAAATAAAATTATGAAGATGATTTTTGCCCCTTGTGGAATAACAATTAGATAACAAATAGTTGAAGAATAACTGTTTACCTAAATATCGAGATTTGATTATTTTGATCTTAAATATTTAAAAAATCACAATCATAATCTGTTCACCAAAATGCTCAACACAAGTTATTGCAACTTCAAATTGCAATAATAACTTTAAAAACACTTCTAAACACCCCCAATGGGTAACTCAGTGTGACTCTAATTGTAATGAATTTATTTAAACAACATCCAAGTCTGTAAATAGAGTAAATGACCATTTTACCCTTCTGTTTGAAAATTATGTTGCATATAATATGACTGTTTATTTGACATTCTCTATTAAGTCATTTTTCAAATATTTTCTAAAACTCTATTTTGTTTAAATGCTTTTTTTCTTATACTTTTCAGGTTAAATGGCATCTGTTCTACGCCCTCCATCCACAATGTCATCCTTAATTCTTCCAAAATTCCACTCTCCGAACCTTAAATTTCACAAACCCACAATCCAAAAATTCACCTTCCCTCATTTACTCACAAAACACCGCACGATTTCCTGCACAAACACAAACGCGACCCCATGGGACCCACCCCCGGTCACATACGCCCAAAAAGACGAGTTCCTACCGGGCCCCACTAACTTATTCGAAACCGTTGACTCAAGTCAAACCAAAACCACCGAACCCATAAAAACAAACACAAAAAACTCATACATTAGATGGCCGATGTGGATCGTGGGCCCCACGATTCTTCTAGCCACGGGAATAATCCCAACTCTTTGGTTACCAATTTCATCAATCTTTTTAGGCCCAAATATCGCGACCCTTTTAGCCCTAACCGGGCTCGACTGTATCTTCAACCTCGGTGCAACCCTTTTCCTTCTAATGGCCGACGCCTGCTCACGGCCCACGGGTCAAGACGCGGACCCGGGGCTTAGCCGGGCCCCGCTCGGCTACCGGTTTTGGAACATGGTTGCAACCGTATCCGGTTTCGTCGTTCCACTATCCGTTTTCATCTTTTCCCAAAAGGGAATTTTGGAACCGCAAATTCCTTCGATTTCGTTCGCGATTGTGTTGGGGCCGTATCTTTTGCTTCTTGCGGTGCAAATGCTGACGGAGATGCTTACGTGGCATTGGGAATCGCCAGTGTGGCTTGTGACTCCGATAGTGTATGAAGGGTATAGGGTTTTGCAGTTGATGAGAGGGTTGAAGCTTGGAGGTGAGATTGGTGCACCCGGGTGGACGGTTGATATGGTTAGGGTTTTGGTTTGTTGGTGGGTGTTGGTTCTTGGGGTGCAAATCATGCGTGTGGCGTGGTACGCGGGGTTTACAGCGCACCTTCGTAAAGATGAGTCATCGAAGGGTGTCGATGTGGATGCGGAAAGTTCTTCGTGAAATTATCGAAAGTTTTATATTTTTTGCTATATGTTTTTTGACTTTTGTGTATAAAGTTATTAAATTACAACAATAAGTTATAGATTTTAGTAGAATATGCAATTTTTATTAAAGAAAAAGTGTTACATGTAAGGAATAGCAACATATTTTTATTTATTTATGTGATACAATATCGTTTTCGTATTCTATTTGGTACGTTTAACATGTAGGTAATTGTGAGAAATGGCGACTTCGTATTTACTATTTTGTTTTTGAATAAAATCCAACAATAAGCTTTAGATTTGAAAAGTTTTCAGCAACAATATGCAACTATATTAAAAGAAAAAGGGACGAATGTAAGAAATAGCAATGTACTTTTGTTTATTTGTGTATTGTATTTTAGTTTTTCTTATGAAGAAATTATAGTTTGAATATTTTATCCAAATTTAATAGTGAAAATTGTTTTGTATTTGAATGATATTTGTATAATTTGTTTGCTTTTCAAAGTCGCATGTATAAACAAATCAATCATGGTATTTCGCTATGTGTACATGTATATTATAGCATCTTATTTTTAATTCTTTCCGTCGTATCATTGTATTTTCAGATTTTTATTAAGAAATGTATTTTATAAATATCCATTCAATTACATTAGTAAAAATTGTTTTGTATTTACATGATATTGTTATATTTAGGTAAAATTATAAGTAAAATGATTTATAAAAACAAATGAAAGCATCATGTTATGGTAAACAAATGATCAAAGTACATTATTAGGTATGAGTTTCATTTTAGAAGATATTTTATCATCGTCATAGTGTAAATAAATCGATCAAACTACATTATTTAGTAGTATCAGTTTACAGGTTTGTTTATGCAACGTTTCACCATTTGTCTGCTTTGATGCAACAAATTGGTTTTTAAGATGAAACATACAACTATGCTTTACTTGAAGATCAAAATATATGTAACAATATAATCGGGTACCTCATTACGTGACATTTGTAAAATGGTTATTTGTGTAGCAAAGTCACATTTTATGCAATGATATTTTAATTCTCTACTAGGTCATACTATAGTATTTTGTTTTTACTAATCTATATAATTATATATACTATTAATCCTTAAAACCCCGGTGAACAGGAAAGTTTTGGGTTTCTCATTTCCGCCACATTTTTTTTTCCTTTCCTACATTAGCCACAGACGGATTTGTTTTAAAGGTTATATGTTTTTATTAGACCGCCTTCAAAGTCAACTTTATCTTCTCCACCGCCTACCCTGGTCTCCTTTCTCCTTTCTTCAAAGTCAACTTCATCTTCCTTTCTTCTTGGCTCTACTGCTTCACCTCCGCTTACACCAATGGTAGATAATTGCTTTTATGGGTTCCGATTTTGATTGTTCTTTACAAAGATGGAGGCGGTGATGAAATTTGTTTGTGAAAACAATTTGCACCGGCAAACGTGCATCCACGAACCAAAAACGTTGATAAATCAACCACCACCCACTACTCGTCCGTCGTATACGACTGTGCCGTCAATCATCGCTGACTCAACTCACTTTTACCCCTAAAAACATCTTTTTCTCTATACCTTTTTCTGATGTTCTCCAAACTCGAGCCTTTACTGATTTGTGAAATTACTTGATATATTTACTCGATTTGATATTTGAAGAATTATTGGGTGCACCTTCATGTAATCCTGAAAATGATCCAACAACTTATGGAGATTGTTATAATTGTAGTTGACCGTCGACCACCTCACTCACGACTCACGTCCCTCTGGTAAGTTTCGTCTTCATCTACATGTGTTCTGCGACTCAATCCAAATTATTCGTCATTAGACATTAATTCCTTTAAGATTGGTTTACTTTTTTGCTGAATTGTAGTTGCTTCCAATTTCCATCAGTGGCATCTCAAGACGACTCATCTCTGCAGGCCATCCGTTATCATTGTGGCTCACTTTAGCTACTTCATCAGGTCCCCTTTCTCCTTCACACGCTTTGTTTATTCACTTCACTTCATCTGATTGTAATTGTTATTTTAAGCAGAGAAAACTTCCTCTTGATACGATCTATTTGGAGATTCGAGATGCTGTTGAAGGCTGGTAAGCTATAAACACCTAAAACATCGTTTTCTAGGGTTTTCTCTGTTAGCTTCTGTTGGAATAGTGTCTAAGGCTGCAACTATATTAGGCAAGTATTTGACCCGATTGTGCATGGTCCTTTTGGGTTGCCTTCACCATAACAACTGGGTAGGATGATTTATTATGAGAGAATAGATATTATTAATATATTATGAGAATAATATAATGAATAATAATATTGTTATTTGATTAATATAAGTCATAGATTAATTAGTATTAATTTGGTGACTTAAAGAGATTAATTAAATAAGAGGGTATAAACTGTCAATTGTTTGATAGTTACACTTTAGGCTGTAAATCCTTATAGGATATGGGTTTAGACGAATTCTAGGGCTTGGGATAGCCTCAAATTCGTCCATGACTTATCTTGGAAAGGATTTGGATTGCTTTGAGTGATAGTTATCCGATCAGGGTTTAAGGGTGAAACCCTAGGAGCCTTACAAGTATAAATAGACCCCTTGGGGAAGGGAAATCGGCACCTCCTCTACAGTAAGGATACCCTGGCCGATTTCCTCCTCTCTCCTCTCTCTCAAATCATTCTCTTTGCTAGTTGGTGTTTGTAAGCCATTAGAGGAGTAACAATTGTGACTCTAAAGCTCCAAGAACAAGACGATCAAACAAGTGTTTCAAGGTATGCTTCTAACTCTGGTTTTGTATTGTTCTTATACCTAATTAGCCATTAGAAGTCTTGGATTCAATGCATGTTTAATTAGAGAAACCTAGATCCAAGCATTAGGGTTTGTATGTGCACATAGGAATGTTCATATGACCAAAACCCATAAGTGGTATCAGAGACTAGATTGGTTTCTATTAAATTGATGCTCGAATGTTTGAATCTTAACTGCAAAATTTGATTTTTTGTGTTTCTGAGTCATGGACTCGGCAAGTCCAGTTTGGGTACACGGCGAGTCCGAGCGTCAGGAAGAGCCAAAAACGGGATTTTTTTTCATATTTATCCTATGGAAACTTACCTTAATCATATTAGATCAACCCTAATCCGATTTTATGATATATATATGACTATATTTTTGATCTAATTGAAGATATTTATCAATTAATAAAATATTTAATTTCCTTATATGATAATTATTAATTATTTTGATTAAAATTGGTAAATTGTTTTTTAAGAAATCAAATATGGATAATTATGTGATTAATTGTTAATTTGAATTATTTGTTATTTGATCCTTTATGTTTTTAAATGTTTAAAACTAGTCCTCAAGTTTTTTGAAATTTATGTTTGTGATTAAAAGTTTAATTTAGACAATTTAAATTTCAAACCCTAGAATTTTACAAGTTTAAAAACCAACCCTATACTAATATAATATTACAAGATTAATATCTATATATGTATAACTTAAATGCTAGTCTTACCGTTAGTAGGCATCATTCACGAAGCCGGTCTATAAAGTGGGTATAAGGTTGTGGCCTATAAAATGGCGCTTAATGGGTGTACACTCACACCCACCGCTGGCTTGATTGGTGGAGGGTCGTTAGCCGAACGGGTAGGATAGGGCAACCTCATCCTCTCATTAAAAGTATAATAATAAATACAAAGTAACTACATGTTTTCATTAAAATTTACCAATCTTAGTTACTTTAGGAAAAGTGAATTGATGCAATCCCATGAAATTACACTTTGCACCTTGCTAAGAAGTTAGTGGAGCATGTGTGGTTTACCGGCACACTAATTGGTTCTAAGCGAAGGTGGCAAAGGGTGATTCATTGTTTATCATAGTTCGATGGAGCGTATGTGGTTTACCGGCACATCGAATAGGTGATCGTTACAATGAAGGCACCATGTGAATTTGCATGGTAATTCACACCCGCTTTGTGATCCTCGGTATCCCAGTCACAGACAAGAGGGGCATATCAAGATTTAAACATGCCATTGAAAAGCTTCAATGAATCTCATCCAAACCTAGGAATTCTCAATACATTTAGGACTTAAAGTTATGTTTTTCATGGTGGAGAATTAGTGAATCGTCATTCACTTACCTTCAAAATTGTTTGCATATTAGATTACGGCATCCCTCTTCTAATGTGTAAATATTGTTGTTGGATCCTAGCCCTAGTTTTTCTTATTGGGTGATAATTAGGGATTCATATTCTAATCTATCTTTGTCCTTTCTATTTGTAGATGTCGAACGCTAACAATGCTGCTGCGAGTTCTTTCACTTTGATGAGCCTTTGTCAAAAGGTCATCTTTGATGGAACGAACTTTAGCGAATGGATAAGATACATTCGCACGATTGCTCGCTATGAGGATAAGGAGTATGTCCTCGATGAGAAGCTCGAGAAAATCAACCCCGAAATTGCTACTCCCGCCGAAATGACCGCTTTCGAAACTCACGAGCGTGATGCAACAAAAGTACATTGCATCATGATCGTGACGATGAACTCCGAATTCCAAAAGTCCTACGAGGACATGTATCCGTACGAAATGCACCAAGACTTATTGGAGAGATACCATCAAAACACGAGACAAGAGCATTATGAGATTTTCACGAACATGATTTCTGCTAAGATGGGTCATGGAGAGTCTCTTATCGTGCACTTGCAAAAGATGCAAAGGTATGTCGACCGCCTTCGCAAGTTAAATGTTGACTTTGGGGAAGACTTGGCGATCGACATGGTGCTTCACTCTTTGCCTCCAAGTTACAATCAATTTAGGATGACCTATCACATGAACAAAGAAGAGGTCACCCTAAGCAAACTCCAAGGTCTCTTGAGGTTCGCTGAGAGCAACTTCAAGGACAAGTCTGTTGCACCAACTCCCAATCCGCCCGCCGCTCCTATCTTGGCAATTGGACAAGGAAAGGGAAAGAAGAGGAAGGATTCGTCAAAGAACTATCGAAAGGTTAAAGCCCAAGATGGTGCATTTTCTAGTGGGACCAAAGTTGATCCCGCTAATCCCTGCCCTAACCCAAAGGAGGCAGAATGCCACCACTACCACAAGATAGGACATTGGAAGAGAAGCTGCCCGGAGTACCTGCAAGCCATCAAGGAAGGAAAGATCAAGCCATCTTTCGCAGGTACATATACAATTAAATCTAAGGATTCATCTCATGATACTTCTTGGGTTCTTGATACCGGTTGTGGTTACCACATTTGTTCTAATGTGCAGGGACTAAGAAGAAGTAGAGACGTGGAGCATGGAAGAATAAATCTAACCATGGGGAATAGAAGATCGTCGCCTGTGACCAAGATTGGAGTGTATTCTTTAGTGCTTAGTAATAGTTTATCTTTAGATTTGAACAATTGTTGCTATTCGCCAGAAATGGATAGAAACATCATTTCTTTTCATGGTTTGTTTAGACAAGGTTTTAGATTTTCTTTTAATAATGAGAATGGATCTATTTTAGCTTATCTGAATGGTGTCTTTTACTTTGAAGCTATACCATGTAATGGAATTTATGAAACTGTTATGATTGTTGATAACTTAGGAAATGATATTTTGTACATGGATTCTTCCAATAGTATGGATAAGGCATCCTTATGGCATTGTCGTCTTGGACATGTTAACAAGAAACGCATAGCCTAACTCCAAAAGGATGGAGTGTTGGAGTCATTCGACCTTAGGGAAGATGGCACATGCGAGTCTTGTTTACATGGAAAGATGACTAAGTCACCCTTCGTTGGTACATGAGAAAGGGATGAGGGTCTATTGGACCTCATACATACCGATGTGTGTGGACCGTTTAGATCTACCACGAAGGATGGAAACCGCTTCTACGTGACTTTTATCGATGACTATAATAGATATGGGTATATCTACTTAATCAAGCAAAAGTCATAAACTTTTGAAAAGTTCAAAGAGTTCAAGAATGAAGTGGAGAATCAATTAGGCAGGAAGATCAAGATGCTTCGATCCGATCGAGGAGGAGAGTACCTAAGTCTTGAATTCCACGATTATCTCAAGGGTGTGGAATAGTTTCACAATTAACGCCACCTAGGACACCACAATTGAATGGTGTGGCAGAAAGGCGTAATCGAACCTTGTTGGACATGGTTCGCTCTATGATGAGTCGTGCTTCGCTATCTATCTCTTTTTGGGGGTATGCCTTAGAGACTGCCGCCCATATCCTTAAACGAGTCCCTACTAAGAAGGTTGCCAAAACACCTCACGAGATGTGGACGGGGAAAGCTCCTTCGTTGGCACACATCAAGGTTTGGGGTTGCGAGGTTTTCGTAAGACGAGATACTCACGACAAGCCCGAACCTCGTAGTGAGCGATGTATTTTCATCGGCTACCCGCAGAAATCCTTTGGATATCTCTTCTATAGACCGAAGGAAAATATTGTCTTTGTTGCGAGGAGAGGAGTTTTCCGACAGCGAGAACTCATAGGCCAAGGAGACAGTGGGAGGCAAATCGATCTTGAAGAGATTCAAGAGTCGGTAGATGAAGGAACCTCAACCGTTGGCACTCAACCCGAGGAGGAAACTCCGGTTGAACCAATTGACGTATCATTACCTCTTAGACGTTCCGAAAGAGTTAGGTTTCAACCCCAGTTGTATGGTTTTCATATTACTACCGAATGGTACACGTATATTAGTGATAGTACACTAATAAACCTTGATGAACCTAATAGCTATAAGGAAGCCATGGCAGGCTCGGAGTCTGCGAAATGGAAAGAGGCAATGGATAGCGAGATCCAATCCATGTATAATAACCAAGTTTGGAATTTGGTTGATAATGTGCCTGGACGTAAGACCGTTGGTTGCAAATGGATCTTCAAGAAGAAGACCGACGTGGATGGAAAAGTACACACGTATAAAGCACGATTGGTTGCGAAGGGCTTTACTCAAACTCCCTGAGTTGACTATGAAGAGACCTTCTCACTAGTTGCGAAGATAAAGTCTATTAGAGTGATGCTAGCTATTGTCGCATTTCATGATTATGAGATTTGGCAAATGGATGTCAAGATCGCTTTCCTTAACGGAAAGTTGGCTGAGGATGTTTACATGGCTCAGCCAGAGGGGTTTGTGGATCCGAAGCATCCGAATAGAGTGTGTAAGCTTGAGAAGTCCATTTATGGACTTAAGCAAGCATCTCGCAGATGGAATCTTTGCTTTGATGAGAAATTCAAAGAGTTTGGATTTGTACGAAGCGAAGATGAATCGTGTGTATATGTCAAAGTCAGTGGGAGTGTAGCAAGCTTTCTCGTTCTATATGTCGATGACATATTACTCATAGGAAACGACGTCCCGACTCTGCAGGAGGTTAAGTCCTGGCTCGAGAAGTGCTTCGCTATGAAGGACCTCGGAGAGGCTTCCTATATTTTGGGAATAAGGATAGTAAGAGAAAGAAGTAAGAGACTAATAGGACTTAGTCAGAACACTTACTTAGAGAAGGTACTAAAACGTTTTAGTATGGAAAGTTCAAAGAAGGGAGAATTACCGATACAAAGCAATGCCAAGTTGAGTAAGACTCAAAGTCCAAGTATCGAAGCCGAGATAGCTGATATGAGCCGAGTTCCATACGCTTCCGCAGTTGGCTCAATCATGTACGCTATGACTTGTACTCGCCCTGATGTAGCCTTTGCTTTGAGCATGGTTAGTAGATATCAAGGGAATCCTGGCAGAGCCCATTGGATTGCGGTGAAGAATATCCTTAAGTACCTTCGGAGGATGAAGGAATGGTTTTTAGTCCTCGGAGGGAGTGATGACTTGAAGGTGCGAGGGTATAGTGACGCCAGTTTTCAAACTGACAGGGACAACTACCGTTCACAGTCGGGCTGGGTCTTTACCTTGAATGGAGGAGCAGTGACTTGGAAAAGTTCAAAGCAGGAAACCGTAGTTGATTCAACGTGCGAATCAGAGTACATTGCAGCGAGCGAAGCGTCGAAGGAGGCAATATGGTTGAAGAACTTCATTAGTGATCTTGGAGTTGTACCTGCCATAAAGGAGCCCATGGAGATTTTCTGTGATAATGAAGGAGCGGTTGCCTTGACCAAGGAACCGAGAGATCATGGTAGATCACGACATATCAACAGAAAATATCACTTTATTAGACATCGTGTAGAATAAGGACAACTCGTAGTGAAGAGGATATCATCAGAAGATAACCCAACAGATCCGCTTACGAAGGGACTGAGTAGGGTTAAGCATTTGCAGCATGCTAGGAGTAATGGGCTGAAGGATGATATTAGCATAGATTAGATAGTATTAGAAACGTGTTATAGATAAATGTAATTAACATTTGATGATTAAATAAAGGAGTTTTATTTATAAGTAATGTTTTCGTCTTATGTTAATTGTTTAACTATTGTTTCACTTTGCATGTTTTGACTTCCAAAATAATTGAGTTTATTAGGAATAATCGAATTATTCAAATTGTCCACAATCGTTCATATGTTGGAAGTAGGTATGAATGAAGATTGTCATGAATAGGTGTGTATAGTGTCTAAATGGTTTTAGACATAGCAAAAGATTGATGCAACGTTCATGAGTGCTTATGAACTAGTTTTGAGCATTGGAACAAACCCGCGCTTGCTGGAATCACCTTGTGGAATATGATAGTAAAAGGGTGATTGCAAGACAATAATATCATATAGTCTTAAAACCTAGATATATGGTTTGTTATTGGTTAATTGATTGTACATTGATAATGCGAAAATGCATTGGTAACTCGATGTTATAAAACGCATTGTTGTGAATAGTTAGTTAATGAATAAGTAAATGCATATACGTCGAAGTTTATCTGTAACTTTTATCCTAAGAAGGAAAAAGTGATATCTCGGCCGCTCGATGATTTGATTTGACTTATGTGTCGGGCCCAGTAGAACTGAATTGGTGTGTTCGATTAAGTTCTATGTCAAATACCAGGGCGGACCGGTTGTTCTGAAGGCCCAGCGAGCGGTCCGGATAGGCTGTAGGCCCCACGAGGGCGGACCAGACGTGTCGAGGCTCGGAGAGTGGACCAGGCCGACTGAAGGCCCGATGCGGGCGGACCAGTCATACTGTAGACTCAGAGAGTAGACCAGGTGGGTTGAAGGCCCGGTGCGGGCGGACCAACCACACTGCAGACTCGAGGGACATGACTAGACTCGGAGGGTGGACCAGGTGGACTGAAGGCCCGACGCAGCGGACCAATCACACAGTAGACCCGATATGCATGGTTGTTCTGTGATTCGTTATGATATAGCATGTTATGTGTATGGTATATGTGGTTGGTATTTTGGGGGTATCTCACTAAGCTTTCGGGCTTACAGTTGTGGTTTAATATTTTTCAGGTTCTTCAGGAGACTGTGGCAAGGCAAAGGCGTGATCGTACCGCTCCTCGTGTTAATGTTTTATGATATGGACCTGGGAATACTCTGATAATAAATGTATTGAAAACCTTTTTGTAATAACTTAACGAATTGGGATGTTTTTGAAAAGTTTAAATTTTGTTGAAATTTTTGGTCGTTACAAGTTGGTATCAGAGCCTTAGTTTGAGTGAATTGGAGGAACACTTGTGTGACTCTAGTCTCAAATCGAGGAGGGTTTTCAAAAGAGAATTTAAAATGGTTTTCAAAATAAGTAAAGGAGGACGCGGAGGTACGATCAGCCGGAGCCAGTAAGTAACCCCAAAATACCATACATGATATTTGTTTTATTGAGCTTTGATAGAACAACATGCTAGTGCTAGGCTAGGGATCTTCAGGATTTCATGATGTGTTGCCTGATTTATGATGCCTGTTAGCCTAGGGTTTCCTTGTGAGAGATTTCCAGTGTTCCTCTAGTAGTGAGGGTAAAGCATTGTTATGTATGTTTTCACTAGGGTGTTGTGGTAGTACTTCATACAAATATGGGTAGGTGTGGAAGGTAGTATGGGCCCGTACTACTGAAAGCACAGGAACCATACGCGTATCAGGGAAACCATGACCTCTAGGGTTGGGTTGAGAGTTGGTTCCCGGGATAGTGGGAAGTGTCTGAGATTTTGTGGTTTATTTTTTTTCAGTATGGAGATTTCGAGGCATGCTGGGAGTGGATCCGGGTCAGGATCGGGAGCAGGAGAGGGGGTTCCGGGCGGGTCTGTACCACCCGAGGTTGTTGGTCAGATGAGCACAGGCGATTTGGATGCTAGGATTCGAGAGATCCTGCATGATGAGGTTGTTGCGTTGTTCCGGGCTGAGCTTCCAGAACTGTTTGGGTCGATCAAGACCGCCATGGTGGAGGCTACAACGGCTGTAGCAGCGGAGGCTACAACGGCTGTAGCAGCGGCAGGGGGAGGAGCTAGTAGAGGTTTTCAGTATCGGGACTTCGATAATACAAAGCCTCCTACCTTTGATGGAGTTTAGGACCCGATCGTTGCTATGAGATGGTTATCAGACGTGGAGGGGTGTTTCTTCACGTGTTCATGCCCTGCTGATCAGAGGGTGAGGTGTGCTCTGAACTTGTTAAGGCTCGGGGCGAAGGATTGGTGGAGATTGACCATGGGGTCGTATTCGGATGCTCAGAGGGCTGCGGTTTCATGGGATCAGTTCCGAGAGATGTTTAGCAATCGTTATGTTCCACGGGTTGAGAGAGAGGTTGGCTCAGGAATTCCTTGAGCTGAAGCAGGATTCGGAGTCGGTGACGGAGATCACCAGGATGTTTACTGAGAGGGCGATGTTCTGCCCTGAGTTCGCTTCGGAGCAGGCTCAGATGTCCCGATATCTGAGTATGCTCAAGAGGGATATCAGACAGTTTGTGTCTACGCAGAGGTGTGAGACTTTGTTGGAGTTGCAGGAGGCCGCCAGGCGGCGCGAGTTAGAGCTTGAGTTGCAGTTGCGTGAGCTGAGGCAGGCTCCGGTGCAGTCGCAGCCGGTGCCAAAACGGTCCAAGACCGTTGATTCTAGGGTGGGAGATCAGAGCAGCCACGCTTGTGGAAAGTGTGGGAGGGGTCACACCGGAGTTTGTAGATCCAGTAGGGCATGCCGCAAGTGTGGAAAGGAGGGGCACTATGCGAGGGATTATCGGCAGTCAGCGCCGGTTCGGGATTTGAGGATATGTTATCATTGTCATCAAGTTGGGCACTTGAGGGTCAACTGTCCACAGCTTGCTGCAGGACCGGTGCAGGCTCCAACACCGGCCACGTTGAGGATCACAGGTGGAGGTCAGGGTGGAGCGGAGCCCCCAAGGTCTCAGGGTCGTGCTTTTCAGCTTGCAGCGGAGGAGGTTAGAGCAGTGTCGGATGCAGCTGCGGGTATGCTTCTTTCTTGTTGTCTCGTTTATTTATGATTATCGTGGAGTATCGTTTATTTGCTAGTCTCGTTGCATGGTTTTCAGTGTTGTATTCCTTGATTTTGAGGGTTATGGCATGGTTATTGGATTAGTGTTAGAACAGTATGCATGGGAGGAGTTTCCCGAAGGAGTAACTCGGAATGTTGATTGCTAGCCGAGCGGTCCGGATAGACTGAAGGCCGGTAGGCGTACCAGTCAGGCCGAAGGCTCGGGGAACGATCCAGCCAGACTGAAGGCCCTGGAGGGCGGTCCAGGTCTGTTGAAGGTTATGAGAGTGGTCCAGTTTGGCTGAAGGCCTGGTAAGGCGGTCCAGTCATGCTGAATACTTTGCATGTGTCATTAGATTGGTGCGAGAAAATGGAGTAAGTATGTCGCGATATGTTAGCGTTGCAAGGTCTGGCCCCGGATTTTGATCACGATCAGTAGAGGTAGTGTGTGGACTTGAGAGTCTTCGCGAAGTGGATTCAGAGTATGTATGGTGCATGGGATGGCGGTTATGCCATAAGGAAATGGTGTAGTATTGGGTGAGCACCGTGGCACTTGTCATGGTGACAAGGCAGCCAAGTGGATCTCCTTGGTAAGGAAAAGAAAAGGAATGTAGCTCCAAGGGAGAGTGTAAGTCACGGAAGTGAA
The DNA here is from genome assembly GCF_052625555.1 of Lactuca saligna. Lineage (NCBI taxonomy): Eukaryota > Viridiplantae > Streptophyta > Magnoliopsida > Asterales > Asteraceae > Lactuca > Lactuca saligna. The sequence goes on from NC_136419.1 coordinate 211,871,134, forward strand.
ATCAGTAGTGCGAAGTTATGACTAAGGTGTCAATTATGGTTATTGCGCAGTGTGCGCGGCAGTGATATGGAATCACGACCGGTTTGGATGTCTGCCGAGGTCACGGAAGGAAATTCCGAGGGTGTAAAGTCAAGAGACTCGTAAGGGATGCAGGGATGAAGTTTTGGATTCCTAGCTTGATTTCGGTGAAGGAATTGTGTAGCAGTGGTTCATCATGAGGGATGTTTTGAGGGTCGTCAGCGGATGGGTCTTCCTAACCCGAGGGTGCCAAAGCTAGTTCAGCACGTGCATGTGATTGCAAGAGGAGAACTCATGGGAGTTGCCTTGAAGAATGTGTTTTTCTGTCAGCTTGGAATGGATAGAGTTGGACTCGGATCAGGAATCCGGTGGTGCATAGTTATTTATAGCTCATATGGGTCGAGTGATGGTTATGATTTGGAGCAGTGTTGCATCATGGGTGGTACTCAGTTGTTATGCGTGGTTATCAGAGGGTAAAACCGGTGGCCGACTTGTGACGGTGGTCAGGACACCGCGAGAAAAAAGGAAGTGAGTTTCTGGTTTCCATGGTTGTGCCTTGAGGAGCCTAGTTAGGTTAATGCCAGGAGTTGTAATGCAAGAGAATTTCTAAAGTTGAGTTGTCGCAGGCTTTGAGGGCGAAGTCTAATTTAAGTGGAGGAGAATTGTAACATCCCGGAATATCAAGAGTAGAGTTAAAGGGCTAAAAGTGTAAATTTGAAGGGCAACTCGGCGAGTCCATGGGTGGACTCGGCGAGTAGAGTCGCGACTCAGGTCGCGTGTTAAGTGGCCAACTCGGCGAGTCCAGAGCTGGACTCGGCGAGTAGGTGCTGAGTGGAGAAAACCCTAAATCCGGAGGATGAGCCCTATTTAAAGGACATTATACCCTCTCCCCAACCTCCTTGATCTCCCTTGAAGTCCAGAAACCCTAGATACGTGATTGTGGAGGATTGGAGTGCATTTGGAGCTTAGGGAAGTGCTTGTTGAAGTAATCTTGAAGGAGAAGAGACTTGGATCAAAGGGCTTTGCAAGGATTCAGATTAATCTTCTCTTGGAGCTTCCTTTTGAGGTATTATTTCATTATTTGAGCTGCTATTATCTAGATTCATCATTGTTGGAGGTGTTAGAGATCATATCTTTTGATGTATTGGAATTTAGAGGTTAGATCTGAGGTTGCTACCTCAGATCTGGAATGGAGAAGGGGTTTGAATGCATAAAGGTCCCTGTTGTTGAGAGATTGATGGAGCTATCTTGTCCCAAACCCAAACCCTAGAGTGAAAATGCCTAGATCTTCTTGGATTCACGTAAAGATTGCCACTTTACGTGATGGATGGCCTTAGGATGGGTAGATCTATGGTTTGGATCATCTGCATGGCTTGGAAAGCCTCTGTATGGATTCAGACCCGGTGGTAATCGGCGAGTCACATGGGTCGACTCGACGAGTTGCTTGAAGAAAGACTAGAACTTGGCGAGTTGGATGAAGATGGCCTGGAACTCGGCGAGTTGGAAGAACAACTTGGCGAGTAGATTGAAGATAGTCGTAGACTCGGCGAGTCTGTTCTTGGACTCGGCGAGTCTGGTCGTAGGGCCCACGTTTCTTTTGGGAAGGCTGTGACTCGGTGAGTCAAGGGATGACTCGGCGAGTTAAGTCGCGAATTGAAGGAGGTTCTGTGTATGGGGACTCGGCGAGTCATCAGGTTGAATCGGCGAGTAAAGTCAGTCAGGGGTAGAATTTGACTTTAACTTTGACCAAGGGTTAACCAGTTGACTTCCAGGGGTAATTTGGTAATTATTGGTATTTATTGGATTCAGTCTTTTGGGTATTGGCAGTGGTGGAGTTCGGGTCGGAGGTTACAACAGCGGGATCTTATCCTTTTCAGTCAGCAGTTGCGAGGTGAGTTATCCTCACTATATCAACAGGGTCTAAGGCACCAAGGCCGACCCTTTATCAGATTGTAATCCAAGTATTGTGGTTATGTTGTTGTTTTACTATGTTTTCATCCTGGTAGTTAGGATGGTATTCGTTAGAGACTTGGTTAAGGTCGGTATCCTGGTATATAGGATGATGCTATGCTAGTGACCGGTTAGGTCGGTATCCTGCTTAGAGTATGTTGTGTTACGTGATCTGCTAGATCGGTTTGATTGAATATGAATTGTTATATGATTGTATGTTTATGTACACATGGTTGTTTGGACTGGAGTTGGGTTGAGGCAGATCATGCTTTGTGCTGTAGGTCAAGATACCCAGGGCGGACCGGTTGTTCCGAAGGCCCAGCGAGCGGTCCGGATAGGCTGTAGGCCCCACGAGGGCGGACCAGACGTGCCGAGGCTCGGAGAGTGGACCAGGCCGACTGAAGGCCCGATGCGGGCGGACCAATCATATTGTAGACTCAGAGAGTGGACCAGGTGGGTTGAAGGCCCGGTGCGGGCGGACCAACCACACTGCAGACTCGAGGGACATGACTAGATTCGGAGGGTGGACCAGGTGGACTGAAGGCCCGACGCGGCGGACCAGTCACACAGTAGACCCGATATGCATGGCTGTTCTGTGATTCGTTATGATATAGCATGTTATGTGTATGGTATATGTGGTTGGTATTTTGGGGGTATCTCACTAAGCTTTCGGGCTTACAGTTGTGGTTTAATGTTTTTCAGGTTCTTCAGGAGATTGTGGCAAGGCAAAGGCATGATCGTACCGCTCCTCGTGTTTATGTTTTATGATATGGACTTGGGAATACTCTGATAATAAATGTATTGAAAACCTTTTTGTAATAACTTAACGAATTGGGATGTTTTTGAAAAGTTTAAATTTTGTTGAAAATTTTGGTCGTTACATACAACCTAGCGTTATCTGCTAAACATCTGAAGTAGGTAATTGCTGCTTTAGCGATAATTAGTGATGAAATTAGGTGTTTAACTATTCTTGATCTGTTGTTGTTTCTGATGCAGTGGATGGATAAGGAAGGAAAGACTCCTCTAATATTAGCTTCCATGAATCCACAGCTATATGATGTCGCAAAAAACTTCATAGAATTGGGTACCAATGTGAATGGCTATTGTCCAGGTCCCAACTTTTACCCTTGAAAGAACATTGAATGGGACAAAAAAATGCACCTTTTTGTCCAACCAAAAAATTTGGAATGACTAGCTCTTGATTTCTCAAAAGACTAGAATGCCCTTATCATTCTGTTACAAAGCACTGCTTACATGATATTTAATCATTTCAATTTTTCAGCTAATGCTTTTGGTGATAAATGATGACTGTCATGATGTTGCAACAGTGAAAGCATATAGCAATGTTGTTGGTGCAGTTGAGTTAAATAACTAAATACTAAATACACATTCCAATTTCGTTTTGATATTTTTTAGCTCTCATATTTAATAGATTAACCATATTATGTTTGATTTTTAATGCAATTCTTTTATAGCCAAATTATGGGATTTCTCAATTATCATGGCTTTGATTTTTTCTACGATTAAGCTCTCAAGGGTATGTTGACTTTTGATTCCTTTAATTATTTTCAAATTCTTTTTAAAAAATTTATATTTTTAAATTATTTCTGTTTTAGACACTCTCGAAACCAGTGGAGCATCCTTCTGAGCTTCCAAAGTGGAATTATGATGGATGAAGTACTGAAGCACCAAGTGAAGGCAGTGAAGTTATCTTATAGTAAGTCCGGTTTAATAAACAAATAAATAAATAATTAACAAATATCATTTTATTTGAAGTAATTATAATAATAATTTTATTTTTGTAGTTCCCAGCCAATCTTTAAGGACCCTTTCCGTGGTGGCACCAACATCCTGGTGATTTATTACAATATCATACTTTCGAATTTCAAATTTTTTCTTAATATTTTGAAAAATTGCTATTTTCTTAAGTTATCTATTTCGCTTCTTTTTGAAAGATAATATATCACACATACACTCCTGGTGATTTATTACAATATCATACTTTCAAATTTCAAATTTTTTCTTAATATTTTGAAAAATTGCTATTTTCTTAAGTTATCTATTTTGCTTCTTTTTGAAAGATAATATGTCACACATACACTCCATATCCTTACAAACAAACGTCGTAAGGCTGCTGACATTTTCAGTGATCCTAAAGTTCTAGCACAGGTTCCTGGTAGGTTTTTTGAGTGATTTTTTTTTTTCATAATTATCTTGGTTTTGAAGAAAATCTTATATACATTTTAGATGATTTAAGGTTTGGAATTGAGCAAGCGTACACTTTGCTTCAACAAGATGTGTAGTGGCCTTTGGGTTGGCCTGTTGGAGGCTAATATTATCATATTATACTGGCATTTCCTTATTCCAGTTAAACTTCCTAAGGGTTTGGCAGAAATTGTCCCCTGTTTATAGGTATGGGTGCAATTTTGGCTTGCTTTTTGTAATGGGTCATTTTTCAGCCGATGGTTGTTTCCAGTGTTAGTTCAACAGGAAAACAAGTGACATAGGTTTAGCTTTGAAACGATATTTCACTAATTTGAATTTGGGAGGTTCATTTAATGCCTTGAAATTGGAATCCTACCAATCAACCTATATTATCATAACTTGTGTTTTCTTACGTAAATCACATTGTTGCTTTTAAACTGCGTTATGGTTTTCCAAAAAAATGAGCTTATCAAGAAAATAAAAAAAGATATAAAAAACCTTCCCGAAGACAAGCATCCATATATCTAATATGTTTCTTTGTCTTATAATCTTTTGATATTTTGTTGTCTTCAAGTATTTTGTTTCCTGAATCTCTATTGAAGACGTTTCCAAAAAATGTATGTATGTTAACTATATGTTTATCAATATAATGGTATGTTCCAGTAGTACATTTGCAAGTTGAAAGAAAGAAAAAAAAATTGAATCAGCGCCAACGGGCGCACTTGATTCCATCTAGTTCATATGAATCGTGTAACCACATTTGAACAGGAAAAAATGTTGGATATAATATGTTGCTAGTTTTGATTTTAGAAATAAAGATGCTTCATTAGAAAACAATTGACAAAAATAAATAAATAAATAAATAAGCATCATTATACAAATAAATATTTAAACTTTAAATAGTATTTTTGGACAAAATATAAAAACTAATTGTCAATGGAACTGTGTTTCAGAAGCAAATATAGTGGGTTTATGGTTTACGTAAATTCGATTTTCACTTGATTGAATTTTCTTGTGTTGGGTTATTGGAAAATGTGGGCTGATTGGGGAAGTAAAATTTCGATGGCATCATGCAAATTAGGTTGAAGATGGGTATCGGAGACGACATAAAAGGAGGGTAAATAAGACTTTTTACAAATTTATTTTATTCCATATCGATTCCTCTAAGAAACAAACCAAACAATAACACATGATGGATCAAATTCATTTGATTTTGTTTTTTATTAACATACCAAACAAGAACACATAATGGATCCGTTCATTTCATTTAGTTTTTATTTTTATTTTTTTACTATTCATTCATTCCCTCATATTAAAGCTACACAATTCATTTATTACCCCAACCATAAAGACCATTAAACAACCATAAAGACCATTAAAAAGGTGTGCACGTATTAAAGCAACACAATTCATTTAATTCTAAACTAATTGAAGCTTAAACCTTAAAACAATCCCAAGGAAATTTCTTCTAATTAAAACGTGAATGTGTTTTCTTACTTTTCATTTGTTACTTTCTATAATATTTGGATGAGTCAAGGAAATAAATTTTGTTTTGGAATTATTTTGTTCTTTTGCTTCTAATTTTATGTTTTGGTCGAAAATCTATTTAACTACCAACTTGTTTATCTTACAAAACCTAGTTTTTTGGCTAATAATTTTTTTATGTATCCAAAAATAATTTCTTTTCGCATTTTAAAATCTATAAAGTTATCGGATTATAAAAGTTCTAAATATATAGTTGTTACTTATCTCTTCTCTCTATACTAATAAAAGAGTAGTCTTTTGTCATGTGTCACCATATTAGACCTTTTAATTAATATTTTGTCACTTGTCAATTTATTAGTTCTCTATTTTAAATTTTATTAGATCTCCTCATCACATCAATATGTTTATTCTTTATTCTAAATTTGAAATTTATATTATTATTTTCATTAATTCACAAATAAAAAATGTATAATATATATTAAAAATTAATTTTACATATTTATTTGAATCAAAGATTATAATTTCACATAATTAATGAAAATATCTCTTAAATTAATAGTTTATTTAAAATAACTGATTAATAATTTTAAGTTTTTACTATAAAAGTTTAATTAATTTTATAATTGTGATTCTCACAGATTATAAATTAGTTATAGAATAGTTACATGTTAATCCTCAATACACTTATTTTTTTATAGAGTTGGTTATATCATAATTTTTATAATTTTTTAGAATCGTGTGCATATATATATATATATGATGGGTTTTGGTCATAAGACATCCTATATGCTCATACAAACCCTAATGCTTGGATCTAGGTTTCTCTATTGTACATGCTTTGAATCCAAGACTATAAACCCTAATTCTAGCATTCAAGTAATCATATTAATATGTAATTAGGTTTAAGATCATACCTTGATTGTTATGTAGCAATAACAATCCCAATTCCTCCTTGTATTGACTTTGGAAGGCTTAGAGTCACAAGTGTCACTCCTCTAATGGTTCACAAACACCATAAGCAAGAGGATGAAGAGGGGAGAGGATGGAGGCTGCCAAAAACGTGTGTAAACCCTTACAAGAAGCTTAGCCACGTTTTTGAGCCTTAAGGGATCTTTATATAGTTGGGCTATTAGGGTTATCTAACAAGGAAACCCTAATTTGGATGCTTAAGCCCTAAGCAACCCATAGACTCCTTTAATTAAGCCCATGGACGATTTCCTTATGGGTTTCCCATTAGAATTCGTCCATCCCTTAATACAAGGCAATCCATGGCCCAAATTGCAATCATCTTATAATTACAATTTCAGTCCCTTAAGTTTAATTAATCTCTTTTAGTCACAAAACTAATTACCAATTAATTATTGACCAATATTAATTAAACAATATGATTTCTCCTTTAATATATTATTCCCATAATATATTAATAAATCATATTTAATCCTTACTCTCCATAATTCATCTTATCAAGTTGCTTTGGTGAAGGCAACCCAAAAGGACCATGCACCATCGGGTCAAGTACATACCAAAATAGTTATGGACTTAGACACTAATCCAACAGTCTCCCACTTGGATAAGTCTAACAACTATTCTGCGTATGACTTCAGATCCCGATCTGCAATCGTAGCTTTCCAAAGCCGCTGTCAACTCTAATCCTATCAGATACGCGTGTCCTTAGATAAGGGATCATATATTCCTCCATTCTAGATATCATATGAGATATGATTTCAAATCATTCTCTTTGTACTATATCTCGATTTCCGATTTATGACGACAGACTAATTGAACAAATCAAATTAGCCCTAGCCCGGCCGAGCATTTACGTATGTCATCACTAAACCATCGAGGGGCCCAAAGATATCGCTTCTATCCTACCTTGGATAAAAGGAACGGATAAAATTTGATACAATGCTTGCTTGCACTCACTAACCAAATCACACACAACAATATGTTTTATAACACCAAGTTACTAGTACGTTTACACATTATCAATGTGCAACCGATTAGCAAGATACAACTCACACATCTCGGTTTCAAGAATATAAGATGTTATCGTCTCACTAATCACTCGTAATACAATTCATGGAGTGATCCAAGTGAGCGTGGGTTTAATCCAATGCTCAAATCATATTCATAAGCACTCATGAACGTTGCAGCAAACATTTGCTTATGTCTAATACTCTTTTAGACAATCCACACACCAATTCATGACAGTCTTCATTCATATCTACTTCCAACATATGAACGACTGTGGCCCGTTTGAATAATTCGATTATTCTTAATAAACTCAATTATTCTGGAAGTCAAAACATGCAAGGTGAAACACAAGAATAATACTAATCCCATATGGCCTCAAACCTTTGAGTATAAACAAAACACGTTTTATTTATCACCATATCGATTACTCATTATTTGTCGTTTCGGGTAATCAACTTCTTACTTGAATTATTACACTTGTCCCATGCTCCTAGCATGCACACAATGTTTACCTATGGTTCTTACTTTTGTGAAATAGACAAATTGAACACATTTCCAATCATTCTCATTTTACAACTCCAAATCCATTTTCTTAAGTGCAAGAATATCAAATTCTCACTACTTATAGAATATGCTAGATTCTAACACTTTATGCAATGATCCTTTCGTAATGTCACTGCACCAAAGTCACAAAGACTATTGCCAATGATATTACAAAGTCCTCTATCAAAGATTGTTATAAGACAATTCCTTAGATACGATGTCTCTCACTCCAAGTACATTCCTTTGAACATCCTTTTGCATAAAAGTTTCTAATCTAGTCATAGATTTTAAATATTTACTTCCCAATATGGATACATTTCCATACTTTCCATATGACAACTCATTTCTTAATAGAATCTTTTCTATTCATCATAATGTCAATATGGTCCATTAATACCATGCTTCCAACTACTCACAAGCGACCAATCCTCGTCGAACTTTGGATTGTCCTTTGATAGTTGTTTAATTATTTTAGTCAAAACCGATTCTAGTCCCTTTTCCCTCTAAATGCACTAGACATTTGGAAAATTTTAGAATGGTCAAACATTAAAGCATTTGCAATCGATCCTATACTCGAAGCGTATGGGACACGACGCATAATGTTTTATTTGCTATGTTCTCAAAATTCGAATTGTGAAGAGGAATGTCGTAATCATAATCGAAATTTTAAGAACACACTATGTACCTTTGACTAAATTTATTAACATTCCACAACCTAATCCTTTAGATTTGAAATGAAGCATAATATTCTCTCCCTTAATTATAGCAAAACAACTATACAACCCTTACAACTTTGCAAAGTATGACTCTTGTTTTCTATAATTAATATTGCCAACTATGCAATACGTGCCTTAATAATCATACAGTCATAACATTTATGCTCCCACTATCATTATGATTATTATAAAACATAACACTTATGCTCCCACTAGCTTCTACATGTATTCATAAACATCTTAACTTCCAGAAAAACAATACTTATTGAATTTCTTAAGTTCATGTTTCTAATAGTTAGTGCTTTGATAATCTTTTATCAAGGCTTCTTGAACTTATACACTTTTGCCTTAGATAGTTCATATGTGTGTCTTAACAATTAAGACTAATTGCCAAACCTCACAATTCAAATTATGGAAAGGGATGCCGTAACCATGATCGAATTCGAGAATGCAATTTTACAATCACTATCTTTTAAAATCTTTCTTAGTGAAAGCATTTTCTCACAATCATTTTCATGAAGGAGGAAATCTTATGACACTTAGATTTAAATGGTGTATTTGTTCCTATCCATGTGAATTTGTTAAAACCATAGTTTACGACAAATTCAAACTCATATGGATCGAACTTTCTTAATCTTGATTTCTTGCCTTATGGTAGCACAGCTGCCCACCACGTCTTCCAAGTAGTTAAGCAACTCACCTTTTCCTATCAATGTACCTTTCATTGATCAAGGTGCCTTGCCTTTTACGCGTTCAAAATGAGAACTCAAAGAACTCGCATGCATAATTAACTCAATTGGAAACAGCACAGAAACAAAATAATGTTAACACGATAGGTTGTAAACCTCAACTCGTGTGCTAGTGATGAACAATAAGGTTTATTTGATTTGTTCTTGAAACCTTTCAAAACCATTAAGACTCCCACTGACTCCTTGACATATATGATTCTCTTGTCAATAAACATTTGTTGACAACCAACTATTCAAGAGTTAGTGTAGCTTTTATCAAAACATTTCATAAATTGGTCCTAGTTGGCCTTTGTCTTATCCAAGACATCACAACTTTCCACATTTGATGAATGTTATAAACCTTTAATACTTTTCACTCATTGTCACAATCTTAACTTTAAGACTTGTTATTGGAACGAAGTATGATAGACCATTTCTTCAATCCTTGATTCCTCTTCTTAAACATACAATTGTACTAAGACTTACTTAGAGGATCAATTGAGATATGGTTCTTAATCATTAAAACCCATTATAAAGCGTAAAAGCTACTCTCCCTTCTTTTTAGAATGGAGAAACTTTTATCTTTCTGCCTACTTGATTCTTCTTATTCGTTCAACTATTGATCTAAACCCTTTAATCAATTCAGAATTACACTTAATCTTGTAAGTGTAATCATATTTACTAAGCCATTAGTAAATCATGACAAATATCTTTGTTACTCTTATGGTGAACTTGATCAACACACAACTTTGTGTACTCGATCTCCTAGTCCTTCACTTGACACTTTGTCAACGAATTTGTCTAATTTCCAAATATGAAATTTCTCATTCATCATGCAACCAAGTTGCGTGATTCCAAATTTCAGTCCAATTGAAACTTTGGGCGATGAGAAACTCTCCATATTTGGTAAATTCTCAACATTTCCATAAATAACATAACTAAGAATCATATCCATTCGTTGTAGAAATATGCAAACATCAATTTTCATAACGATTTCATTGCAAGGAAGTAAACAAATAAATAAATAAGTCAAACAAAATTTATTTTATTTATAAAAGCAGCGGAAAAACATTTGTCCTTACAATGCAAAATCTATTGAAAACTATGTAAAAAGAAAATATCTAACAACTCTATCATAACTATCTAAGCTCAAAATCCAATCTTCAAGTCCATGCGATCAAGATCCATCACTTGTGATTAGATTCATCTTGCTCTCTTATCAAGCTTCCTTTCTTTTCACCGATCCTTCAAAACATTCAAATGCAATCTTATCACATCATGTATTAAGAATCAATGAATAGGAACTTAATGGAGTTACATAGTGGATTCTTACCTAAAGCGTAGTCATACTTTTGACTCTCCCATCTCTTAGATCTCTTAGGTAAATAGGGCAACTTCGTCTCCAATCCCCCTTCTCTTGGCAATAAAAGCAAATTGACTCTTTTGGAACAACACATGGTACTACTTCAGACATCGCCTTTCTCTTATGATCAACCTTTTCGATCATTGCATGTCTTTCGTTGCCATTGTCTATATCCATAGAGGTCTTGAAGGCAGATTCACCAATCAACTTTGCTTTTCTATTGCGCCAAACCATTACTGATTCAGCAGCAATAAGCATATAGGTGAGGTCTATAAGGGTCACATCGCGGTTCATCATATAGTACTCTCTTATGAACTCACTATATGAGTTAGGAAGTGATTGAAGAACCCAATCAACAGCCACTTCCTCACAGACAACGGATCCCAACAGTGTGACTTCATCCCTAAGACGTGTGCACACACCGACTTTCCTTCTTTATGTTTACTTGCCAAAGGGCTTGAGTGATATTGAACCTTTCAATTTTACAATATTGTGGGTTAGGGAGAACAATTGGAGGAGGAGGAGGAAGTGAAACATGATTTCTTGTTCCTCGATCGAATCGTGGAATATCATCTTCATGTGGAATGCTTGTTCCACGGGATTTGAGAAGACCATAGTTGTCGAACTTTGACATCGGGAGAAAAAAGAATTTAAGTTAGTTGATTGATTGAGTCCTTAGTAAATCACCCAAATGAAATACTAAGGCTAGGACCCAACACAATATTCTACAACTCGGGAGAGGGATGCCGTAACCCAAATTGAAGAACATTTGAAGGTAAGTGAATGACGATTCACTAATTTCCACCATGAAAAACGAAAAAGAAATTTAAGTTTTAAATCTATGAAAACTCCTAGATCCTTTGAGATTCATTGAACATTTCAATGGCATGTTTAAATCTCGATATGCCCCTCTTGTTTGTGACTGGGATGCCGAGGATCACAAAGCGGGTGTGAATAACCATGCAAACTACATGGTGCCCTCACATGTTACAATCACCTATTCGATGTGCCGGTAAACCACACACGCTCCACCGAACTATGACAAACATTGAGTCACCCTTTGCTACCTTTGCTCAGAACCATTTAGTGTGCCGGTAAACCACACACGCTCCACTAACGTCTTCGCAAGAGCACAAAGTGTAATTTCATGGAATTGCATCAATTCACTTTTGCCTAAGTAACTAAGATTGGGAATTTGAAAAACATTTAGTTACTTTGTATTTCATTATACTTATAATGGAAGGTTTCGTCCTATCCTACCCGTTCGGCTAACGACCCTCCACTAGTCAAGAGTGCGGTGGGTAAGAGTGGATACCCATTCAATCGCCATTTTATAGGCAATTTCCTTAAACACCCCTTATAGACCAGCTTCGTGAATGAGGCCTACTAACGGTAAGACTGACTTTTACTCATACATATATATATAATGTTAGACTTTTAATGTTATATATAGTATAGGGTGTATTTTATACTTTTAAAATACTATATGGTTAACTTTAACAATTACACTTTTAATTCAATTAAAAGGTTAACCTAAACCTTTATGGATTTATTAAATCTCTTTTAATTATACTCCTTAATTAATTAATAAAACCATAAGGGTGTGATTTGAATTTTTTTCAAAACATTACTAGGGTTTTAGAATTTAACATTTCTAATTAAACCTTTAATCAACTTTTAAATTCCAAAACTTGAGGGCAAGTTTTAAAACCTTTTTCAAAACATTAGGGTTTTAACTATTTAAATTTCAAAACTCCAAAACTTTTGGGTTCAAATTTAAACTATAAAACCTAAAGGGGAAAATATGAAACTTTTCATAACAACAAGGATCAAATAACAAATAATCTAAACTAACATTTAATTACATAATTATCCATATTTGATTTGTTTAATGATTTCTTGCAAAACAATTTATCAATTTACTCAAAATAATTAATCAATTATCTTATAAGGAAACAATTATCTTGTTAATTTATAATTATCTTTAATTAGATCAAGAATATAGTCATATATATCATAAAATCGGATTTATATTGATCTAACATGATAAGGTAACTATCCATATGCAAAAACAGCAAGAAATCCCGAGATAAACATTATCTGACAAGTTGACTCGTCGAGTCAGGCATGGACTCATCGAGTCTGCATGGACTCGGCGAGTCCAGCCTTCACAATCCAAAAAATCAAAATTTTCAGTTATACAATGCATCAATACAATTGAAACCAAGCTAGGCTCTGATACCACTGATGGGTTTTGGTCATAAGACATCCTATGTGCTCATACAAACCCTAATGCTTGGATCTAGGTTTCTCTATTGTACATGCTTTGAATCCAAGACTATAAACCCTAATTCTAGCATTCAAGTAATCATATTAATATGTAATTAGGTTTAAGATCATACCTTGATTGTTATGTAGCAATAACAATCCCAATTCCTCCTTGTATTGACTTTGGAAGGCTTAGAGTCACAAGTGTCACTCCTCTAATGGTTCACAAACACCATAAGCAAGAGGATGAAGAGGAGAGAGGATGGAGGCTGCCAAAAACGTGTGTAAACCCTTACAAGAAGCTTAGCCACGTTTTTGAGCCTTAAGGGATCTTTATATAGTTGGGCTATTAGGGTTATCTAACAAGGAAACCCTAATTTGGATGCTTAAGCCCTAAGCAACCCATAGACTCCTTTAATTAAGCCCATGGACGATTTCCTTATGGGTTTCCCATTAGAATTCGTCCATCCCTTAATACAAGGCAATCCATGGCCCAAATTGTAATCATCTTATAATTACAATTTCAGTCCCTTAAGTTTAATTAATCTCTTTTAGTCACAAAACTAATTACCAATTAATTGTTGACCAATATTAATTAAAAAATATGATTTCTCCTTTAATATATTATTCCCATAATATATTAATAAATCATATTTAATCCTTACTCTCGATAATTCATCTTATCAAGTTGCTTTGGTGAAGGCAACCCAAAAGGACCATGCACCATCGGGTCAAGTACATACCAAAATAGTTATGGACTTAGACACTAATCCAACAATATATATATATATATATATATATATATATATATATATATATATATATATATATATATATATATATATATATATATATATATATATATATATATAGGAGTAGGATCAAATGAGAACAGAAAAAAGGTTGAGAACGCGAGAACAAAGTATATTCATTTGCGATTCCATTTATTCATTTGCGGAGAAATGATAAATTTTTACGCATTTAATTTCAATTGAAGAGAAAATAATTTTCATGTTGATTATGCGTAAAAATTTATCATTTCTCCACAAATGAATACATGGAATCATAAATGAATATACTTGTTCTCGCATTCTCAACCTTTTATGTGTTCTCATTTGATCTTTTCCCTATATATATATATATATATATATATATATATATATATATATATATATATATATATATATATATATATATATATAACATTTTAAGTTCATAACTTTAAAACTTTCAAATGCAATGGTGTTTACAATCAAATATCATCACAATGATTGTAAACACCCTTGTATTTGAAAGTTTTAAAGTTGTGAACTTAAAATGTTAATTGAGATTTTAAGACTGAATTTCACATCATTTAGAAAATATTCAAATGATTTTGAAATAAAAACATTAATTCTACCCGTATTCATTGAACATGCCAAAGCAAACATAAAGTGATGATCAAGAAAGCCTACAAATGAACTGTGCAACTAGAAACAAGGGTTTTCTATATTTTAGTTATGAAGCAAGCTAGTAGATGACAAATGAATGCTATAAACATGATTTGTAAGCTTCAAAATAGATAAGCTAAGACAAGTAATGAGTTGCAAGCTCATACATAGATAAGCTAAGACAAGTAAATGAGGTGTAAAATTCTAAATAGATAACTAAAGACAAGTACATGAGGTGTAGCTTTCTTATGAGTGTACCAATTTAAAAGCCTAAAGAAAAAGGAAATGAATGCACACAATTTACCTACAAATAACATGTGAAGTTAAGCATTATTTTCATCTCAAAAGGTTATAAGTGCTCTCAAAGGCTCAATATCAACATGTAGAATAAGTGTAGAGGTTACAAAGAAAAGTTATTATGTTATGTGATTTATCGGGATACATACAATCATACATGTTATATATGTTATATGCTTTAACAAATATGTTTTCATGTTTCTTTGATTAAATGTCGTTGCAAAAAATGTTATTGTATATTATGAAGTTAGCATAAAGTCTTATAAATGTTAAGAATGACCATTTGAATACCTAATGTATGAGGTATGATATGAATAGACGTCATAGTAGGGTTTCTATGGCAATTTTTTTATATTTAGGGTTAGAACACAAATGTAAGTACATTGCTACTATGAGTAGAACATGGTTAATACATTACCATTATGTGTAATGAACATGTAATTACATTGCTATGAATTGTGTATTGATATTCCTAGTAAGACAAGTACAAGTACGTAATTATCAATAAATAAATGGAAGTACATTAATATTATTGGTAAAAATCTGATATTTTAAGAAAAAGTGTAAAGTAAGTTACCACTTCATACAATTTGTTCTTAATTATTTCCTTGTTTCTATAACATGTTTTAGATGTTTCTATAACATGTTTTAGATCTGATGTTGTTGGGTAATCATCTCTTCTTCATAACTTCACATCTACCTAGTGATTATTAATTTAGTTTGCATAAATTTGAACAATTCATGATCTTATATTTGTAGGTGTTGCTTTAAAACAACATAGACACTGCTTTTCTAGGCTTTTAGTTGGAAACACTTTACTAAAATTCATAGTTGATTGTGTACAAAATTTTAGTTTTTAGATAGGTTAGTTATCAAAAGATTTTGGATGACCACGAGTATTAAAATAATTATAGTGTTTTAACTAAAAGCCGGTAATGTTCCAACTTTTAACTCAAAATTTTTCATTTTTATTTATTAAAATATATCAGAGTATAATTACATTTAGTACAGTCAAATCTTGCCTTTCTTACAAACCGATGAAGTTCCTGAAATTTTTTATAAACAACTGGGTAAGCGCTAGACTTAGTGAGTTCCCCAAAATATCATATACCACCATACATATACATGCATACAAATAATGGCTCACGATCTGTCAATAATATGTGTACTTATGGCCTACATGCTATTTTGTCAACATACATGTCTATAGGCTCCCATACTTTGGTCATTCCACCATCAACCCCTAACTAACTCTATGTGGGTTTAAAGACTCTCATAGAGATTATTCTATCAAATTTACTTTTACTAGCTCTTTATCCTAACATACATGGACATGTATTATAATACATAATATAATGAGATAACTCACCTGGACAATTATTCAGATGATTGGTAGGTATCTAGGCAATTCTACTGGCAATCCAGTTGGCGGGTAGCGCGCCGAACAAGTATTAACCAAGGTTGTAGAACTCGCTACTCGGTACCTGCTCGGCCGACTGGGGAGTAGCGAGTACTCGGGAGTACTCGGGGAGTACTCGGATTCGGTAATACATGTAGAAATATTTTTTAGAAAATTATATATGTCAAAATCATAAGTTAAAATCATAATTTGATTGAAATATATAACCAAAATTAGATACATGTGAATACATAAAAAACTGAAATACACATAATTATCTCACTACGTGGATAATTACTGAAAATTTAAGATATACATGTTGTAATAATCACATGTCTGTGTTAAATAATAAATCATTAAGTGCATTATACATATTAATCTTGAAATTCTTGACTTTTTTCTCTTTTTATGACAATTTTGACCCTTTGACCAAGTTTGACCGATTTTGACCGAGTTGGCCGAGTTTGACCGAGTAGGCCCGAGTAAGACCGAGTAGGCCCGAGTTTGACCGAATTTGTCCGATTTTTGACCGAGTTTGACCGATTTTTGGCCGATTTTGACTAAATCCGAGTTTTTTGGCCGAGTTGACATTACTCGCCTCGGTGGAGGGCCGATTCCGAGTAATCGGCCGAGTAGGCCGAGTTTTGCAACACTGGTATTAACCTATAATAATTTAACCTATTAATATCTATGACAATCTCGTAATGAAAACTAGATCTTTCACTAATCCCAATAAATAGTGAGAGTTTTATCAAATAAGGGTCAACCATGCATGGCAATTAGGAAGCAAGATCATTTCGGAATATAGCATTTCTAAAATCCAGCAAGCAAGCCAACATGCCCATTCTAGACACCTCTTCTGTAAGTAAATCACTCAGCATTATAACTACAATTACTGATAAATCATTATATATATATATATATATATATATATATATATATATATATATATATATATATATATATATATATATATCCATAACAACGACTGTGATTATAAATATAAGTTACACTAGAAGCGTAGCTTAAATTACAGGGATTTTCCTGAAAAAGTCTGGAAATTGCACTGGCAGAATCCCGACTTGAGAGCTTCCACTTATCGGGCTCTCAGGGACTCCAGAGCTTCACATTAATTCACACATTCACATTAACTAACTTAAATAGAACTAAACAATAGTTAAAACATGAAAACATCACAGTTCAAGGCTTAAAAAAAATTAAAATTCATATATTTAAGAAAACACTAACATAATAACACACATTTTAAATTCAATTCACTACTTAACAACAATAAAACATAAAGTGAATAAAAACTTGATGCAAACATTATAAAAAACATAACATGGATTAACAACTTAATAGTAGAAAAAAAAACTATGTTTAACAAAAGTAACCAACAAATGAGAGATTAGAACATTAAATTCACAACTTAACAAAAAGAAAAAAAAACTATGTTTAACATACCTAATGCAAATATGGTGTTATTTTACTAAAGACCAGAGAGAAAAAGATGGAATTGAGTTGGCGCTGTTACACCATACCGGCAAGGCAGTAGTTGTAGTAACCATTGGCATCGATCTCAAATATAGTCCGTCAATCTCGTCAGAAATCGTAGATCTGAAGGCATAAATCATAGATCCATAAGCAAAAATCATAGATCTGTGTCAGAAATCATAGATATAACGTCGGAGATCATAGATTTGGACTGAACCGCTTCAGATCTGATGAAAACAAAAGATTTTAAAGGTTGAAGACATACATCTATGGTTGGTAGAGGTCATGGTGGACCAGATCTCGTGGTCTTTCATAGAGATCAAGAGAAAAAAAGATGGAGGACACCGGATCTGATGTAGATCTGGTGGTGTTTCACCAAAAAATAAGGAGAAAAAGATGATGCTGGAATATGATGGGGACGATGGCCGGAACCGCTATCGTAGGTGATGGCAACAGTAAGTGGCGGCACCAGTAGGTGGTGGCGACGGTAGGTGGCGACAATGGTTGTAGTTGATGATGATAAATAGAGGGTTTGTGTTTGAGTTGAGTGGGAGTGTTTGGATGTAAGAAAAATATCCAAGATCTTATTTTATAGTTTAAGTTTAGAGGTTCTTAGGGTTCTTAACCTTTAGGGGTTTTCATTTGAACATATATATATATATATATATATATATATATATATATATATATATATATATATATATATATATATATATATATATATATATATATATAGGTTCAGGTTCATTTGAGACCATTTTAATTTTGTGAGACCAAATCTAAAAATAATTTTAAAATGCAAAATAAATACAAAATCTAAAAATTCTTTTTTTAAATATTATTTCGGAATTTGAATTAACTAAAAAAATAAAAAATAAATAAAATAAAATCCCGTTTTTTTTTAAAACTCGTGAAATATTCTAATAGAATATTACACTGACATATTCTAAAAAATAATTTTAAAATGCAAAATAAATGGAAAAATCTAAAAATTCTTTTTTTAAATATTATTTTCGAAACTTGAATTAACTAAAAAAAAATCCCGTTTTTTTTGAAAAATACGTGAAATATTCTAATATAATATTACATTATACATATTCTAAAAAATAATTTTAAAATGCAAAATAAATGGAAAAATCCAAAAATTCTTTTTTTAAATATTATTTTCAGAACTTGAATTAACTAAAAAAAATAAAAAAAATGCGTTTCACGGTCTCACAAAATATAAGTGGTCTCAAATGAACCTAACTAAATATATATATATATATATATATATATATATATATATATATATATATATATATATATATATATATATATATATATATATATATATATATATATATATATATATAATGCTAATCGTTTTCTTCATTTTTTTTATAGTGTGGCAAATGATTTTGTTGACTATAACGCTCCACAGCACACCCCAAAGGAAAAAGGAAAACAAGGCCACAAATTAAAAGGTGATCACATAATTACTTTAAGATGGGCGATTATCGAATAAAAAATATCATAATATTTAAAAGTTGCTCACTGAATAAGACTTGAAGTTTAATATCAAACACTTAAATTTTACAATAGACTTAGCTAAAAAACTATGCGTGTATTTCTTTCACATGAAATCAACGTTTTACATAATATTTAACTAGCTGTATAAACATGTTAACAGGAAAATGTAATAAAAATTCCAAAATTTGTTTTAAATGATAACCACATGATCTTTAACTCACATTAGGTGTCATGAAATATTTATAATCAATACATAAATTTTTAAAAGTTACTAAAAATTAATCATTAAATATTATAACAAATATTATATGTAGTTTACGTATGAACATATATCAGAAGACATTTCATTGTTCGACCTATTAACTTATATTAATTAATTATTAAATGGTAATAAATTATTAAATATCATAATTTATCTAAATATAAAAATATAAGTATATATAGTTGATCAGTAGTTTTGGAATTTTGGTATACTGAGTTGTGAACCGGAAACAAAGACCAGTGAACCGGATTTCAGCCTCAGTTGTTCAAAAAAACAAACCTCTCTCTCTCTCTCTCTCTCTCTCTCTCTCTCTCTCTCTCCTACACACACAAAAACACAAACGCACACAAATCGAAAACGAGATCTCTCTTTCTCTCTCTCTCTGGATTCTCCGACGTCGGTAACGGGATATACTATCTCCAGTTGACTGCCGGCGAAAGTTTTCTGTGCTCCTATTTTTCCGGCAACGGTTTGTTTAGTGGTTGAATTTGGCAAAAAGAGGAGAAGAAATGAGTACTGGAGAACTTCTCAGCGTCGAGCCTCAGGAGCTTGAGTTTCCTTGTAATTATACGATTCTAGTACTCTTTTACTTAGTTTATTGCGCGATTCCGCTTCTCGTTTGCAGATCTGTTGCTATTTTCTCCCGCTAAATTCCTAATTTTGTGAATATGGTTTTCACTTTCGTAGTTGAATTGAAGAAGCAGATCTCCTGTTCCATGCAATTGACGAACAAGACGAATAATCATGTGGCGTTTAAGGTACTGTTATCGTTATCGGTTTCAGTAGTATTTTGATTTAGATATCAACAAAAAAATTCTTTGATTTTCTGTTCTGAGGTAAGAAGTATATGATGTTGAGACGTATAAGCTTATTCGCTTTCGAATTTATCACTAGAATTAAGTTGTTATGGTTATACAATTATCATTTTGTGTCTAATTAGGTTTCTTTTCGATTTAAAATAACCACAACCATAGTAATCAATTTACATATTTTTAGGCATCTATATGTTTGAACAAACAGAGGATCATAAGATCACAAACTACTTCTTGATGTTACATTGGAGTTGAAACTATTCTGATATTCATAAAGTAGTAAACAATCAACGTTATATTCTTAATTTTCTTTCTTTGATGAAATTTCAGGTGAAAACTACAAATCCAAAGAAGTATTGTGTTCGTCCAAACACTGGAGTTGTTTTGCCTTACGCTTCTTGTGATGTCATAGGTTTCCCTCTACTCTTTTACTTCATATATATATAAAAGCTTTTCTTTTCATTTGCTTACATAATCATGAAACTGACATTGATATGTTTATAGTGACAATGCAAGCTCAAAAGGAGGCTCCTCCTGACATGCAATGCAAGGACAAGTTTTTACTTCAGAGTGCAGTTGCAACTCCTGGAATTTCCCCTAAAGATATTACTCCAGAATTGGTAATTACGTAACCTAATCAGATTGTGTTCTTCAAAGTATTGACTCCATGAATGGAATTTGTAAGGTTTTTTTTTACATTTATTTTACAACAGTTTAGCAAGGATTCTGGGAATCAAGTGGAGGAATGCAAATTGAAAGTTAATTATGTTTCTCCTCATCAACCACCATCACCAGTTAGAGAAGGATCAGAGGAAGGTTCCTCTCCAAGAGCTTCAATATCAGATAATGTCACTGTAAACACAAATGACTCTTCTTCTGTGAGTTTTTTAATTTTTAATTGGCTTTTGCCTTTTGGTGTTTTAGGTTGTGGATAGTATATGGATATTTACGTTTTTAACCTTTTGATGTAATTGACATACAAATTCATTAACTTTTTGTAGGTCCCACGAGGATTTGCTGAATCTAATGAGAAATTATCAGAGGTTATTTTCTGAGCTACTTTGCTATTCAAATTTCTGCTACTATCTTTTGGCATTACAAAATGATTAAATTTTTTATCTGTATGTTTCAAATATATTTTTATTTCAGTGTTTGTGTATTTTAATGATTTTATATTTTGTTTGCAGACAAGATCCCTTATATCTAGGCTGACTGAAGAGAAGAATTCTGCAGTTCAACAAAAGAATAAGCTTCACCAAGAACTCGTATGTCACTTTACTTGGATTAAATTAAGTTTCCACTGCTTTTTTTTTTTTTTCATGAATATTCGATTTATTAAAATGAAAAAATAGGTTGTTAATGAAATAACAATCCGATTTATTACAATTAAGGTTATTTTTTGAGGTTTTTTTAGCTACTTAGAGTAGCTTTTTAAAAAATTTCCAAATATACCTCTTGATTAATTATAGAAACACATTCTTTTAAATGTCCTTTTCTGTTATTTTATATCTTTCAACTAGCTTTTCAGTTAGTTTTAGCAATCCACATTTTCTATCAGCTAGCTTTTCAGCTATCAGATAGCTTTTTATTTAACAGCTGACTTTTCAGCTATCAACTAGCTGAAAAGCTATTATGGCAAAGATAGCCTTAGATTAGCTTTCCATGAGCCTTTTTGAAAATTCCCAAATATACCCTCAATTAATTATAAAAAACGTATTCTTCTAAATGCCTATTTATGTCATTTAATATCTTTCAACTAGCTTATCAGCTAGTTTTACTAAATATCATTTTTTATCAGCTAACTTTTTAACTACCAGCTAGTTTTTTTATATAACAGCTAGCTGTTCAGTTATCAGTTAGTTAGCTTATTATAACAATACCATTCAAATACAAAGCATTTTTCATTGTTATAATAATATAGTAAGTTTTTCAAAGTATAATATCCCAATAAGAATACAATGCTATAATTCGGAAGATTTTTTCAAATCGTTTTTTTTTTTTTTTTTGAAGGAATTGTTGAGGCGTCAAGGCAACAAAACAAGTGGCGGTGGTGTGTCACTCATAACGGTTCTTTTTATCGGTTTGTTGGGGATTATTTTGGGATATTATTTGAAGTAAATATTTTTATTTTATCAATGGAAGACGGATAAAAAAAGACAGTGGACAAAGGCTGTGTTATTGTGATATTCAAAGACAAATGTTTTTTTTTTTTTCTTTTTCATTTTCATATGTTGTGTAATTTCCCTAACAAAGCTCCTAAATCGAGCATCCATTGCGTGTGGTTTATCTTTTTGTTATTGTGTTTTCAATGGTTTAATTAGTGTTTGTTTGAACCCGAATTGGAACTAAAATTAATGTGGCAAACTGTAATATTTTGCCCCATCTAAAAATGTGGAATAAAATTGGGATAAAGAGTCATTCTTGCTCACGTTTGTGAAAAAAAAAGACGTCAATGTTTTTGATTATTGAAAATAGCTTTTTTATATGTGGAAAGACCTATTAGGTAGGGGTATGCGCGGTGCGGTTTGGTGCGGTTTCGAGTCAAAACCGCAAACCGCACCGCATATGCGGTTTGAATATTTTAGAAACCGCAAATCCAACCACAGATGTTCAAAACCGCATGATGCGGTACGGTTTGATGCGGGCGGTTTATGCGGTTTAGTTGCGGTTTGTGCGGTTTGATGAGTTGTTTCACATTAAATCTATCAAAAAACTAAAAACCTGACCGGGTTAAAAAAATGATTGCTTTCATTTTATAAAAACAAATACAATTTTCGAGTTAAATCGTTTTTAATAAATTGCGACTCATGTTACTATAGTTTTGTAAATATCATTGTTATTGCTTTATATTGCCGTTATAATTTATATATTCTTGTAAACCATGAGATCTTGATCTAATAGTGATTTAATGTTAGGTTATAGATATTTGGTTATTGTAAGAAATATATTTATATACATCATTTCTAAATCGTGATTTGAAGTTATAACAAAAAAAAGAAAAAAAAGTATATATACAACATGCGGTGCGGTGCGGTTTGAACCGCAGTTTTATAAATACAAACCGCAAACCACACCGCATAGTGCGGTTTGATAAAATGATGAACCGCAAACCGCACCGCGAAATTCTAAACCGCATTATGCGGTGCGGGCGGTTTGTGCGGTTTGTGCGGTTTTTTGCACAACCCTACTATTAGGATATGTTTGGTATATTTTGTTTATTTTTTTGAGTTTTTTGTTAGATTATGTTTGACAAACTAAAAAACCTATTGTAGCATTTCAATGAGTTTACTGAGTTTTCAAGAACATGTTATTTATTAAGGGTGGTCCTAAAAAATCCTTTGGGGGGTTTTATTTATCTTGTTTTCTGTGAAAAAGTTATATATATATATATATATATATATATATATATATATATATATATATATATATATATATATATATATATATATATATATATAAAGTTATTAAAGATTTTAATAGTAAAGTGTCTTTTTGTTTTTGTTTTCCAACTTACAACATTGACCATTGTTTTTATTCACAAAACTTTTTTATTTTGGTTTGAATTTTTCATAACCCTCACATTTTATTACATATTATTAGTATTTAGTCTTTTGGTTGAAATGGTCTCTCATTATTATTATTATTATTGTTAGACAAAATTACACGATTGTTAGACAAAATACCCACCCAATATCATCAACCCACCCACCATCTGCCATCACCACCACCGCCGCCAAAATTACATAAATGGTCCATATGGTTTACCCATGATAACAAATTCAGTCCCTACTACATGAAAAGACCAAATTACCCTCACATTAACGGGCAAAAAGCAACGGTATATATTTTCCGGATTGGTTTTCTGACCGCTGCCATACATGGCAATAAAGTTTAATTTGTGAGACCATTTCTTTATTTTCCTCATTTATTGCAAGAAATAATGATTTAGATTTCTTTACTTATGTAATTAAATGATATTGTTTATCTTCATTTACTAGATTATCTCAATGCAATTCAACATGCTACTTTATTTTACAAAGCAGTACCTTCCGACCCCGGCAACGCCGAGGAATCTTTTCTAGTATATATTAAAGATATGAAAGTTAGGAATAGTAAACTTCTTAAGTGTTTGGCAAGATTGATCCCTAAGGTTATGTATGTTTGCTTCTCTTTTTTTGTCAAATTTTTTTGGAACAAATTACACGGATGGTCCTTTAGCTTTACAGTATTTCCCTGATATGATCCTTACAAAACTTTTTTCCCTGAAATGGTCCCTACGGAGCAAACCTTGCACACAAATAATCGTTATAACTAACTTTCTGAACAAATTCTGTTAAGTTTTGTTAAATAACAAAAACATCCTTTGTTTTATGCTCACAGATGGTCCTTTTCTCTCTCTCACACACACATATATACAGACACACACATACCCAGAAGAGAGAATCATCATCATGTTCTTCAATATCCTCATCTTCTTTAAAAACCCTCATTTCCTTCAATACCCAACTAACCCATCGGTCACCGTACCTCCTTCCAACTCACCCATAGGCTTCCTATCTTCCCTTTCTCTCTCCCCGCCTCTCTCAAGATCAAGAAAAAGTCCACCCACTCATGATCTTCTTCCCCATCCCTTCCCTTCATTGATGAATAAAAGAATAATAACCCTTCTAATCCTCGTTCCAGATCTCACGACAAGCTTCTTCCTAATTATCTTCTAAGATAAAGAAAAATCAAAGAAATATGACAAACACGTTTATGATTTAGCGGTTGATTAGAAAGAAGAAAGGGGTCAGGGAGTTCATCGGTGGTTAGGCTGTAATGGGAAAAGAAAGAAAAGAAATGTCGATGGTTTCAGGAAGTTTAACAGCTCCTAACCCTCAATCTCCCTCTCTATTACTACTTCATGATCTTTCTTATCTCACTGAAACTGAATTACATGTCTAATTTTATAGGTTTCATTGAATAATTACATCTATTCAATCTCATTTTGTCTGTGGGTTTTCTTGCTTGATTAAGAATTTTGAAAAAACAAGTGTTGTGATAACTTATCAAGAGAAAACATAAGATTACAGAAAGAATATTAAGAATTGATTTGTAGGTTTCATTATTGTAGGTTTCACCCTCACTCTGTACACTTTCTGTGTGAGTGTGTCCTTCATTCCCAAAATCAGACCAAAAGTCCAACTGTATCTCCCTCTTTTTGTTCTAAAAATCCGATAAGCTCCACTCCTTAGTCGTTGCAAATGTTGGTTTCATTTGTTCATATGGGGTCCAAGAAGTAAAAGAGGAATTTTTATTTTTATTCATCTGAGTTCATCTATGTTTATTTATTTTTCAATGTATGTATGTATGTATGTATGTCAGATTTTTGAGAGAGAGCGAGAGAAAGAGAGAGGTATGTTGATTTCTAGATTTAAAGTTTTTTTTTTTAATTTTTTTTTACTTTGGTGTGTATATGTGAAAGATAAGAGATATGTAGAGATAGAATAAATGGTGGTAGTGGTGGCAGAGAGTGGTAGCTGATGGTGGTGGGTCGATATTTGTTTGTGTGAGAAAAAGAAAGGATGAGAGGAAGAAGATGAGGGTGGAGATTGTGATTGTGTTCATGAGAGAGAGAGAGGACCATCTGTGTGCAAACAAACAAAAGGTATTTTTGTTATTTAACAAAACTTAACTGAACTTGCTAACAAAGTTAGTTAGAAGGATCATTTGTGTGCAAGGTTTGCTCCGTAAGGACCATCTCAGGGAAAAAAGTTTCGTAAAGACCATATCAGGGAAATACTATAATGCTAAAGGATCATCCGCGTAATTTGTTGAATTTTTTGTCACTTTTGGTCATCCAAATTATGTTGGTTTTAAAAAACTACATACAACATTGACCATTCACCTTTATGATTTTGTCCACAAACAATCCTTTCATTTTCGTTTGAATTTTTTATAACCTTTGCCTTTTATTACATATTATTTGTATTTAGTTTTTTGTTAGAAATGGTCCCTCATTATTATTATTATTATTATTATTAGATAAAATTACACGATTGGTCCATGTGGTTTATCAGATTTAACACATTGAGGACAACAATGGAAACCGAAATCACTCTTTTACTCATAATCTGATTTTTTTTATTAATTTATATTTCTCTTTTTGGTTTTAAATTAATGTTTTATTTATTAGAAATACCCACCCAATATAATAAAGCCACCCACCATCTTTCATCACCACCACCGCCAAAATTACATAAATGGTCCATATGGTTTACCCGTCGTCACAAATTCAGTCCCGATGTCACAACTAGAAAATTTTGTGCCTTGTAACTACAACACTTATGTCAACTATGAATCAAAAACATGAAAGCATGCATGATGCTTACTCTATGACAACAGAATTTCAATCAAACACCTCATACAAGCATTGCAAATAGTCAACAAGCAATTGGAAACCCTAGAAGTTCTTGTTTAAGTCCATTTTGGACTAGGATTTCCTTATTGGGCCCAATGGACCAATAAGCTTCCAATTTGACTATCTTGGGCTTAGAGCTCTTAAATGGGCTCTAATAGGACCTACTTCCATTTATTTCAATATTTTAGGCCATATTGGGCCTAGAATGAAATAAATTATTTAAATGAACCATATTGGGCCATAATTAACCTAGTTTAGCCCTAATAGGTCATAAAAATCACATTTATATTTATTTGAACCAAACATCACTTAACATAACCATGAAATAGGCTTAAGCATACAAGGCCCAAACCTTTTCTTTTTCCCTCTCCAAATCTCTGCCCAAGCCCAACCCAAAGAATGAAGAGTTGACTTGTGAGATTGCCACCTCATTTATACATCACATACCTCCATGCATGGACCAACATGCATCTAAGTTAGTCATCTCAACTCTCTCTCTCTCTCTCTCTCTCTCTCTCTCTTCTTCTTCTTGATTCTCGGCCGAGAGCTCCCAAACATACACACTTCATCCAATTTTTATTAAACATACTCTCTCAAAGAACATCCTCACCTTTCTTCATCAAATTTTCGAGAATCAAGAGCTTTTCAAAGAGACTTTCCACAAAAATCATCATACAAGGTAAGTTTATATTTAGATTTATGATCTAGACTCTTAGTTTATCAAACATCTCATCTTAACTCAAGTAAATTCATGATCTAACACCCTAGAATCATCTAAGTTCGAAAACTTCCTCAAAAGGTTGCTAGGGCCGAAATCTTCTCAAATCTTCATCAAAACCAAATCCAAACCACAAGGTAAGTTTCATACCCCTTCTTTTCAGTTTTTATGAGTTTTTATGGGGGAGAATACAAGTAAATTTGTAGATCTATTTGTAAATGTATGTTATGTGTGATTTGATGCATGTATGTGTGTGATATCTCGTGTTTATGATGAATATGTTATTCAACAAGTGTGTAAAACCGAGATCTAAAACATGGGAAAGGAAATAAACCTAACCTAAACCATTTTACACTAATCAAGTCAAGAAAAATAGTTCATTTGGTTAGGATGAACATATTTGGACATAAAACCTATTTTTGGGCTTAAATTGTCAAAAATACAAAACTAAGGGCACAAACCGACAAATTATAATTTATGGAGGTTCGAAAGGGTCCAAACAGTTTCTATAACAATTTTTCTGAACATCAACATTTTTGAGGGGCTTAAAATGTAAATTTTGAATTTAATGGGCTAAATTTGGGCTTTTCGACCCAATGAGCCCAAATTGGGAGATTTCTAAGATGGAGGGGCTGAAAAGGAAGCTTTCTGTAAAACAGGGGGTTTAAAGTGTATTAAAACCATTTCAAAGGTCAAAATGTTTTTCAAATTCAAAAAGGATCAAAAATGTAAAAATTTTCTATTTAGGGCCAAAATTGACAAAGTTGCGAAATTGAAGGTTCTAACCGAGAAAATTCATTTTGGAAGGACTTAAGCTGTTTACAAAACAAATTTGGGCTAAAAACGTCTTCTCAACATGTTATGATACTAAAGTGTCAAGAAAAATGGTTTAAGGACTAAAATGGAAATTCTTTTATATAAAGGACTAAAAGTGTTAACTTTATAAAAGAAGGGTTGTAAAAAGATAAAAATCTTACTTTTAAACAAACAAGTCCCTTAAGATAAAATACGAGATCCACGACTACCGGCGAAACGTAATAACGAATACACATTCAACAACCAATATCGTTACCAAATGAATTGATTCAGTCTCGAATCAAAAAGAAAACAAAAATCAACAAACCATAGTACTTCAATAAACACGCGATAACTACGAGGAGTCAATATTCAATCTTTAGGCTTGAAAGTTTCAAATCATGCTTGTTGGGCCTTGCTAGCCCAATAGCATGATCTTTGGGCCCGAAGGGGACGCGCTTACATGTTAATGGGCCTTCTATGACCTAATTCCATGTAAAAGGACTTTCAATAGCTCTATCGTGATGTTGGGCCCCAAGGGATCCATTAGTACTACTAGCGAAGTCGAGAAGTCAAATGCGAGTCGGGTCAAGTGCCTTTCGCATTCCCGATAGCCTTGAATGACTTATGGAAACAAAGGAGGCTTCTTACCCTCCTTTCTCCTCGGTTGTGGGACTATGAGAAACCGAGTAAGCAGATTCGTGACGTTAAACAAGAGAAGTTAGGGTGGTTGGATTATGTGAGTAGTATGGACGACGCCTCAAGGATCGTTCATAATTTGTAGTTATAAACTAGTCATTTTCAATAATGCATGATTGTAACAACTCACAACCCTTAATTAATCCAATGTCACATGGGTAATCAAAAACAATCGTCGTATCGGTATAACAATAAACAAGTCATGTAATTTACGCATTGGGAAAACATCGGGTTTTCCCGGGGAGTTCGACATTTTAACCTATGTGATGTATACAAAGTTCAACAATAATTCATGTTTTCAAAATCGACAAGCATATTTACGGATCTTCACACTTTTTTTACAAATACTCTTTTCAAAAAATATCGGATTTTCTGGGTTTGCAATCTTCACAAAAATCATTTTTCCAAAACATTACTTATGAACTCACCAACATTTCATATGTTGACCTTTTTCAAAATAACTTGTATTCTCAGGTAACAAGTAAACAGAAGAATATGTATCAAATTATGTCATGGTGTTTTGCTTAGATTAATGATCAAACGGTTTATGTTATGGATTGTAATGTTTAAAACAATGTACTGAATGTAAACAATATCAGTTGTAATATTTCAATGCATGGTGATGAATGATGTTATGATTCATGTATAATCATTGTGATGGTATTCAATTAAGTCACAAGAGCCCTCGGACGTTTCCGCCGTCTGGTTCGGGGGTGTGACAGGTTGGTATCAGAGCTCTGTTTATAGTGAACTAGCATATCTAACCACACATTGATATGCAACTATAAACCAAAAAGAGGGACTAACACAACTCTGAACAAAACAAGTGAAATATAACAATAAAAACATCCTTGCTTGTATTAGGGAAAGAACATAATACCGAACCAAACAAGATAATGCTAGTATCTCGGTTAAGCCAGGACTATTCTTAGTCATATCAAGGAGTGGATGTAGCCTGATCAACTACATTCCCTCCAAGGTATAACTATCACACGTCCTGAGGAGATCGTGATAGCTAGGGAACCTAAAAACATACCCCTTTACCTCCAAGAAGAGAACATCCGTTTAGTCTATACAATAGTTGTAAAGTGATAGGATAATGATAGTTTATTCGTATACCTTCTCCCAGCCTTCATGGAAGGAGAGCAGCAGGGCATTCAGTTTCATCAAGTCCTAGTGGCTCACGGGATGCTTGAAGATGAACCTGAAGGGAATCAAGAAGAAGCACACGACGTCGGACCTGACGAGTACACGGATACTAACTACGAGTTTGAGGAGACCGATGATGACATGGAGGAAGGACAAGACTCGGGCAAAGATAACACCATGTCATTTGTCGGTGAGGCGCAACCGGACCACCCCGCCCCACCAGTGAACCCCGCAAGGGAGAATCGCTCTCCCGAAGCTGAGATTGCCGCCCTGCGGCAACAGCTATTCGCCATGGAAGCACGTGCAGTGAAAGCTGAGCATGAGAAGGATGAGGTCATTGGGGACATGGCTGAGATGGCTCAGTTGTTGGCTCAACACTTCGGCATATGATCTCTCCACTGTGACAATCGTCAATCTTGAGTCAAGTCAAATCATCAAGTCAAGACCGGTCAACTCGATTAAACCTTGTGTATTAGGGTTTGTGTTATGTTCATACTGTATAACTTGCTATATTAATGGGAAACATCACTTGAGAAAAGTCTTGTGTTAAAAATTTCCTAAACCCTAGTTCTAATCAATGAACTAGAACGATAAAACAATGTTGCATACTCATCGGGAGTGTGTAAGATCCTTAAACAAGGCTTAACAGGGTTCACGAACCATACATTTCGATGCCGGACACTCACAACTATCCCACATGGAACCTCTCTCAATCGTTTCCACACTATCTTTCTCTATGTCAAACCTCTCCCAAATCCCTCTAAGTATGTGAAAACTCTCGCAAATATCTCTTTGTATGAGAAATCTCTCCAAGAATGTCAAATCTCTCCCAAATCTCTCTAAGTATGCGAAATCTCTCTCAAATATCTCTCTGTATTAGAAATCTCTCCAAGAATGTCAAATCTCTCCCAAATCCCTCTAAGTATGTGAAAACTCTCGCAAATATCTCTTTGTATGAGAAATCTCTCCAAGAATGTCAAATCTCTCCCAAATCTCTCTAAGTATGCGAAATCTCTCTCAAATATCTCTCTGTATTAGAAATCTCTCCAAGAATGTCAAATCTCTCCCAAATCCCTCTAAGTATGTGAAAACTCTCGCAAATATCTCTTTGTATGAGAAATCTCTCCAAGAATGTCAAATCTCTCCCAAATCTCTCTAAGTATGCGAAATCTCTCTCAAATATCTCTCTGTATTAGAAATCTCTCCAAGAATGTCAAATCTCTCCCAAATCCCTCTAAGTATGTGAAAACTCTCGCAAATATCTCTTTGTATGAGAAATCTCTTCAAGAATGTCAAATCTCTCCCAAATCTCTCCAAGTATGCGAAATCTCTCCCGAATCTCTCTCAAATAGTTCCCGTCACTTTTTAGAATCATTTGGGTCATTCCGACGCTTAACCGTGTCAAAAACAGCTTAAAACGGGGTGAAAACGAGAAAAATAGACATTAGGAACCGAAACCAAGAGAGAAGCCTCTTAGGACCCGAAGGTCCTCTTAGGGACTGAGAGCAAGAGGAGCCGAACCGAACCCTCCTGATGCCGAACTGAACCCTCCTGAGCCGAACCGAACCCTCCTGAGCCGAACCCGAAGGTACTGTTCACCACTAACCGAAACCGAACCCTGCTCAAGAGGAACCGAACCGAAGGTACTGTTCACTACTGTTCACTACAGTACGTTCGGTTCTGACACTCTCGCCTCTTATTCCCGAACCGAACCCCACTGACCCTTCGGACCGAACCCTCGCCCATCGCTTCTCGCGTCTGACTCGCCCCTTTCGTTTCCCTCTGTTCGTTTCCGGCTACAGTCCTCAGCGTGGACCGGGTCTCGGCCTAGGGACCGAACCTCGGCCTAGGACCGAGAGGTCTCGCTGGGAACTCATTTTCTCCCGGTTTTCGCGTAGTTTTGCGTTTAAGGCCCGTTTTTAATTTATTTTAACGTGGGAATTTCACCCAAAATCATATTTTAACATAATAAACCCTAAATATTCACAATTTAATCATATTTTCATAAAAATCTTTATTTAAATAATAAAAGCAAGTGGGTAAAGTACAAAGAGGTGGAGTGTTGACTTTGATTTACCTTATAACACAAGCAACCACTCCCACACCCACTCTATGACCAGCCACACCCCCCACCTTACCTAGGTCACATCAATGTCTTTTCCACTCAATTATCCCTCTTTCCCACGTTTTTGAGGGCTGAATATTCATCATCTCTCCTCACTTCTCTCATTTGCTCTCATTTCACAAGAAGATCAAACTCTTTCCTCTCTCACTTTCTCTCTCTAGAAATTCGAGATTCAAGGGCTGATCTTGAGTTTTTCCTCCACATTTGGTAAGCATAATCCATTCTCTTTATGATTATCTCAATTATTTCCACTCAAATCATGGATATCTTACACAAACTCTCTCATAATTGTGTTAGATCTTCGAATCTTCAAGTGATTCTTCAAGTGTTCTTGGGTTGAACACTTATCTTCTTCAACACTTACCTACTGAAATCACTTAAGGTGAGTTCATACCCCTACATTTTCATGTTTTCTCAAGTTTCCAAGGGGGGAATACAAGTTAAAACACTAAGAACATAATTAAATTTTTCTAACAGCCTTCATCAGAAAAGTTCAACTCCATTCACGGACTATTTTGGGCATCTTAAACATTTTTGTTTTCAAAACTGTACAAGGTGAAAATAGTTCAAGTTTGTAGCTTTAAAATTACTACTTGCACATCTCCATACGATTTTTCTACAATTTATGGTGATTTTTACAAAACTGCCTATCATTTCAAACAACAATTCGGACCAGTCTGTGATTATGGACATTTTCACCCAAGTTGGAGGTCATTAAAAATCGTGATAAAAATTATGAGTAAACTAGACACATTTTTTGAACTCTCAGAATTTACGGATCTAGTTTTCGACTTCGTATGATTTTTCTATGATTTTTACAAAACTGGGCAGAATTGCTAAAGTTAGCCAACAGCATGTAAATATCATAACACTTTGTAATATGTTGAGCAAAGTGTATAATCATAAGTTCTAATATTTGAATGTGTTTCCTTGTTAGTTTATCATTGTGAACTGAAACTAAGTTATTCATATTAAATATTATTCATTCATTTAGAACACGTATTATGTAACTATAAAAAGTATAGTTGGATAAATTCACAACACTAATACATTTCCATAAAAAGAATTCATACATATTATATACATTTTAGATAAACTATAATAGGTATAGTTTATGATACATCACTCAACACACTCGTCCAAAAAGGGTACATTCATACAAGAAAGATTTGTATCCACACACATTTCACGTAAACTTGTTAACCTATGTTGTGAGACTCTCTCTCCCCGTACGTCCGAGTGCGGGATATAATTCCTGGTAGTTATAATCAAAATCTCCTTGAGGGAGAACGTGATACTTGTATATAGATCTATATTGGGTTTGACACCCCCACACCTTGCTGCTAGCTACAGTGGGACCTGCAGGTCTACGGGTGACAATGTCATTTCATTTTCGCGACGCCTGAGAAACGTTGTGGCAGGTTCACATAGTCACAGTATGATTATAGCGACTCACCTAGGGAGATAACAATTCATAAAGTTTACGGGGTTTCATAAAACCGAAGTAGGTTTTAGATTGATAAAGAAATTTACTTTCCATATCATTTTAAACTCACGACGTTTCTACCAAGAAATGATGATTTCTTATACATTTTTAGTCTTTGGTTATAAGGCTACATTTTTCGGATTTCAAGGAAAATATCGGATTTTTCTGACACAAACGCGACATTTACATGTGATAGACTTCTACTAAGTTTATTAATAAAAGCTTATGAACTCACCAACCTTTGTGTTGACACTTTTCAAACAACTCGTATTCTCAGGAAAACATTAAACAGGTAATCAAGTGCTTTTGAGGATGGGACGTTAAGACGTCAAACTTTTCATATTTTGTCAACATATTGTAATTGGTTTTGAAACATGTAATTCATACAAGTGATGTAACTTTTTCAATTATATATATGTTGGTTGTGTTTGCTTAAATTACTATTGAAATTGTGGTTATGATACTATACATGAAGTCCTCCACCCCCGGACGTTTCCGCCATCCTTGGTTTGGGGGTGTGACATCCACTATCTTAGGACACACCATGGAGTGTTAGGGATAGACTTATCTTACTAGGTCATTAGGATCTATGCTATGTACCCCGACTCTATGTTTAAGTGACTACACTACTCATAGAGCCGTTATGCTGTCGAACTAATATCACTTATGTATGCTCTTACGAGCAAAATTTTCATGTATCAAATGCGGATAATATTAGTAAAGAAATTTATATGTTTTATTATGACGTTATAATCTGCTATGTGTTACAAATCCATGATTGTATGCTAAATTGTAGAAGTACTTAAGTTTGTGCCACACACCTAGTCTATAGGATCACAACCTCACAAAAACCACATACACTCAACATCTTTCCATTCTATGATAGAAAGATGCCTCCACGACCCACTCACGGAAACCCTGGACCAACGCCACCC
Source organism: Lactuca saligna (assembly GCF_052625555.1). NCBI lineage: Eukaryota > Viridiplantae > Streptophyta > Magnoliopsida > Asterales > Asteraceae > Lactuca > Lactuca saligna. The sequence goes on from NC_136419.1 coordinate 211,905,897, forward strand.
GAAGTCGACTCAGCTGCATTCCAGGCAGCTGTATCTACTGCGGTCACCGCACCAATGGCACAAATTCACCAAGGGAACAATGGAGGAGTCAACGGACAAGGGGCCAGAAGTTCGAACAACGGGATGAATCAAGGACCCACCAAAACATGTTCCTACAAAGACTTCACAAACGCCAAACCACAAACCTATAACGACACTGGAGGAATGATCACCCTGAAACGATGGATCGAGAAAGTGGAATCGGTGTTCAAGATATGCGATTTCCTTGAAGAGATGAAGGTGAAGTTTGTCGCATGCACTTTCGTTGACCAAACGCTCACTTGGTGGAACGGACACGTGGAAACCATGACACTCCCCGTAGCCAATTCCATGCCATGGGCAGAAATGAAAGAATTCCTGATGGCCGAATACTGCCCTCGTGGTGAAATTCAGAAAATGGAACAAGAGCTGTGGAATCTCACTGTCCGGAATGCTGATATAGATGCCTACACATCAAGGTTTAGCAAACTGTCTCTGTTATACCCTGATTACCTCAGAGGGTAAGAAGATCGAGCGATTCATCTAGGGACTAACCTCCCCGATCCAAGGAAACGTGATAGCTGCAAATCCCGAAACTTTCGACAGTGCCAAGAGATTGGCCAAGAAGCTGTATGACCGCAACAACAAAAAGGGTGAGAAGCCAGTAGAGACAGAAGTTAAGAAGGAAAATGATAGCAGGAAAGGGAAGAACAACAAGAGGAGGGGACATCAAGGCTCCGAATCATCCAAGAAGCAGCAAACAGTGGCAGTTAATGCTGCAACCGCTCAAGTTCCGTCCACACCACATGCTCCAACCTCAGTTGCTGCAAGTGCTCCTAGACCTTATTCCGTTAATCTTCCCAAAATGCAACTAGTGCGGTGTCCATAACAATGAGGAATGCAGAGAGATGTAGTGCACTAGTTGCAATCGGAAGGGGCACACGACAAAGTACTGCAGGACTTATCCTCCTCAGAATCAACAACAGGGAAGTAAAAACAACAATAACCGTAACAACAACATCACCAACACCAGCGGCAACAATGTAGGACCTAGCCCCACCTGCTATGGATGTGGAAGATCAGGGCATTTCCGTCGAAATTGCCCTAACAACAACAATCCCGGAAATAGAGGAACAGGAAGGGTGCTGACCATGGGTCAGGGGGAGGGGATTCAGGATCCCGCTGTTGTTACCGGTACGTTTCCCCTAAAATACACTTATGCATGCATCCTATTTGACACCGGAGCGGAGCAAAGTTTTGTGAGCAATAAGTTTAAACATTTGTTAAAACAACAACCCCAGAAGCTAAATGAAACCTTTACGGTGGAAATGGCCAATGGGAAAACCGAATCCACTGGGGAAATCTACATCGGATGTACCCTAACTCTAAATCAACACGTCTTTCGAATAAACTTAATGCCTGTTTCCATTAGGAGTTTCGATGTAATTATTGGCATGGACTGGTTAAGCCCCCACCATGCTGAAATTATGTGTCGCGAGAAGGCCGTTCGCCTTCACCTTCCCAATCACGAAACCCTAGTTATTTATGAAGACAAACCTAGCACGAACCTTCGCCTCATCTCGTGCATCCAGGCACAAAAGCATATGCGAAAGAACAATTTGACGTTCCTGGCTCACATAGTGGATAAAACCAAGGAAGAGGTTAGCATTCAAGACATTCCAGTAGCACGTGAATTCCCAGACGTATTTCCTGAAGATCTTCCCGGAGTACCCCCATGGAGACAAGTTGAATTCCAAATTGATCTTGTTCCAGGAGAAACTCCCCTCGCTAAATCGCCTTACCGACTAGCTCCTACTGAGATGCAGGAATTATCCAGCCAAATCAGTGAACTCCTGGGCAAAGGATTCATCCGACCTAGCTACTTGCCATGGGGAGCTCCGGTCCTCTTTGTCAAAAAGAAGGACGAATCTTTTAGGATGTGCATCGATTACAGGGAGCTAAACAAACTCACTGTCAAAATCGCTACCCACTCCCACGAATCGACGATCTATTTGATCAGCTCCAAGGAGCTATTTACTTCTCTAAGATAGATCTACGATCTGGATACCATCAACTCAAGGTCCGGGAAGAGGATATACCCAAAACTGCTTTCCGAACTCGTTACGGACATTATGAACTTGTTGTAATGCCCTTCGGTCTAACGAATGCCCCTGCCGCATTTATGGACCTAATGAACCGAATCTGTCGACCATTCCTCAACAACTTTGTTATCGTTTTCATTGACGACATTCTAGTCTATTCCCGAAGCGAAGAAGAGCATGGCCAACATCTCCGACAAATCCTGGAAACCCTGCGGATGGAGAAGCTATACGCAAAACTCTCCAAGTGTGAGTTCTGGCTCCGTAGCGTGAACTTCTTAGGTCATGTTGTTAGTCGGGAAGGAATACATATGGATCCTTCTAAGGTCAAAGCCGTTGAAGGATGGGCAATTCCGACGACACCCATAGAAATTCACCAATTCTTAGGCCTAGAAGGCTACTATAGGAGGTTCATTCAGAACTTCTCTAAGATCGGCAAGCCACTTACCTCGCTTACACAAAAGGGCATACCATTCAAATGGACGGAAAACCAAGAAGTTGCATTCCGAACTCTGAAGCAAGCACTCTGCAGTGCCCCGGTACTATCTCTACCAGAAGGAACGGAAGATTTCGTGGTCTACTGCGACGTGTCAAATCAGGGTTTAGGTTGCGTTATCATGCAGCGCGGAAAGGTGATAGCTTACGCCTCCCGCCAACTAAAGACACACGAAGTGAACTATACAACCCACGATCTGGAATTGGGAGTAGTGGTCTTCGCTCTGAAGATTTGGAGGCATTACCTCTATGGTACGAAGTGCACCATCTTCACGGACCACAAGAGTCTCCAACACATCATGAATAAAAAAGAGTTGAATATGAGACAAAGAAGATGGGTTGAACTATTAAATGATTATGAGTGCGAAATGAAGTACCACCCAGGCAAGGCTAATGTGGTAGCCGATGCCTTGAGCTGGAAAGAGTACTCTAATCGTCGTGTGAAAACTCTCTTAATAACCATCTAATCTCACCTAACCACTCAGATCATGGTAGCCCAGTCAGATGCCATGAAGGCATAAAACAGAGCAAGCGAAGCATTACGCGGAATGGAGAAGAATCTAGAGGTAAAATAGGACGGAGTATACTATTTCATGAACTGTATTTGGGTCCCTAAACTTGGAGGATTTAGGGAGGTATTCATGAATGAAGCTCACAAGACGCGATACTCCATCCATCCAGGTTCGGACAAAATGTACTTGGATATTAAACAACATTATTGGTGGCCTAACATGAAGGCATAAATTGCCACATATGTCAGCAAGTGCCTTACTTGCGCCAAAGTAAAGGTGGAATACCATAAGCGCTCAGGGTTATTACAGCAACCAGTAATCCCTGAGTGGAAATGGGAAGGGATTTCTATGGACTTTGTGACCAATCTACCCAAGACGTCAGATGGATTAGACACTATATGGGTAATAGTTGATCGACTGACGAAATCCGCCCATTTCCTGCAAATAAAAGAATCCTACAAGATGGAGAGACTGACACGAATATACATCTGAGAAATCGTGAGGCTTCACGGAGTACCAATGTCTATCATCTCAAATAGAGACAGTAGGTTCACTTCACGTTTTTGGCAATCACTTCAGAAAGCACTTGGAACCCATCTCGACATGAGCACCGCTTATCACCCACAAACAGACGGTCAAAGCGAACGAACCATCCAGACGCTCGAAGACATGCTTCGCGCATGTGTGATAGACTTTGGGAAGTCTTGGGATACCTACTTACCCTTGTTTGAGTTCTCATATAATAACAGTTATCATTCAAGCATCAAGGTTGCCCCTTTCGAAGCGCTATATGGACGTAAGTGTAGATCACCGTTGTGTTGGGCTGAGGTGGGCGACACCCAGGTAGCAAAGGAACTAGCATCGGACAAGGCGTTAACGGGACCGGAGATCACACGTGAAACAACAGAAAAGATAGTTCAAATCAGAGCTCGACTACAAGCCTCGCGCGACCGACAAAAGAGCTACGCTGATAAACGGCGAAAGCCCTTAGAGTTTCAGGTCGGGGCTCGAGTAATGTTAAAAGTTTCACCCTGGAAAGGGGTCATTCGTTTTGGTAAACGGGGAAAACTGAACCCACGATACATTGGACCTTTCGAGATCGTTGCCCGAATAGGTCCAGTGGCGTACAAACTGCAGCTACCCGCTGAGCTAAGTTGTGTACACCCCGTGTTCCATGTTTCCAATCTAAAGAAGGGCCTATCAGATGAAACTCTCGTCATTCCCCGTGATAAAATTGAAATCAAGGAGAATCTCCTGTTCGTGGAAGAACCAGTCGAAATCATGGACAGGGAGGTGAAGCGTACTAAGCAAAGTCGCATCCCGATCGTGAAAGTACGGTGGAACGAGAAGCGTGGGCCAGAATTCACGTGGGAACGCGAAGACCAAATGAAGCAAAAGTACCCTCATCTATTCTAGCATTCTCAGATCTAGCTTTCAAAAGAATTTCGGGACGAAATTCCCTCTAACGGGGGGATGATGTCAAAACTAGAAAATTTTGTGCCTTGTAACTACAACACTTATGTCAACTATGAATCAAAAACATGAAAGCATGCATGATGCTTACTCTATGACAACAGAATTTCAATCAAACACCTCATACAAGCATTGCAAATAGTCAACAAGCAATTGGAAACCCTAGAAGTTCTTGTTTAAGTCCATTTTGGACTAGGACTTCCTTATTGGGCCCAATGGACCAATAAGCTTCCAATTTGACTATCTTGGGCTTAGAGCTCTTAAATGGGCTCTAATAGGACCCACTTCCATTTATTTCAATATTTTAGGCCATATTGGGCCTAGAATGAAATAAATTATTTAAATGAACCATATTAGGCCATAATTAACCTAGTTTAGCCCTAATAGGTCATAAAAATCACATTTATATTTATTTGAACCAAACATCACTTAACATAACCATGAAATAGGCTTAAGCATACAAGGCCCAAACCTTTTCTTTTTCCCTCTCCAAATCTCGCTCCAAGCCCAACCCAAAGAATGAACAGTTGACTTGTGAGATTGCCACCTCATTTATACATCACATACCTCCATGCATGGACCAACATGCATCTAAGTTAGTCATCTTAACTCTCTATCTCTTCTTCTTCTTGATTCTCGGCCGAGAGCTCCCAAACATACACACTTCATCCAATTTTTATTAAACAAACTCTCTCAAAGAACATCCTCACCTTTCTTCATCAAATTTTCGAGAATCAAGAGATTTTCAAAGAGACTTTCCACAAAAATCATCATCCAAGGTAAGTTTATATTTAGATTTATGATCTAGACTCTTAGCTTATCAAACATATCATCTTAACTCAATCAAATTCATGATCTAACTCCCTAGAATCATCTAAGTTCGAAAACTTCCTCAAAAGGTTGCTAGGGCCGAAATCTTCTCTCAAATCTTCATCAAAACCAAATCCAAACCACAAGGTGAGTTTCGTACCCCTTCTTTTCGGTTTTTATGAGTTTTTATGGGGGAGAATACAAGTAAATGTGTAGATCTATTTGTAAATGTATGCTATGTGTGATTTGATGCATGTATGTGTGTGATATCTCGTGTTTATGATGAATATGTTATTCAACAAGTGTGTAAAACCGAGATCTAAGACATGGGAAAGGAAATGAACCTAACCTAAACCATTTTACACTAATTAAGTCAAGAAAAATGGTTCATTTGGTTAGGATGAACATATTTGGACATAAAACCTATTTTTGGGCTTAAACTGTCAAAATTACAAAACTAAGGGCCCAAACCGACAAATTATAGTTTTTGGAGGTTCAAAAGGGTCCAAAAAGTTTCTATAACAATATTTCTGAACATCAACATTTTTGAGGGGCTTAAAATGTAAATCTTGAATTTAATGGGCTAAATTTGGGCTTTTCGGCCCAATGAGCCCAAATTGGGAGATTTCTAAGATGGAGGGGCTGAAAAGGAAGTTTTCTGTAAAACAGGGGGTTTAAAGTGTATTAAAACCATTTCAAAGTTCAAAAATGTTTTTCAAATTCAAAAAGGATAAAAAATGTAAATTTTTTCTAGTTTGGGCCAAAATTGACAAAGTTGCGAAATTTAGGGTTCTAACCGAGAAACTTCATTTTGGAAGGACTTAAGCTGTTTATAAAACAAATTTGGGCTAAAAACGTCTTCTCAACATGTTATGATACTAAAGTGTCAAGAAAAATGGTTTAAGGACGAAAATGGAAATTCTTTTATATAAAGGACTAAAAGTGCTAACTTTATAAAAGAAGGGTTGTAAAAAGATAAAAATCTTACTTTTAAACAACCAAGTCCCTTAAGATAAAATACGAGATCCACGACTACCGGCGAAATGTAATAACGAATACACATTCAACAACCAATATCGTTACCAAATGAATTGATTCGGTCTCGAATCAAAAAGAAAACAAAAATCAACAAACCATAGTACTTCAATAAACACGCGATAACTACGAGGAGTCAATATTCAATCTTTAGGCTTGAAAGTTTCAAATCGTGCTTGTTGGGCGTTGCTAGCCCAATAACATGATCTTTGGGCCCGAAGGGGACGCACTTACATGTTAATGGGCCTTCTATGACCTAATTCCATGTAAAAGGACTTTCAATAACTCTATCGTGTTGTTGGGCCCTAAGGGCCCATTATTACTACTAGCGAAGTCGAGAAGTCAAATGCGAGTCGGGTCAAGTGCCTTTCGCATTCCCGATAGCCTTGAATGACTTATGGAAACAAAGGAGGCTTCTTACCCTCCTTTCTCCTCGGTTGTGGGGCTATGAGAAACCGAGTAAGCAGATTCGTGACGTTAAACAAGAGAAGTTAGGGTGGTTGGATTATGTGAGTAGTATGGACGATGCCTCAAGGATCGTTCATAATTTGTAGTTATAAACTAGTCATTTTCAATAATGCATGATTGTAACAACTCACAACCCTTAATTAATCCAATGTCACCTGGGTAATCAAAAACAATCGTCGTATCGGTATAACAATAAACAAGTCATTTAATTTATGCATTGGGAAAACATCGGGTTTTCCCGGGGAGCTCAACATTTTAACCTATGTGATGTATACAAAGTTCAACAATAAATCATGTTTTCAAAATCGACATGCATATTTACGGATCTTCACACTTTTTTTACAAATACTCTTTTAAAAAAATATCGGATTTTCTGGGTTTGCAATCTTCACAAAAATCATTTTTCCAAAACATTACTTATGAACTCACCAACATTTCATATGTTGACCTTTTTCAAAATAACTTGTATTCTCAGGTAACAGGTAAACAGAAGAATATGTATCAAATTATGTCATGGTGTTTTCCTTAGATTAATGATCAAACGGTTTATGTTATGGAATTGTAATGTTTAAAACAATGTACTGAATGTAAACAATATCAGTTGTAATATTTCAATGCATGGTGATGAATGATGTTATGATTCATGTATAATCATTGTGATGATATTCAATTAAGTCACAAGAGCCCTCGAACGTTTCCACCGTCTGGTTCGGGGGTGTGACACCCTACCACCTTAAAAGACCAAATTACCCTCACATTAACGGACAAAAAACGGTCTATATTTTCCGGATTGGTTTTCCGGCCGCTGCCATACATGGCAATAAAGTTCAATTTGTGAGATCATTTCTTTATTTTCCTCATTTATTGCACGAAATAATGATTTAGATTTCTTTACTTATGTAGTTAGATGACATTGTATATCTTCCTTTACTAGATTATCTCAATGCAATTCAACATGCTACTTTACTTTAAAAAGCAGTAACTTCCGATCCCGGCAACGCTAGAGAATCTTTTCTAGTTTAGTAATCAACCAAATCAATTTGAGTTTTCAATCATAATTAAATATATTTTATTTATAGTTTATGATTTTTTTATTAATAATCTTATTATATATATATATATATATATATATATATATATATATATATATATATATATATATATATACTAGCCGTTACCCGCGCACAGCGGCGGGGACAAATAGCTTCTTTTAACGATATTTTTTTAAAGAAAAATGTTATGTTCCAAAAGAAAGTTCATGTCGTGGGTGAGAGGAAGGGCGGTAGTCGTGATAGTGGTTGATTGAAGGCGAAAGGAGGCAGAGCGGCTGTGGTGGTGGTGGTTATACTGTCTTGGTTACTGGTTAGGGTTTTTCGAGAGAGTGTGCGTATATTTCTTACTTTGAAGGGATTACGAAGATATATATTATGAGATTGTTTGTTACCAATGTGAGAGAAGAGATCCTCTATAAATTGTTGACATTGACCGCTTCAAATGGTTGAAGTGTTGAGATTGACGGGTTCAATTTGCAAATGAATTCTTCTATTAATTTGATACGAGATTTTTAAGGGATAAAGGATATGGTTAAAGTTTTAATATTATTATATTATAAATGGGTTGTACTTCAAGATTAATAGTTTGGACGTCTTAAAAAAATAATATTATTATATTCAATCTATTTATAGAAATAGTTAGATTTCTTTTATAAGTAGTAAAGATATATATATATATATATATATATATATATATATATATATATATATATATATATATATATATATAGTTTACTCTATATATTTTATTAATATATTTGTTGAATTATTAAATTTGATGACTAATATAATGTAAAACTTTTTTTTTTTTATTTCATAATAAAAACAAATATTTAAAGTAAACATAAAGCAAACGTTTTTTTTGTAAATCTTTGTATTCTTTCCTATCAAATATTTAATATTGTTATGGATTTTCTTAGTTATAATCTTATCTCATATTTTATATTGGAATTTAATATATATATATATATATATATATATATATATATATATATATATATATATATATATATATAGGCAACATATATTTGAACCAATGAAAACAAACATATCACTTTAGGGTAAGTACATAAATAATTTGCATAATAAATTATTGATGAATAAAGAAATAGATACTTGTCATTTGATTATTGGTTTTAGTATTTGTTGTCTTAGTTATTCGTTTTCCATAGAACTCATATATATATATATATATATATATATATATATATATATATATATATATATATATATATATATATATATATATATATATATATATATATAAACACACTTGCAGTTGTTTATTTTATCTTTTTTTTTAAGATGGTAATGAATTTGATTTTGTTTGGATGCATTTAATTTGGATTTGTTTAAAAAGTCAGAAAATTATCTAGTTTGGAAGATCGATTATTATTGAATTTTTGAATAACGATAAATTATAGTGTTACGTCAAAAAAATTTAATTTACGTAATTAAATATTATAAACAAACAAGACGTAAAAAAAAAAGAACACTATATCCGAACTAGTTTTTAAAGTGTAATCGCCTATACATTCCGATTAGTTTATGTGTACATTTAATTAATCAAAACTAGAAAAATCAAAAGGGAAAAATAAGATAGTATTCTTTATAAAAGAGAGGGCCTATTTGCAAAAATATTTAAGAATATATTGGAAACAAAAAAGAAAAAATCAGAAAAGTATCTAATTTAATCACAAAAAATAAGACACGTCTAAATAAAAACTTAAATAAATTATATAATAAGTTTATTTAAATAATTTATATAATTGATTTAATAAGAAATAATAATTGTTATAAACTAAATTGCAACAAAAATAATAATAATAAAACATGAGAAAAAAAAATATTATATAGAAATGACAATGGTTTTTTTTTTTTTAAGAGACGATGGTTTTTTTTAAGAAACCCCATTAATAATCATAACAATCTTAGGGGTGTTTGAATTAAGAAAAAAAGAAGTGTTTATTGTTTATTCCCACAATAAGTTAATTTTAGTGTTTGGATAAAATCCAGTTTATTAGGCTAAATAAGCTAATTTTAATAGGCATCCTTTCCCATACTTATTGCTTATTGCTTATTCCCACCACAAATAAACTATAAGCAATAAGCTAAAAATCTAATCCAAACACCCCTTAATTTTCTATATTTTTTATGTCATTTTACATATTTCTTTCGGTTTATCAATTAGTTTTACTAATTCTTATTTTTGTTGGCTAGCATTTTTTTAACAATTAGCTAGTTTTTTTAACTAATCCACCAAACGCTAGTTTAGTGGTTGTGTTGTGTTCTATTTTGTTTTGCGAGAAATGAATGTGAAGATCATTTATGTTTCAAAAACAATTTCATATGTGGATCTAATTTGAAAATGTTGAAAAGATAAATAAAACGTTTGCTTTTGGTTTCATGTATATCGATTGGTCTAAAAATGTTATGGTAAAGCTTTAGATGGACTGAGTGAGGGATCTAGATATACCCAAAAGGTTTTAACTCTTCAATTGTTGCTTTGATTCTTAGGTGTAACACCGTAAAATTTCAAACAAATTTTCACATTTTAAAAACATTTTATTTCACAATATTATAAAACTTATTATTTCATATATTCGAACATAAGTAAAAATCCCAAGATCATAACATATAAATAAAACTCCGTGTGTGTGTACTGATCATGTCAGCGCCTTCCTGCGATCCTCACTAGTACCTGAAACACATAACACAAAACACTGTAACCACGAAGCTTAGCGAGTTCCCCAAAATACCACACATAACACATACTAGCCACTCAAGGCTATAACTCTATGGGCCCTTGGGCCCTAACTCTGTGGACCTTCTGGTCCTAACTCTGTGAACCTTCCGGTTCTAACTTTGTAAACTCTGATATACACACATCATAGATCATATAGAAATAATGCAATGCAACACATCACATAAATAACATATAATAACTCTGTCATATAACTCTAATTACCACTCATGGTAAAGTATAGTGAGAAGACTCGCCTCAAACGTTGTCGGATGAACTCTCGTGCTCATCGTCCCGACCTAGCCTCCTCCTATTATTCAAATAACATTCCCAATCAATAATATTTCATAGTCTCATCTCTAAAGATTGGGTAGAAGTCCATTCTACCCCTCCCTGAACTCTCTTAAGTCAGCCTTGACTAAAACCCTAAAGTCAACGAAAGTCAACGGTCAACTTTGACCCGACTCGTCGAGTGCACATGGACGACTCGGCGAGTCCACACGTTTCCACGAAATCCTCCTTCTAGCCTCGCTTGACATGTCAAGTCAACCCCTTGCTCGACGAGTTACACCTGGCACGAATCGAAGGGCAACCCCGACTCGACTCGTCGAGTCCAATTATGAACTCGGCGAGTTGCATCCATGATCATACTCAAATGACCTTCTGAGGTCAGATATGTTCCTCTAATCCATAGATCTGTCCTTCCCAAGCTCAACAAACTCGTAAAGGTACAACCTTGATACACATGCAACGTTCATAAGTCTCAAAATGGAGAATTCACTCATAAACGGCGACCAAAGCTCATGACTCTTAAAGGAGTTGCATACAACTGGGGTATAGGGACTCTCTGGACCTCCCAAGGTCCAGATCTGAAGATATAGACATAAGGGGACATCACATACTCTAGATCTCTTACCAAAACAAGAGAAGAAACCCTAGATTCATGAAATCTAGCACACAAACGAAGATGGACACGAATCCTTACCTCCCACAGCAACTCTGAACGAAAAGATGGAAGATTTAAGTCCCACAAGACAGCCTAACTCGAAGTCCATCCTTCCCTTTGCTAAAGCACACCAAAAGATGATGAATTAGCCTTCCTCTTGCACCACAAGCTTCCTCTCTACTCTCTAGAGTTTCTCAGTGTGTAATGGCCGCAAATGAAGGCCATAAGGATCTTTAAATAGGTCCCAAACTCGGACAACTAGGGTTTTTCTTAACAGCGTTGACTCGGCGAGTCCAGTTACCCAACTCGTCGAGTCCCTTCATTAAACAAGTCACCCAATCGCGACCCTATTCGACGAGTTGGGGCGTCAACTCGCCGAGTCTCTTCACATCCCAAAAATAAAATACCCAAATTTCCATACCTGGATATCCGGATGTTACAATTCTCCCCCACTTGAATTAGATTTCGCCCTCGAAATCACTCCTTAACCATTATAGATTGAAATTATCAACCTGAAAGGCACCACTGAAATGATCTTCATATTACACCGACATTTTTCTCTGTGGACACCCGAAACCACATAAAACTTCCAAAACCAAAATTTTAACCAACTCTTTCACCGTTAAAATACTCCTCCCCAATACTCGGAAAATCTAGTTGCCTGACCCGCCGCCAGACCGCTTACTCGAGCGATCACCCTGATATTCACTCCTCGAATATCAACCCTGTTTACTCACTGGCTCTCTGATTCTCATAAGATCAAATCCAACAACTGGCTATTGCTCTCCCTGCTGGTCATGATAAATCATCTGAATCATGCCCCAGGAACGAAAGGGCTCACACCCTACCGAGGCATATTCACTAAACTGCTATCAGAACCCACCTGATCAAAGAATCCTCAACACTCTGCCCTTGGACATAAAAGAAATAACCACGATTGCTCGCAAGTGTCCTCAAACATCACCATAATTAGCTCTAGTTCATTTCTCATGTCCCTCATTGATACTGAGCACCAGGTCAACTTTTGACTCCACAACTGAACCTCCAAAGGTCAGCCATAACATGATCCAAAATATCTCACTAACTTCCTTCCCGCGTCAACTATCTCGGTCCAGTGACACACAAGTCACAAAATTCTCTTTTCCTCATATGAAAACTACCATCCAACCGAGGATCGACTCTACCCCGACCTTTGGTGTCTGCTGCGCATATCATCTGCGCAACTCGCGATATCCCCCATACCCAGGTACTGACCTATACAGGTTTTAGACGTCCGACGACAACAATACCCCTCATCTAAGAATTAACTTCATAATTCTAGAATCTCATCTCATTTACCCACACACCTTCAATGCCAACTCAACTCAAGAGTTTGGTCCGTCCCAAAGTTGGAACCTCGTGTCCCAATGAAACATTCATCTCATGACTCAACCTGCGGCCTGCACAAATACCACCTTTTCAATCCCCTTATGTTGTGACAATCACCACTCAAATCAAAATATAATGATTCCCATCGAAGATGGAGACCCCAGTCTCGCCCCTGGTTCAACCACAGGCTCCAAAAACTCAATACTAGGGCTACTCAAGCCCAAAACTCTTCTGCATCCTACTCTGATCGGAGAGTACTTCAACATCACCCTCTCTTGTCGTCTAGCGAGTACTATGGCTCCCCGTGGCATCACGACAGCCTCTGACTAGTGAGTACTATGGCTCCCCATAGTATCACAATATCCTCTGACTAGTGAGTACTACGGCTCCCCGTAGTATCACGACTCCCTCTCTCTGACTTGTGAGTACTACGGCTCCCTGTAGCATCACAACACCCCCTGACCAGTGAATACTACGGCTCCTCGTAGTATCACGACTCGATCTCTCATCACCCCATAATCTCATTCTTACTACAACACCACACTACGTCCACTAACTTATGCTCTGCAGACTATCAAAGATATCTACACACACTTGACCCGAATATGCATCACAAACTCTGACGACAATCTCCATAACAATACCTTCCCCTGCTGAGATCCACATTCTTAACTAATCCCTCTTGATGACAATACTTGTAGGGATCTCACTGGAACTGTAGATACTTTATACACCACTTGCCATCTCCAACTCAAGACTCTAAAATAATTCAGAAATCAGGACATTATACCCGGATTCCTTGGAGCACTAACACAGAACATCACAATGTCCTGCCTCAAGCACTGATCTCCTACTCCAGCATCATATAGATACAACAACACACTCCCTCTGAACCCCATAATTAATTCATCATTTTACCCAATGCGCAACTTCGGTGTATCCAAACACTCAATTGGAATACAGAGAAAGTGTTAACGCTTCAGGACACGCTGATGACCTTCCGAAACTCTTCCCTCTACATGCTCAAAATCCAAGCAAGAATACACATACCGACCCAGGAGTAGGCTGCTCCATCCCTTCTATCTACCCCTAAAAGGGCATACACAATCAATACTTTGACTTAGGAGTTCTCATCTGCCAATACCATCCTTACGATCCTCCCACTTGAAACGGCCCTGACCACCACCAGGTTCTTGACCATTGGCCACCTGTCGTGGAGACACTCGTCCACATTCATCATCCGCTCTGCACTTCTCCTCAATCACCAATAACTTTGGTCTCATGAATTCGTATTGCAGGTCTCTAAATACCACTTTTATAACCGCTCTTGAACAAATCTATGCTCCCTTCAATACGGTGCCCGACTCTCCCCTACTTAGGGTCCAAACCATCACCAATTGGCGCACAAGCCATTCCACCAACTGTTTCCACTAGCAACATTGCACCTGCCCTTGGAAGGTGCTACGCAACGCTCGATAATCTCTTTTAAAGAGATCAAGCAACTTCAATTATTATGAATCCCAGATGAAATCATCAGGAACTTCTCAACACGTTGCCTCTAGTCGTTCAAAGTCTCATACCATCCCCAATACCGAACGTCTCAACTGTCCAGTAATATTACTGACTCTTATACTGAAATAATAAGTCATCATACTCCTCAATCTCAACTTCTCAACCCACGTTCCAACACATGAATCATCACAGGAACAGGGACTCTACTCCCACCCTCAATTCCCATCAAGACAGAAGAGCCACTGCCCTGATCTACTCGTCTGGATTACCCGCTGATCCCGCTACCACATGCCCTACCATACTCAATTAGGGTGTAATGTGGTCCTTAACCATCTCAGTCCCCACTGACTACCTGCTCCTGGTAAATCATTTCCTTGCGGAAGACATGTTGCCTGATACTCTGGTGGGAAAAATTATCATCAATGTCAACCCGCAGGGTTTACTCCTAAACCCCAAACTAAAATCTCACACCTCTCTTGTTTCCCACAGGAAACATAAATAGCACCCCTCAGGTCACAGAAGGTGACATCTCCTTTATCAGCTGATTGCTCACTCGGACCGCAATCCCCCAATAAACGCCTTCTCTACTAATCCCTGAGTCTTGTGACTACATCTGACATCTTACCAAAAATACTCTAAAATGCTTTCGACCTCCCTCTCAACTGATGCCTCTTCGAACTCAATCATGGCCCTCAGGCCTAAAATCCCATCGCGTCCCATTTCTACCTAATTAATCGTGATCGGATAACCGAAGAACCACAAACGTCATTTGCTACAAACCATGATACTCAGCCCATGACATCTCTTCTCAATCTGCTACAACGTATGGTACCCAAACCATAACATCACTCCTCAATCCGCTTTGATGTATGGCACTCGAACCATAGCATCACTCCTCAATCTGCTCTGATGCATGGTACTAGACCTATAACATCACTCCTCAATCCGCTACGATGCATGGTACTCGAACCATAACATCACTCCTCAATCTGCTTTGATGTAGGTACTCGAACCATAACATCACTCCTCAATCTGCTATGATGCATGGTACTCGAACCATGACATCACTCTTCAATCTGCTCTGATGTATGGTACTCGGACCATAACATCACTTCTTAATCCTCTACGATGCATGGTACTCAAACCATAACATCACTCTTCACTCTGCTACTTAGAACCTTCAGAATACTCCCTATATCGAGTATGGGTCCTTTGCTTTAGGTAGTACGGGCCCATACTACCTGCCACATCTACACATACTCTCCACACGGACCATCCCAGAGCTCCTAAGTAGCTGCTCAATCTTCTCGTTCACCAATTATGTCACGTGTGCTCGCTTCTCAGCGAATTGCTCTACTCTGCCAGCGTACTCATCTGGCTAAGGTTACTCCTTAGGCTCTTCCTTGCTCCTCCCACTTCTCCGCCATCAGCTGCTGAAGAGCTCCTAATGATGCCAACCATCTACCTCCTGAATATCATCATATTCACTTGGTAGCTGACTCCCATCATCGAGAGTTCCACAAAGCACGAAGCAAGTAGCATTCAGGCACGGAATAATACATAGAAATCACTCTGGGTGATAACTCCGCTTGCTCTGCTTATTCTCAAAAATACCACCGAACTCTGCAACTCTACCCCTCGCGTGTTCTAACTATTCTCTTGGTAAGCACCACAATACTTATCTAGGCATCTCTCCTAGATGAATCCTCTACTCAAATCCCATAAATGGATTCCAGTTGAATACTCTTACTCATCATATACTCAAAAGCGCATCACATATAACAGCAACTCCTAGACTAAGGCATCACAAATCAGGCCACTCTAGTCCTAAAATATGAAATACCTAGCCTGTCTCTAGCATGCATAATATCTCATAAAATGTATCATAAATGTCTCATAACACAAAAGTAAGGGTATTTTGGGAAATCACCGTTTGGGCGCTGGCTGATCGTACACACGGCTCTGCTTTGTTTGTCTCAAAACTCTTTTACTCTTTGAAAATTATTTTATTATCAAAAAATTTCCTCACATTCTCAGTTTGAGTTCAGATACGCCCGAAGGTGCATCCGAATCCCTCAAACTAAGGCTCTGATACCAACTTGTAACACCGTACAATTTCAAACAAATTTTCACATTTTAAAAACACTTTATTTCACAATATTATAAAACTTATTATTTCATATATTCAAACATAAGTAAAAATCCCAAGATCATAACATATAAATAAAACTCCGCGTGTGTGTGTACTGATCATGCTGGCACCTTCCCATGATCTTCACTAGTAACTGAAAAACATAACACAACACACTGTAAGCACGAAGCTTAGAGAGTTCCCCAAAATACCACACATAACACATACTAGCCACTCGAGGCTATAACTTTGTGGGCCCTTGGGCCCTAACTCTGTGCACCTTCTGGTCCTAACTCTGTGAACCTTCCGGTTCTAACTCTGTAAACTCTGATATACACACAACATAGATCACATAGAAATAATGCAGTGCAACACATCACATAAATAGCATATAATAACTCTGTCATATAACTCTAATTACCACTCATGGTAAAGTGTAGTGAGAAGACTCGCCTCAAACGTAGTCGAATGAACTCTTGTGCTCATCGTCCTGACCTATCCTCCTCCTATTATTCAAATAACATTCCCGATCAATACTATTTCATAGTCTCATCTCTAAAGATTGGGTAGAAGTTCATTCTACCCCTCCCTGAACTCTCTTAAGTCAGCCTTGACTAATACCCTAAGTTCAATGAAATTCAACGGTCAACTTTGACCCGACTTGTCGAGTGCACTTGGACAACTCGGCAAGTCCACACATTTCCACGAAATCCTCCTTCTAGCCTCGCTTGACATGTCGAGACAACCCCTTGCTCAACGAGTTACACCTGGCACAAATCGCGGGGCAACCCCGACTCGACTCGTCGAGTCCAATTATGAACTCGGCGAGTTTCATCCGTGATCATACTCAAATGACCTTCTAAGGCCAGATATGTTCCTCTAATCCATAGATCTGTCCTTCCCATGCTCAACAAACTTGTAAAGGTACAACCTTGATACACATGCAACGTTCATAAGTCTCAAAATGGAGAATTCACTCATAAACGACGACCAAAGCTCATGAATCTTAAAGGATTTGCATACAACTTGGGTATAGGGACTCTCTGGACCTCCCAAGGTCCAGATCTGAAGATATAGACACAAGGGGACATCACATACTCTAGATCTCTTACCCAAAGAATAGAAGAAACCCTAGATTCATGAAATCTAGCACACAAACGAAGATGGACACGAATCCTTACCTCCCACAGCAGCTATGAACGAAAAGATGGAAGATTTAAGTCCCACAAGACAGCCTACCTCAAAACCCATCCTTCCTTTTGCTAAAGCACACCAAAAGATGATGAATTAGCCTTCCTCTTGCACCACAAGCTTCCTCTCTGCTCTCTAGAGTTTCTCAGTGTGTAATGGCCGCAAATAAAGGCCATAAGGATCTTTAAATAGGTCCTAAACCCGGACAACTAGGGTTTTCTTAACAGCGCTGACTCGGCGAGTCCAGTTATCCGACTCTCCAAGTGCCTTCATTAAACAAGTCACCCAATCGCGATCCTACTCGACGATTAGAGCGGATCCCCACACCTCTATTGAGGTTGTTAGCCATAAGTCTTCATGAGCCTTTCATCTCGCGGTCTTTGTTCCGAATTGTTCTCAGATCTTTCCAAGCCGGAGAGTGAAACCTTTCCCAGTATAAAGGTAACTTAGTAGGAACGACTACCAGCTTATGGCCTTTTTCGATACTCATACTCCTACCTTGAATACCTGGACTACATCATAGGGATGTAGGTCGACACTCAGACAACCAGTATCCGAAGCACGGGAAAAATTTATGCCTAATATAGTAAGGATAGATACGTCCAGGGTTAACCGTCGTCTCTTATCAACTTGTGTTCCTTTCCGTGTAGGAAAACCATGCCTCCGAGGAAGCGTAACGCATCCGCTGGCAAGAAACCGACTCTCCTATTCGATGAAGCTATGTTCCAAGCTGCGGTCTCGACAGCCGTAGCAGCTGTCATGGCTCAAGTGAATGCTAAGAACGCCAATGTTAGCAAGAGCCCTATCTGAAATTTCGATCTTAGTAAAGGACAGAAGCAACCAACACCTGCATACCTAGCCACCCAAGAATCTCAGTCAAATCCACTGAAGAGAAAACTCAAGATCGAGGAGGGAAGTACCTCGGCTCAAGGACCTTTCGTAAGGCAACGAGCCGAGACAGTCAATACCCCTGCCGGCCCTTCCATCCCGACTTCAAGAAGACCATACCTAGGAAACCTTCCCCACTGCAGCAAGTGTAGCTACAATCATCATGGTATATGTCGAGAACTCTACTGTGCTAGGTGCTACATGAAGGGGCATACTGCTCGCGTCTGCAGAAACCCGGTTGAGTTCATTACATCAACCACCAATGTGGCGACCAATACAGTTTGTCACCTATGTGGTGGAGAGGGATACTTCAAAAGGGACTGCCCAACTGAAAGAAACGACAAGGATACAGGAGAAGTCTAACTCTAATGCTTAGGGAGAAGCATCAAGGAACCCGGTAGATATACGATACGTCTCTCAATCTTAGATAACTACTCAAAAACATTAAAAGGCTAATTATAAATATAATTACTTCCCCATTAAGGTGAAAGTCGCAGCACTGTTATAAAATTTAAAATTTCATCAGGTAAAACTATAATGGCTAGATATATACGTTACGGCCATGTATAATTGAGATGGATAGACCTAAAGTGAGTGAATGCTGCCTCATTTCCTGTTCCTCGTTAGGTTGTGGATTTAAGGTGGAGTCGCTCAGTCAACAGTCCTCCCCACCTTAATTATACATGACTAGTATGTATTAGGAGATTATAGAAATGCCTTGTGAGAACCCACTCATGAAAAGGTGCTTTACTCAGAAACACTCAGGACCCTCTATAGTTCCACGTTAACTCTATCGGTCCAGGTATTCACGACAGTGATACACGGGATGAAACCCGAGACGCCTAGAACTTGTGTGCCTGTTCGGCACATGATCCTATCGACTCTCATTTTATATCATGTCGAAGTATGCCAACTTCGATGCCTCTATTAATCATGCTTCGACATCGTGCAACCATGTGTAAATCCTAGTGTTGTGTAAAAAGAACTTTCACCATAGCCATTTCGGCAAATAAAGGTTCTTCCGAACCTAAACATAACAAAAATAATGAAAACTAATGCGACCCGTCAGTTGTCACTCGTATTTCAACCTTCCGAAGTACCCAGGAGAAGGGTACCGCGCGCTGTAAACCAACCCTTCTTAGATAGAAAGAAACCGAAGTAAAGACACTGCAGGTATTCCAGAAGACGAAAAACACCCGAAGCATAATCCGTAGATTCCCCAGAAAGACCCTCGCACCTCGCAATCAGGTTCGTGAATCAAGAGGATATAACTCATGGGACTGACCACTATAACTAAGTATATGCATAAGGGTGGTATATAATTGAGATCAAAAAGATTTAAGATGTGTGCTTCCTCCCTACCCCCTGTTCCTCGTTGGGTTGTGGGTCTGGGGTGGATTCGCACAACTAAACATCCTGTCAACCTCAATTATATACGGACCGCATACACTAAGTAGTAGTGGTTAAGCCAAGTATGAGCCCTACCACGAACCTCATAGTAAAACCCTTCATCCTATTCCATAGAATAGGAACTAGAGTCAAGAGAACCCCTGCGGGTTGAGCTACTATAATGACCACAAATCCGAAGTTTGTTGTCATCCTTGTTAAGCTAACATAGTAGCTAACACCCTCAGTTGATAAAGAAATCTGAGTCGTAAGAGTCAAGGACATTGACTACTACCATCCATTCACGCTTAATTCCCCGAATTGAGCATCTCAGCAAGTATTCCAGAAACCTGGAAGCTTCGATAAGTTAAACTCTGGGAAGAGTGGATGAGGAGATTAAAGTTCCAAGTGATGGAAACCCATACTCACTAGATTTGACCTAGATCGAGAAAACTCAGACCCTTCAGAAGAATAGTTGCTGAAGATGTTCGCACTAAATTAGGCACTTCGCCCACCCCGTTACCGACGAGTAGTGCCTAGGACACTCCGCCGCCCTTGCGTGAGAGAAGTCACCATTGCCCTGTAGACGATAGACTGCATGCTCCAAAGCGAACACTAGAATACTAAGGACCACAGGATAACCTCCACAGCCAAGAATACTTGATTAAAGTGCGAAATCAGGTTGTGTTAAGCCTTATAAACCAGATCCCGAAGAGATTATAGACTTGACACCAGTCTAGGTGTTAGTCGATGGGTTGTACAAGAGCACGCACTTTCTTCAACTAAAATAAACCAACGCCTTAGATAGTAGGGCATATCTTAGAGATTCATTGGACTACTAGGTGTTCCACGAATACTATTTCACCCATAAATAGTAGAACCACCTCCCGAGATAGTCCAACACTCGTCTGGTGAAAACCTATCTCCCCGATCCTGAGGGTTTCCATTAGAAATATCTCAAGAATCAGAAGTGCAGATTCTTTTTGCACAAGATTGAGGTAGCCACTCTACAGAAAACAGATACCCGTAGGCATGCAATCCATCCGATGATCCGGAAAACCTTAGAGAGCCAATCAATAGTAGAAACACGAACACAAGGACAACCCGAGTTTTCTAAGAACCAACCTGGAGGAGTACACCCCAGTATGAGAGAACGTTTGGAACTTCGAAATGGCGATCACGCCAGTGATGATCTCACCATAGAAGTACACTATGTTTTAAAGTACTGAAAAGCTCTACCCTTTCCGAGAGCTTAGGACCATCCGAGATTCCTCACAAAATTGGTCCAACCCTCGTCAGACCACTACTACTTTCGGAAACTCCATAAGTTTCACCCCAGATCAATCCATTTCTTAGACTTGATAAGTGGTTTCCCGACGTCGCCCTTTGTATCCCACTCATCTTGATAAGAAACCATTGGGAACCCTAACTTCATGGACGAACCAGTAGGAATCGCCAACGGCACGAGACGGAATCCACATCCCGTAAGTGAAGTTTTGTTAGAATGCTACGCAAAGGCCAGAGTTCACTTGGGAGTGCAAGGATCAGCCTAATAGGAAGTACCTACATCTCATTCTTGGTTATTCAAACCTACTTCCTTGCCTAAACCTGAATTTCGGGACGAAATTCTCTCTAACGGGGGGATGATGTGACAAACCGAAATTTATTTCGTCATATTTAACCCCTCCTTCCGTTAATAAGCCTCGTTTTATTAAACTGTCCGTTAACCTTTTAGAAGAGGTTAATTAATGTGGGACTTTTATAATGACTTGGTAAGGGTTGAAACAAATTAGAAACACCCACAAAATGCCCTTAAAATTTTTTAGTTTCAACCAAGTCAAAATACGACCGTTTAATCAGGTGCGAGCAAAAAGCCCCGTTTAACGACAGTATCAGGTAGATTTACACTGAGCCCCAACTCCAACCTCTATATAAGGGGGAGTGGACTTCATTTACACTCTTTTCACTCTCTCTCTCTCTACAACTTGTTTTCGAGCCAAAAACGCCCATTCCAAGCCCTAATCTAGTAAGTAACCTATCCTAACTTGTTGTGTAGCTTAGTTAACATACAAATTCGTGTTTAAGACATCAAATAGTGGCCAAGTTATGTGTTTATGGCCCAAGAACACTCTTGGACCGTGAACACCCTTAAGTGGGGGTTTTAAGCCCCAAAACCCCTCTAAACTACCCCTAGGGCTTAGATATGACATGTGGACTTACACCTTCGAGCTTAGAACACCAAAACCTTTTGATATGGAGAGTAAACATGATTTTTTGGCCCAAGAACACTCTTGTACCATAAACCCCTCTTCATAGGTCGTGAACACCTTTTAAGGTGTTAGAAATGCCCTCAAACACCTCCTATGGCCTTGGAAAATGTCTCGAAGCAACCCCCATTGAAGTAAAGGCATTAAACATCAATTAAACCAAGGAAATAGGAGTTTACAGCCGTAAACCCCCCTAGGATTGGTCCATGGGCCGTAAACTCCCAAAAAGTGCCCAAATGGTGCCCTAACTCCTTCATTTGACTTGGAAAAATGCATAGAACTTTATTTCCTTCCATTTAAGTCCTTAAAACACCAAAAGAACATGCATATAGGAGCTTACAGCCGTAAACTCCTTTTTTAGGGCCGTAAACTCCTCAAATGGTCCATTTAAAGCTTTAAACCCCTTCATATGCATTATATTTGGACCTAACCTAATTCTATGAGTGAGATAAGACCATTTAGCACCCTAGAACACCCTCACCATGAGGTTACGGCCGTAAACTCATGGAGATTTGGTCTTAGGGCCGTGAACTCTCTAAAAGAGTTTAGTCTTGAAGAGAAAACTTCCTATCTAGGGCATACATTCCCATAGATGTTACCCGGGACACCCCTAGCACTCAATCAATGTGTTTTCCGCACATTAGGATGCGTATACGTGTTTAATTAGTATTATTTTTACTAATTGTATGTAAACATACGTTATCATATGTTAATAGGTCACTAAGTGTGTTCAAGTCTTTACTTGACACCGAGCACCCAACCGGCACCTTCGTTTGATCCACTTTCAACAGGTGAGTTCATACCCCTGAATTAACCTTTTAAATGTTTTTACATGCTTTTAGGGGGGAATACAAGTTAAACATGCCAGTTATCATATCAATCACATGTGATTGATAACCCGTATGTACAAGGATTTATTACACTGTTAACTATTTTACCAAGTATGATACTGTAAATGGTTTTCTAAAAACGTCTTTACTTGTTCAAAGCTATTCTCAAATTGACTCTCGTGTTGTATGTTTTATTTCATATTTAGTTACACCAATATTTTAAATAAAGAAATTCTTTACCTATAATGCTTTATCAAAGCTTCATTTAAAATTTGTTTATGAAAGAATTTCGAAAGGTTTTCAACTTATTCCACAAAAGAATACCAGGTCGTGATTTTCTTAAATGTTATGGTTTTCCAAAGTTCCATCAAAGTTTTCGTCCACGTGTTTATACTCCTACTTTGTTAGATACCACTGCTTCGTTATACTTCTACCTAATTAATGCTCCTACTTAGTTAAACACTACTGCTTTGTTAACTCTTTTACTTCGTGATACACTTTTACTTCGTAACACGCTTATACTTATTTACGCTTCTACTTCACGATACGCTTCTACTAGTTAACTCTTCTACTTCACGATATGCTTCTACTTCAGGATACACTTCTACTTGTTAACGCTCCTACTTCATGATACGTTTCCACTCATTAACACTCCTACTTTATTAATGCTACTACTTCACGAACCACTCCTACTTTATTAATGCTACTACTCCACGAACCACTCCTACTTTATTAATGCTACTACTTCGTAAACGCTTATACCTTATTAGCACTTCTACTTTGAGAAACGCTTCTACTTCATGAAATACTTCTTCTTTGTTAACGCTTCTACTTAGTTAAATGTATGCATTTGCTTGTATAGTTATATAAATAATGTTTAAAGGACTTAGGAAGGCTTGTTCGCCCTATTTCCTTTTCTTCGTTGAGATGTGGTCTGGTGGGATCGGATGTCCGTCCGAAGGTCGTTTGATCATTAGTTATACATTATGTATACAAGCATAGACATATAGGTTTACATTGGTCAGTTCAGTTGTGAGTCTCTATCGCTTGTCCAGTATTTTACATTAGATCTCACTATTCGAGATGTATCTTCAGGAGATGACCTTCTTCGTTGTCTAGTTGGTAACCAGAGTCTCCTGTAGGGAGAGAGAGCAATATGTGTATAGATTTATACGGGATTGACACCCCCGCACCCCGACTGCTAGCTACAGTCCATGGCCTACCAAGCCAAAGGGTGACAGATGTCACATTATTTCCGACGCTTGCAGTGCGTCAAGTTCTCTAGTGTCTATCAGTATGGTTATGAGTATCTCTAGGTTACCTTATAATTCATGGCTTTAAGGTAATGGGAATTAACACTATATTCACTGTTTTAGACCTTGCTAGACTTATCATTCATTTGATACTGTCTGGGGTCTGTGTTCACTGTTTTAGACCTTGCTAGACTTATCATTCATTTGATACTGTCTGGGGTCTGTGTTCACTATTTTTAGACCTTGCTAGATGTATCATTCATTTGATATTGGTTGGGGTCTGTGTCTTCTCTCATTAGACTGAGTCAGGCTCGTCGTTCATTTGATACTCTCCTGGAGTCTATGATTTCTTTTGCCTTAGTCAGCAGTCTTCACTGCTGAGGCATATGTTATTTTCCCTGATATTCTCCTACTTTCTTTAAAATCAATACCATATTTTGATAATGATAGTGTTAAAGGAAAAACTACTTTTTACAACATAATTCCATCCAGTCTTGGTAGAAGACTGCTTTTAAATCAAAAAATTTAGGATTTTCTGGAAAGGACTCTAATTCACTGTGTACTCTAAAACTTCTACTTGTATAAAGTTATTTGGATAAAATGACACTAAATACTTATGAACTCACCAGCATTTGTAAAAATGCTGATACTCGCTTTCAAATAACTTATATTCTCAGGTTAGTAATAGACAGGTACATCTCAGGCGCTTTTGGTGAGGACCGTTTAAGTACCAAGCTGCATCTACATTATTACTTGTATTACTTTGAAGTTTCTATGTAATGTAAACCATGTAAAACTATTACTATTAATGTAATGGTTGTTGTACTTTGATTACGATACTGCATATGTTGTGATACTTTACATGACATCATCCACCCCAGAACGTTTCCGTCGTTCCGATTTTTGGGTGTGACACTTTTGGAGATTAACGCTCCGGTGTTGATGTCATCTTTTGAACTCATCTTACAATAGTTGATTTTTAAACATGTAATAGACAACAATCATGTAAACGTTTGAAATATATGTATTGGTGGTGTGTACTTTCTTTACTATTCAATTGTTATGATACTGAATATGATGTCCTCTATCCCTAAACGTTTCCGTCGTTCTGGTTTCGGGGTGTGACAAATTGGTATCAAAGCATTGTTTATAGTGAATTAAGTATTTCAAAACCATTTTTGGTATACAACTATAAACACAAATAGGTAAAAACCCTCTGACTAAGAGTTATACTTTTTTAAATAAATTTTTATAAAGTATACATGCATTCATTTCATAACAGTATGAGTTCAGTCGGTATCTCAGTACCAAGATCAGAAATCACAAGAAGTTGCTTAACTCTCTCCTAAAATCATGGGACATGAATATCTCAGTCATCAAGAAGACAAAAGATCTCAACAGACTCATTCTTACGGAAACAATGGCAATCATTAAAGCATGTGATCTTGATGACAAACAGAGAGAAATCAATCATGTAAACTCTTATTCTACTACAAACTTTGGGATTTCCTCAAACAATGCTTTTTCATCCTTTATTGTACCTACTCCACAAAATCAAGCCTTTTTTGTTCCACAAACACCATCTTAGGTTGTTCAACCACCCATGACTTATCCATATGCAACCTATTCCTCAAAAGCCCCTGCTCCTACCTCTGCTCCCAAAGACGCCGAAGAGAACATGACTTTAGCTTCTAGGTTGGTGAACTGTATAATGCCTTTGTGGCTGGTGAATTGTCACCACATATTTCTTTTGCTGATTTAGATCAAATTCATTCGGAGGACGTGGAGGAGATGGATATCACTTGGAAAATCGCAATGGTGGTGTTCAGGGCCAAGCAATTTGCAAAGAAAATAGGAAAGAATAATTAGGGAATGAATGCAAAGAAGAAAGTTGCTTTGAATAAGGGAAAACTGAGATGCTTTAACTACCACGAACCTGGTCATTTTGCTTGTGACTGTCTGAAACCTGATCGTAGAGTGAATAATGAAAAGATGATAGTGTCGGTGGGAAACAACAGGGGAGCTGCTACCAATAACGAAACTACGAATCTAGCAGTGGTAGCTTAGTCATTTGACTGGGAGGATCAAATTCAAGCCCTAAATATTTCTGGACCTGAAAATGCTCACTTGACCCAGATCAGTGACATCCCTAAGGAGAAAGTTGAAGAAGATTCAGAAGCAGAGATGATAGAATTATAGTTTGCTTTCATGGTGTCCACAACCCCTGAACCTGAAAAGAAAGAGGTCGGTCAAAATTCCTGTTCTCAAACTTGTATTGATACTGTTAAATTTTTATGTGAACATATTGAATTACTGCGTAGAGAGAACGAGGACCCTGAAATATGAGGGATATAACCTTAAGAACGGCCAAAAACCATTAAAACAACAATTAGAGGCAAATACTAAGGACTTTAGGAAACTATAGGAAGAATTTAGCAATAAGTGTGAGAACTACAATTTCATTAAGAAACAACTTGCCACAGTGACTGAGGAACTTGACACATTAAAAATTCGTTTTGAAAATGCTGATTTTCACTTTAAAAAGTTTGATGTGTCAAGTGAAATAGTTGAGACCATTATACAAAAACAAATGATATGGAAAGATAAGAAACAAGTAGGTCTAGGGTATGAGTGTGTCCCTCTTCCTTTTAATCACAATTACACTGCTACACCTATGACCCAGGAAGAGATGGATAGGTCGGAATTTCTTGAATATGGCAAACTTGTTGTACCCGTGACGGAAAGTAGTGATAGGGTAAAGGATACTAACGTTTCTACTTCCTATGCAGATTCACCTTTAAGTCAGGGCAAGCATGCACCAGAGAAGAGTGTGTCTAATAATAATAGTGTGTCTGATGTTTCTATCTCAAACATTGCTACTTTTGTTTCTAAAACTGATGTTTTAATTTGTGATGACTATGTGTCAAAGTCTGTTGATCCAGTTATTTTTGTTAAAAGTAGTGATGTATTTGCTAAATCTGATGTTTCTGTCATAAGCACATCCACTCTACCCATACCTGTCACACCATCTGAGTCTTGCACATGCATGTGTGGGAAGAGTAAGGGAGTAAATAATAATAGACCAGAGAAAAGCGGTACCAGTTCTTACGCTAAGAAACAAACATGTTATAACTATGGAACTACTGGACATATTGCATGCAATTGTCAAAATCGTGAATTTGTTCCTTTTCATGCGCACAGAAGAGAGAACGAGTCGTGAGGAAGATCTCTCGTGAGAAAATTCTTGAGACCTCTTCTCGTGATAATGATTGGAATGTCAATAATGACAAGAAATGGATTGAGCTTAAAAAGGATAAACAAGTTTTCCATGACAATACAACAGGTACTTTTACTCAACCGAATGTGGCTAAGCCACGATCGGGTTCGTCAAAGTCTTCGTGTGGGTATTCGAACTAACATTAGACAGAAACCCAAACGATCACAACAAAAGAAAATTGTTTCAAAATCACCGGTCAATGTTTCTAAACCTAATACCAATGGGTGCCTAAGAATTAAAATGTCTAATCATCACAATCTTCTGCTAGTGCATCTGGTGATAAATCAAAATCAAAAAGTGAAAAATAATATTTTGTTGCTGAAAAGGGAAAACCCAGTGTTTCTATGACCTGGGTTCCAAAATCTAACTAATCTCGTGCATCGTGCAGGAACAACTACTGAGGAATGCCGGCAGACCTTGGTATGTCGACAGTGGTTGTTCCAGGCACATGATAGGAGACATATCCCGACTGCATGATATTTAAAATTTCAATGGGGGTTATGTTTCCTTCGCAGGAGGAGAAGGAGGAAATACCACACAAAGAGGAACTGTTACCAATGAAGTGTTGAGTTTTGAGAACGTTAATTATGCTCCTGAGTTGAAGCATAGCCTATTGAGTGTCTCTCAAATCCGCAACAAAGGTTACTCAACTCACTTCACTGATAAAGAATGCCTTATTTTGAAGCCTGAAATCATTATTCCTGAAGACTGGATCTTAGTGAAATCAAAGCGGGATGGAAATGCTTACATCATAGACATGAATCATAATATCCCGGAGCAAGTCACATATCTCTTCTCTAAAGTCTCTAAGCACAATGCCATGCTTTGGCATCGTTGACTCGATCATGCAAACACCAAGAACCTGAATCGTCTTGCCAAGAATGAGATAGTGTGTGGCCTACCTGTGAAAAATTTCATTACTTTTGAAAAATGTGTGGCGTGTGCACAAGGAAAACATCATCGTAAGCCCCATTTGCCAATGGTAGTAAACTCAATCAACAATGTTCTTCAATTGTTGCACATGGATTTATTTGGTCCAGTGAATGTTCTTAGCATCAACAAAAACTCCTATTTCTTGGTTGTGATAGATGACTACTCGAGGTTCACTTGGGTTTTGTTCTTATCTAACAAGAGAAGAATTGTTGATTTGATCAAGAAGTTTGTGATGATGATTAAGAATCAAACGAATGAGAAAGTGAAGGCGCTTAGAATGGATAATGGCACTGAATTCAAGATAGTTGTTTTGGATCATTTTTTGTGCCGAAATGGGTAGAATATGTCAATACAGTGTTGTTCGCACACCTCAACAAAATGGTGTTGTAGAACGATGTAATCATCCTCTAATGGACACCTCAAGGACGATGCTATGTGATTCTAAACTTTAGGTCTTCTTTTGGGCAAAGGCGATCAACACTGCCTACTGCATACAGAATTGTGTCCTGATCAACAAAGCCCAAATGAAGACCCCATATGAAATTCTGTATAATCACAAACCATCCATTGCTCACTTCCAAATTTTTGGATGTCCTTGCACCCTCCTTCACTTAGAGTCCAACCCCAAGTTCAACTTGAAGGCTGATGATTGTTACTTCATGGGATATGTTATGTGCACTGCTTACCGTGTCTACAACAAGAAAACTAAGAAGATTGTTGAATATTTCGACGTGCGTTGGCTAGAGGAGAATTAGACAGACACCCGAGTCGGTCCTGACTGGATATTTGATTACGCTTCTTTATTTAAACCATTTAATGTGTTTTCAGATGATGTGTCAGGTTCTTGCTCAGGTACGAAGGTTGTTATTGAGGAAGATGTTGTGTACAGACCACCTATGGTTCCTTCTACGACTCCTAGGGTGGATGATGCTATTCCAAGCACTTCTTCAGATTCTCCGACTCAAAGAATCAATCCTGATGCTGAAGCCATTCCACTCACTCCTACTGAAAGAGAGTTCATGACAAGAGATACTTTTTCTGCTACTCAAACTTTCATGGAGCTTCTCTTTCCTAAGCTGATTGCAAATGAGTACGTGGCAAGCACCTCTCACGGTTCAAGATCGTCTGAGGCAGATGAATTAGCAGATGATAGACTTATCAACATCAATAACCTTCCTGTCACATTCAGTGATATCATCCATGAAATCCCCACCATACTTCAATATGATCATCCGATCAAAACTGTCATTGGTCAACTAGGCGACGGAGTCAAAATGAGGAGCAAGAGTGGAGATGTCAACACATATCTCTACACTTGCTTCATCTCTTAAATCGAGCCAAAGAACGTATAAATGGGACTGAATGAGCCTAGTTGGCTGGATGTAATGCATGATGAACTAAATCAGTTTGTGAAACTGGGAGTGTGGAAATTGGTTGAGCTGCCAAAAGGCATAAAGTCTTTGGACATGCATTGGGTGTTCCGTAACAAGCAAGATGATTGTGGGGTGATAGTGCGAAACAAAGTGTGTTTGGTCGTTCATGGGTTTCGGAAAACTGAAGGACTTGACTATACTGAAGTGTATGCTCCTGTAGTGCTTCTTGAAGATATTTGTATCTTCCTGGCGTATGCCTCCTACATTGGTTTTACAGTTTATCAGATGGATGTTAAGACTGCCTCTCTATATGGAGTCGTGAAAGAAGAAATTTATGTTGATCAACCTCCTGGTTTTGTCAACTCAAAGTTTCCAAATCATGTCTACAAATAAGATAAGGCTCTGTAAGGGTTACATCAGGCTCCTCGGGCCTGGCACGCTACCCTAACAGATCATTTGCTCAAGCATGGTGTGACAACCGTCAAATTCTGGTCAATTCAAAGTCAAATAAAGTCAACAAGTCAAACCGGTCAGCTCAACTAACCCTTGTGTACTTGGAATTACGTTCAGTATTTACTAAACAACTCGCTATTCTGATAAGAAAACATAAATCGAAAAGTACGTACAACTAGATCTCTTTAACCTAAAAACTGTAGTACGTGGCGAGCCAAACCGATAAAACAATGATGCATACTCATCGGGAGTGTGTAAGATCCTTAAACAAGGCTTAACAGGGTTTACGAACCATGCATTGCGATGCCGGACACTCACAATTGTCACACATGGATCCTCTCTCAATCGTTTTCACTCTATCTCTCTCTATGTCAAATCTCTCCCAAATCTCTCCAAGTATGCGAAATCTCTCTCAAATATCTCTCTGTATGAGAAATCTCTCCAAGAATGTCAAATCACTCCCAAATCTCTCCAAGTATGTGAAACCTCTCTCAAATACCTCTTTGTATGAGAAATCTCTCCAAGAATGTCAAATCTCTCCCAAATCTCTCCAAGTATGAGAAATCTCTCCCAAATCTCTCTCAAATATCTCTCTGTATGATAAATCTCTCCAAGAATGTCAAATCTCTCCCAAATCTCTCCAAGTATGTGAAATCTCTCTCAAATACCTCTTTGTATGAGAAATCTCTCCAAGAATGTCAAATCTCTCCCAAATCTCTCCAAGTATGAGAAATCTCTCCCAAATCTCCCTCAAATAGTTCCCGTAACTTTTTAGAATCATTCGGGTCATTCCGGCCCTTAACCGGGTCAAAAACGGCTTAAAACGGGGCGAAAACGCGAAAAACGGACCTTGAGAACCGAAACCCCTCTTAGGAACCGAAACACCTCTTAGGAACCGAACCTCCTGATGAAGAAGGCTGCTGATCCGAACCGAAGGTACTGTTCACTAACCGAACCGAAGGTACTGTTCACTACTGTTCACTACAGTCCGTTCGGTTCTGACATTCTCGCCTTTTTATCTCCGAACCGAGCCTCTGTTGGCTAAGGGCGCGAGGACCGAGCCTCGGTTCTCGGTCGCCTCATCTGTTCCCTTCTCTTGCTCTGTCTCCGTCGCTCGCTTCTCGCTCTGTCTCTACCCGCCTCTCTGTCTCTTCCCTTCTCTCGCTCTGTCTCTACTCGCGCCCCTCTGTTCCCTCTTCTCCCCTCTCGGTTCCTTCCCTCCTTCTTCTTCCCTCTCGGTTTCTGCCTCCCTCTCTCTCGGTTCAACATCAGAAGGCCGAGCCTCGGCCAGAATTCGCATATTTGTCACTTTTAGCCTATTTTTGATATTTTTAACATTTTAAGCCCGTTTTTCGTGATTTTAAAGCGGGATTTTCTCCAGAAATTATATTTTAACATAATAAACTCTAAATATTCATAATTTAAACATATTTTGATGAAAATCATTATTTAAGTAATAAAAATCAAATGGGTGAATTATTAAAGGTGGAGTGTTGACTTTGCCTTATCCAATGTCACAAGCAACCACCCCACACCCACTCTTTGACTAACCACACCTCCCCACCTTACCTAGGTCACATCAATATCCTTTCCACTCAATCATCACTCCTCCCCACGTTTTTGGAGAGCTGAATATTCACCCTCTCTCCTCATTTCTCTCATTTCCTCTCTTTTCACCAAAAGAAGAGCAAACTCTTTTCTCTCTCATTTTCCCTCTCTAGAACTCGAGATTTGAGGGCTGATCTTTGGATTTTCCTCCACATTTGGTAAGAATAATCCATTCTCTTTATGATTATCTCAATTATTTCCACTCGAATCATGGATATCTTAAACAAACTCTCTCATAATTGTGTTAGATCTTCGAATCTTCAAGTGATTCTTCAAGTGTTCTTGGGTTGAACACTTCTCTTCTTCAACACTTACCTACTGAAATCACTTAAGGTGAGTTCATACCCCTACATTTTCATGTTTTCTCAAGTTTTCATGGGGGGATACAAGTTAAAACACCAAGAACATAACTAAATATTTCTAACAGCCTTCATCAGAAAAGTTCAACTCCATTCACGGACTGTTTTGGGCATCTTAAACATTTTTGTTTTCAAAACTGTACAAGGTGAAAATAGTTCAAGTTTGTAGCTTTAAAATGACTACTTGCACATCTCCATACGATTTTTCTACAATTTATGGTGATTTTTACAAAACTGCCTATCATTTCAAACAACAATCCGGACCAGGCTGTGATTTTGGACTTATTCACCCAAGTTGGAGGTCATTAAAAATCGTGATAAAAATTATGAGTAAACTAGACACATTTTGCGAACTCTCAGAATTTACGGATCTAGTTTTCGACTTTGTATGATTTTTCTATGACTTTTCTAAAACAGTGCTGAAAGACTAAGAATTAATTAACAGCTTCTATCTATCAAAACACTTTGTAACATGTTGAGCAAAGTGTTAAAACTTTGATAACTTCATACATTACATGTATTTCTTGTTATGATATATTTATATAATAGGAAATTACTTGCTGAATTTATAAGAATCCTCCATCATAATCATTAGTACAAGACAAAACAAGTTAAACATAGCTATATTGTACTATACATTTGACTTCCATAGAATGGGATTCTTAAACACCACAAGGAAATATACTAAACTATAATAGGTATAGTTAGGGTACATCTACATTTCAAACATTTTAATAAACTATAATAGGTATAGTTGACGATCATTTACATAACGTACTTATACAAAAAAAGGGTACAAATACAAAGTGCCGGGTCTCTATACAAAAAGGGGTACAAATACAAAGTGCCGGGTCTCTATACAAAAAGGGCTGCAAATACAAAGTGTCGGGTCTCTATACAAAAAGGGGGTACAAATACAAAGTGCCGGGTCTCTATACAAAAAAGGGGTACAAATACAAAGTGCCGGGTCTCTATAAAGAAAGGGGGTACCGATACAAAGTACCAGGTTCACTTAAGTTAGTTATTATGATATTAAAACTATATTGCATCTAGAACTGTTAGACTTCAACTATAATCGCTGAGCGTACATGTTTGAGTCCTATAACAATTTTGTCTTGATTGGCCTAGAATTAGTGATGCCTGCCTCATCTCCTGTTCCTTGTTTGGTTGTGGACCTAGGGCAGACCCACTATATTCAACGTTTTATCTAATTTAAACCTTATATAACTTATATACGCTGGACGATTATAGAGGAACTCTACGGGTCATTCTAGGGTTCGTTAATGCATCATATAGGAATATTTCTATTCACACTTAACTAAGAAAATATTGGATTTTCTGGAAATCAAACTATATCGATTTTACAAGGAAAACGGTTTCTACTTCAAACAAAACTCTTATGAACTCACCAACTTAATTGTTGACACTCTTTAAAACTACTTGTATTCTCAGGAAATCAGTGAAACAGGAAAACTTCATCGCTTTGAGGATGGGACGTTAAACCGTCAACAATTTATTTTTGTCATCATAATGTAATTGCTTTTGAAACATGTAAACATATACTTTGGTGTAACTTTTGCAATTATATATATGGTGGTTGTATTTACTTTGAGCACTATTATACACGTTGTTGTGATACTGTACATGAAGTCCTCCACCCCCGGACGTTTCCGCCATCCTTGGTTTGGGGGTGTGACACATGGTTATACCAGAGTCACGATTTATCAGACGCATTTTATTACGCATGTGGATGGAGACATAATTCTTGTATAGATCTGTATCGATGACATCATTTTCGGTTCAATGGGTCGAAAGTTGTTCACCGAGTTTGAGACCATTATGAAGAGAGATTCGAGATGAGCTCCATGGGGGGAAATGGACCTGTTTTTGGGTTTGCAGGTCTGTTAAGATTCAACCAGAATCCTGATACATCAAGGAAAATATGTTGAAGAAATGCTTGAGAGGTTTGGGTTTAAAGACTGCAAAGCCACCTTGACACTGATGGCTGAGCGACCCCTGTTGTCTCCAGATCCTGAAGGTGAATTCTTAGATTAGACCGAATACAGATCAATGATCGGATCCCTGATGTATCTGACTGCGAGCATACCCGACATCGTGTTTGCAGTCTGTCAGTGTGCACGTTATCAGGCTAATCCTAAATTCTCTCACTTAATTGCAGTCAAAAAAAATCTTTAGGTATCTCAAAGGTAGCCCAAAACTGGGTCTTTGGTATCCTAAAAATCCTGATTTTGATTTATATGCATTCGCTGACAAATTATGGAGGTTGTGAACTTTTCAGGAAATCAACTTCCGGGGTATGTCAATTCTTAGGCGACTGTCCGGTGTCTTGGCAGTGCAAGAAACAACAAATTATCTCAACCTCAACGGCGTAGGCGGAATACGTTGATGCTTCTGCCTGCTGCTCTCAAGTCATTTGGATTCAACATCAGCTGTTCGACTACGGTTTTAATTTTCTTGACAC
This sequence comes from Lactuca saligna, assembly GCF_052625555.1. Taxonomy (NCBI): domain Eukaryota; kingdom Viridiplantae; phylum Streptophyta; class Magnoliopsida; order Asterales; family Asteraceae; genus Lactuca; species Lactuca saligna. The sequence goes on from NC_136419.1 coordinate 211,940,859, forward strand.
CCCTATCTTTTGCGATAACGATGTCGCGATCCAAATAGCTAAAAATCTTGTCCAACACTCTAAAACCAAGCAAATCGACATCAAAGTTCATTTTATTAGCGATTGTAATGAGCGTTTGCTCATTCGGTTAGAGCAGATCCACACTGATAATAATGTGGCAGATCTGTTCACAAAACCGTTTAACAAAGCTTGATTCGATGTGCTGGTGGACTTTCTAAAAAGGCTATGTTTTGAGGACTAATTTTTGTTTTAGGTTAGTTTAAATTTGCGCATTTAATTTCCTTTCTATCCTATGCACAAATTTAGGGGGAGAAATTGACTTAGATAGTTCCATTTGGTCTGACAATATGATGCTCGGGTAGATTGATCAGTGAGATATACATGAGAATCTACAGGCTACACTAAAGTAATCAGTATGAAGAGAGCCAAGGATGTGTTTGACCCAAGGACCAATAAGAGCTTTACAAATGTCATGTGATCTCCAACAAATCAGATGAAACAAATCCCAATTGTTAAGAACTTTTGTGATGGATCTCTACACAAGATGGAACATTGGGTCTATGATGAAGCTACAGCCTCTGTTGTCATCAAATTCCCAGATGGGGTTTTCCGCATTGTTGAAAAGAGGGATGTGCTTCAGTTTGGTGAAAGGGACATCCATACTTTGGCTCAACATCAAATTTTATGTCAGGAAGAGATTTTTGAGGCAACCGCTAAGGAGTTCACAAGCATGATCGCAAAGATTATCGAGAAAAAGATGTGGCTGGGTGCTATGGGGAGATTGGATGTGCTGGTCGTTGAGAAAGACTAGATCTATGCTAGCCTCAAACCAAGGGGTAGACTGTTAAGTCATATTTTGTTGGTTTGAGCTAGGCAACATACTGTATATGTATTGATAGGGTTTTGGTCATGTAATGTATGGGTGTTGTGTGTTTGCGGCTGTATGTGTGTTCACGGCCATGAATGTGTGTGTGGCCATGAACATGTTTGCGGTTGGTTGTTCCCTTTAAATAGTTGTCAAATGTGTCAAATGAACAGTAATCGTGTGTGTATATCCAAGTGTACATGACGTTTGCGGCCTTAATAGACGTGTGCATTGTTGGATCATTCTTTGCTTCTACTCCTTATGCTATTTGATTACTGCTAGTTTGTGTGTTTGATCACTAGTTGGATCCTGTTTTGGGAACTTTCAAACCTCTTAAAAGAGATATTTGAAGCAATTAGCGAAAGTATTCGACTTTATTACCCACAAAACTCATCCAATGGTAAAATCGACACTTTTTGGAAAACTTAATGATTTTTACAACAATTTTCTTTTATATTACTCAAACTTAGAAAAAAAACTTTTTAAATAATAGTATTCTGAAATGAAAATTAATTGGATGATAGAAACTTCATTTTAAACAATGATTTAGGATAATCTTCGTTATTGTTCATCATTTGTCATGACATTCGACAAGTCATGCGTGTAATCGGTCTTGATCTCCGAGATAGCCGTTACACATTTGAACCTAACAAATTTAAATTTGCTATGTAATTTTCATGCCATTTATGACGTGGACAACTATTCATTAAACATAAGACGTAATATTTAATGTTTACAAAGATACTTATATATATATATATATATATATATATATATATATATATATATATATATATATTTTTTTTTTTTAAATTTGATTTTACTACTTTTTTTAAGGAATGATAATACAAAACGTGGATGGTATTAAATTTGATATGTGAACTATTTAATTTTTGTCATATTCAGAATATATTTATTCGAAATTTTCATTAAATTACATATAATACAAATTCTATCAATCCACCGTACAAAATAGTAACACCACTACCCTGCAAATTTCACACCACTACACACAGCTCACCCCTACGCACCCACCACCCTTTCTTATAATTCACTGGTCTCCGTTCTTTCTGCTGCAGCGCCGCCCTGTGTCCCTCGGTAAACGTCCGCCGCCGTCATCTTTTCAGCTTCCCGGCGGCGATGGCGGCCTAGCTCTACACCCTTTCAACATCTCAATCAAAACCCGACTAAATTTAAGAAGAAAAATGGTGGGTTTCTCCATGATTTCCTATTTCATTCATTTTTTATAATCCAATTTTGCTCATGAATCATCGAATTTTGCAGGTGGAATCATCGTCTTCTACAAAATTACCTCCATGGCTTGAATCTTTACTCTCAGAAACGTACTTCATTCCTTGCATGATTCACGAAGACGCAAAAAAGAACGAGAAAAATATATTTTGTCTCGATTGCTGCGAAGCTATTTGCCATCACTGTCTCGATCTTCACACCTCTCATCGTCTTTTACAGGTTGGAATTCATAATTCATCCGTTCTAAAAATCAAATTCTCAAAAAAAAAAAAAAAGTTTAATTCAAATTATTTTTACAGATACGGAGATATGTGTATCATGATGTTATACGAGTCGGAGATGCTGAGAAATTAATGGATTGTTCTTATGTTCAAGTGAGTTTAAATCTTACCTAAAATCCCATATTTTTTTTGTTAAATTATATGAATTGAAATTGTTTAATAGTTCTTACTTCTTTTACAGGCGTACATAACAAACAGTGCTAAAGTTGTGTTCTTGAATCCAAGGCCACAAACAAGATCTTGTAGAGGAACAAGCAACAATTGCGTTAGTTGTGATAGAGGCTTGCAAGAACCACATCTTTTCTGCTCGATTTCCTGCAAGGTATATCTCTCTCTATATATAAATATTTTCATATAATTTTATTAGGGTTTTTCATGTTGGTATATTTTCATATAATTAACCAAGAACGACTTTATTTTCACAAGATTTATAAAAAGATCAATTGTTTTACCTAATATAAACCAAAAGTTCTTTTCTTTTCTTTGTATTGATTATCAAGATTCGATGAGATCTTTTGCTTGGTAAATTGTGTTATCTTATGGGTGGCACAATTTTCAGAGGTCAAAGTCTTAGAGCAATGTGCAAATTTTCATTCTATTTCCTTTCCATTTCAAGTTTTATTTTTACCAATTATTTTTCACAAATCTTGAATTTCTTGTCCGATTTTGTCTTTTCGTTTCCACGCAGCCGCGTTTGAATTTTCTTGCATTATTTTCAAATTAGGTTTTCTTGACAAAATATGAAATAATCATTACATGTTCAAGATTTAATGTACAATTTCGATTCTTGAAGGGAACCCTTTTGAGAGAATCTAGGCTTTTCATTTGGGTTTATGTTATTTTTCACGCAGATCAATCAGATTCTGAGAAGTGAAGGGATGATGTCGGAGTATCTATACGACTGTAAAGTTTTGACGCTGCCGGAGCTGGGTTCCGACGACTGTTTCATGACGCCGGACTCGTTTCTTGAACCTTTTGTTTCTCTGAGGACGTCGTCAGGTTCAAGCGTCAGCTACGGCGGAGTTGATAGCCTGACAATTGCTTGCACCGCCACCACAGAGGTCGTGAGGAAAAAGAGAACTTCAAAGTCGGCAATTCCGGCGGTGGCGCGTAAGCCGGTTACTCCGCCAGCGATGGAGGTCACCACGAACCGCCGGAAAGGTATGCCGTGTCGGTCGCCGTTTAATTGATGGTTCCGTACGGTCGGGTACGAGTGGGGAGGGTGTAGAAGAATGGTGGAGGTGCACGAGTCAAATTTGAAAATTTGTATTTTACAAAAAGGTCCTTTGAGAATGATGGATAATAACATTAGCACCTCCAAGTTTTGTTTATTACTCTTACACCCTTGTCACTATTTAGATTGTCGTTTTAACGTGTGTTTAAACTTTAAACATTTAGTTTGTTCATTGATACCATCTAAAGTTGAGCTATGTTTACTGACTCCTATTTTTATGCGCATTTTAGCACATTTGTTTTTATTTTTGGTTTTTGTCTTATTTGTTAGAATTAATTAAAGATAGAAATGATTATAGTCATCTAACTATTTGTAATGATCTAAAGTAACGATTAATGATGTAAGAAACATGAAGAGTTGGTTTGACCTAAAGCATAGGGAGATATCGATTTTTTTTTTTTGTTGGACAAAATTAGTTATTTTAGACTTGAGACTAACTTTTTGTCATATCCACTATTTTAAACCCCAGGTTGAATTTGTTGGACTTTGACTTTCAGAAAAAACCAAGTTAATTTCGAGTGGTTTCTGATTAATTATAAACCAGATGAAGTAGTCGATTTTTGTATGAAACGATTGATTTGTAATTGGATTGACCATGTCAATTTGATATTTTATTAAATTTACCTTTTAAAACTTATAAAAGAAATAATTTTTTTTGAACAGTGAAATTTTATTAAAAAACTAACAAGGAGTTTGAAAAGATCCGTTTACAACAAAATGATTGCTAAAAACAGTAACAAAATTATTGCTTAAAATAGTATTGTGCAACCATGAAACCCAATGAAGCTTAGCTTTATATCTATTGTAAATCCAAAAAATGGTTATATCCATCACATTATCAAAAGATAACGACATCATAGGAACAACCGTTCCAAAGACAAAAGAATTATGAAAATTACAAAAAGATCAAAACGTAGTGTCGACAACATCAAATGTCTGGCGTTGACCACTCCTCAAATGGGCTATATCAGACCACGAAAAAAGATATTGAACAGACAACTGAGTAGGAGATTGTACATCCTCCAATATAAGGAAAATGACTTAAAAACCCAACGAAGTTTTCAAACCGTTTAAAAAACCCCAATCATGTTTTGTCTTTTCAAAAAACCCAACAAACTTAACATTTTATCTAAAAAGCCCAACTAAGTTACACTTTCTCGAAAGTCAAATAAGAGATACAGATGACGTGGCTTATTAACGTATCGGAAAAATGACTTGTTAGACCAACGAAGTTTCCAAAACGTTTAAAAAAATCCAATCATGTTTTGACGGTTCAAAAAAAACCCAACGAACTTAAACAAAACAAAATTGGAATTTTTTGAACGGTTTGAAACTTTGTTGGATTTTTTAGACAAAATGTTAAGTTCGTTGGGTTTTTTTAAACAGACAAAAGATGATTGGAGTTTTTTAAATGATTTGAAAACTTCGTTGGACTTTTAAGTCATTTTCCCTCCAATATATCACTAGGCCTCCATAAATCAATTAGCTCACTACAACCTGCAAAAAGATAAACAATAAACTCGACTCCACCATGACACATGATCGACTCCACCATGATACCATTGTATGCAAGTCTCTTTGTAGCGAGGATATTATGTAATCGAATCCTTTAAAGAATAATATTAAGTTTGATGAGATCCTAGTCTCCACCCTACTTAAAAATAACAACTCTTTGTCTTGATGCACATGAGCACAAGCAACAAAAAAGTTGTAAGAAATATCAAGGAGTCATACCAATATATGTGAACCTAGTTATTTATTATTACCAAAATGCTTCTAGCCTAGTGGCATGGTGAAATCATGTATTGTTATCCCCTTTTAAAGTTCAGGGTTTAAATCTCATTGTTGTTACTTGTGAATTTAACGAGTAGCCTCCAATATGAGCATCAATGTTTTTTCTTCACATCGTTCCAAATCTTTCGTCACAACAGTTTTTTTTTTTTTAATTTTTTTTAAATAATAATATTGCTTGAATAATAATAAGAAGTAATGTTTGCATTGGTATTTATAAACAATATTTATGATTGTGTATATCCATTGGTAAAATCTCGTGTGATATCCCCATTTTCATGGCCGGAAAAGACCGATTTTGTTTATGCTTTATAAAAATCAGAGTACCTCTTTTAATAAAAATGTTGCGGAATATGTTCCCAATAAAACATGATAAATACGTTATCAACACATTTCCGAAAAAAAATATTTTTGTTCATTTAAAAACATTTGGGATGTCATCGTCAATATAGAAACATAAGCATAAACAGAACTTACATTCATTATCACTAGTGATTTATATCTCCTTAATCTTTCAGTGTAAGGTGATTTCATATCAACACCTGTGATATAAATAAACTGAGTGAATCAGGTTGGGAAACCTGGTGAGTACATAGGGTTTTCAACCCATAATAATATAATTATTATGTTTAATCTTTAAACAATTAATCAACCCAATTACCCATCCCCATTATCTTCTTTACTCTTAAGGATCTACCCCAAGAATCAACTATTCCCCATTCATTTATTCATAAGGATTATCCTAAGGAGTACGAAGTCCATCATTACCAAGGTTTATAGATTACAACTGGTGAACACGTAGTCCAAAACATTTGGTGAACACTTAGTTCAAAAATAACTAGTGAACACACTTAGTTTGAAAATACCTAGTGAACACACTCAGTTCAAAATATCTAATGAGCACCTAGTTCAAAAACACCTACATGTTACGAGCCTGCTAGCGTTCCACTGGACTGTCTAGTATAGTCCGTGGTCGTCATCTATACTCCACTAGATAACTGGATCACTGTCAACATTGATGTCTTTCATCGTGTTATCACACAACAACTATTTCATCTACCCATGTTTTACCCATCACATTTTGTAGATATAAAATACATATACAGTTTAAATCATTTAAAACATGCATAAAAATCTTTCACACAACATAGACAACAAGTATTCAGACAATATACACATATAACACGTAATTTATATTAAAATACTTCATATCTATGTGTAAGATGAAAGGGACCATGCACTCAAAACACATAATTTATTCTAAATACTTCATATCTATGTGTAAGATGAAAGAGACCATGCAGTTACTTGAAAAGGTGGTGACTTGGCACTCGGACGACACTACGTTTACTTTAAACAACTCCTTTGATAGAACCTAGTTAATATAATACTTTTCACCCACTATGTACAGACAGGGACAAGACATGGAACACCGGAGGGGCAGGATCATTTTGGCATATAACACTTCTGAAATCCAGTAACTCAAGCGGCCCTCCAAACTAGAGTCCCCGTAACGCGAGTAGTTAAAAAGATATTATAACGACACTTATATAACTCATAATAATAGTCCAAATATTTATTATAAGATCGTATTAACATTACTATACTTAAATAATAACTATATTTAAAATAACATAGTCATATCTTACCTACGAGGGGGTTTGGCTAGAAGCCGGGCTCTGCAGGGGCAGAACTTCCCAGCTGAAAGCTCTTCTTCTCAGAGCCCTCGAGCGCTCCGGGGCTTTCTTCTAGCGCTAGGGGAGTTTTGGGAGGTTTAGAGAGAGTGTAGAGAAAAGAAAGAATGTGAAAGGTGTGAAGAAAATAAGGGTGGAGGATGTTCTATTTATAGGGTGAAATATGGATGAACTTGGTGCCACATGTCACCATCTGATGGCAAGACTTGTGGAGAAAGCAATGACCAAGATTGTGCCACGTCACCCATTTTCGCACAACACACTTCCGAATTATAAAATCCGTAACTTTTGCATACGAGCTCTATTTTTGATGTTATTTATATCCACGCGTAGGTAAAAATAAGATCTACAACTTTCATTTTGACCCCGTTGGCTAATTATCGACCGATCTTAAATTTAACAGTAGGAGGAGATTATACTGTTAAATGACCATGAAAAATTCGTAACTCTTTCATACGGACTCCGTTTTCGTCTGTATTTTAATCGTTGACTTCCTATTAATGAGATCTTCAACTCTCATTTAAGTCGTGTAGGCCAAAAACCGCTCGAACTAAAATTCGAGTTTCGGGTTGTGCATTATTATGCCAAATATTAGAAAATTCGTAACTTCATCATACGAAGTCAGATTCGGGCGTTCTTTTTTTTTTTCTATGTTCTCGGTTTAACGTATACTACAACTTTCGTTTAGATTACTAAGGCTAAGGAGTATTCTATCGTAAATTCACTATTTACATCTCCCGGTGACGTGCCCATTTTGCCCTAAAACTTCGATGAGCCATAAAAATTTTCGTTATAACTTGGATTTCGGCGTTCTTTATATGTACGGAACCCTTGTAACATATACTAAAACTTGGTTAAGATTAATCCTTCTAAATAATCTTCCATTAAGAACTCATATTTGACGCTCATTTTCTCTAAATTGACTAGCCCAGATCTGTGGGCGTTACATCTCGTCAATGTGTTTGCATTGGTATTCATTTATTACTTAGGGCGTATTTGGCTTCAAATTTATTCCAAATGATTGTATGACTTCAAATCAGTGAATAACACATGTAACTAATTCCACCTATCTACTACTATAAATGTATTTTGTTGTAGCCTAAAATGTTAATTCATGTGCATTACAACATTTTTGATGGTTTACTCTTAAAAAAAACATTTTTGATGGTTTATATTAATATTTTTGGTGATAACATTGTCATATGATTATAATAAAGAGAAATTATAAGCGTTCTCAATGGAAAGCATAAAGACTACAAAGAATAAAACGGCAGATAAATACTAGCTAGACAAAACCCTAATGGGCTAAATGTAACACCCTGTTTATTTAATTAATAAATAAACAAATTAATGAATGAATAGTAGCCTAAAATTAGTAATTATATTGCAATGTGCTGGTCTCGATGAGTTAACTGTCATAATTTTAGAAGGCAAGGATTAAAGTGTTAAATCCGGACTTTATTTGTAAGTATTATTGAAGGTAGGGACTAAATGGGAATTTATGGGACTTCATTTGAAGAGATTTTGGAGGCTGTGGGACTGTTTGGTAAATTTTGTACCTAAATTGTTATGGATTTTAGTGATGAGGGTTTAAATAGTAAATATTGGATTTATTTTGAAAGAAATGGGGAAAGGAAGGAATACTTTTGGCATTATGAAAACTAGTTAAGGGGATCGGGGTATTTAAATCGGTCACCCCCATCCCAACCCTAACCCTAAATGTTAAGCACTTGCCACCATCCCTCCTCCTCCATCCGCCGCTCTCGCTTCTTCGTCCTCCGGCGCCACACCACCACCTCTGTTGTGGTCGTCGACCACCGGACGCCACTGTAGAATCTAAGAATCGAGTTTGAATATCAATCTAAGTTTGAAATCAAAATGTATCTAAGATTGAACACCGATGTAAATAAGATCTTGATTCAGCTCAATATTACGCTTTAGGTTTACAGAGTGCAAAAGTAGACAAGACTGTAAAAACCTTATCTAACTCTAGTAAAGACTCCTATTTATAGGAGAATAAAAGTGTACAAAAAATATACTAAGGACTAGACACCTAAGCTTCGAATAATATGCCTTAGTAAAATAGATAACAGAACATGCTATGAGTACATATAAGACTTCGACTCTTTACAACCAAACTACTCTTACATTCTCCCCTTTTGTAAACAAAATTGAAGACTTCAGTTTGTAAGTAATTGAATGGAGGATAACATAACCCTTCGTATCTCAGTATACCAAGAGATAATTTTCTTCAGTTCCTTTTTGTCTCCTTCATGATTCTTCTTGCAATGGTTCATACGAACAATCAAGTTCTTATTTTGCAAAGTAGAATATCTTTCAACTTCACTCTCCTGGAACAAAAATCATTTTGACTTTCCTGATTTGTCATTCCCAGAGAAGACTCAGCCAAAAGGCTTCAAGCATATTTCACCATTTTCATATTTCTTCTAGTCTTCTTGAGTCTTCGAAGGAGCCATTGGTGCTGTAATTTCCAGACCTTTAGCTATAGCCAACTCCACATAAGTCATTGCCGAACATTCATAATAATTTTCGATAAAAATCTTGATGTGAGTAACTTCCAGCTTGTACTCATCAGGTTATGTGTTTTGAAGATATGAAAATGATCTTTCATTCAGCAGTAATGCAACTTGTATAAGACCATACAAGTTCATTAAAGGAAAGTCTACAATTGTAAACTTGCACACATTACCATTTTCCCTAGTCACAATATACTTCATGTTCTGGACTGTGTTTTGGAAGACCACATCCTTCTTTATACTTATGACCTTTTTAATCTTGATGAAGGACCATACTTCTTCTGCAGGCATGTCAAGAATCGCATGAAATCTTATCTTCATATGAGTACCTTCATCCTTTTCCTTGAATTTACTTTCTGCTTTAAATAGAGGCATGATGAACATCATTTCGTTAATTGGAAAGTCTAATTGGCTTTCATCCGTATTCGTGACAATATAACTCTGTTTAGGCTTCTTCTCAAACGAATACATGTGATTGAATGCAACCTTGGCTTCAATTGTTTCATAATTGTAGTTCTTTGATGGATCACCCTTGTTCATGCCAGGATGATCACTGGCCCTTTGAGTCATGATGCTTTGAATCATCCTCATCTTCTCTACTTCAGCCTCAGCCTCTTCCTTCTTCTCTTCTTTAGATTTTTCAATAAATATTGACTTTCCCCTTGCCTTTGAAACAAATTCGTCTATCAATTCTTTTGCTTCCGTATCAGTTCTACCAGTGTCAATAGATTTACCAATCAAAATTCCTTTTGAAATTGGTCTTGTGATTGGCACAATTGTAACTATTGTTGAAGAGATAGGACCAGCAGTTGCTATCACTGTTTTTGATGTTGGGATTTTAGAAGGAAACACCTTTCCCACTACCTTCGCATCTTCACCACCAGCCTTCAAACCTTCTATCTTCTTTTCTCCCCCTTGCACCCCTGTGCTAATAGGTGGGGAATCCATGGTGGGGAGAAGGCTAAATATTCTTGAAAGAGGAGCCAGCTATTGAAGAAGTAAGGCTTCAAATTGGGAAAATTTCTTGATAAGATCTTCAGAGGAAAGCAGAGAAGACGAAGTAGGTGCAGAAGATAAAGTTTTAAGCTCCTTTAGCAACGTGAAAACCTCCATGAAATCCTTGTTCTCTGTTGTAGAAAGTTGAGCAATTTGAGGACTCAAACTTTCATACAATTTAGCAAATTTGGTAACGACATCACATATGATATCCACCTTTTGATTGAGAGATGCAAATTCAGTACGAACATTTGCAATCTCTTTCTCCATATCTTGTCTCAGTTCTTGGAGTTTATAGTTCACATCCTCTCTAACTTTCTTCACATCTTGAATAAACAAAACGTGCCTCTCCTTTGCAACTGACTTTAACTCCTTCAAATCACCTTTAAATGTAGATTTCTGAGCATTGACACTCATCTCATTATTCTGATCACAAAGATCAATTTTCTCCAGAAGACGAGACTCATAATCCTTGATCATTCCGGAAACTTTCAAAGATAGCCTCCCTTCAACCATCTTTAGCATACCATCCACTTCGAGACTGGTTACTGAATTACCTCCCCCAAGATCAGCCTGAGACTGAAGAATTGAATTGAGTTTTGTATTCAATATCTTGAACTGTTTCATTGTCAAGAGCATGTGATCTGGGAAGTCAATCTCTTCTTCATCAAACTCTAGATTTTCAAAGGTTCCTCCAAAACCTTCGGACTCGTGTTCAGTTTCCATGAAAGAAGAATGTTTTATTGGTGAAGTGGTGGTAGGTGGATCAGTGGATTGTGAAGAAAATAGAGATGTGAATGGTTGTTTGATGATGTTTTCAAAGGTAGGAGAATCAATTGTGGATGTAGTAGGAATGATAGGTGTAAGCTATGAAGGTAAAGAAACAATTGTATCTAGGGTAACATCCGAAGATTTACCTTTGTCTCCAATGTGCGAAGCATCCTCACCCATTGTGACACTTGAATCCATATTATATATGTTTACAAAAATGTCAGAATTTCGTGCCTCCACAGAAACTATCTTGGAAATCGAAACTTCGGGTGGTATTACATCAGTTGATGCAATATGAGAAGAATCTTTTTAAAGATCAGCTTCCGGTGTCTCTGGAATTGTTTCATTTTCATCAGTAGTAGACTCTGATGAAATAATCACCCTGCCCTTCTTCTTCTTCTTCAATATGTGTTTAGCCATATATGTTACCCTTCTCTTCTTAGAAGACGGTGAAGTAGGGGCAGGTATCTCACGAAAAATAACTCCTTGATGCGAAACCTGTGGTTTGCGAACAACATTCATGAGAGGTGATCGACTCTTATGCTTGGACTTCATCTTGATTCTTCGAAAAACACCAGTCTTCGAAGGAATGATTTCCTTTTGAGTCGATGGAGTGTCAGCAACAACAACTTTTGATTTCCATGGCTCGGCTTCGGTAATTGACAATTTCTTTGGACTTTTTGTGGATGTAGATTCTTTGACAAATTTCTTAGAAGATTCAACAACAACCTTCTTCGAACGTTTAGTCTTCTTTTCTTCTTTTCTGGCCAAAAGAACCCTGGTTTCAACAAAAATATCAATGGTTTGTAAGTAAGTGATGAGAACTGTGTTGGTAGGATCAACTCTTTTCAACATAGCATCAGGAATGCGAGCAACTATTGGAAATTCATCTGTATTGTCAGTTGCATCCTTCAGACAACTATAAACATGAAACACAACCTTTTCTCCGTATGCCGAAACCAATATCCCTTCTCATAAAAATATTGTAAAATCAAACTCCAATATCGAGCACACGAAATGCCATGAATAGCATTCGTGTTCTCTATACTCTTCAAGAACTCCTTCCATAATTGAGTAGAATAATCAACCTGAAGATCATAGTATAAACCTGCAACCATTGCATAAACTTCCATCCTCCCCTTATCCAACCCAACAGTTCTTCCAGTCAAGCATCTGAGAAAAATGTCGAACAGAAAATTCCAAACACTCGGAAGTCTTGACTTCTTGAAATCACTGATCTTTACCAATTAGGGTTGATGACCCATCTCATTAAACATGTGGACAATTTGTGGGAATGTAAAGTGACGTATGGTGGAGAATTTGGTATATCGAGAATTTGGCAGAAAAGCTTCTTTGAGAGTCTAACCTTCTTATCAGTCACAAAATTAAACAAAACCGTATCCAAAGCTTTAGAGTAAGTAGCTGTTGATCCAGCTTGAGATAGCCATGAAAGAGGAACAAAGAATGAGTTGAACATGGCTTTTGATAATATGGAACTTTTCAGATCAATAATGAGTATTTTCAGTTCCTCAGGATATTGAGAGACGTTTGCTTCAACCTGGTAATTTGTGCCTTGAATCTTCATTATTAGCAGTGAGGTTACATCATCGGTGGTGTGAGACAAAGTTGCATCAGGATTAGCAGTCACCATTGTTAGGATTTGAGAGTTGGATGTTTATCAGAGTAAATTTGGGAATATGTAAGCGTAAACTGATAATGAACCCTTGAATCCCCTTTTATATGTAACTCTGAATTTTGAAATCAAAGCGGGATAAACATTTAATGATCTGTGATGTATCACCAAGAAAACCACATCATGATGATGAAAAAGTAATCATGCGTGATAAAGTAACTGTCACGTATCCTCAAAACCCGCACATAATTCAAACAGTCCCTTCAAACAGCTTGGATTGTTTGCCCCAATAGAATAGTAACCGTCGGAACCCTTCGGATGGAGGCAAGGCTCTTTTACTTTATGGTTTCAAAGTAAAGTCATTTGCAATATTCTTAAAATCATCAGCCTAAGTTGGTGTTATTAAGAACCTCAAGGATATCATGTCTGTCCAGTGTGAAAGAATAAAGATAAGAAGCAAATTTTTTTTTGGATATTCAGTGATGTCAAAATTTTAATTTGACACGAAGGCAGTTAAAACCCCAAGCAAAGATTGCTTCATTAATTATCAAGAGAGATAATCAATAGCTTGTGTATTATCCCGTGAATTACAATTGAATACTTGTAAATAAGTATCGAAGGGCTTCTTTTAAAAGGATTTTGAGGTGCTTTAAAGAATTTCATTACATATCAACCTAAACATAAGGTGAGTAATTGTAATAAAAATTACTTGTTTGACCAGGGTAGTCAGTGACAAGTTTGCTTTGAAAAACTCTTAAGTAACATGGAATTTCAGATAAAACTCACACTGAAATCATATTCAAGAAAAAAAATTGTATTCTGGATCTTGTTGGGTAACAAACATCATGGGTTTCGAAAGTTTGATCAAGAGCACACATAAGAAATGAATATGATTTGGAGTTTCGAACGAAGGTACAGAAACAAAAGTTTCGTTAAAATCTGGAACTAAGTTCCTCGTCAATTCCTTAAAGTTTAATTGAATTGGGTTTCACTTCCATCACGGTCTCATGATGTCTGATCATAAACACAGATTTGTGATATATCTAAGTTTCGATTGGTTTGATCGGAAACCTCTTGGACATATCTCTTTGTGTGTGATGGTGTAAGAACTTTGAGATGAAAAAGATTGGTATACGAAGGAACATGTACCTCTGTTATTTTGGACAAAACAGAAAACTCTTAACTCATGTGAGAAGAGTAAGGTAGCTCATTGGACTAATGCGAATCTAAGCCTAATTGGGAAGAAATCTTCGTATGAAAATTTCATTAAGGCTTTCAAACATTGAGTGATTTCGAGGCTTCGGATAACATGCAACAGCATGCTTCTAGGGACATCTTAACTAGTAAAAATTTGAAATTCAAAGAATAGAATGATAAATGTACCTCACCCTAGAACTATAAGCCTTATCCTCTTTGTATCTTCATGAATATCTACAACACAATACTTAAAAAGAAAGAAGAAACAAAATATTTTTGTTGTTTTTGATTTTTCAAAAATGAAGAACAAAATAATAAGAAAATCTTTTTGATGTTTTTGATTTTTAAAAAATTAAGAACAAACAATAAGAAAATCTTTTTGATGTTTTTGAATTTTTTTTAAAAAAAATTAAAAGTAATCGTTGCAAATATTCGAAGTTTTACCAAACTAATAAAAATACCAATCATACGAATTCGAAGCATTCGAAGAGTTGATTGTGAATAGTAACCTCTGAATACTTAATAATTTTTCTTTGTCGTTTTCTTGTAATCACTGTTTGTCTTTTTCAAATGTAATTGAATTTCCATCAATCATTCCCAGTCCTCCCAAAATTTGTACAAACGATTTTTTATTCAAAGCTTTAGTGAAAATATCAGCCAACTAATCAGTGTTTTCGCAAAATGTACTTCAATATTTCCTTCCTAAGCATTTGTTTATAATCATACTCTTAGAAACCGTATAAGCTCAAGATCTACTCAAGGAAAGCTTGCTAGGGCCAAAACCTCTCTCTTTTCTTCACCAAAACCAAAATCAACAAGTACAGTGAGTTCATACCCCCCTTTATTTTCGGTTTTATATGATTTTTGGGGGAGAATACAAGTTACTATGTGATAGATCTAAGTTTTATGCTTCACCATATGCCCCTCCTTTATTGGGGCAATCCTACTGCATATGCCCATCCTTGCCATACTTGTAGCAAATTCCTGCTTGGCACGACCCCTCGTGTGTCTTGCTGCACTTTCCACAAGTGCGACCCTTTTGGCCACTAGTCCTCGAATCAACGGGCTTGGCCCACTTAGCTACCGGATAGGACTGTGCCAACCTCTGATCTCTCCCCCGAGACTCCGCATCCTCCTTAGCCTGAGTCTCCAACTCAATCACCATCCTTCTAGCATTTTCCTGAAGCTCAAAAAATGTCTGATAAGATGATTTTGCCACGAACTTGCGAATATCCCTCAGTAGAATGCCCACTTAGCTACCGGATAGGCTGCACTTTCCACAAGTGCGACCCTTTTGGCCACTAGTCCTCGAATCAACGGGCTTGGCCCACTTAGCTACCGGATAGGACTGTGCCGGCCTCTGATCTCTCCCCCAAGACTCCGCATCCTCCCTAGCCTGAGTCTCCGACTCAATCTCCATCCTTCTAGCATTTTCCTGAAGCTCAGAAAATGTATGATAAGATGATTTTGCCACGAACTTGCGAATATCCCTCAGTAGAATGACCAAATACCGGCTCATATGCATCTGCTTTGTCAACACATGCTCAGGGCAGAACAGTGCCCTCTCATGAAACATTCGAGTAATCTCAGTCGTCAACTCTGTCTTCTGCTTGAGAGATAGAAACTACTAGGCTAACCTTTCCCTCTACACCGGGGGAACATACTCATCTCGGAACATCACAGTGAACCTATCCCAAGTCAGAGCGGCATGCTCTGCAGGAGTAAAACTAGTTGTCACAAGCTTCCACCAGCCCTTCGCTCCCAAGTGAAGCTAGTTCAGCGCGAACCGTACCCTCAAGTGCTCCGTACACGACCAAGTATAGAAGCACCCCTCGATATCAGAAATCGATCTCATTGAAACAATCGGATCCTATGTCCCATCAAACTCTGGTGGCTTTGTGTTCTTGAACTCCCTGTACAACAATGAGTCACCTCCTTGTGGCCTGATAGCAGCGATAGTTGCAGCAGCAGCCACCTCGGTAATAGCAGAATATCTCTCATCAAACATCTCGATCAAGGTGGTCTTGATAGACCCAAACATCTCTGGAATATCCTCTCGGATGGCTACAACCACCTCATCATGAATCATCCTACGAGTCTCAGCATCCTTTACTTCACTGCTCTCGGGGTTTTGGCACGTGCCCACCATGATGTTTCTGAAACACAACACAAAATAATTAGAGACTCGCTCGAGAATACTCACACTCGATCACTCGCCCCAATTTGTCCCTTAGCATCCTAAGGATTCTTACTTGGATTGCTTACAGATCCGATGTTTTCAGTAGTACGGGCCCAATACTACCTTCTACACCCCATCTGTAGTCACCCCAAGTCCTCCTCCTAGGATTCTAATTCACAAATACTCTATATCTCACAAATCATAGACTACTCTTTCAGTAGACCCTTATTAAACTCATCTAAGTATCTCTTCCTAGATTATCTCCTGACTTAGAAATCAACACATATTCAAGCAAATAATAGATAACACTAATCAAAAGCATTCCCTAGGCTAAGGCATCACAAATCAGGCGACTCTAGCCCTAGAAAATAAAATACCTAGCCTACCCTCTAGCATGCAATTCTAGTAAAGTATCTCATAAGTATTGTATAACACAAAAGTGAGGTATTTTGGGAAATCACTGTTCGGGCTATGGCAGATTGTACACACCGCTCCAGCTCGTTTTCTCTTAAAACTCTTTCTCGTTTTAGAAAAGCATTTCTTTTTGAAAAATTCTTCTCAAATCCTCAGTTTGAGTCCAAACACACCCGGAGGTGCATCCGAATCCCTCAAACCAAGGCTTTGATACCAACTAGTAACAACGTGAAATTTCAACAAAAAATTTCAAATTTAAACACATTTGTCTCAATAAATAAACACAAAATATCCAATGTCAAATAATCAAATTTCATATAAAAAATTGTTCATATTTTAAACTACAGGCTGCTTTTTATCATAACTCAGTTGCTGAGGTGTGTACAATCAGGCCGACGTCTTCCCATGATTCGAAGAAGTACCTGAAACATATAACACATAACACGGTAAGCACAAAGCTTAGTGAGCTCCCCAAAATACCACACATATCACATTAGCCACTCGAGGCTAACTCAATACGACCCTTTGGTCAATGTGTTCCAGTGGGGAGCCTCCGGTTCCACTCTCGGGGAGACCCTACGGCCCTCATTCAATAAGTTCATAACATTAAGCATAAATCACAAAGAGAAAATTTAAGTATCACAATACACATATAAGCACATAAGACATCTCTGTCACACCAAGATACCACTCATGGTAAGTATAGTAAGAAGACTCACCTCGTACGTTAGTAAGTAAAAGTCTCGTGCCCAGAAATCTCGAACTAGCCTCTGCCTAATGCACACAATAATTATCCCTAATTAATAATGTTTCTCATGAAGCTAGACCACTCCTTGTATACACTTATAGAAGGGTAAAAGACCATTTTACCCCTCCATGGGCTTAATAGACCACACATTGACCAAACCCTAAAAGTCAACGGCAGGGAGTACGCTGCGCGTACCAACTCTTTACGGTGGGCGTACTCAGCTGTCATGCAGGTATCAGGGATGCTCGACCCATACGCTGCACGTATTGGGATTATGCCTAGCGTAAGTCCCAGTTTCACCCTCCTCACATATTTGGTCTTAATCAATTAAGACCTTGGCTAATATCGCAGATCTAGACACTCTAATGTCTCTTAATCCATAAAGTCAGTGACTTTAAGCATTTGCATGACTAATTTGGTCCAAAACACCCAAAACACTCAGCCTTTTTTCTCATAAAGCTCATATCTGATCCATGACTTGTTTCCAATCTTGAAGATTGGATTTTATGACTTTACTCCACAAAATACACTAAAAGGGGGTTGGTCATGGTGTCTGAAGTTCATTATCTGATAATGTCTCCATCTTTTGGGACAAAACCCTAAAATACACTATGTAAATGGACAAATCAAAAGAGTGAGAAAGCTTTGAGCTTTATACCTCGAAATGAAGCTTCACCCTCAGATAAACTCAGATCCAAAGCTTGGAATCCACTCCTTCTTCTTCAACACTTCTTCTCCACTTAAAGAACACAAGAATACACTTACAAGCTCTCAAATGAAATCACAAACTATAAGAACGAAGAATTAGGGTTAGGAGGGTTTGGTGTCTGGGAATGGTGGCCAAGAATGAGGCCATCATATCCTTTATATAGGGGACTCACCAACAATTAGGGTTAACAATATGGGCCTAGTACACCTAGTGTACCCTCTGGTATGCCCAACTGTAACATCCCAAAAATACAGTCTGAAAATTTTGTTTTAAATTAGTAATAAAATCATATTCATCACACGTCATATAAGAATCATAAACAATGTATCTCAAAATATCATAACAACTGTCAAATATATCAGAGTATAAACATCCCAGGCTGAACAAATGGTGTGTGCACTGCAATCTTCTCGAGCTCCTCTTTTGAAAACTGAGTACCTGAAACCAAAACTGAAACTATAAGCACGAAGCTTAGTGAGCTCCCCCAAACTACCACATACCATACAATAACATATAAACATATATTGGGCCTTGCCCACTACATCGGACCGAAGTACAGAAACTACATCGGACCGAAGTCCGGAACTGACTGGGACCTTGTACCCTGCATCAGACCAAAGTCCGGAACTGACTGGGACCTTGTCCCCTGCATCGGACTGAAGTCAGGAACTAACTGCATCAGACCGAAGTCCGGAAACTAAGTGAGCATAGCATATCATAGCATAAAAATATCAACTAGCATGAACACATAAACTGAATATTGCATCGGGTCGTAGCCCGGTACACATAACACATAAACACTGTCTGAGCCACGAAGGCATCAAGCATTCTAACTACTGCATCAGACCGAGGTCCGAAAACTACTACTAATCAAACGGGCCGGCATTGTGGCCTTAGACCCGTTCCTACTGGAAGGAAACTCACCTCACACTGTTGAAGTCCCGCAGACTCAATCCCACACTACTGAAGTACTGCAGACTCGACACCAGCTGCTAGATGACATATTCCCGATCTATCAACATCAAGATAACACCCAATTAATAATTGGGTTCCACTACATAACTATAATTACATACTTTAGATAACTACTACATTAACCCAAGCTTGGCTTACCCAACCCCAAGGTCCAATCCATAGGCCCCAAAGTCAACTAGGGATCAAAGCCCAACATATGTCCCAATTTTCCAAATTGGGCCCAAACCTCCACATAGACTTCCCTTAAGGCCCAATTTCTCAGTCCGGTCCAACATGTCTCATTCTAAGGGCCCAATATCGTACAACTATCTAGGCCCAAACTATAGCCCATCTATGGCCCAAATTGGGCCTAATCCTTCATATGGGCCTTACCTTAGAGCCCAACTAATTACTCTAGCCCATTTAATTATTCTTGGATGGCCCAACACAAAGCCCAAGTGAAATTAGGGTTTCACATCAACTGATAACTAGGGTTAAGTGTTTCTTACTTAACCCATTAAGGACTTAACACACTAGGGACTTAATCCATTAAGAACTTAATCAATTAAGTCCATTATTGCTTAGATTAATTTCTACCAATTATTATTATTTAATATTCACTTATTAAATAATTCTTGTGTGTGTCTTGATAATTTCTCAAATATTAGGATTTTCTCAATTAGCCCATTAAGGACTTAGTCCATTAAGTCCTTTACTCTACTAGATAAATGACCTGGAATAGTTTGGGCTTAATTCACAATCCAATCCCAATGGCCCAAAAATGAGTACAATAAGTCTAAGGCCCAATACTCATAATTAGGGGTTTCCACCCAAAGATGGCCCAATAGGCCCAAAACCAATCTCTAAGCCCATTAGGGTTTGCTAGTAGGGCACCACCTACTACCACCTCAGGTAGTGGTGGTCAATGGCGGCTTTCGGCAGCGGCCACCACCTTACAGTGGTGGTTTGAGTTTCTTTCCATTAATCTTTTGGAACTTACAATTACAATGCTTTATCCAAAATAATCCACGCACTCACTAACACACACACTAACTAATTCACATACTAATTAAGACACACACACAGCCACACCATGGTGGCCGACGGCAGTGTTTAGTGGAAGCCACCACCTCACGGTGGTGGTGGTGGTGGTGGATTTCTTGATTTATCCGGCCAACAAAAACCCAATCATTCATCACTGAAATAACACACACCCACCCCTAAGCTCAGAAAGTAACACAGCCACCACCTGGTGGCGCTCGACGGTAACAACGATGGTCTTAGGGTGGCAGTGGTGTTTGGTAGCAGCTCCCGACGACAGACACCATGGTTGGCTGCTATGGTGGTCCTCTTGCGTTCTCAAGCCAACCCTTTACCCACACATTTCTTCGGCAACCACTAAAACACGCACAAAAACGATATTGGCTGAGATTCGAACACACACACAAAACACACACTGCACCGCCACACATCAGGTGGCTTACGGTGACCCAGAAAGGGGTATCATTGGGACGCGATAGCCATCGGGCGGAGATGGCGATGCTCATGAGGGAAAAAGGAAGGATAACGAGAAAGAGAAGGAAAGGTTTACCAATACTGGAGAACGTAGAGGAATGGAGGCCCCCGACGTCGGCCTTGACTCACGCATCCGTCGGTAGCGAAACAACAATGATAGTTCTCTGCTCACTCAGTGGCTCAACTGATCGGAAGAATAGCGTAACTGGTGGTGGCAGTTCCTCCGACTCCAACACTCTTGGCGGCCGCCGGTAGAAGTAGAAGAAGATGGAAGATGGCGGCTGCAGCTCTCCATATTAGGGTTAGGGTATTTGCTGATGAACCTTCATACGAGAGGGTATAAGCCGTCGGGTTCAAGTCCCATGTATATACCAAACTTTCATACACTTTTGTCACAACCACCCCCTCCTTTCCAATTCTTTTTCAAACTAAATCCAAAATTTACCCTTTTGGCCCGTGCTTCTAAAGTTCCTTTCAAATTAAATCCTTAATTTACTAAACAACCCTCGACCTTCAAAATTCTTTACAACTAATCCGGAATTACACTTTTAACCCCTGACCACTGAAATTGTGACAATCAGCTTCTCGAAATCACACCTCACTATATAATTATTGATTTTATGGCTACTATCCATTCATCAACTTTATCTATATATTCATTTAATAAACGGGGTGTTACACCACCGTACTAGGTGGCCTCCGCGTCATATGCATGCCTATGAGTACGCTGAGCGTACACTATAGTACACCCCACATACTCAGTTACCACCTTTTCTCTATTAAGGCCAAAATGGACCAATTCTCATAAGATCAAGGTTTACAAGGTATACCTTGGATTAGGATGTTACATACAACTTCAGCTTACAAATAATATATGTGCGTAAATTATAAAAGGAAAGTAACATTAAAAAATGTTTAAAATATGTGTCTAAATGATAACATAGACCATAGTGAAAACAAGTTATTTGGGTCGTGAAGTGAATAATGGCCATAAGGATAACATATGTGTCTCTGCTAGATACCTGTAATAATTATTTAAATGATGTTTTATTTCTGAAATGATATAAAATAGTTAGCCTTACACATATATGTATCTCTTAATGGTAGAAATTTATGACATCCCCAATTTCACGGTTAGAAAAGACCGATTTGTTTATGATTTTTTTTATAGAATCAGAGTAATCCTTTGATTAAAAGAGTTGCGGAATTTGTTCCCAAAATAAAATATGATAAAATAAAATTTATCAAAGCATTTCTTAAAGAAATGTATTTTCATTAAATTATAAAATCTCAGGATGTCATGTTCCGATACAGACCAAAAGCATAAACAATATAAAATAGACCTTACAACATGTATTTATAACTACTGATCTATAATCCAAAATCTCTCATCAAGTCCACCAACTTATACCCTTGTGTCATTACCTGTAATGCAAAGAAAACTGAGTGGGTCAGGCTTGGGAGCCTGGTGAGCATATAGGGTTTTCAACCCACAATAATATAGTTATTATATTTAATCATCAAACAATCAACCCAATTACCCATCCCCATTATCTTCGTTTAATCTTCCCTAAAGATATTATCCTAAGGGTCATCTCTTATATCATATTTACCTCTCATCTCCTTACATCTTATTTCCTTATATGTTTGTTCCTAAGGATCATCACCTACATCACATAGACAATACTAATTCGGGGATCACTCCCTTAATATGTGTCTAGTAAGGGTTAGGGTATCATCGCATGATTACGCAACCACAACATCGCCTGGATTCATAAATCATAATAAGGGTTAGACTATCATCGCATGAATACATAGCCACAACATTATAAGGACTCGCAATTCATAATAAGGGTTAGACTATCATCGCATGAATACGCAGCCACAACATCGCCTGGACTCGTAATTCATTACCTATCTATCATCACCTAATTATCATCACCATTATATCCTTACTTATCTCTTATCACATTATTTCATCACACACCAACTATTTCAACTACCCATGTTCTACCTAACATATCTGTAGATATAAATTACATATACAGTTTAAAACTATTAAAAAACCTATATAAAACATTCATTCAACATCCATCTCAAGTAAATAATAATATATAAACACATAGCACATATTCAATAGTAAATACTTCATATCTATGTGTTAGAAGAAACTAAATACACACTCACTTAGTTAGATGATGCTCAGACAACACTACAGCTCTAAGAGTAGTATTCTTTGGTGAAACCGGGATATCTTCACACACCGGGCTTCTTACAGACAGAGCTTCGGCTCGGAAACTCTTTTCTTCTCGGGATCTTCGGGCTTTGGGACTTGCTTCGGGTCTCAGGATGATACCGGGGCTTCGGGGGTACTTCTGTACACGTAAATCGAGGTAATATGTGTGAGAGAAGGGTGAATTAGCAACCTTGGCCGGCTGCCCCTGACACAACTTTAGGGTTCGCGCCCCGAACTTCAGAAAGTCATAACTTTCGCATACGAACTTCATTTTTGACGTTCTTTATATTGATGCATAGGTGAGAATATGCTCTACAACTCTCATTTAGACTTCGTTGGCTAATTTATATTATTTTTAGTAGGTCGGGACAGGAAAACTCAATTAGAAATTCATAACTTCTTCATTCGACGTCTGTTTTCATCTGTCTTTTTACTGTTGGTCCACTATCGACGTGATCTTCGATTCTCATTTAGATTGTTTCGGCTAAAAATCACTTGATCTCATATTCGAGTTTTCAGACTGCATACCGCTAAGTCGAAACTTCGGAAAATTATAACTCCTCATACGAAGTCAGATTTGTGCGTTCTTTTTATGCACGCTCTCGGTTTAACATATTCTACGACTTTTGTTTAGATCACTAAGGCTAAATATCGCTCTATCTTAAATTCATATTTTACGTCATTCAACGTCATGCTGGTTCTGTCGCGAAACTTCGACATGTCATAATTTCTTCGTTATAACTTGGATTTCGGCGTTCTTTATATATTCGGAAACCTCATCACATATACTAAAACTTAGTTAAGATTAATCTTTCTAAATAATCTTCCATCAAAAAGTCATTTTTGATGCTCATTATCTCTAAATTGACTAGCCCTGATCTACGGGCGTTACAAAATTGTCATTCTTACAAAAATGATTTAGATTATAGGATAAACATATTAAAAAAACAGTGTATCTGTATAAAAAATTTGGCCATGTTTTTCTTAAATCGTTATGTTTAAACTCTCACAAAATAATCCTTTTTGCGACGAAATAATAGAAAATGACCCATTGAATAACTATTAGGGTGATAAATGGATGGACAATAATCACTATTAAAAAACACTCATGTGTCTTAAAAGAGTTTATAGCCAAATTTACAGACAAAATGCTTGATTACTACATTATTTTGTTACCAATTAGCTACACTTTTATTATTCGACCATATATTTCCAGTTTCTACAACCACTAAACTTCAATGTGGCCGTATGATACTGAATTGACAGGATCTTTGGTCAAACTTGCCATGAAAAACAAATATATGGAGAATAACATATTATCAATTTTTTTTGCGACATATGTCGATTTTTGTACTAGTGTAAGTGGAAATCCACCTCCCAGAGGCGAGCACCATTACTTATGTAACATCTGGATTTCCAGGTATTATATTTTATCATTTATTTTTGGAGTTAAGAGAGGGACTGATAAATGAGGGGAATCGACTGATAAATGAGGGGAATCGACGAGTCGGTAAGGGTGGACTCGACGAGTCCGTGCTGACGATTGAAACCCTAAAATCCTCGGGCCTATGCCCTATTTAAAGGACCATATAGCCCTCTTGTGCGACTACCTATCCAGAAAGAGTGCCCCTTGAGAGCTTGAACGAGTTGAGAGAGATAAGGTTATATTGATCAATTTTGGTGTGATTTAGCAAAGGAGAAGTTGTTTCCAGCAAGAGGAGGTCAAAGGAGCTGAGGATCGAAGGTTTTTAAGTTCAGATATACACTTTTAAGGTATCAAATCGAACTTCCTTTCTGTTTTGGGTTAAGATCCATGATCTAGGGTTTTCTATAGCCTTTTTAGAGTTTAATAAGTGGAGTTATGGTCCTTTTCTATGTTAGAACTCAGATCTGGACCCATAGAGGTCCAAAGAGCCTTCCCCATTCTGCTTTATGTTGGTTTATGGAGGAAAGGAGACTAGGTTGCCATGTTAGAAGGAATTTCACCAAAATAAGACTTGGTTGCAATGCATGTGCAGCAAGATTCGACCTTTACATTATATGGCTATGGGGAAGTTAGATCTATAGATTAGGGAAGTAGATCTGACCTTAGAAGGTCAGATGGGTGTTGTCATGGGAGCAACTTGCCGAGTTCATGAGTGGACTCGACGAGTCGAGTCGGGGTTGCCTTGTGATTCGTTACTGAGTAACCCGGCGAGTGGAGAGGGGACTCGTCGTGCCAAGTGAGGTTTGGAAGCATTCAGAGGACTAGTGTGGACTCGCCGAGTCGCCTGAGTGCACTCGACGAGTATGGTCAAAGTTTGACCGTTGAATTCGTTGACTTTTAGGGTTTAGTCAATGTTTGGACTTATGAGCCATTAAAGGGGTAGAATGGCCTCCTACCCTTCTTAGAGAACTTACAGAGAGGGGTTAGCCTAGCCTTTAGAAGTTATATTAATTAGAGTAATTATTATGTGATTAGGCAGAGGCTAGTGTAGAATTTAAGAGTTCGAGGTTTACCGAGTTATCCGAGGTGAGTCTTCTTACTATACTTTACCTTGAGTGGTAATTAGAGTTACGTGATAAAGTATCTTGTATGCTATTTATGTGATGTGTTGCACATTATTATTTCTATGTGATTTATGATGTGTGTATATTAGAGTTTACAGAGTTAGGACCGGAAGGTCCACAGAGATAGAACCAAAGGGTCCACAGAGTTAGAGCCAGAGGATGCGTTAAATGTGGTATTTTGGGGAACTCAATAAACATTTATGCTTACAGTGTTTTGTGTTATGTGTTTTAGGTACCAGTGAGGATCGCGAGAAGGCACCGGCATCATCAGTACACACTATTGGAGTTTTATACATTTTGATCTTGGGATGTGTTTATATGGATTTGATATGTGATACAATGCGATATGAGAATGTTTATGAATTAAAATTATAAATTTTAAAATTGAAAAACTGTTTTGAAATTTACGTTGTTACAACTTATGAGAGCATAAAAATATATTTAGAGATAATTTTGCTAGTCGAATCAAATCATTCGAGCTAAAATATTATAGTAACTTCACCTCTCGACCCATTATCATACATACTTATAAAGCTAGCATTTTTTCTTGAATCTCATGCATTTGAAACCCCCATTCTTTTTTCCTTTCACCACATTAATTTGAAACTCCCATGACTTTTCAATTTCTTTATAATAATAATTATAATTTGGTAATTAGGTTAAATAAATATCAAATCTAAAGTGTATGCATATATAAACTTGATTTTAATATTAAAATAATATCTTTAATTCTACTTATAAAATTATGTTTTTTAACTTTTAACATATTATACTTAATTTATTAGTTTTAATATATTATTGGATATAAACCATTATCATTTTAAATGTATAATTTTTGAACAATTTGTATAAAATACTTACATTATTAATTAAAATATAACATTATAGGCTCAACTTAAATATAAATTTTATTTAACTTAAACAACCCAAAGATTATTTTATAAATAGTTAAAAGTGATAAATTGTAGTGTCTTTCTAATAATGATTCTAAGTTGGTTAATAAGGTTAAATAAATATCAAACCTAAAGTTTAATCATAAATAGACTAAATTTTAATTTTAAAATAATATATTTACTTCTATTTATGAAGTTATTTCTTTAAATTTTAACATATTATACTTAATTTATTAGATTTAAAATGTTGTTGCATATAAACCATTATCAGTTTAAAGCTACAATGTTTGAACAGTTTGGACAACATACTTAAATTGTTAATTTAAATATAACATTACATTATCAACTTAAATATAAATTTCAGTTCCACTAAAAAACCCAAATAATATTTTGTAAATAGTTAAAAGTGTTCTATATTTAAAATGTTGTTACATGTAAACCATTATCAGTTTAAAGCTACAATTTTTGAACAGTTTGGACAAAATACTTAAATTGTTAATTTAAATATAACATTACAGTATCAACTTAAATATAAATTTCAGTTCCACTAAAAAACCAAATAATATTTTGTAAATAGTTAAAAGTGATAAATTATAGTGATAAATGCAAAAAAACTAAATTGTAATATTAGTTTAACTAAAATATTTCATAAATATATTTATATAATCGTTAAAAATTTTCAAATAAGTAGCTTAAAATAACTTATAATAGCAATAATTAAAAATAACTCTATATAAATGATTATATTGTTACCTTTAAAATCAAAAAATAATGTTTGATGTTTTAAATAATTATATTGATAGAAATTAAAACATTAAACAAATATATTTTAAAAAGTTAGTTAAAAATAACAACTGTAAATAATATTAAACCATTATAATATTTAATTTTATTGATGTGTAACTCGCGAGTAGAAGTCATTCAAACAATTGAAATTATGACGTTATAATAGATTTATATATTATCATATAATTCAAAATAGTTAATATATTATATCAAATTAATATACGAATTATTATATCAAATTTAACAACAACGTTAGTGTTATATTTAAAAAAATATATATTTGTAAAAACTTCAACTATATAGGTGTTTCTGCGCATTACAATGTCAACTAAAATATAAATTTAAGTTCTATTTAAAAAAACTAAAGAATATTTTGTAAATACTTAAAAGTGATAAATTGTAGTGATAAAATCAAAAACTAAATTGTAATTTCAATTTAACTAAAATAGTTCTTAAATATATTTATATAATCGTTAAAAGTTTCCAAATATGTAGCTTAAAATAACTTATAATAACAATAGTTAAAAACAACTCTATATAAATGATTATATTGTTAGCTTTAAAATAAAAAATAATGTTTGATGTTTTAAATAATGATAATGATAGAAATTAAAACATTAAACAAATAAATTTTAAAAAATTAATTAACAATAAAAACAACTATAAATAACATCAAATCATATAATATATTTAATTTTATTCATGTGTAACTCGCGGGTAGAAGTCATTTAAACGATTGAGATTATAAAGTTATAATAAATGTATATATTATCATATAATTCAAAATAATCAATATATTATATCAATATAGTATATAAAAAATTATTATATTAAATTGAACAACAACGTTATTGTTATATTAAAAAAATCATATATTTGTAAAGATTTCAACTATATAGGTGTTTCTGCGCAACGTGCGGGCATTCGCCTAGTATATAAAGAAATAACGAGGAGCTAGAGATACAATATATATTTGAATATTCGGTTTTACGGGTATTACACAATTTAAACTAGTTAATGACGAAACCTTAACTTGCTCTAATCATCATCTAGTTAGAAGCAAAAGGTCTCTCAGTAGCTAGATCTTTGTAGTTCCTTTTCTTGTTGAATATATAGTCATTTCTACAGCACCAAATAACCCAAACAAGCGCAATAAGAACAACCATTATACATGCTTGAACTCATGAGCAATAACCATGCTAGCATCGACTTTATAGTGTTGTTGCATGAAATCAACAACCTTTACGATATTGATCCACCACAAATTGAGAAACGTTCTCACCTCGATATCGTAGAACACTCCATAAATATATTAGGCCTGTCAATTGGGTTGGGTTCGGGTTGGCGGGTCACGGGTTCGCGGGTTGGCGGGTTAGAATACATTGACCCAACCCAACCCATATAATATATGGGTTGATGGGTTGGCAGGTCACGGGTTGGCGGGTTGAAAACATCAACCCAACCCAACCCATATAACCCGTATAAATATATGGGTTCGTGGGTCAGTGGGTCAAACCCAACCCGTATAAGCAATTTAATAAGCAATACATTTTAAAATGAAATTGAAAAATACAAATAAAATGAAGTTATAAAGTCTTAAACATTCAACATAAAGTCATAAACATAAAGTCATAAAATTGTAAATAAACACATTAATGCAAAGTGCAATAGTTCAAACATATCCAAAAATCAAATGCGATAATTTGTTCATGCTACAATTTCCATTTCTTCTTCCAACATCGACTTCTTCAAGATCACCTTCAAATAGAAACAATATGCAAAATTAATTTTATGATATTTTAAAAGCTACATAAATAATTATAAAAAGAAAGAAAAAAACTCACCAAATGACCACCTAAAGTATGTTGGAATTTGTAGCCTCCGTATTGTCTTCGTTGATGTTCAAATTCATTACATTTTGGGTTAGGTTGTCAACAGCCACATTCAAATCAACTACACAATGAATAGAAAAAAAAAGAAAAATTAATACAAAATTTTAGTTAATATGAATAAATTATGAAATATTACCTTTTTCTCCAAACAACCAATCCCTAGTACAAACCAAAGCTTCAACCACATCAGGCTTCATGGAACTTCGATATTCATTCAGAATTCTTCCACCAAGACTAAAAGCCGATTCAGATGCTACTGTTGAAACGGGAACACAAAGTATATCCATAGCTAATTTAGCTAATTCTGGATATCTATATTGTTGGGCTTTCCAAAAGTCAAGCATTTTAACAGAAGAAGTTCTTTTAGCTCTTGGCTCAAGAAGGTATATATGCAATTGACTTGTGGTATTGGAACCCGAATCATCATTATCATATTCATCAAACTCCTATAATTAAAAATAATATATATAAACCAATTAGTAATTTAGTATATTTAAAAACTAAACTATAAAAGTGAATTTAATGATAATTAAAATTGTGATTTACCTCAAGAATGTTGTTTTGACTAGAATCTCCCCCAACATTACTTTGTCTAATGTTTTCATTGCTCCCTTGATGTGATGTCGATTCGAATGTGGTTGCATTTTTTGAAGCTTGCACATATTCATCATAAAGTTCATAAAGGGCACTCTCAATAGCCTTAAATTGTGATGAACCTTCTCCATAAAGTTTTTTATAGCAAAAGTCAACAAATGTTAACTTATATCTAGGATCAAACACCACGGCTATAGCTAACAGAAGATTAAAATCAGCCCAATATTTGTTGAACTTATTCCACATTTGAGTAGCTATTTTATTCATATACTCATCCGGACTTTTCTTCTCTTCAACCAACTTCAAATGTATTCCAAAGATCTGAGGGAAATACAAATTTGAAGTAGGATAAAGAGATCCTGAGAATTGAAGAGTCGCATCATAAAACACTTTCAGAAAGCTACACATTTTCTCAACTCTTTCCCATTCATCAGAGGATGGACAATCTTGAAAGTTAGAATCACTCAAACTAAGATGCGAAAACGCTAGTCGATAATAAAGTGCACAAGAAAGCATCCTATAAGTGGAATTCCACCTAGTAGGAACATCTTGCATCAAAGCTTTATTGGTGTCCAAAAGATTTTGTGAGCAACATTGAAAAAACCTTGTTTTTCTTGCTGACGATCATTTGACATATTTCACACATTCTCTAACTTTTTCCACAGCAACATCAATTTGTTTCAACCCATCTTGAACAATCAAATTAAGAATATGGGCACAACATCTCAAATGAAATAACTTACCATCATATACTAAAGCATTCATCAAATGAAATTGATTCTTAAGCAATCCAATGCAAACATCATTGGAGGAAGCATTATCCAAAGTGATAGAAAACAGCTTCCTTTCAATTCCCCAACTTTTTATTAACCCACTAATCTTTTCCGCAATAGCAACACCGGTATGTGGAGGAGGAAATTCAGAAAAATTTAAAATCCTCTTCTGTAAGACCCAATTGCTATCAACATAATGGGCAGTCAAACTCAAATAACCATCTGTAACAATAGATGTCCAAGCATCAGAAGTCAAACATATTCTACTTGGACATTTAAGCAACTCGCCACGAAGTCTATCACACTGACTTGTATATAACTTTTTGACATCTGCCTTTGCTGTGTTCCTACAAATATGACTGGCATTTGGTTCCAAGTATTTGCAAATATTTCTAATTCCTTCATATTCAACGAAGGAGAATGGCAAGTCATGTCTAACAACAGCTTCAATCAACAATTCCCTAAGTCTTTCCTGACTAAACTTTGGAGTTCTCATATTCATTACACCTTTGCTAGAAGAAATCATATATTGACCAATTTCTCTAGTATTATTATTTTCACATTTGGTTCGATGGCGAATTAGATTACCGGTACCGCAAGCACTTCCTGCTTGATATTTTTTACCACATTTGTTGCAAACACAATATAGGATTTCATCTGGTGTTTTTCTAGGTAATTTAGTAAAACTTTTCCAAACATCAGAACTTGTTGTCCTTGTTTTCCTTTTCTTTGTAGAAGTACTTTCAACTCCTTGAGAGTCATTTGGTGCTGCAACTTCTTTAACTGAATCATCACTCTCACTTTCTTCATTGTTACCCTCCACATTATTGTCAACAGTGATATCTTCATTATCCATAACTTACTAGAAAACCCCAAAAGAAATCATCAATTATCTAACAGGTTAGAAGCAAAGCAATTAAAAAAAATACAACTTCTGATTAGTGATCAATATGAAAGCATCACAAAAAAAAAAAAAAAATGGGTAACAAATTCTGATCAGTGATCGGTACATAGCAACAGGTCAAGGCTCGGACTTGCTTTGTTCGAGTCTTAGAGATTTATGCAATAATCAAACAAATCCCGATTATTGTCTCAATCATTCAATCATTTATTGATTAGAAGAAGAGAAGAACACAAGGTAGCAGCGGAAGACGAATCAAGGCTTAGAGATTTTCTGTGTTCGACTTCAAGGCTTAGAGATTATTGTCTAACAAGACTTGCTGCTAGCAATCGGATTTTCTGTGTTCGACTTCGAGGCTTAGAGATTTAGGTTGTCACAATGTTACTTACCGGAAGAATCGAGGATGGAGGTGGGTTAGCGACTTAGCGTCGGACAACGTCGGTACTCGGTAGCAGCGGAAGACGACTGCGAGTCTGCGAGACTGCGGGACTGCGACGAAGCGACGTAGTGCCAATCGCGTGATCTAATCGACGGAGATGAGAGTATGAGACTTGCGATAGTTCGTCTGTTCGTGACTCGTGAGCAGTGCCGTGTGCCGATGATGAGTTTGGATTTTGGATTTTGCCAATTTGGAGAATTGTTTGATGTTTAGGGGCTAGGGCACCGGATACAGTATTTGATAAATAATTAAAAAATCAAAAGTGATAAATAATTAAATGTATTTTTTAAACCTAATATATATATATATATATATATATATATATATATATATATATATATATATATATATATATATATATATATATATATATAATCGGGTTGGCGGGTTGACCCGCGAACCCAAACAGGTAACCCAACCCAACCCATTAAATAAACGGGTTGGCGGGTCAAAAATCTCAACCCAAACCCGTTTATTTTCGTGTTGGGTCACTTTCGGGTTACGGGTTGGGTCGAGGATTGCCACCCCTAAAATATATGCTCCGCTGTTTTGGGCTTGCTAATACAAAAAGGCCATAAAGTGCATATATATAATATTAAAACCAATGCGCTCAAGATTTAAGCATGTAGGGAGTCTACCGAGTCTAGTTCTCCATGCTAGAATATTTACTTTAACACGAGCAACTCTGTTCAAAATAGTGTGAATCAGGTTTTGATCTAACAAAGATTCATTAACTCTCCTCCTAAGATAAGTGAAGTAACTAAATATATTCCATCATCCTCACCAACTCACGACCAGTTACTATTTTGCTAGATGAAGACATTGTTTAAGTCCACATTGTAGTCTAATATGTTTCGATGAAGATAACTAATGGTCCCCACGTCCCACCTCTATTAGCTACATATATGTCTCGACCAATGCCTCCATCCCGTGCCATGAATCGATAGAATAGCTTCCTTCGAAATAGATGCTTGATCACATAAAAACCTCTCGAACCAATAATAACTTAAAATTGTTTCACACTCTGATAGTGAGGGCTTTCTTAGTTACTTATTTGTGCGGTGTAAATAGACTAATTAACAAGGCTAGGAGTTATTTTCTACTCAACACTTTTTTAGTCATTAAAAGCAAGGTTTAAAAGAACGGAATCCCGCCTCGAGGCGTTTTCCTTTCGTCTCACGAGGCGTAGGCAGAATTAAAAAATATATATATAAATTATATATCTTATAAAAAATAAAATACTAAACATATAATTGAAACTACAATCATATAAAATTGAATCTCCAAGGGTCAGAACATATATTTTTATAAATTTTGGTCGTATGCATCCAATTTATGTCAGAATGTGTGTGGGAATCAAGAAATTGGATATCTAAACAACATTTGGTAGACTCAATTGAATGTATGGAACATCAATTTCATCAATTGAGGAAGAATTACAAGATGTGATGCAGAACAGTGCGATTGTAAAAAAAAGGTCAAAATAAGTCAAAATTAGACTAAAAATCAAGGCGTATGTTTCTGAAATTGGATATCCAAACATCTGGTAGACTCAATTGAATGTATGGAACATCAATTTCATTAATTGATGAAGAATTGCAAGATGCGATGCAGACCAGGTGGGATTGGAAAAGAAAATAGTCAAAATTAGACTAAAAATTCAAGGTGTACGTTTCTGAAGAACGCACTGCCTCTACCGATTCATCTACACTTCACCTGGATGAAGCGTACGTCTCAAATCCAACCACAGAGGCGGTGCCACCAGTTCGGCCATGGTCCGCTTCGCCTTAAGGCGTACGCTTCTGACGATTTTTAAAACGATGATTAAAAGTCATGGATTGTATAATAATATACTAATCTAAAAGCCAACAAAGAAACAATTATATTACAAACCAAATGTAATGATACACCATGTCAAAGGCTTTTAAGAATGATTTAACACCTTAAACCATTCTTTGATATCCTAAACCAATCATAATAGTAATAAAAAGGAATTGAGTCAAACGCACACACATTATAAATGAGAATCCTAGTTGATCAATCGGTCTTGTAAAGAAAATAACAATGCAAGAAAGCTAGTACCAAGAAAACTGTAACAACCCGAAATCTCAAGTATTGCTAAAATTATATTTTGGGGTGTTTTAAAGGGGGGGACTCGGCGAGTTGGAGCCAGACTCGCCGAGTAGGATCGCAGATCGGGTCGCGGGTTCGCGACTGGACTCGACGAGTCCAGATAGGGACTCAGCGAGTCTGCGCTGTTTAGCGAAAACCCTAACCGTTCAGGTTTGGGACGTATAAAGGGGATCATTGGCCGTCATTGTTCCCTTTTATCCTTCTGAGAGGAGCCCCAGAACCGATTGTGTGCATCTGGAGCAAGGTTAGAGGCCATGGGTGATTGTGAAGGAGTTGTTGTGCAAGGAAGAGAAGGTCTTGGCTAAAGGAACAGCAAGGGAGTCACATGCTGAAGATTGGAGACACAGAGAATACATTATCCATGTATGAATTCGGGTATACTCTGATATGTTGATATATTTAGAGGATTAGGGTTTATGGAACCCTTTTGTGGATAGATTGAGTGTTACCCAGGTCCCCCAATCGATTGTAACCCTGTGTTGGGACCTTTGGAGGTCCAGATTATCCCATGTCTGGGCATTTCGGGAATTGGTGAAGGTTTTGGATTGAAATCCTTATGCCTTAGGTCAACATGTAAATTATAAGTCTTGGGGTGTAGCATGAGCACCTAAATGAAGACCTTATGTAAAGGACCAGTCGGGGAAGGCCAGACCTATGAATGGTCGGAGCAGTTATGACCTTAGGAAGCAGTTTGAGCGGCTGCATGGCATGGACTCGCCGAGTCAGATGAGCAGACTCGGCGAGTAGCTTGAAGAATAACTGGGACTCGTCGAGCTGTTCCTCAGACTCGGCGAGTGGAGTCGGGGTGGCCCCGCGATTCTTTCAGGAGTAACTCGTCGGGTCAAGGAGGATACTCGACGAGTAGAAGGGAAAACTTAGAGGATTGGAGGACGACTAGACTCGCCGAGTCGCCAGAGTACTCGCCGAGTCCGGTCGAGTTGACCGTGGTCTGTTGACCAGTGTTGACCTATGTGTGATTTCTTAGGGTCAGTTGTCTTGAAAGATAAAAGTGTTAATAAGGGACGTACGATATTACAGGGAGTCTGTAGCTCGGCGGATCGAGTACGAGGGATTTCAGGAGTTGCTAGCTTTCAGTATCCGCGAGGTGAGTCTTCTCACTATACTGTACCCGGAAGGGTTTGACTGTGTGACCGGAAGGTTGGATATGATATGTGTTGTACGTGCCATAAATGGTAAGGTAATTGCTATGTGTGCTATGTATGTTTATATGGGCCGGAAGGCAATATGTTATGTGATTGGAAGGTCGGATATGGTATATGATATATGTGCTATATGTGGTAAGTTAAAGGTATTATGTGCTGTGTATGTTTATGGGCCGGAAGGCAATATGTTATGGGCCGGAAGGCAATACGTTATGTGACCGGAAGGTCGGATATGTTATGTGTTATATGTGTGAAGTTAATTGTTATGCGTGCTGTGTATGTTTATATGGGCCGGAAGGCAATATGTTATGGGCCGGAAGGCAATGTGCTATGGGCCGGAAGGCAACACGTTATGGGCCGGAAGGCGATTATCTCATGGGCCGGAAGGCATTGTGCTGTGGACCGGAAGGTCAGGGCCTTGAAAGGCGTATGTGCGTAAGGTGTATACTGGGGAACTCACTAAGCTTCGTGCTTACAGTGTTTTATGTTATGTTGTTTCAGGTTCTTTCGGTAACATGGGATGGCACCGGCTCGATTGTACACACCAAAGAAAGAGTCGTATTTGGAGGATCCTGGTTTTCTATTCAATTGAAAATGGAACTATGTTTTGTAATTCAATTATGAATGAGATTTTAAACAAGTGTTTTAATATTAAATTGATTATTTAAATGAAAATTTTGCCTTGAAAATCACAGTGTTACAAATTGGTATCAGAGCCTTGGTTTGAGGGATTCGGATGCGCCTTCAGGTAAATCTGGACTCAAACTGAGGAAGTAAGAAAAAGTTTTCAAATAAATAGTTTTCTAAAAGTGAATAAGAGTTCAAAGAGAAAGCAAGAAAGAGCAGTGTGTACAATCAACCAGAGCCAAACGGTGATTTCCCAAAATACCCTTACTTTTG
Organism: Lactuca saligna; assembly: GCF_052625555.1. Classification (NCBI taxonomy): domain Eukaryota; kingdom Viridiplantae; phylum Streptophyta; class Magnoliopsida; order Asterales; family Asteraceae; genus Lactuca; species Lactuca saligna. The sequence continues at coordinate 211,976,888 of NC_136419.1, forward strand.
TGTTATGAAATATCTATGATGCACTTTATGAGATATTATTGCATGCTAGAGACAGGCTAGGTATTTCATATTTTAGGACTAGAGTGGCCTGATTTGTGATGCCTTAGCCTAGGGTTTGTTGTTATATGTGCGTTATGCTTTTGAGTATGTAATGAGTGAGAGTATCCAGTTAGAACGCATGAGGGGTAGAGCTACAGAGTTCAGTGGTACTTCCGAGGATGAGCCGAGAAGGTGGAGCTATCACAGATAGGGAGTCCTATGTATTCTTCGATGCTCGAATGCTGCTTGTTTTGTGCTTTGTAGAACTCTCGATGATGGGAGTCAGCCACTAAGTGAGTATGAAGATATTCAGGAGGTAGATGGCTGGCATCATTAGGAGCTCTTCAGCAGCTGATAGCAAAGAAGTGGGAGGGCGGCGGCAGGGGCTAGGGAGTAAACCTAGCCAGATGAGTACGCTGGTAGAGTAGAGGATTTCGCTGAGGAGCGAGCACGCGCGATGGGATTGGTGAAAGAGCAGGTCGAGCAGCTACTTAGGAGCTCTGGGATGGTCTGTGTGGAAAGTATGGGTAGATGTGGCAGGTAGTATGTGATGGGTTTTGGTCATAAGACATCCTATGTGCTCATACAAACCCTAATGCTTGGATCTAGGTTTCTCTATTGTACATGCTTTGAATCCAAGACTATAAACCCTAATTCTAGCATTCAAATAATCATATTAACATAAGAATGAGTTTATAATGTTACCTTGATTGTTATGTAGCAATAACAATCCCAAATCTCCTTGTATTGACTTTGGAAGGCTTAGAGTCACAAGTGTCACTCCTCTAATGGCTCACAAACACCATAAGCAAATGGAGAAGGTATAAGGAGAGAGGTGAGAAGTTAGAATTCGTATCTAGGACCTCTTGGGAAGGGATTCACGAATTCATGGCCCTAGGGGTGTTTATATAGGTGTAGAGATAGGGTTTCAGTCATTATCCTTATCTAGTTGATTATCCATTAAGCAACCAATAAGATAATCCTTGAATCCTTATCATACTCGAATTCTAAGGGATTTACATCTCAAATTCGTTCACCATATATATAAGATAATCCTTACCTTATTTTGTAACTATCACATAATTACAATTCAGCCCCTCTAGTTTAATTAATTACATTTGATCACAAAACTAATTCTTAATTAATTATTGACCAATATTAATTAAACAAATATGATTTCTCCTTTAATATATTATTCTTATACCATATTAATAAATCATATTATCCTCTCTCTCTTTATTCATTTCTCCAATCAAGTTGCTTTGGTGAAGGCAACCCAAAAGGACCATGCACCATCGGGTCAAGTACATACCAAAATAGTTATGGACTTAGACACTAATCCAACAGTATGGGCCCGTACTACTAAAAGCAGAGGACCCATACTTGATACAGGGAGCATTCTGAAGGTCCTAAAGAGCAGACTGAGGAGTGATGCTATGGTTCGAGTACCATACATCGGAGCAGACTGAGGAGTAATGCTATGGTTCAGGTACCATACACTGGAGCAGATTGAGAAGGGATGTCATGGGATGAGCACTATGATTGTAGTGAATGATGCTTGTGATTATCTTGTTATCCGGTCATGATCGATGAGGTAGAGATCGGATGCTATGGGTTTTAGGCCTGTAGACTACGGTTGAGTATGGAGAGGCGTTCCTCGAGAGGGAAGGCGAGTGCCTATCAGAGTATTTTGGTAAGAAGTTAAAGGCAGAGGAAAATTTTGGTCTGAGTCGAGCAATCAGTCGATATTGGAGAGGTCACCTTCTAGGTGGGTGGTGCCATTTATGTTCGTGTGCAAGACACGAGAGGCCTGATGTTTCAGTTTTGGATTTGGGAGTACACCCTGCGGGTCGTTATCGATAATGATTTCCCTCAGAGTATCAGGTAGCAGGTGTGCCGCGAGGCAGTGACTTATCGTGAGCAGACAGTCAGTTGGGACTGAGGTAGTCGAGAACCACACCACACCTAATTGAGTATAGTAGGTTGTGTTATAGTGGTAGCAGTGGGAAGTTCAGTCGAGTTTTGCAGTACAAAGAGTTTTCGTCTATGTTGGGAGTGGGTCCCTGTCCTTGAGACAATTCCGGGTTGGAACATTGGTTGATAAGTTGAGGTGAGAGGAACGATGATTTTGCGGTGCAGTCTATGAGCCAGAGATGTTATTGAGCAGTTGAGATGCTTAGTGTTAGATTGGTATGGGATGTGGAACGATTAGAGGCAGTCGTGATGAGAAGTTATTGGAGAGTTAATCAGAGGTTCAGAGTTTAGAGGGTTGATTGATTCCCTTAAGGGGGGGGGGGGGATTATCGGGCGTTGCGTAGCACTTTCCTGGAGCAGGTGCGATTTCGCTGGTGAAAAATAGTCGTGGGTTGGTTGTGTGCTAATTAGTAATGGTTCGAACCCTCAGTGGGGGAGAACCGGGTGCAGTATGTAAGGAAGCAAAGATTTGTCAGGAGTGGTTATAAGTGAAGTATAGAGATATACTGTAAGAAATCATGAGACCAGAGGTTTCGGTGATCGAGGAAAAGGGTCAGAGTGAGTTAATGCGGGAAGTATTTGAGGAGGAGAACGAATGTATCCATGACAGGTGATTGGTGTTGTTGCAAGTAGATAGAGACTGATTGGGCAGCCAACCCCGGGGTCGGTATGCGTATTCTTGTTTGGATTTTGAGCGTCGGAAGAAGGGTTTCGGAGAATTATCAGCATATTTCGTAGCGTCAGCGTTTTCTCGTTTTCCAATCGAGGAATTAGATGCACTGAAGTTGTAATGTGGGAAAAATGTAGATCTATTTATGGGGTTCAAAGGAAATGTATTATTGTGTCTATATGATGTTTGGGGCAGGAGATCAGTGGTTGTGGTAGGATCTGGTGATGTTCTGTTGGGGTATTCTGAGATATCCGGGTATGATATCTTTATTTCGGAGTTACTCGTGAATCTTGAATTGAATCGACTTGTGGTATGTCAAGTATCTATGGATCCAGTAGGAGCCCTTCGAGTATGGGAATTCAGGGAGATTATTTGAGAGAGTGGATTTTCTCAAAGGTGGGCATTTGTTATGTTGATTGCCTCCAGGGTCTGTGATGGATATTCGAGTCGCAGTACTCACTAGTCAGAGGGTGTTGTGATACTGCGTGGAGTTGCATTACTCACTAAATGGCAAAAGAATGTGATGTTGGAATGTTTTCCGAGCAGTGTATGATGTGGAAGAGTTTTGGGTTTGAGTAGTCCTATTATTGAGTTTTTGGAGCCTAGATGTTGAGTCGGGGGCAAGACGGGGGGGTCTCCGTCTCTGTCGGGAGATGCGGGGAGATACGCAAGGAAGATGCGCAACAGAAACCAGAGATTAGAGTTGAGACGATCCTCGATTGGATTGTATTTTTCTCGCAAGAGGAAAAGAAGACTTTGTGACTTACGTGTCACTGGGTCGGGATAGTGGTCATGGGGAAGGAGTTAGTGGGATATTTGGATCATGATATGGGTGACCGTTAGGGGCTCAGCTGTGGAGCCAAAAGCTGATATGGTACTCAGTCTTGAAGAGGGATATGGGAAATGAGCTTATCATGATGACATCTGAGGACACTTTAGAGAGGGTAAACGATCCAGACGCTCGAAGACATGCTTCGGGCATGTGCATTAGATTTAGGAGGAAGCCGCGGTACGTATTGATCCTTGGTTGAGTTGTCCGATAACAACAGCCATCATTAGTGCATTGGTATGCCGCCCTTTGAGCTGTTGCATAGGAGGTGATGTCGGACCCTCATTTGCTGAGGAGAGGTAACGCGTGGACCTGAGAGTCCTTACGAGCAGATCCAGAGCATGTGCAATACATGGAGTAGTGGCAAGGTCGTCAAGCGGATTTTCCTAGGTAAGGGAAGAGGAAGGTATGTTGGGACTAGTGCAGCATGTGTATGCAATTACAAGGGGAGAACTCGTGAGAGTTGCTTTAAGAGTGAGAATGGGTCTCTCAGTCGTTCCGAAATGGATAAAGGGGGTTTTGGATCGGGGATCCGGTGATTCATGGTTTCCTAACCCTTATGGGTCGAGTGATCGTTGAGATTTGGAGCAGAGTTGCATCTTGGGTAATTCTCGGTTATAGGGAGTGGTGGGCAGCACAGAGATTGTGTTTCAATCGACAGAGCAGATTCAACAGGTTAAACAGAAAGTTATGCAGACAGACGCCGGTACGTGCTTGAGTTTCAAGTCGGCGACTTTGTACTCCTGAAGGTCTCTCCTTGGAAAGGGGTGATTCGATTCAGGAAGAGGGGCAAGTTGGGGCCCCGGTATGTTGGGCCTTTTCGTGAAATTGCGAGGGTAGGACGGGTGGCCTACTCTTTGGAGCTGCCAACGGAATTGAGATAGATCCATGATACTTTTCATGTGTCGCAATTAAAGAAGTGTATAGCCGATGAGCCAGTAGTGGTTCCACTAGAGAACATTTAGGTGGATGCGAGCCTGAGTTATGCTGAGAGACCAGTGGACATCAGGGATCGGAAGATCAAGGTTCTGAGGAACAAGGAGGTACCTCTGGTATTGGTTCAGTGGCGACCCCGGAAGGGATCGGAAGTGACTGGGGAGCCGGAACGTGAGATGCGGGAGCAGCATCCGGAACTATTTTTAGAGTGAGACTTCGAGGGCGAAGTCGGATTCTAGTGGGGGAGAATTGTAACAGCCCGAAATCTCAAGTATTGCTAAAATTATATTTTGGGGGTGTTTTAAAGGGGGGACTCGGCGAGTTGGAGCCAGACTCGCCGAGTAGGATCGCAGATCGGGTCGCAGGTTCGTGACTGGACTCGACGAGTCCAGATAGGGACTCGGCGAGTCTGCGCTGTTTAGCGAAAACCCTAACCGTTCAGGTTTGGGACGTATAAAGGGGATCATTGGCCGTCATTGTTCCCTTTTAGCCTTCTGAGAGGAGCCCCAGAACCTATTGTGTGCATCTGGAGCAAGGTTAGAGGCCATGGGTGATTGTGAAGGAGTTGTTGTGCAAGGAAGAGAAGGTCTTGGCTAAAGGAACAGCAAGGGAGTCACATGCTGAAGATTGGAGACACAGAGAATACATTATCCAGGTATGAATTCGGGTATACTCTGCTATGTTGATATATTTAGAGGATTAGGGTTTATGGAACCCTTTTGTGGATAGATTGAGTGTTACCCAGGTCCCCCAAGCGATTGTAACCCTGTGTTGGGACCTTTGGAGGTCCAGATTATCCCATGTCTGGGCATTTCGGGAATTGGTGAAGGTTTTGGATTGAAATCCTTATGCCTTAGGTCAACATGTAAATTATAAGTCTTGGGGTGTAGCATGAGCACCTAAATGAAGACCTTATGTAAAGGACCAGTCGGGGAAGGCCAGACCTATGAATGGTCGGAGCAATTATGACCTTAAGAAGCAGTTTGAGCGGCTGCATGGCATGGACTCGCCGAGTCAGATGAGCAGACTCGGCGAGTAGCTTGAAGAATAACTGGGACTCGTCGAGCTGTTCCTCAGACTCGGCGAGTGGAGTCGGGGTGGCCCCGCGATTCTTTCAGGAGTAACTCGTCGGGTCAAGGAGGATACTCGACGAGTAGAAGGGCAAACTTAGAGGATTGGAGGACGAATAGACTCGCCGAGTCGCCAGAGTACTCGCCGAGTCCGGTCGAGTTGACCGTGGTCTGTTGACCAGTGTTGACCTATGTGTGATTTCTTAGGGAAGTTGTCTTGAAAGATAAAAGTGTTAATAAGGGACGTACGATATTACAGGGAGTCTGTAGCTCGGCGGATCGAGTACGTGGGATTTCAGGAGTTGCTAGCTTTCAGTATCCGCGAGGTGAGTCTTCTCACTATACTGTACCCGGAAGGGTTTGACTGTGTGACCGGAAGGTCGGATATGATATGTGTTGTACGTGCCATAAATGGTAAGGTAATTGCTATGTGTGCTATGTATGTTTATATGGGCTGGAAGGCAATATGTTATGTGATTGGAAGGTCGGATATGGTATATGATGTATGTGCTATATGTGGTAAGTTAAAGGTATTATGTGCTGTGTATGTTTATGGGCCGGGAGGCAATATGTTATGGGCCGGAAGGCAATACGTTATGTGACCGGAAGGTCGGATATGTTATGTGTTATATGTGTTATATGTGTGAAGTTAATTGTTATGCGTGCTGTGTATGTTTATATGGGCTGGAAGGAAATATGTTATGAGCCGGAAGGCAATGTGCTATGGGCCGGAAGGCAACACGTTATGGGCCGGAAGACGATTATCTCATGGGCCGGAAGGCATTGTGCTGTGGACCGGAAGGTCAGGGCCTGGAAAGGCGTATGTGCGTAAGGTGTATACTGGGGAACTCACTAAGCTTCGTGCTTACAGTGTTTTATGTTATGTTGTTTCAGGTTCTTTCGGTAACACGGGATGGCACCGGCTCGATTGTACACACCAAAGAAAGAGTCGTATTTAGAGGATCCTGGTTTTCTATTCAATTGAAAATGGAACTATGTTTTGTAATTCAATTATAAATGAGATTTTAAACAAGTGTTTTAATATTAAATTGATTATTTAAATGAAAATTTTGCCTTGAAAATCACGGTGTTACAAAAACCATCTTTCAATCGAAGATCATCTCCCTAGTATGCTGAAACTCCCACATTGCCCGCACTAAGAAAACCATCTTTCAGTCGAAGATCATCTCCTTCCTACACTTCCATAGATCAAAAAATATATATAATTTTTTCAAAATTCTATAAAAAATAACAATGCATCAGACGTGGAATGTATTATTAATGCAACATGAGTCTTTGTTAGTGTTAAAGTTAGATAACCTTGGCGAAAGACGTTAAAATAATATTTCATCAACTCGTTGCAATAAATAAATAAATAAATAAATAAATAAATAAATAAATAAATAAAAATAACGTAAGAGTATTACAAGAGGATATAGAATAAACACATAATATAAGAGGATATAGAATAAACACAATTAATATACTGTCAATTGTTCATACACTTCTCTATTTTGATCATCATCTACATGTTTTCTAATATAAGTATCATCATCATTTTTCGTTTGATTGCAAAATCTAAATAATTTGGTAAACCACATATATATATATATATATATATATATATATATATATATATATATATATATATATATATATATATATATATATATATAATTTTGGTCTTTGAAACGACAAATAGAAATGGACACATTAAATTTGATAAGAAAATCGAATAAAACAACCAGTGTTTTCATTCACTAACAATTACTTTTCGAAATTGACTTTCAAATATCAAGAAATATTACCAATATACAAACTATTTTCTATTAATTTACAGTCGATATTTTGGAAACATAATTTAAAAATAAAAAAATTAAAACACTGTTGAATTAACATAATTTAACATAAGACACATTGATAAGTCATGCATACTAGAATTGAAATAACAAACGAGCTTGTAGGTATATGATGCCAGTTGCCTTAGATTATATTATAAAAAGCTGACAATTACCAAAATATGTTTGTCATTCAGGTCATAAAATGGAATGTAATAATATTACTTTTTTTCTTATTCGATAATTTTTCACAAAATTTTATCTTAAATTTGTTTACCGAAGTTTAAATTTTCATTATGAATTTTGTTTAAAATATTCTTACGAAGAACTTTGTTTTTATGGTTCTGAAAACTTAGTTTTTTCATATTACTTTATTTTTTAAAATTATAATCTTGTTTTATAACTTCTACTTTTTGTTCCTTATTTACCATAACAAAAATCATTTTTGTTTGCTACATTGAGCATTTACAACATATACTTGTTTATTTTGATCCATTATTTCCAACAAATGGTCAAGTATATGCCAATAATATAATGGCCACTTCAAAATTTGAAGGTGAATAAACTCAAAGAAACATGAAAGATGGTAGTGATACGTTACACTGGTGTATATTAACAAATATGAATTATTCAATATGGGTTATTAAAATACAAGGGAATTTAAAATCATAATCAATGTAGGATGCAATTTTAAATGAAAGAGTGTAGGAACGGAAAATTTGGATGGCTTGTATGGCTATTTACCAAGAGATTCTGAATGACATACTTGTAATGTTGTCGGGAAGGATACAACTAAAGATGCATGTAAAACATTTAAGATGATACATATGAGACCTGGTAGGGTAAATGAGACTAGAATTAAACTTTGAGAAGCCACATTGAGGTGATTCGAATGACAATGAAGCGATAAATGATTTTTCCACGAGATTGAATTCCATTGTCATTGGTGTATGTATTAAACCCATATCTATCTGATATGGAAATTATCAATCTACACCTTGATTTATGGAGTTATAAGCAACCTATATCTTAGATGATTCATTACCTAAAATCATGGGATTTGACTCCCTGATTTCTTGCTGTAAAATATGTAAATATAGTTGTTTATACTAGCTCTGTAATGTGTCCCTTTGTTGAATACAGAACCCATACAACATTTTTTCTGTAACCTTGCTCTGCAATACTCTATCTTTTATATGGTATCAGAGCTTACTTGCTCTAACAAGCTCAAACGATCCAATGTCTACAAAAACCATCATTCTACTCACAGCACCCACACACTTTCCCATCAAGCTTAACCAAACAAATTACTATGTTTGGCGTCGACAAGTCTCCTCAACCCTTATAGGTCTTGATCTCCTAGGGTACATCGATGGTACTGTAGTTGTTCCAGAAAAAAGTTTGGACCCCGAAAAAAAGAAACCAAACCCAGATCACATGCTTTGGTATCGTTAAGATCAAATCATCATCAGTGCCATGTTAGGAAGCTGCTCCGATTCTATCCAACCTAATATCTCCTCTGCCGAAACTGCCCTTGAAGCATGGAAACGTCTCACAACCTTGTATGCCAACCCTTCCAGATCTCATGTCATCTCTCTAAAAAAGAAGCTAATTGACAACCCTCGTGGAAACAGAACAATCCAAGCATACCTTTAAGATATGAAGCAAATAGCTGACAATCTTGCACTAGCCGGGAACCCTGTTGATGATGAAGATCTTGTTGTTCATGTCCTTCACAACATTGGAGATGAATTCAAGGAGATGGGGGCTGCCATCCAAGCTCGTGACTCCTCGATTTCTTTCTCGGAGCTTCAAAATAAACTCACTGACTTCGAGATTCACATGAAAAAGGAACGAAAGATGAGTCTATTGTCATTCCCAACATCAATTTCACCCATAAAGGCGGAAAGACATCTGGTAGGTACTCTCAAAACTCCTATGAAGACAGCAGACGAGGGAATCAACATCAAGGAAGACCAAATTCTCAACCTTCCAACCCCAGAACCTCTTACAATCCTCAAGCCTTTTGCAATTTTTGTGAACGTGCTGGACATTTTACTAAAGAATGTCGACGTTTTTCTCGATTTCTAAAAGGCAATAACATTTCTCCTCAGGAACACTTCACTACAATGAACTCAAACAAATCCAATCCATGGATTTTCGATACAGGAGCCTCTCACCATGTCACTGGGCAAACAGATCACCTACACTCCTTCTCTGATTATGGTGGTCCTGAAGAAATAATTTTGGGCGATGGTTCAGGTCTCAAAATAACACATGCTGGTCACACAACCTTAAACTCACCATCTCGTCTTTTTCATGTGAATGATATCCTATGTGTTCCTTCTGTAAACAAGAACTTATTTTCTGTTGCAAAATTTTGTAAGACTAACAATGTTTCCATGGAATTTTTTCCGTGGCATTTTTTGGTGAAGGATCTTCGCACGGGGGCGCAACTACTTCGAGGGGAAAACAAGAATGATCTTTACTGCTTCATGCCTTCAAGAAAACCTCAAATCAATGTTGTCGCCACAGATCTAGCAAATAAGTGGCATTCACGCCTAGGACATCCTGCTCCTCGAATATTACATCTGTTTTAAACTCCTCTCACTTTAGTCATAATAAAATTTCATGTTCTTCGTTAATCTATCATTATTGTCATTGTCATAAAAGTCATAAACTACCATTTGCAAACAATTCTCTAACAAGCACTAAACCTTTAGAGCTTGTCTATACTGATGTTTGGGGACCCACCGACATCTCTATTGACAAATATCGTTATTACGTAATATTTGTCAATCATTTCTCCCGATATACATGGATTTACCCATTGAGAAAGAAATCTGATGTTGCCATCATTTTTCCACAATTTAAAAAGTTAGTTGAACACCGTTTTCAACTTCCCTTGTTAACTGTTTACTCAGATAATGGAGGGGAATACGCATTCCTGAAAAATACTGTCACATCACACGGAATCTCACACCTTACTACACCTCCTCACACTCCAGAACACAATGGTATCTCAGAACGATGACACCGCCATCTCATAGAAACAACACTTACACTCCTTCATCATGCAAATTTGCCAACCACTTTCTGGTCTTATGCAGTTCAAACAGCCACATATCTTTTAAATCGACTTCCAACACCCATTTTAAATCATAAAACTCCTCTAGAACTCCTGTTCAAACAAAAACCAAACTATACACGCCTCAAAATCTTTGGTTGTTTATGTTACCCATGGATTAAACCATATACATCTTCTAAACTCCACCCTAAATCTACAACATGTATCTTCCTAGGGTACTCCACTTCTCAGTCCGCTTATAAGTGTTATGATCCTATCACATGTAAATTGTATATCTCCCGACATGTTAGATTTCTTGAGGACACATTTCCATGGAGGCATGCTAGTACTGATCCATCTCTAACCCCTCAAGATGTTTATGCCCATGTGGAAGACTCTCACAACTCGACCACTAGTGTGTCACCAAGTACACCTACTCCGTCTCTGTCTCCTATGCAGACCCTCTCACTAGAAACCACTCTTCCTCATAACTACAACCATCCTCTACCACCTCTATCACCAATCCCCACCTCTACCACCCACTCTATCGAAAATTTATCTTGCACTCCTCAATCCACATATACTCCTCCTCCACCATCCCCGCAAGCTCTATCACCATCCCCACCGGTTTTTTCCCCGCCTCAACCTCGTCAAAGAAAACCCAATCCTAAGTACTTCAGTGATATTTATCTCAACACAACATCAACTCACCCCCTACCAGAGACTCTTGAACCGTCATGTGTCACCCAAGCCCTTAAAATACCTCAATGGCGTGATGCTATGTCTACAGAGTTTAATGCACTCATCTAAAACAAAACCTGGGATTTAGTACCTCTAACTTCCCAAAACACTCTCGGTTGCAAGTGGGTCTTTCGTATTAAGCGATCCCCTGACGGATCTATTCAAAAATACAAGGCACGTCTAGTAGCTAAAGGATTTCACCAACGGCATGGCATTGGCTACACTGATACTTTCAGCCCTGTTACAAAACCGCTCACAATACAAATCCTATTATGCATTGCTCTATCACGAAAGTGGTCCTTACGCCAACTAGACATCAATAATTCCTTCTTAAATGGCGCTCTTCAAGAAGAAGTCTATATGGTCCAACCTCTAGGCTTTGTCAACCCACAATTCCAAAATCATGTATGTAAGTTGCGCAAAGCTTTGTACGGGCTCAAACAAGCACCACGAGCTTGGTATCTTGAGCTTAAGGCATTCTTAATCAACTATGGCTTTCGCAAATCTGTATTTGATGCCTCCCTTTTCATATTTGAGTCTGGCAGAATAGTGATGTACTTTGTTGTCTATGTTGACGATATCATTCTGACCGGGAACAATAATAGTGCTATTGATGACTTTGTGTTGCAGCTAAATCGCATATTTGCACTCAAAGACCTTGGTGAACTTCATCACTTTCTTGGAGTGGATGTTATCTCCACCAGTGATGGGTTATTTCTCTCTCAGAACAAACACATTCGTGATATCCTAACTAATCACAAGATGGCTGATGCAAAACCAGTTATAATACCCATGCAGAGTGCCACTTCTCTAGTCGACAACTCAGCCCCATCATATCCAACAAAGTATCGCTAGATCATCGGTGCATTACAATGTCTTGAGATAACCCGACCAGATATAGCTTTTGTCACAAATCGCCTCTCTCAGTCCATGCATGCCCCAAATGACACTCAAATGCAAGATTTGAAAAGACTCTTACGTTATCTAAAGGGCACAATTCACCATGGCCTATTCTTGAAGCGTGGACAACCATTAAGAGTTACTGCCTTTAGTGACTCTGATTGGGGAGGAGCATCAGAAAATGGAAGATCAACAACATGATATGCCATCTACCTTGGGCCTAACATCATCTCTTGGAAATCAACGCGTCAAAAATCGGTATCCCGTTCTTCCACAGAGACTGAATACAAGGCTTTAGCAAATGCATCATCAGAAGTCACCTGGATCACCCATCTCCTCTCAGAACTTGGTGTAACATTGGCTCAAACCCCTGTATTATACCGTGACAACATTGGCGCCACATATTTGTGTGCAAATCCCATATTCCACCGTCGCATGAAACATATAGCTTTAGACTATCATTTTGTCCGTGAAAAAATTGACAGTGGTTGTCTGAAAGTACATCATGTCAGTAGTCGTGATCAACTCGCGGATACACTGACCAAAGCGCTCGCTTGACAACCATTTTTGGCAACACGTCCCAAGATTGGCGTCACCGATGGTTTTGCCATCTTGCGGGGGCGTATTAAACCCATATCTATCTGATATGGAAATTATCAATCTACACCTTGATTTATGGAGTTATAAGCAACCTATATCTTAGACGATTCATCACCTAAAATCATGGGATTTGACTCCATGATTTCCTGCTGTAAAATATGTACATATAGTTGTCTATACTAGCTCTGTAATGTGTCCCTTTGTTGAATACAGAACCCATACAACCTTTTTCTGTAACCTTGCTCTGCAATACTCTATCTTTTATAGTATGATCTATAAGATCATGCAAATTATGGCCCTGAAGTACTTTCTTTCAGTCATCCCTTTATGATTAAAAAAAAATCATTAATTTTATTTAGCAATTTGGTAGCTTGAAAATATGATGGAAGATGAGGTTGTGGGTCCTCTTACAACCCATGATGAAATGTTTTGACTTTATAGAGAAAAAGAAGTAGGATCTTCTCTATTTACAGATCTTGAGTGGGAATCTCGATCGAAGGAATGTTGGGGGAAGCTCTTCAAACACATCATGGGGAAGAGGTGGACATGTAAGTAGAGGTTGGGGTCGAGTCCAAGGTTCTTAGCATGGCCGAAGAGGTGATTGTAGATCAATTAAAAATTTGAATGATTTGCAACCGTCCTCGAAAGAATAAAAGTAAAATAAAATTTTTTAATAGTAAAAAATTTGGTCATTATGTGTTGGAGTTATTGAATAAGAGGCAAAATCACTCAAGCCAATGAAGAAGTACGTGTTTTCATGATCGAATCTCACCATGATTTGAGATAGTCTTCTTGCACGGGAGATAGTCGATTTGAATATAAGGTATGGTATCTACACAACAGTGTTAGTATAGACAACTCACGATCGGTTACTATTTTGCTAGATGAAGACATTGTTTAAGTCCACATTGTGGTCTAATATATTTCGATGAAGATAACTAATGGTACCCCACGTCCCACCTCTATTGGCTAGATATATGTCTCGACCAATGCTTCCATCCCGAGCCATGAATCGATAGAATAGCTTCCTTCGAAATAGATGCTTGATCACATAAAAACCTCTCGAACCAATAATAACTTAAAATTGTTTCACACTCTGATAGTGAGGGCTTTCTTAGTTACTTATTTCTGCGGAGTGAATAGACTAACAAGGCTAGGAGTTACTTTCTACTTAATACTTTTATAGTCATTAAAAGTCATGGATTGTATAATAAGATACTAATCTAAAAGCCAACAAAGAAACAATTATATTACAAACCAAATGTAATGATACACCATGTCAAAGGCTTTTAAGAATGATTTAATACCTTAAACCATTCTTTGATATCCTAAACCAAATATAATAGTCATAAAAAGGAATTGACTCAAACTCACACACATTATAAACGAGAACCCTAGTTGATCAATCGGTCTTGTAAAGAAAATAACAATGCAAGAAAGCGTAGTACCAAGAAAACCATCTTTCAATCGAAGATCATCTCCCTAGTATGGCGAAACTCCCACATTGCCCGCACTAAGAAAACCATCTTTCAGTCGAAGATCATCTCCTTCCTACACTTCCACAAATCAAAAAATATATATAATTTTTTCAAATTCTATAAAAAATAACAATGCATCAGATATGGAATGTATTATTAATGCAGCTTGAATCTTTGCTAGTGTCAAATTTAGATAACCTAGGCCAAAGAACGTTAAAACAATATTTCATCAACTCGTTGCAATAAATAAATAAATAAATAAAAATATCGTAAGAGTATTATAAGAGGATATAGAATAAACACATAATATAAGAGGATATAGAATAAACACAATTAATATACTGTCACTTTTTCATACACTTATCTATTTACATGTTTTCTAATATAAGTATCATAATCATTTTTCGTTTGATTGCAAAATCTAAATAATTTGGTAAACCATATATATTAAATTTTTTTCTTTGAAACGACAAATCGAAATGACACATTAAATTTTATAAGAAAATCGAATAAAACAACCAGTGTTTTCATTCACTAACAATTACTTTTCGAAACTGACTTTCAAATATCAAGAAATATTACCAATATACAAACTTTTTTCTATTAATTTACAGTCGATAGTTTTTTGGAAACATAATTTAGAAATAAATAAATAAAAACACTGTTGAATTAACATAATTTAACATAAGACACATTGATAACTCATGCATACTAGAATTGAAATAACAAACGAGCTTGTAGGTATATTATATTATATAAAACTGACAATTACCAAAATATGTTTGTCATTCAGGTCATAAAATGGAATGTCATAATATTAGTCTTTTTCTTATTCGATAACTTTTCACAAAATTTTATCTTAAATTTGTTTACCGAAGTTCAAATTTTCCTTATGAATTTTGTTTAAAATATTCTTACGAAGAACTTTTTTTTTTATGGTTCTAAAAACTTAGTTTTTTTCATATTACTTTATTTTTCAAAATTTTCATCTTGTTTTATAACTTCTACTTTTTGTTCCTTATTTACCATAACAAAAATCATTTTTGTTTGCTACATTGAGCATTATATCTTCTACAACATATACTTGTTTATTTTGATCCATTATTTCCAACAAATGGTCAAGTATATGCCAATAATATAATGACCACTTCAAAATTTGAACGTGAATAAACTCAAAGAAACATGAAAGATGGTAGTGATACGTTACACTAGCGTATATTCACAAATATGAATTATTCAATATGGGTTATTAAAATACAAGGGAATTTGCAATCATAATCAATGTAGGATGCAATTTTAAATGAAAGAGTGTAGGAACGGAAAATTTGGATGGCTTGTATGGCTATTTACCAAGAGATTCTGAATGACATGCTTCTAATGTCGGGAAGGATACAACTAAAGATGCATGTAAAACATTTAAGATGATACATTTGAGACCCGGTATTGAGACTAGAATTAAACTTTGAGAAGCGACATTGAGGTGATTTGAATGACAATGAAGCGATAAATGATTTTTCCACAAGATTGAATTCCATTGTCATTGGTGTATGATCTATAAGATCATGCAAATTATGGCCCTGAAGTACTTTCTTTCAGTCATCCCTTTATGATTAAAAAAAAAATCATGAAATTTATTTAGCAATTTGGTAGCTTGAAAATATGATGGAAGATGAGGTTGTGGGTCCTCTT
This sequence comes from Lactuca saligna, assembly GCF_052625555.1. Taxonomy (NCBI): domain Eukaryota; kingdom Viridiplantae; phylum Streptophyta; class Magnoliopsida; order Asterales; family Asteraceae; genus Lactuca; species Lactuca saligna. The sequence goes on from NC_136419.1 coordinate 211,992,719, forward strand.
ACAACCCATGATGAAACGTTTTGAGTTTTTAGAGAAAAAGAAGTAGGATCTTCTCTATTTACAGATCTTGAGTGGGAATCTCGATCGAAGGAATGTTAGGGGAAGCTCTTCAAACACATCATGGGAAGAGATGGAAATGTAAGTAGAGGTTGGGGTTGAGTCCAAGGTTCTTAGCATGGCCGAAGAGGTGATTGTAGATCAATTAAAAATTTGAATGATTTGCATCCGTCCTCGAAAGAATAAAAGTAAAATAAAATTTTTTAATAGTAAAAAATTTGGTCATATTATGTGTTGGAGTTATTGAATAAGAACCAAGGTAAGGAGGCAAAATCACTCAAGCCAATGAAGAAGTACGTGTTTTCATGATCGAATCTCACCATGATTTGAGATAGTCTTCTTGCACGGGAGATAGTCGATTTGGATATAAGGTATGGTATCTACACAACAATGCTAGTAACCATACGAGTAGAGAGAACTCAAAGTTCCATTAGTTAGACGCAAACGTTATAAGCCATGTGAGATTTGACAATGGTTTAAGTTTTAACCATCATTATTTTGGGAAAATTAAGGGCATTTTTTTTATTGTAAAAATATTACAAACAAATCGTTAAAGAGGTATATTATATTTCAAGTCTTAAATGACAAAAAAAAAAATTATTCGTATTGGACAAATGACGGAGAAGGAAGGCTGGTCATAATGTACGTTCAATATTTGACATATTATTAGAGGAACAAAAACTTTCCTTTTGAGTGTTAAAAGGTCAATAACTGGTTAGACAAAACCCCTCGGAGGCCTAATGGACCTAGATATCTTTTACCAAAAAAATCAAACGGCTTGGATATAACATTCTAGACATATCCATATTAAATTTCGTTCCTTAAAGAAATTGTCTAAATGAATATGAAAACCAATGTTTCAAGGACTAAACACCTGTCTGAAGGGTGTGTTCTTGGCTTCTTGCCAAACAATCTCAAATTCCTTGTCCAAATGAATTGGTTTTCTAGATTAAAAAGCTCTATAAGTTTTTCATGCAAGAGTTATATGGTCATATTACACCAACCTCTATTGGAGGAAGCATGTAATTTCTCCTTTAGGTATACGATTTTAGTTGGTGGATGTGGTGTTAATACTTATATGACAAGTTTGAAGCATTGGGTTTTATTAAACTATTTAAGTTAATAAATTGAAAAAGTTTAGATTATATTTTTGAATGAAATATCCATAGGATAGAGGGGGAGAGTTCACCTTAAAAATAATTCTCATGGGTTTTTGAAGAACATTGTGTAAAACATAATCTTACAACAACATATTTACCACAGCAAAATGGAGTTGTTGATAGCTGAAATCGAACCCTTAAAGACATATCAACGAGTCTTCTTAAAGGAAAAGATGTATCAGTGCATTTCTGGAGAGAATCCGCTAGATATATTTTTTTTTATTCTCAACTGGCTACGAACAAATGCACCTCTCGACATCACAATGTATGAAGATTAGTTAGGAAAAAACCAAACATGAAACATCTAAAGGTTTTCTGTTGTATTCTTTTCATTAATAATGTATGTAGTTAATCGAAGAAGCTTGATACTTCAATTATAAAGATGGTTTATTTTGGTTTGACATATGGAACTTAAGTTTAATTTTGATCTGCAAGATCAGATGTTATAAGTTAGTTACAAGTTTGATTTTGATGAAAAAGAAGGTTTGAATTCTTACAAAAACATAAACATGGAAGAAGAGATGAAGACTCATTAAAACCTTACTAAAATCGAATCATTGTCCAAATACATCCTAAAAAACATGAAAAAACAACCCCTGAGATCAACCCAGAACAACCGGACAACCTAGTAAATAATGTTGTCAAAACCGAACGACCCTATGTCGATTCTATCCAGCCCGATTTTCATTACACTCAATCTACAAGGAAAACCCTACATCATATTTCGGGCTTAATTAAGGAGTTCGATAGATAATCAATATGTATATCAAAGCCAAAAGTATGATACTTGAGCCTCATAATTAATGATGATTGTTTCAGATTAGCTCTTGAATAGTAAAAAAGGCATAAACCTCTAAAGCGTAGAAGGAGGCCATGTAAACGAATGTAGATTCAATCACGGAAAACACAAAAGGTTCAAACTTACAGATTTTCCAATCGTTAATTAAACAATCAACTTAAATTACGTCTTTAAAGCAAATAACACTACCTAACCAGCGACATTCATTCTTAATTTAACGACTCAACGTAGGTTGTCCACTATTAATTCCAAGTCGACTTATCTCTATGGAGACCATAAGCAGGATGTCTACGTTACCTAACCATTAGAATATGTTTATAAAGTATTACAATTCTTTCTACAACAAGATCCTTGAGCTTGGAATATTTTCTTGGATAAAATCTTAAAAGGGATTAGTTTTTTGAAAAATTTACAAGACTCGACCGATATACAAAAGGAACCCAAATAGCATGTTGTTGGTGTCTGTGTTGACAACTTAATAACTATCCGAAGAGATTGTCGAACTCAAGAAACAAATGATTTTTTTTTTTTGAAATGACATGGGTGGAATGTCAATTCATTTGACCTAGGAATCTTGTGAAGGAAGTCGATAACAAGTCGTCGAAAATTGACTTCACGAAAAATCGCATGTTTAATGGTCGAAGCTAACACGTTGACATTCAGTTTTACAATGCAATGTTGATCGTGTATATATTATTGTAGAATATATAAATTCGAAAGATCAAGGAGTGTATTTCATTACAAAGGCTTGTGATTTTTATACATAAGAAAGGTGAATCATCCTTCTCTTTCTCTTTCCTATAACACTTTTTGGCCGACTTGTGTTTCTCTTTCCAAAATGGATGAGTCGTCCCCTCCCCATTTGTCTCTTCATAAAGAATGAGTCATCCATCTCTCCCTTTCCCCTTAATTTCCATACCTCTTACATCCATTTTTACGTTAAATAAGGAGATGATCCACTTCCTAATATTATTTTCTTAAGGTGGTTTATTACCTTTAGCACTTTTGTATTAAAATATTAGAAACACTTGGGATATTTAAGTAGAATAATTACTTTGTATTCACTTGATATTGTAACATTTGCTTTTCAATATTAGAGTAAAATCAAGCTTTGGCTTCATTCTTATTTCGTCTACTTATCATAACAAAATTCAGTTTCAATTACTAATTTGAGCATTAAACCTTGTGCAACTTACACTTGTCTATATTTTGATCCTTTATATCCTACAACTTTCACATATAATTTGCTTACGGGTTCCAATAAACCAAAACTCAGTTTACGAAATATGTATGATAGCTACATATCATAAACCTGAATTTTGACGTTTTCCATAAATCCATGAAAAGTAAAAAACGCAATGTCCCTTCTCGCAAATTAACATAGTTGACATTTCAATCTTGATAAAACACAATTTTCATATGCAAGCTTATTACTCTTGATTATATACTTTAACCGAACTTTATTTAGAATTTTTTTTTTAAATAATAATAGAGTAAATGAGTGTACCTGTTGGCAGGCAGATGGTTTCTTTAGAGGCTGATCATCAGGCATAAGACCAAAGTGGATGTGAGGAAAATGTGCCCACTAAAACAATAAATTAGAACAATTAATTGACAAATCGCAAACCTAAAAACACATGCTATCAAAATTGATTAAAGTTGTTTACTTTTACACACATTAATTATATATGTTCTAAAACATTAATGCAATCATTAAATAGAAATATAATAATGAGAGACGTATGTTCTTGGATCTTACATTCTTTGCAGCTGCACTGAAGGCTTCCCTGTGGCTTATATCTGGGTTACCTGCTTTGATACGTTGGATCTCCTCCCTGTAATTTGTTTAAGAGAATTAATATGTAATTTTGTTTTTCCATTTGTAAAAGCTAAGTTGTTTTTATTTATATTAATTTGAAGGGAAACTTTATTAGAGTGCTAAATTCTACTTAATTCGTTCAAGGACGGATGAGTCACAAATATTATTTAATGAAAAGAATTATGATTATTTTAATTCAAATGGTTTCCGTTAACTAGAAATATGCATACGTAGAAAAAGTTAAACAAATGTTGTTGAGATTATTTCACGTAGATACAAATTAGTCATTGTGTTTTTATGAATTTTCGACGTAAATTACTTTTCAAATTAAACTATTTTATCACTCAAGAAAAGTAATCGAAATATATACATACTTGATAAATCTGTTGTAAGCAGAAGGAACTCTCTGGCGCTTCTCTGGAGCTGCAAATACATGAAGACAAATATAACGACAAAATAAACAGACGCAATATTAAAATCATTTGGTTTCAGACTGTTTTGTGTTGTCTCTCTCCTATCATAACTTCATCATTATCATTATCTCTCTATATATCAAGAAACTGTGCCCATCTTAAATTCCGGGGGAGAGATAATTTCTAATCCCATCCACATGTAAACACAAAAGCAACAAAGTATATATAGGTGTATAAAAGCTGCAAAACATTTATTTATCATGCATTTATATATATTTGAATCTTTAACCCAATATTTCCAATTTTTTCCCCATGGAATGGGCTCTTTGTCATATTATAAAAACTTAAGATAACAAAATAAAGATTAAGAAAAAATAACTTTCTTGTTCCATTTTTATATAGGCCAATTCGAGAGAATATTCTTTGAGGAACGATACAACTTTTTTTTCTACAAAATTTGAAGACTGGCTTACAAATAAACAGACACGTGCTAAAAGATACAGCGAGATAAGTTTTATAAAAAAAAAAATTAGGGTTTCATTGATGGTTTTGGACCTTGTTGAGTTATAATGTTATCTAACAATATAATTTCAGAAAAATTTTGCCTTTTTTGTGGTGAGAGATGGACATATTGAGAAATAAAGAAAAGAGGAGTGAAGGCCACGAAATAAAAGCTAAAGAAAGAGAGTTCTCCCACATACCAAATCCAATAAATGCTCAAGACACCATTTAGATGTAAGCTTTTGAAAGTACAATCAATGGACTATTTTAATATCTTTCTTGATTTACTGAGAAACTAACGGATTTCTGCATTTTATGCTTAAAACAAAAGAAAACAAAAGAATCTTGAACCTTCTTTTATATCACATCTAGATTCAAAAAACAAAAAAAACATTGGGTTGATAAAGAAGAAGAAAATGACAAAAGAAATCTTACGCCTATTCACTACAGGAGGCTTCAGTAGCTCATCAACTCGAACTGGACCTATAGACTCTGGAATTGACTGATTCATCAATATGTTGGAAGGGGTGTTCCTCATCTCCTCCTGTATAAATTTCATTGAGTCAAATATATACATTTTAAAAGACAAGGTCGATATGAGATGCAAAACTTACGAACTTTTCAAGAAACCCTAATTTCTGTAGTGTAAATCGAGTCTTTCCCAAAATAAACGTTATGAAGCCCTAATGGCAGACACCTTAACAGTATCAGCATCTAGACATGCCGTGATGTATGTATATATCAAGACCAACAAATTTTTATGTATCTATATATATATATATATAGAGAGAGAGAGAGAGAGAGAAAGATATATATATAGAGAGAGAAAGAGAGAATTAGGTCATCTGCTACAGGCTCAAGAACGAATCGAAAAACACAATGGGGACTACATGTTTATTCTTTATAAAATATTTTCACTTGTTGATATCACTGTTTGAGGAGAGTAATGATCAGGTAATTAGGTACACGTTTATTTATTTATATATTTATTTTTGTAATCTTTCAGGACGTATATACACTTTCTCGATCTGTACTGTTTTGTTAGTAGTTAGCAAATTAATTAGGTTGTACCATAATGTTTTGATGAGAGAAGAAGTTATGGCCAAAATGGAGCTGATTCGCAGAGGCAGCAGCAGCAGGAAGAAGATGGGCACGCATGTTAACAGACAAAAGATTGGTGCAGTGACCACATCGAACAGTAACAGTTGTGAACAAACTGCTGCAAGGAACACTCACCTACAACATAAACACCATAATAATTTGATTAAGTTTTGTAACAAAATTCAAACTACCTTTAAAGATCATGAAAATTTAAAAGAAGAGATGGATAGAGAATCATGCATATGATGGTTATGTATACCGCAAGAACGGTTTCACAAAAGTTGCACTGGACATAGCAGAGCTGCTCGGGGGTTGGTGAGAGGTGGTGGTGGTGGTGGTGGTCCGGTTGGAACGATGCTGAAGATGACATGTTTGTTTACTCTTTCTTCTCTCGTTCTCTCTCTCCTCTTGTTTTGATTGTATCTTAGAGTTTGAGGTGATTGATTGATTGATTGATATGATGGACTGAACAATGTATATGGATAGATTATGTTTGGGGATCTGGCCTTGAATTTGTGTGTGCGACTTCAAGGACAAGTGAGAAGGAAGTTACAATGGAGAATGTAAAAGACAAGAGATATAAAAAGAGAGACCCACTACATCATATATGAGTCGTGTTGATCATACCCCAAGGTTCTCTCTTTCATCTCATTTCTTTCTAATGTTACTTTAATAATGGGGCCATAAATGTTCACTAACCCCATTTTTATTTTATCGCCAAAAATATTTCATGTACATTTTTTTTTTCAAAATCTTTTATATTTAGGAGAGCTAAATTAAACAACATATATATTAGAGCTATAAAACATGTACCAAAAAATTACCAACAAAACTAATTTAATTGTTAGTCTATATGTTTGATAGTCAATATATTTATTTACTTGTTAGTGATTGTATAATCTTAGTATGATAATTGTATAAAATTTCAAATACCATTGGTGTATGGTACCAATCAACTTTTTATATATATATATATATATATATATATATATATATATATATATATATATATATATATATATATATATATATATATATATATATACAGCTTCAGTTGTGATTACAAAAAAAATTAGAGATCTTAGAATTCAACCTCAATCACATATTGCTCATTTGCCGTTGTAACGTTTCAGTGTAACGGCAGCAACAGAATATGCTTAATAATAAATGATTATATGACAACCAATACAAGAATAAGTTTATATAGCGACACAACCTAAAGGGACGACGGTGGTCGTCGCTATAGGTGGAGCTATGGGGACGATTTGTCGTTCCAATAGGGTTGACCAAAATTTTTTTTACCTTGAGATTTGTCTACAACTTGGTGGGTCTCAAATGGTTAGCGGGAAATTTCCTGGGTTTCTGAAAAGTTATAGGGACAACAATTCATCTCAACTAAAAAAAATAATTAAATAATTTTTTATTATTTTGAAGCTAGGTCTCGTCCTTCATCCGCAATCGCATTCCATTCACCCTTTTCTCTCTCTCGATCGAACGATCCGTACTTGACATCGACCACCTCCATAACGATGTTTGTCAATTCCTTTGACGCTGCCAACCTCTGCAACGACCACCGTCTTCACTACATGTAACCTGTAGCCTGCTGTCTTTGGGAGGAGAATTTGAGTTCGATGTGTTGATTCTGACTCCTGGTTCCATCGATCAACAGTTTCAATTTCCCTAATTCCAACTTCATTTATCTATTCATCAACTCCCATTTTCTCTAGGTATGTCTCACTAATTTTGTTATTGGGTTACTAATTTTGTGATGTGTTAGTTAATCTAGGGCTATTGATTTTTGTAGACCCACCTCAATAAAAGCTCTTTCATTTTGCACATCATCCATCCACTAATAGAAAAAGTGAAATAGAATACAGGGAGATAAAATATGGTTAAGATCTTGTTTTTCACATTGGTGAGTACATAAGATTTATATGTCATTGAACCTGATTAAATGTAATTACCTTGCTCTCATTACTTATTTCATGTGCATACAAATCATATTGCATGTTAAGATCTTGTTTTTCACATTATGAATTTTCAAATTATGATAATAAATAATGTCACAAATGAGTTTTTCTGGCACATGTGGCATTCTTTTTAATGTATTTACTTACCTACTAATATTTGTTGTTAACTTTTTTCAGCTTTAAATTATATCAATAGGTTTGGAATTGCATGTATCCTGCCATTTTCGACATGTGTGGTCATTATAAGAATCTTGCACAAGAGGCATCTATCTTGTTTCCCATATTGTCCCCTTATAAACACAACTTATCTTTCTTGAAACAATATAAGGAAAAGTAATGATTCTCACTATTATCTTTAATGTGTAATATGAAAAGGCTGTATCTGTGTTGCAACTTTTCAAAATTATACAAGTAACAGGGATATCTTGGGCAAGTGTGAACAGATTGGTACATCAATCATGGATTATATTTATATTTTTATTTATATATTGGTACCTTTGAAAGCTCTTAATTTTAAAGTAATCTTGCAGTTCTTCTTGGAGCTCATGAAGGTGCCACATGTTGAATCAAAATTCAATTTAACACCCAGGTATTTTCTTTTTTGTTATTACTTATTACTTGAGTTTGCTAATAAATTATGTTTATTTTTTATATATTAGTATTATTATCTCATTTTAACATTGCTTTCAGCTTTCTGAATTTAAAAAGAGTTTGAACACTATAAATTTTGCATGTGATTAGGTCACGACTTCTATAAAATTAAAGGATATCAAGAAAATAATTTAGTATTTGGGGAATACACTAAATCAAGGAACTGCAAGAGATAATATTGAGTTGTTATATATTTATTCAAATAAATCCCTTCATTTCTTTAAAAAATTTTGTAGGTACTGTAGTTGGTTTCAAGTTAGGCATTCTTAAAACTCACATATACATGCCCTTCAAATAATAAGATGGATCTGAATGCAGGTGATTCACTTACAGGTTGAATTACATGGATTCAGGTAAAGCATTAGCTAGCATATATAAAATATTAGCTAATGAATTAACTTTATGTAGTAGGATGCCCATGATTTTGCATCAAATTTAAACATGCCTTCTATTTGGGAGTTTTTGGCCCACTTGCTTTGCTCTTTGTCATTTTACTATATCGTGCTCTTCAAACCTTGAGAATGTATACAATAGATGACATAGTTATATTCCTAATGATTTCTTTTTTCAAGTGGACAAATATTCTTTGTTACATTACAAATACATTGCATATATTATATGAGTATTCAAAACTGGGAATTGTTGTTCTTATTATTTGTATGGTTTAAGTAGGTGTATTAATATAGAATGCCTCAAGCTTGCATTTGGACAAAGAATTAGTCATACAAGAGGTGTTGGAAGAAAAGTGAAAAATATAGCAAGTGTTCCTAACTCAAAAGCCAAACACCCAACCATGTCATTTTGAATGAAAGTGAAGAAGGTGAAAGTGATAAGTAGGAAAATAGTTCTAATGAATCTGATTAGGTAATGGGTTGATTGTGTGGTATGAAACATCTAAACAATTTCAAGTTAGGTTGTTTGTTTTTTGGTAAACCGATTGTGTAAGATATTTTAATGCTTTTGATTGTATGATATATGAAACGATTTAGAAGTAAATTTACTATTTGCCTTATATTATGTAAAACTTTTGGGAAATTAAAATAATAATTGGGATAGGATGTAAATTGTGTCTAACACCTATAGGGACAACAAGTTGTTGTTATAGGTGTACCAATGGGGACAACAAGTCATCACTATAGGTATACCTATAGGGATGACATGTCGTCTCTTTAGGTGTACCTATTGCGACAAAGGCTATGGAGACGACAAAATGATCTGAAACGACAGAGGTAAAGCGACAAGGCCTATGTTAACGACATGTCATCCCAGACATCTATAGAGTCGACTTTGCATGCTACAGTGACGACTTTTGTCGTCCTTGTTGGTCTTTATTCTTGTAGTGAGAGAGGTATAATTATATATGATTATACATGTTTATACGTTTATGCCTAATCAGAAATGATTATACTTATACGTCTGTTCACAAATTAAGTAATCATATATAATTATGACAGTTGGTGGCAAAAGAGGTGGTGGTGGCAGAGGTAGCGGTAGTATAATTGGCAAATGTGATAGTGGTGGGTTCGACTGGTGGCAGAGGTGGTGGTAGTGGTGGTGACGGTGATAGTTGTGGTGGTAGGGATGGTGGCAGAGGAGAAAGAAATGGGCATCACTATATAATCATTTATGATTATAACTGACTTACCGCACTGGTACGCCAGAGAGTTAGAGCAACAAATATGAAATATGTGGCTAATTTTGAATCTCATGATCACTATTTTTTTTTAATATCAATGGAACATATATATATATATATATATATATATATATATATATATATATATATATATATATATATATATAGGTTCAAATGAGAACAAAAAATGTTATGAACTATAGGAATTTTCTTTTAAAAAAAGTTATCATTAAGGGTATGTTCACTACAGGAAATGAATACATTACTGATGACGCCTTTACCGACGACAAGGACCTTTAATGGCATCTCATCAATTTTATCGCCTCTAAATGTCCTTGTCACAGCTATTGGTGTCGTCGGTAATGCTTTGTGGACCGAATCCACATTATCACCATCTGGTAAACGCTAACCGTTCAATCGTGTATCTAATCCAATGGTTGGGATTCCGTTTTCACACAAAACCTATCCCTACAACATAGAGTCGCCGCTAAAGACCAAAAGTTATCTTCGTAAAAGGTCAAAAAATGACACCCCTTCTTTTCCCTCGGTGTAAGTCGCCACTATTAGTTCCTATCGTCGGTATTGCTTTAGGTGACACAACTATTGTGTGTCACCACTATTAATCGGTGCAGATTATACAATACAGCCGCTTCCTCTTTTTGCCTTTTGCTCTCATTTTGTATCCATTTTTTCGCATACGGTCTCCGACGATTCTGTGACAACCTGAAATTTATCCCGTCACTGTAACCCCTTTTCCATTAATAAAACTCATTTTACTAAATTGTTTTGTTAACATTTTGGATTAAGTTAATTAAATTAAGTCTTTTATTACGACTTCATAAGTGTTGAAACACGTGAAACACCCTCGAATTCTTTTAGAAAGATTCCTAGTTTTCGACCAAGTCGGGTTACGAACGTTTAATCGGGTACGACCATAAACTCCGTTTAACGTTGGGATCGGGTAGATTCCCACCGGGCTGCAAACTCAACCCCTATATAAGGGATTGAGTGGTCACATTTGAAGCTTTTCCCACTCATAACACAGACTCTCTCTCTACAAGTCGATTTTTATCCAAAAACGCCCCTTTCAAGCTCCAAAATCGTAAGTGATCCATAAGGATAACATATGTGTCTCTGCTAGATAATTGTAATAATTATTTAAATGATGTTTTATTTCTGAAATGATATAAAATAGTTAGCCTTACACATATATGTATCTCTTAATGGTAGAAATTTATGACATCCCCAATTTCACGGCCAGAAAAGACCGATTTGTTTATGTTTTGTTTTATAGAATCAGAGTAATCCTTTGATTAAAAGAGTTGCGGAATTTGTTCCCAAAATAAAATATGATAAAATAAAATTTATCAAAGCATTTCTTAAAGAAATGTATTTTCATTAAATTATAAAATCTCGGGATGTCATGTTCCGATACACACCAAAAGCATAAACAATATAAAATAGACCTTACAACAATTATTTATAACTATTGATCTATAATCCAAAATCTCTCGTCAAGTCCACCAACTTATACCCTTGTGTCATTACCTGTAATGCAAAGAAAACTGAGTGGGTCAGGCTTGGGAGCCTGGTGAGCATATAGGGTTTTCAACCCACAATAATATAGTTATTATATTTAATCATCAAACAATCAACCTAATTACCCATCCCAATTATCTTCGTTTAATCTTCCCTAAAGATATTATCCTAAGGGTCATCTCTTATATCATATTTACCTCTCATCTCCTTACATATTATTTCCTTATATGTTTATTCCTAAGGATCATCACCTACATCACATAGACAATACTAATTCGGGGATCACTCCCTCAATATGTGTCTAGTAAGGGTTAGGGTATCATCGCATGATTACGCAACCACAACATCGCCTGGATTCGTAAATCATAATAAGGGTTAGACTATCATCGGATGAATACGTAGCCACAACATTGCCAGGAATCGCAATTCATAATAAGGGTTAGACTATCATCGCATGAATACACAGCCACAACATCGCCTGGACTCGTAATTCATTACCTATCTATCATTACCTAATTATCATCAGCATTATATCCTCACTTATCTCTTATCACATTATTTCATCACACACCAACTATTTCAACTACCCATATTCTACCTAACATATTTGTAGATATAAATTACATATACAGTTTAAAACTATTTAAAAACCTGTATAAAACATTCATTCAACATCCATCTCAAGTAAACAACAATATATAAACACATAGCACGTATTCAATAGTAAATACTTCATATATATGTGTTAGAAGAAACTAAATACACACTCACTTGGTTAGATGATGCTCAGACAACACTACAGCTCTAAGAGTAGTATTCTTTGGTGAAACCGGGATATCTTCACACACCGGGCTTCTTGCAGACAGAGCTTCGACTCGAAAACTCTTTTCTTCTCGGGATCTTCGGGCTTCGGGACTATATTTGGGTCTCAGGATGATACCGGGGCTTCGGGGGTACTTCTTTACACGTAAATCGAGGTAATATGTGTGAGAGAAGGGTGAATTAGCAACCTTGGCGAGCTGCCCCTAACACAACTTTAGGGTTCGCGCCCCGAACTTCAGAAAGTCATAACTTTCGCATACGAGCTTCGTTTTCGACGTTCTTTATATCGATGCATAGGTGAGAATATGCTCTACAACTCTCATTTAGACTTCGTTGGTTAATTTATATTATTTTTTGTAGGCCGGGACAGGAAAACTCCATTAGAAATTCATAACTTCTTCATCCGACGTTCGTTTTCATCTGTCTTTTTATCGTTGGTCAACTATCGACGAGATCTTCGATTCTCGTTTAGATTGTTTCAGCTAAAAATCACTCGATCTCATATTCAAGTTTTCAGGCTTCATACCGCTAAGTCGAGACTTCGGAAAATTATAACTCCTCATACGAAGTCAGATTTGGGCGTTCTTTTTATGCACGCTCTCGGTTTAACATATTGTACAACTTTTGTTTAGATCACTAAGGCTAGATATCGCTCTATCTTAAATTCATATTTTACGTCATTCAGCGTCATGCCGGTTCTATCGCGAAACTTCGACAAGTCATAATTTCTTCGTTATAACTTGGATTTCGGCGTTCTTTATATATTCGGAAACCTCATCACATATACTAAAACTTAGTTAAGATTAATCTTTCTAAATAATCTTCAATCAAAAAGTCATTTTTGATGCTCATAATCTCTAAATTGACTAGCCCTGATCTACGGGCGTTACAAAATTTTCATTCTTACAAATATGATTTAGATTATAGGATAAACATATTAAAAAAACAGTGTATTTGTATAAAAAATTTGGCCATGTTTTTCTTAATCTCGTTATGTTTAAACTCTCACAAAACAATCCTTTTTGCGATGAAATAATAGAAAATAACCCATTGAATAACTATTAGGGTGACAAATGGATGGACAATAATCACTATTAAAAAACACTCATCTGTCTCAAAAGAGTTTATAGCCAAATTTATAGACAAAATGCTTGATTACTACATTATTTCGTTACCAATTAGCTACAATTTTATTATTCGACCATATATTTCCAGTTTCTACAACCACTAAACTTCAATGTGGCCGTATGATACTGAATTGACGGGATCTTTGGTCAAACTTGCCATGAAAAACAAATATATGGAGAATAACATATTATCACAATTTTTTTCGACATATGTCGATTTTTGTACTAGTGTAAGTGGAAATCCACCTCCTAGAGGCGACCACCATTACTTATGTAGTAGGATGCCCATGATTTTGCATCAAATTTAAACATGCCTTTTATTTGGGAGTTTTTTGGCCCACTTGCTTTGCTCTTTGTCATTTTACTATATGGTGCTCTTCAAACCTTGAGAATGTATACAATAGATGACATAGTTATATTCCTAATGATTTCTTTTTTCAAGTGGACAAATATTCTTTGTTACATTACAAATACATTGCATATATTATATGAGTATTCAAAACTGGGAATTGTTGTTCTTATTATTTGTATGGTTTAAGTAGGTGTATTAATATAGAATGCCTCAAGCTTGCATTTGGACAAAGAATTAGTCATACAAGAGGTGTTGGAAGAAAAGTGAAAAATATAGCAAGTGTTCCTAACTCAAAAGCCAAACACCCAACCATGTCATTTTGAATGAAAGTGAAGAAGGTGAAAGTGATAAGTAGGAAAATAGTTCTAATGAATCTGATTAGGTAATGGGTTGATTGTGTGGTATGAAACATCTAAACAATTTCAAGTTAGGTTGTTTGTTTTTTGGTAAACCGATTGTGTAAGATATTTTAAAGCTTTTGATTGTATGATATATGAAACGATTTAGAAGTAAATTTACTATTTGCCTTATATTATGTAAAACTTTTGGGAAATTAAAATAATAATTGGGATAGGATGTAAATTGTGTCCAACACCTATAGGGACAACAAGTTGTTGTTATAGGTGTACCAATGGGGACAACAAGTCATCACTATAGGTATACCTATAGGGATGACATGTCGTCTCTTTAGGTGTACCTATTGCGACAAAGGCTATGGAGACGACAAAATGATCTGAAACGACAGAGGTAAAGCGAGAAGGCCTATGTTAACGACATGTCATCCCAGACATCTATAGAGTCGACTTTGCATGCTACAGTGACGACTTTTGTCGTCCCTGTTGGTCTTTATTCTTGTAGTGAGAGAGGTATAATCATATATGATTATACATGTTTATACGTATATGCCTAATCAGAAATGATTATACTTATACGTTTGTTCACAAATTAAGTAATCCTATATAATTATGACAGTTGGTGGCAAAAGAGGTGGCGGTGGCAGAGGTAGCGGTGGTATAATTGGCAAATGTGATAGTGGTGGGTTCGACTGGTGGCGAAGGTGGTGGTAGTGGTGGTGACGGTGATAGTTGTGGTGGTAGGGATGGTGGCGGAGGAGAAAGAAATGGGCATCACTATATAATCATTTATGATTATAACTGACTTACCGCGCTGGTACGCCAGAGAGTTAGAGCAACAAATATGAAATATGTGGCTAATTTTGAATCTTATGATCACTATTTTTTTTTAATATCAATGAAACATATATATATATATATATATATATAATATATATATATATATATATATATATATATATATATATATATATATATATATAGGTTCAAATGAGAACAAAAAATGATATGAACTATAGGAATTTTCTTTTAATAAAAGTTATCATTAAGGGTATGTTCACTACAGGAAATGAAGACATTACTGATGACGCCTTTACCGACGACAAGGACCTTTAACGGCATCTCATCAATTTTATCGCCTCTAAATGTCCTTGTCACAGCTATTGGTGTCGTCGGTAATGCTTTGTGGACCGAATCCACATTATCACCATCTGGTAAACGCTAACCGTTCAATCGTGTATCTAATCCAATGGTTGGGATTCCGTTTTCACACAAAACCTATACCTACAACATAGAGTCGCCGCTAAAGACCAAAAATTATCTTCGTAAAAGGTCAAAAAATGACACGCCTTCTTTTCCCTCGGTGTAAGTCGCCACTATTAGTTCCTGTCGTAGGTATTGCTTTAGGTGACACAACTATTGTGTGTCACCACTATTAATCGGTGCAAATTATACAATACAGCCGCTTCTTCTTTTTTCCTTTTGCTCTCATTTTGTATCCATTTTTTCGCATACGGTCTCCGACGATTCTGTGACAACCTGAAATTTATCCCGTCACTGTAACCCCTTTTCCATTAATAAAACTCGTTTTACTAAATTGTTTCGTTAAGATTTTGGATTAAGTTAATTAAATTAAGTCTTTTATTACGAATTCATAAGTGTTGAAACACGTGAAACACCCTCGAATTCTTTTAGAAAGATTCCTAGTTTTCGACCAAGTCGGGTTACGAACGTTTAATCGGGTACGACCATAAACTCCGTTTAACGTTGGGATCAGGTAGATTCCCACCGGGCTGCAAACTCAACCCCTATATAAGGGATTGAGTGGTCACATTTGAAGCTTTTCCCACTCATAACACAGACTCTCTCTCTACAAGTCGATTTTGATCCAAAAACGCCCCTTTCAAGCTCCAAAATCGTAAGTGATCCATCCTAGCTTGTTGTTTAGCTTGTTATGCATGCAAATCCGTGTTTAAATCATTCAAAAGCCTCAAAATCATGTGTTTACGGCCAAGGAACACCCTCAAAACTGCAAACACCCATAAGTGGGTTTTTGAAGCCCAAAACCCCTCCAAAACCTTCCTAGTGCTTAGCTATGACTTAGGGACTTGCATGAATGAGCTTAGGACCCCAAAATCATGTCATAAGGGGAGTAAACATGAGTTTACGACCCATGAACATTCATGGACCGTAAACACCCTTTCATAGACTGTAAACACCTTTTTAAGGTGTTAAATTTCCCTTAAACACCTCCTATGGCTTGGGTTAATGTCTAGAACCAACCACCATCGAAGTAGGGACCTTAAACATCAAAGAAACCATGACATTAAAGAGATTATAGCCGTAAACCCCCAAGGAAATGGTCCTTTGGCCGTAAACTCCCTTAAGGAGGTCAAATGGTGCCCTAACTTCCCTCCATGGCTTGTATAAAGGACTAGAAACATGTATGCTTAACCTAGGACCATTAAAGCATGTAATGAAGGGGCAAGTAAGATTTTACAGCCGTAAACTCAATGTTTACAGCCGTGAACTACCCTAAATGGTCCATTTGAAGCCCTAGTCACTTCCTATGCCCTAGAATTGAACCTAGCTTAATTCCCCAAGTGATATAAGACCTTTGAGCAACCGAAAACACCCCACACATGAGTTTATGGCCGTAAACTCATGGGGATATGGTCTCTGGGCCGTAATCTCCCCTAAGGGTTTACTCTTGAAGAGTAAACACCCTAACTAGAACATACGCTCCTTAGATGCAACCCGTATCATTCTTAACACTTGAGATAAAGTGTTTTCGCGCATCGGTGTGTATCATCTTACTTAATTAGTGGTTCAATGTCTAATTAGATACAATTATGTATCTCCTCATGTTACATAGGATCCTCACGCGTGTTCAAGCACTAAATTGACACTTAGCATCCTACCCGACACATTCTCCTTTGGTGAGTTCATATCCCTACACCTTTTTCCGTGTTTTTCATGTTTTACAGGGGGGAATACAAGAAAAAGTACAAGGAAATCTTGTACTCAAACTTATTGTTTCGTATGAAATGTTACCTATTCAGTATGCTGTTAACACAGAAAACCGTATTACCAACCGTTTAACTTGCAGAGTTAGTTTTCAAACTAATTGTGAAACTCATTATAAATTTTATATTTTATATTTCACAAAGGATTTCATGCCATTCATAAAACAGGATTTTCCATATTATTACTTGTAAATTCGTTATTCTTAAGATTGGAGACACATCCTCGGTAACACTCCACGAAGATACGCGAGTGGAGGACCGCCCCTGTAACCAGAATCTCCTAGAGGGAGAACGTGACTTGAGTGTATAGATCTATACGAGGCTGGCTACCCTACACCTTGCTGCTAGCTAAAGTGGGACCGAAAGGTCTACATGTGACAAAAGTCATAAATGATATTGGCCCCGTTACGAGCCTTATCCATTTTATTGTATGGTTATGGAACTCGCAACTTAGATAATGGAGATTTACTTTTAGTAATAACGAACCTAGTGAACTAACCTCAAAGTAGTAACTGTTTTGATTACTAGAGGGTATCAGTAATACCCTTAGGATTTAGTTCACTACCTACCTATTAGTTTTATATATGTGTTAAAACTAATGTACTTTTTGAGGATAACCAAGCTTTCCGGGAAACTTCACTTAACGATACAAGTATGGTAGATACTTGTACACTTCATTCCGGATCGATAACTAACCACCAACTTTTAAGGAAAATAAGGGTTCTTCCTGGGATAACTTTAATTTTCATGAACAGGCTATGTAACAAATGAATAACCAAACTACTTTTATAAGAAAATATGGGATTTTCTTAGGAAACAACTTTTCATAAAACCAAAGGAAACTTATTCTTTTACCAGAAACGAAACATGCTTATGAACTCACCAACTTTATGCTGATATTTTTAAAACTGCTTGTATTCTCAGGTCCTCGATAGACATGTATCCCACGTTCTTTTGGAGAAGACAGAGCGTATAGAAGTCTCGTCTTTATTTTTGTTATACTGATGTATATAAAACATGTATTACTTTGCTTTCAAACAAATGTAAATATTTCAATGTAATGTAATGGTTGTGTTTACTATGCTTGCTATGTACATTGGTTGTGATACTTTACATAACGTCCTCCACCCCGAGACATTTTCGCTGTTGGTTTCGGGGTGTGACAGATTGGTATCAGAGCCCTTGTTATAGTGAACTAAGTATACCGAACCTTACATGGTATATAACTATAAACACTAAGGGGCCGAAGTGCTCTGAACTGAAAGTATACTTTAAAAATATAAGTATTTTTACTCCAAGTTTACAAATATACCTACATACCAGAATCCATAACCACGAATAGAACAAAACATAAGTAATTGGGTGTTGTACACTGCGGTTAAACCTGGGCAGTTATGTAGTCGTGTCTAGGGTCAATATAGCCTGATCAACTATATTCATTCGAGACACGGCCAATATGTGCTTGTGAGTGACTGTGGTGTGCAGCAGGCCTAAAACATACGTAATATCCCAACAATGAGTCATCGTCGCAACAAAACATAAAATACTATGGGAGTATTTTCTAGAGTCAACTTCATTATAGAAACCCTCATTCAAGTGTTTCTACTCATTTCCTTTAGCGATAAATTCCCTTGCTTTGGTAGCTTTCCTATATATTATCACATAGTAGAACACTTTATCTACCATAATGAGATATCTCTTGTTGCATATCTCTTGATTCAATTCAGAGGACTTACCATCCTCTCTTTCCTGATCATTTTAGATCAAGATGCCTCCAAGAAGAAGACCCAACTAAAGGAACAATAATCCTCCTCCACCACCTCCTCCATTTGATCTCGCCATGTTCCAAGCAGCTGTTACTGCTGATGTGGCTGCTGCCATGTCACAAATGAGCCCTGGTGGTTCCGGTGGGCTAGGAAGTGGTACTCATCCTCAAAACCAAGAAAGTGGTCAGGGACACCAGAAGGAGTGTTCCTACAAATATTTCATGAACGCAAAACCCAAACCTTTCAATGGCACTAGAGGTGTTATTGCTTTGACTCGATGGTTTGAGAAGATCAGCTCTATTTTCGAAATTTGTTCCTGTTTGGAAGTTGACAAGGTGAAGTTCGCTACCTGCACTTTCACCGATAAAGCCTTGACTTGGTGGAATGGCTGAGTCAAATCCCTAACCCTAACTGTAGCCAATGCTATGGGTTGGGAGAGCATGAAGGAGCTTCTACTTGCTAAGTACTGCCCACAGGGCGAAATGCAGAAGCTAGATGTGACAACCTGAAATTTCCATTCGGTTAAACCCTAAAAGTCAATAGAAGTTTGAACAGTTACAGTAAATTTTCAGACTTTTGGAATAAGTTTGGTGTATTTCAGGATTTACACTTAAGGAGATATCAGGAGAGTGGAAGCACTAGGGTTTTGTGCAACTTCGTTATTCCAAAGCTCGTTGATATTAGAATTCAATGCCTGAATAAAAATATTTTCTGCCAAAAATCCCAGGATTATATATAGGATTCTGAACCATATTTGTTCATTAGTTACATTTCCAACTAGAGAAAAGCCATTTTCTCTCTCACAGATCTTCGGGTTTTCATCCCAAATCGTGAGTACTTCTATCTAGTTGTATTATATAGCTTAGATTGTGTTTAATAACATCAAAATCATATCAAAACAGCAAGAATCGAGAGTTTACCGCCCAAGAACACCTTGGGGAGTAAACTCTTTTATAAGGGCCAAAGTGTGCCCAATGTCCCTCCAAACCTTGGAACTGAACCTAGAAACTACCCATGGATTGTTTAGACATCAAAAACATTAAGAATCAAGGAAGTTATTGGGCCGTGAACTCCATTTTAAGGTGCCAAGATGCCCTAAATGCTTTCCTTAAGCAATGAAACTAGTTTGGACTTGTACCCTAATGTGTTTAGGACTAGAAAACAACCTTAGAACACCAAGAGTAAGGTGTTGACAGCCCAAGAAGTTCCAGGGCCGTGAACTCCAAACAATAGTGCCAAATGGTGCTATAAACGCTTCTAAAGCCTTGTACAATAGCCTAGTTTAGTTCCTAGTTAAATTATGGACTTGAAAACACCACAAACACCCTTCCAAGGGAGATTACGGCCGTAATCTCCATGGGATTTGGTCCCAGGGCCGTGAACTCGTAAAAGGAGTTATATAATGCCCTAAACTCTTCCATAGACCAAACCATTGAGTAGAAATGCTTCTTAGGGTCTTGTAGAGCATCAAACACTAAATTGTCACATAAGTACGAGCTTACGGCCATAAACTCATGAGTTTACGACTGTAAACTCATTTAGTAGGATCATTAGGGCTGTGAACCTCATGGTGGAGTTTTCCTTGAGCCCTACACACAATAGCTTCCCCTACAAACACTTAGATGCAATCCTAGAAGCTAATAACACTTGATAAAGGTGTTTAGCATGCCCTAGGGTGTATTGACTTGTTTATTAAGTTGTTTATAGACTAATTTGTTACATATATGTGATATTATATGTTAACTAGGATCATAGAGTGTGCTCAAGACTTCACTTGACACCTAGTAGTCCTACCTCTTCGGTTCATCCGTATCACCATACCGGTTAATCAATGTTTTAACTGTTTTTAAATGTTTTATGGGGGGATATAAGTAGAATCATGTTAGTGACTATATCAATCACATGTGACTACTAAGCAGCATTCAAATGATTGGCTACTCATTAGCCGTTTTACCAAACAGTTTCCTGCAAGTGTTTTTCATAAACACTTTATATGTTTAAAACTCCTTATTAAACTGTACATTTTACTCTGTATGTTTCATTTCAAACTCATTTACAATTGTGTTTCAAACAAATGTTTCCTTATACTTAAATTGTTTTGTCAAACCCACGTTTCCAACCCGTTTTATAGATTGACATCAAGTCGATCTTTTCTTAGATACTAATTATGTTCAAAGGTTCTACAAAACTTATTTTATGCTTTTATATTATAAATTGCATGCCTATATATGTATAGTTATATAAGAAATGTTTAAAAGACTTAGGAAGGCTATCCACCCTATTTCCTTTTCGCGCTTGAGATGTGGTTTGGTGGGATATCGGGTATCCGTCCGAAGGTCCTTTAAATATTAGTTGTATATCATGTGTACATATATAGTCATAAAGGTCCTTCCAGTTCATCCAATGCCCTTGGGTAGCAAGGGTATACATCCATGTTCATACGTAACAATTAAATTACTAGTAAGCTACCATATGGGTAGTTTAGGAAGATACTAGAACTATTACTAGAATGCGATATCATACAATGAGTCAGTTCATTCATGAGTCAACACATGCTAGATAGAAAGATAACACACATTACAGGTAGCACACATAGAACATTTCAGTATATTACTACACTATTACATAGATATGTTTACATGAGTACATTTACATAGATTTATCTAGAAAGAGAACATATACAATGATACTTGGATGATTAACAATACATTACATATACATGAATACGTTAACATAATTGTGATCCACTGTATTGGAGCATGCCTTCAATGTCATGGCCTAAGTTGTAGCCAGAGTCTCTTGGAGGGAGAGCGTGATTTTGCGTATAGATCTATACTGGATTAACTATCCTACACCTTGCTGCTAGCTACAGTCGGACCTGCAGGTCTGCGGGTGCCAAACATCATACCTTTTTACGACCTACATCGTCGTGTTACCTAGTCGATAGTACGGTACAATTAATCACATAATACCTTAATATAAAGCCGGTTTAAAGTAGTTAGTACAACAGTAGTTCCTATAATACAACACTACAATACTACATTAATTTACCCTTTACATATAGTTAGTGATCATTTCACTTAAACATTAATGTACAAATTATATTTTGTTAATGATAGTTACACTTGGGGAAAATTACACACTTTTACAATAAAAGAACATACAAAACAATTAAGTCTTGGTAGAAGACTGCATTTAGAACAGTTGGGTCTTGGTAGAAGACTCCCTTTTAATATAGTAGAAATTATAGGGATTTCTAGAGTTTTTCAAACGTTTACAGTTGTTTTACAAACATTTTCATACTTATATGAGCTTCCTTTCAAAACAATTTCAAGTCTTTCATGACAAGTTTTACAAATTAAGACACATTAATACTTATGATCTCACCAGCTTTAAAGTTGATACTCTCTTTCAAAATAACTTGTATCCTCAGGTCAACGATAGACAGGTACCGATAGGTTTAGAGAAGATGGAGCTCGATCAAGACTCATCTTTCATTTTGATTATACTTTGGTGTCTATTATAATTTGACAGAACACACTTGTATTAAAATTTTATTATTAATGCAATGGATGATGTTGTTGCTTGTTTACTACTTTTCACGGTTGTGATACTGTACATGACGTCCTCCACCGTAGAACGTTTCCACCGTTCAATGGTTTTGGGGCGTGACACTAGAGCTTGAACTCTGGAATCTAAAGATGAAGGGTTCTGATATCGCTGCTTACACCTCCAGATTTGATGCACTTCTCTATCCGGGAATGGTCACCCCGGAAAGCAAAAAGATTGTAAGATTCATCTGGGGGCTGACCCAACTAACCAAGGTAAATATTTTGGCTGCAAAGCAAAACACCTTCGACAACGCTAAATGCCTGGTGCAAACTCTGATCGACCATGGAGATGATCTCGATGAAGTGGCCACCACTCTTGAACCGGCAAAAAGGAGTGGTGAGAAAAGAAAATTTTGGAAGCAGAAGAAGCGTCAGTCTTCGCAAGAACCCTCAATGAAGCAGCAAACTGTCGCAGTCCACGCTACTACTACCCTTGTTGCTTCTTTTGTCGTCGCCCCTACAGCTCAAGCACCTACCAGTAGGTATGCTGGTACCCTCCCTCGGTGCGACAAGTGCAACTACTACCATAACCCGACCCCTGCCGTGAACTGTCATGCTCCAACTGTGGTACAAAGGGGCATACGATTCGATTCTGCAAAACCCCAACCCAACAAACCAATCAAGCTTCCAGAGTGGGTGTCGGTCAGGCCTGCTACGGTTGCGGCGAAGACGGGCATATCAACAGAAACTGGCCCAAGGCAGCAACAACTGGCAACACCGGGAGAGTTCTAACTATGGGACGAGATGAGGCAGTCTCCGATCGCACCGTTGTCATGGGTACGTTCCTTCTCGACAACTCTTATGCATGCATCCTTTTCAATTCTGGTGTGAAACGAAGTTTTGTTAGCCATTCATTCAAACATCTTCTTAAACATAGTCCTCAACTATTAACCGAAACATTTACCGTCGAGATGGATAACGGCGAGAAAGAACACGCTAACGATATATTCATAGGTTGTACCCTTACCCTGAATGATCATTCCTTTCCCATCGACCTAATGCCGGTTTCCATAAAGAGCTTTGATGTTATCATTGGCATGGATTGGTTGAGTCTCAATCATGCTGATATCCTTTGTTATGAAAACTTCTGCGAAAGGAGTGTCACGCATTCCTAGATCATGTAATCAACAAGAAACAGGAAGTTAAAGACCTCGAGAGCATCCCCGAAGTCTGCAACTTTCCTGATGTCTTTCCTGAAGAGCTCCTGGGAATTCCCCCCGAACGCCAAGTCGAGTTTCGCATCGACCTAATTCCCGGAGCAAATCCTGTAGCCAAGTCTCCATATCACTTAGATCCTACAGAAATGTAGGAGTTATCCATCCAGCTCAATGAGCTACTCAGCAAAGGGCTCATCAGACTGAGTTCCTCACCATGGGGAGCCCCGGTATTATTTGTGAAGAAGAAAGATGGATCCTTTTGGATGTGTATAGACTACCGTGAGTTAAATAAGTTGACCGTCAAAAACCGTTATACTCTTCCTCGAATAGAAGACCTTTTCGATCAACTTCAGGGAGCCAATTACTTCTCAAAGATAGACCTTAGATTAGGGTACCATCAATTACGGGTTCACGAGAGTGATGTTTCCAAGACAACATTCAGGACCCGATATGGTCACTATAAGTTCATAGTGATGCCCTTTGGTCTAACCAACACACCGACAGTGTTCTTAGACCTGATGAACCGGGTGTGTCGCCCCTTTCTGGACAAGTTCGTTATCGTATTCATTGACGACATACTTGTCTATTCCAGAAGCGAAGAAGATCACAAACAACGCTTGAGGTTAGTGTTCGAAACTCTTAGATCGGAGAAGCTGTACGCTAAATTATCCAAGTTCGAATTCTGGATTCGGAAGGTAACCTTCCTATTTCACGTGGTACGTGAGGTGGGTATACACGTGGACCCGTCCAAAATCAAGGCGATAGAGAATTGGTCGGCACCGAAGACACCCACCGAAATCCGTCAATTCTTGGGTCTCGCCGGCTATTATCGTAGATTCATTCATAATTTTTCAAGAATCGCCAAACCCCTAACCACTTTGACATAGAAAGGTGTACCCTTTTGTTGGAGTGAAAAGCAAGACACTGCATTCCAAACGTTGAAGCAAGCCTTGTGCGGCACACTTATCCTGTCCCTGCCCGAAGGGACATAGGATTTCGTTGACTATTGCAATGTGTCCAATTAGGGTTTAGGTTGTGTGCTTATGCAAAGAGGAAAAGTTATTGCTTATGCCTTAAGTCAGCTGAAGGCACACGAAGTTAAATACATGACTCACGACCTGGAGTTAGGAGCAGTGGTCTTCGCACTAAAGATTTGGAGACATTATCTCTACGGAACCAAGTGCATGATCTTCACTGACCATAAAAGCCTATAACACATCTTCGATCAGAAGGACTTAAACATGAGACAACAGCGATGGGTAGAGCTATGCAGTGACTACGAGTGCGAAATCCGCTACCATCCCGGCAAGGCCAATGTGGTGGTAGACGCCCTTAGCTAAAAGGAAAGCTCAAGCAACAAGGCGAGAACACTGACAATGACCATCCATTCCCACTTATCCGCACAAATCCAAGAGGCTCATTTGAAAGCCCTAAAACCAAAGAACGTGTTGAATGAAGCATTTAGGGGAATGGATAAAAAATATTGAGATCAGAGGTGACGGAGTCTATTGCTTCGTGGATAGAATCTGGACCCCAAAGTTTGGGGGTTTCATAGAGGTGGTCATGAACGAAGCTCACAAGAGCAGATACTCTGTGCACCAGGGTTCAGATAAGATGTACCTGGATCTCAAGAAACTATACTGGTGGCCAAACAGGCGAGTCGGGTCAACTTGAAGTTGACTTTGACTAGACTTGGACTGACCCTGTTTAGGGTTGTAGTTGTTGTGTGTTGACTTGAAGGTTGTCGTGTAGGGATCAAGGAGTCGAAGGGAGTCGACTTATGCACCGAGGATAATTCAAATACTACACGACATTGAGGTGAGTTACCTCCGAGTAGGGGTGGGTCTAAGGCCACAATGCTGACCCACCAAAAAGGTGTATTTAGAAGATAATGGTCTTTGTGATAATTATCTTAGTCTGATTATGTGTTGGTTATGAGATTTATCTGGATGATATGTTATGTGTAAAGTAGGGATTAGTTTCCCTAGCAGTGGTCCTTAGGACCCAAAGGTAGGTCAGTACCCGGATATGCCTGACTGTATGTTTATATCTGTTGATTGTATGCTAGTAGTAGGGGTGAAATAGTCCCCAATTACCGGTTGAAAGATACCGAGGACAGATATCGGTTGAAAGATATTGATGTTGATTACCGGTTGAAAGATACCGATGATGGTTACTGGTTGAAAGATACCGATGAAGGTTACCGGTTGAAAGATACCGAAGTAGGTTACCGGTTGAAAGATACCGACGACATGGTATGGTATGTGGTATGATGGGGGAACTCACTAAGCTTAGTGCTTACAGTGTTGGTTTTGGTTTCAGGTACCTCTTCGTCGAAGGGGAAAGAGTCGGCGGTGTAGCAGCACATTACACACACACGTGGTTTTCCGCAAGGAGTTTTTGGGATTGTACTTTGATTTTTATTACTTTTGATGTTATGGTTTGGGACACAACAATATGATTTTGTGACGTGTTGTTTATATGACATTATTTTGGTAAAAATGTTTATGGAATTATTAATTTAAAAATGAAATTTTCGGGATTCATTTTTGGGATGTTACACAAGACGACAGAGAGGATTCAGTAGGTCCGGAGCAGGCTTCAGACTGCTCAGAGTCGGTAGAAAAGCTATGCCGATAAGCACCGATCAGACCTGGAGTTCCAGGTCGGGGATATGGTTCTCCTGAAGGTGTCGCCATGGAAAGGCGTTATCCGATTCAGGAAGCGGGGCAAGTTAGGCCACAAGTACGTTGGACCGTTCAGGGTTATAGCCCCGGTAGGCAAGGTGGCGTATAGGATGGATTTGCCAGCCGAACTCAGTTAGATCCACATCACTTTCCATGTTTCCCAGCTACGAAAGTGCCTGGTGGAAGACTCGGTAGTGGTGCCCTTGGAGGATATTCAGGTTAATGACAGCCTGAACTACATTGAGCGACTTTTGGCGATCCTCGACCGGAAGTCGAAGGATCTGAGACACAAGAAAGTGGAACTCATGAAGGTGCAATGGCAGCACCGGAAGGGCTCGGAATGGACTTGGGAACCGGTGGACGAGATGATGGAGCACAACTGAGAGTTGTTTCAGGAACGAGCAGCAGACTTCGAGGATGAAGTCTAAAATAAGTGGGGGAGATTTGTAGCACCCGGTTCTTGGTACGTATTTCTTTTTATTTTTATCTAATTATTTTGCATTTTTGGCCTTGGACTCGGCGAGTTGAAGGACCAACTCGCCGAGTAGAAGCAGCATGGGATGCGGGGTTTAAGCAGTGGACTCGACGAGTCGGGTCCCGGACTCGACGAATAGATCCTGTCTGGACAAAAACCCTAATCCAAGGGTTTTCACCCTATTTAAATAATTTTATGTCGACCACAACGTCCCTTATGCTCCCAGAACACCTCTTATTGAAACCCTAACCGTTATTGAAGCAATCTAAGACTTGTTGGTGGATTTTTGGTGCTTGTGGTCTTAAGAAGGAAGGAGAAATGCTCGAGGAAGCAAGTAGAGACCAAGGGAACCCAATTTTGTGCACTTTCTACAGTCTATTGAAGGGATCGAGGAGCCGAAGGGAGTCGACTTGTGCGCCGAGGATAATTCAAATACTGCACGACATTGAGGTGAGTTACCTTTCAGTAGGGTTGGGTCTAAGGCCACAATGCCGACCCACTAAAGAGGAGTATTTAGAAGATGATTGTCTATGTGATAATTATCTTGTTCTGGTTATGTGCTTTGGTCATGAGACTTCTTTGTATGATATGTTATGTGTATAGTAGGGATTAGTTTCCCTGACAGTGGTCCTTAGGACCAAAGGGTAAGTCAGTACCCGGATATGCCTGACTGTATACTTATATCTATTGTTGTATGCTAGTAGTAGGGGTGAAATAGTCCCCAGTTACCAGTTGAAAGATACCGATGACAGTTACCGGTTGAAAGATACCGATGATAGTTACCGGTTGAAAGATACCGATGAAGGATACCGGTTGAAAGATACCGAAGAAGGTTACCGGTTGAAAGATACCGATGATTTTTTATGGTATGTGGTGTGATGGGGGAACTCACTAAGCTTTGTTCTTACAGTTTTGGTTTTGGTTTCAGGTACCTCTTCGTCGAAGGGGAAATAGCCGTCAGTGTAGCATCACATCACACACACACATGGTTTCCGCATTGAATTTCTAGGGTTGTACTCTGATTGTCATTACTTTTGATGTCATAGTTTGGTACACAACATTATGATTTTGAAACGTGTTGTTATTTGACCATATTTTGGTAATATTTTTATTAAATTATTAATTCAAAAATGAAATTTTCGGGCTTGAATTTTGGGATGTTACATCATCAGTGTAGCAAGAATTTCGAAAAGAATAGATATTTTGAAGCTACAAATGACAAACAAAGGTGACTTCTTTATTGGGTATCCACACATTAAGTTATTCATCTACAATTACTACGATTGTCTTGCATTGACTGATGTGGAATTGGCTTTGGCAATGGGAAAAAAATAACATTGCCCCAATCTATGATGAAGGGTCAAGGAAGTCTGAAAAGCTATGAAGATGGTGTGACAACCATTAATTTCCGGTCAAGTGAAAGTCAAATAAAGTCAACAAGTCAAACCGGTCAACTCAATTAATCTTTGTATATTAGGGTTTGCATCATGTTTACTATAGTACATCACACTATCTTTATGCAAAGTATCACTTTGAGTCTTCACGTGTTCAGAAAATCTAAACCCTAATCAGGGTAAGTGATGGAACCACTCGGTAGAACGTTATTTCATACCCTCGGGGGCATATAACATTCGTAACGAGGCTTAACGGGGTTTTCAAAGCTGACGTTGCGAAGCTAAACATCCAAAAAGGTCACAAATGAAGTCTCTCTGAATCTCTCTTTATCAATTTCTCACTCTCCCAAATCTCTCACAAATCTCTCCCAAATCTCTCTCATAACCTCCCTCAACTTTTTATAATCATTTGGGGCATCCCGACCCTTAACGGAGCCAAAACCCACACAAAACAAGAAGATGATTGGTGAAACAACTCTTTAGAAGCGAAACTCTATGAAGCGAAACCCAAAGAAGCCTCCTGGACTGAAACGTCTCATAGACCGAAACCTCTCATGGACCGAACCTGCTTGGACCAAACTACTTAAGAACCGAACCTCTAGCGAGCCGAAGCGGATCTGAGACCGAACCCAAGAGCCTTCGCCTTCGCCTTCGCCCCCTCGCTTTCGGTTCCCTCTGACGGTTTCGCCTACAAGATCCCTCAGCCTAACCTACTCTCAGTTCTCATCAACAACCGAAACTCCCTTCAGTTCTAAGCACTAAGGACTGAACCTTCGGCCTAGATTTCAGATTTTCGTAGATTTCACATCTTTTCCTGGTTTTCGACCACTTTCACGTTTTAAGCTAGGTTTTCATGATTTTGATGTCGGATTTTCACACAAACTCATATTTTGGCATATAAGACCCTATATATTCATAATTTAAACACATTTTAAGGGAAATATTTGTCTATGAATAATATCTAGTGGGTAAGATATTGAGGTGGAGTGTTGACTTTGCCTTAAAGTTATGACACAAGCTATCCCCCACACCCACTCCATAACCATCCTCAGTCACTATTCATCCCTACGTATTCAACTATTTGTCCTTTCACCCTCTTTCTCTAGCATAAGATCATTAGCAAGGGCTGGGAAATCCTTACCTCTCCTTCCACATTACGCACTCTTTCACCAAAAATCAAATCCATTTCTCTCTCTTATATTCTCTCTCTAAACTCGAAATTGAAGGCTGTTCTTGAGCACTCCCCTCCAATTTTGATCTATCCTAAGAAATCACTCAAGGTGAGTTCATACCCCCATATTTTCATGTTTTTTTTTTCAAGTTTTAGGGGGGGGGGGGGGGGATAGAAGTTAAATTACCAATAACTTAACAAAACTCAAACATCAGCTTTCCACAGAAAAGTTGAGTTCCATTCACGGACTATTTTGACCGACATAAACTTAAATCTTTCAAAACTGTTTAATATGCAAATAGTTCATGTTTAGACCTTTAAAATGACTACTTGCATATATTCACATGATTTTTTTACAATTGATGGTGATTTTTACAAAACCACCTATCAGCTATGAATTCGGACAAGTCTGTGAATATGAACGTTTTCACAGCAGTTAGAGACTTCGAAAAATCATAATAAAATATATGGACAAACTAGACACATTTTCTATACTCTCAGGGTTTTCTTTTGTGATTTTTCCAAAACAGCGCAGAAATGGTAAAACGTATTAACAGCTTACAACTTTCATAACACATTGTAACATGTTGAGCAAAGTGTTAATCTTTGGTAACTTCATATTTGATATGTATTTTTCTTTTGTAATATCATTATATACAATAAAATATTCTCTGAATAGTAAGAGTCCTTTATTATTACAAATAATACAAGAAGAGGCTTAATAAACATAGTTATGTTGTTGTTATACATTCTACTTGCACATTTCATGTTTCATATACATTAGAAACAATTATGATAAACTATAATAGGTATAATTTATGTTTCATTTACATTTCGAACTCATTATAAAAAGTTTTCAGTTCGTACAAATGGGGTATGAATACAACATATCAGGTTTATACAAAAAGGGGTACATTACAAAGTACCGGGTCTTCATATAAATGGGGTACAAATATAAAGTACCGGGTTTATATAAAAAGGGGTACATTACAAAGTATCGGGTCTTCATATAAATGGGGTACGAATACAAAGCACCGTGCTTATACAAAAAGTGGTACTTTACAAAGTACCAGGTTTTCAAATAAATAAGTACGAATACAAAGTACCGTGTTTATACAAAAAGGGGTACATTACAAGTATGTTGATTTATGTTGATTTAATCTTCCATGATTTATTTTAAGTATGGAAAATACTTGTACATTTTGGTCTTTGACATTTAAGGCTACAATACATTTTAAAAGGGACATATTGGATTTTTCAGGAACAAACATTACTTTTACAAGGAAAGAATTTCAAATACCACATACAAAAGCTTATGAACTCACCAACTTAATTGTTGATACTTTTTCGAAACTACTTGTATTCTTAGGAAATCAGTGAACCAGATAAACAACAACTTTTGAGGATGGGACGCTCAAACGTCAAAATTTTCATTTTGTCATCATAATGTATTTGATTTCGAAACATGTGAACACATACTACGATGTAACTTTTTCAAATATATTTATGATGGTTGTATTTACTTTGAGCACTATTATACTCGTTGTTATGATACTACACATGAAGTCCTCCACCCCTGGACGTTTCCGCCATCCTTGGTTTAGGGGTGTGACAGATGGGGAGATATGTATGAAGCCACTTGGGATTGTTTTTATAGGGAAAAACAAGAAAGGGAAAAACACTCAGTTCCATTTTTAAGCTTGTAATGTGGAAAGATATACAACTTCTCAGTATACGAATCTTATGGTTCGTATGAATAGCTGCAAATAGAACAATGATGGTGACAAAGCGGTAATTCCAAAAACAATCAATTGGTGTGCTGGGATAAGAACAGTTATACATTAAGCGACCCAGATGTTGATGACTTAGGATTCGACACTGCTTACAAAAGGGGAGAATGTTGCGGTCGAAATAATTGTAAAGTGTCGAAACGTCCTTTGTTTTTTATTAATATCGAAGTTGTCTTGTATATTTTGCATAAGGGTATCAGTACATTGAAGCGTTAATGTTTAACCCCTTATGTATTTTTTGTATGTTTTTGTCATCCCTATATATAGGGGATAAGTACTAGAGTTAGAGTATCATTTCGAGTCTTCTCTACTTGTACTCTACATTTTCTCATATCTTTTGAAAGCATAACTGAGCCAACGAGATCATATTTACTTCGTGTGTTTAAAATTCATTGAAAACACTGATTTTCGTTTCTTGTACTCAATTAATAACAACTACAACATTAAAAAAATGTTCTCTACTTATCTTAATTAACATGCATCTTTTATACTTTTCTATATGTATTAGTGAATCTTATAATTTTTTTTTTTTTTTCCATTTTGTTAAATTCTTTCACTAGTTGTGATACATGTATATTATATAGGTTGATTAAAACAAAATTTTAAGTATGAACGATTAAATGAGAAATTATTTGAATCTAAAATCTGAAATAAATGAAAATATGAGAAAAAAACATACAAGAGATAAGTTAATTAAAATTATTTGTTTAGTTGTCAGATTCGTATAATAAACGAGTTGATTATAACAAAATGTTAAATATAAATATTTAAACTGAAAATTTATTTGAAATTGAAATTGAAATTTATAATTTATAGATTGAAATTAATAGTTATAATGGTAGGTTTAATTTATAGAAACTAAATTAACGATATATTAGAAATTTAAAATTAATAGTCATAATGGTAGGTTTAATATATATTGGAAATGAAAAATAATGTAAATGGCAAGTGGAAAATAAATATATATCTCATAACTATTGACAAAATGACATGTGATGAATTGAATGAGAGAAGGACACGCGGCAAATTTACTCTTATTTATTAGGGTAGGTTTTGTCGGTTTTTACATTACCAATAAAACATAAATAAAATTAACTTATTTATAAGCTATTTAAAATTGCCATACATAATAAATTATATTGTTTCTAGTATTTAAAAAGAGTGAGAAATTAGGCCAAATTCTTAAGTTAGAATTTGAAAATAGGCTTATGTGTGCAACAAATTAAATACTGCTGGTAAATTAGGCAATTTTGTTTGTTTCTTATATCATATTCTCTTTTTGTATCAAAACATAATTTTCTAGTAGTTTCAAATTAAGGCAGATTTATGTTATTTGAATTAATTTTTACCTGTCAGTAATTTGTATATGATAAATATATTGATAATCTTAATTTGATCTACAAGAAATAAGAAAATCGGCTAAGTTGTGTATTAACACTTACATGCTGAGTTTAGAAATCCATCTACCTAAGTGAACATTATAAATACTCTCATTGTGGTTTCTAACATTTTGTGGATTTGGTCCACTAAGTTAACATTATTAAAAAGTCACCATTAAGAGTATATATACTCATAAATTTACCTGTAATATCATATATCTTTTTTTTTTTATTATTTTTTTTATTATTTTATTTTTTTATTATTTTTTAGCCGGCAAATCTAATCTACTCCTAAGCTAACAACACCTATTCCACCTATGTCCACGACGGAACTTAAACCTCGACCTCAAAGAGGAAGGGCACCACCTGATACCGCTAGGCTACAAGCCCTTTGGTAGAAGATTGAGCGATAGAACAAATCCATACATATGCCCCGAGCGAAGGACACGAGACAGGTGCTAAGATTTTATTTTTGCTATGTTTTGGTCGCATCATTGTGAACCACATGTTGACATCGTCTTTAAGCATGTGGAAGCTTCAAAAAACTTCTAGAAAACATGCTGAGTAGAGAGCAACCAACTGGAGATTAGGGTTTTGACCCCTGACATGACACGTGACGAGGCGTGATGGTGCTAATGCTATCATTGACCCGTATTTTTTAAAGTCTCTAAGGGTTTCTTTAACTTTAAATACATATCTCTTGTAGCCGTATTTGTTAAACCAAATTAACATATCCTCTTGTTCTTTCCTTTCAAATTTGCAACCAAGCAATTCCACTCTTTTGAGTTTTTGAGTATTGGTTTTAGGTTTATCAGATGTTTCTTGGAAAGAACAGTAATCTACATAAAATTATGAAGTTTTACCTTGAATCTTACAACCTAAAATATCATTAAAACCTAAAAATACATAAGTCATTATGTGTAGTTTGAATAATTAAAGATCAAGAAGTATCATGTTGGTCATAATTTTTTGTCACGTTTGACTGACAATATTTACAATCTTCTTTTATCTTTCTTACCATCAAATCTCACAGTGAACGATGAAATTGATTGTAATACAAAACTTGGTCAAATAAAGTACTAATTTAATCTTAAGAATTTGGGACATAGACATATAATTCTTAATATTATTTACAATTTTTTATTTATTTATTAATTTTTCATTGGATATTGCCACCAATTCGTCGTTACTAGTTGTCACAATGATTATTATCTTGTGTAAAATAACTCAATTGTTTCGAAGCATAAGAATTTTAAAGGACTAAAATGTAGCTTCTAAACAAAGGTGAAACATAATATTACACATATGGTCCTTTAACTTTCAAAAAAATTAAAATTTTGGCAAAAATGAAATAAAGTTTACATTTTTGGGGTGATTTTGAGATTTTCATATTGAGAATATTCGCAAAGCATCCCTGATGAACATAATACATTTTTTAATTCTACCTTGGAAACCTCCAACATGAAATCCAATGTCTTATGCAATGTATGATGAAGGATCTTAGACATTCGCTTTATATCGGAGGTTACAATGGTAAAAAAATAACTAATAGCTAAGATCTTCTATATATAGAGTTCCGAATAAATTTAGTATTTGTTGTAAAACATTACTAAATACTTGAGATAAAATGGACATAATGTTAAAATGATAACAACTTGCAAATTTGCCCCAATATAATTTTAAAATAAATATGCAAGAGACCTTTTGAAAATAAGCTTGTGACAAATTTTGAATGCAAACTAAATCAGGTAAAGTAGCATTGGGGCTGTATAATATATGATTATCTAGGTTTTAGAATCAGTAAGACCCAATATGGAGTACGTGAAAAAGAAACAGATTTGTAAGCTACGGTTTTAGAATCAGTACTTTTTTTATATGATCAATGTTTAGAACACACCTGAGTTAAATGATATAGGATAAATTATCGGTAACTCGCACCATTAATGAAATAATAAGGAATATGTTAAAGGTAAATTTATTTATTAAACAAAAATTAAAACCACGAAAATACAAAATATAAGATATTTTATGGAAAAAAAAACCCAATTTACCTATGGTAACCTATCCAACCATTGAAATAACAACAAATAGGCGAAAATGAAGTTTTATAAAGTATAAATTGAGTAGAAACATGTTTTAGATATTACTAAGGACTCATATTTGTCATTTGACACAAATAATTTTTAAAAACAAAGGTTCGGTTGGAAACAAAAAAATTCTTTTTACCACACAACGGTTCTTAACATCTTTTTCTCTCTCTCTCTCTCTCTCTCTCTCTCTCTCTATATATATATATATATATATATATATATATATATATATATATATATATATATATATATATATATATATATATATATATATATATATATATATATATATATATTAAAAGACAAACTTTAGGACATCACCTTCAACAATTGGGGTAATTCATTGTGTTTTTTTTTTTGATTAATTTCAACAATTGAATCATTATTATGATACCATCTTAAATGAAAATTAAATTAAATTAATATTTATTAAATTTGAAAACTTGAATAACTAATTTAATGTTAACCTCATTTATAAAATTAATGTATTCAACTCATTTAAATCTCATAATAAGTTTTGAAAAGAAATTTCATTCCATCCTAATTAAAATCACATTTTTAGATGCCAAATTTCGTATATTTTTTAAATTCATATCTATTATATAAAATGTATCTAAAAGATTACAAAATATCGTCACTTAATTTTAAAGAATCATAGAATTCGAAATTTGATATTCTTTCCCTAATCATTGTTGAAATTTATGCATAAATAATATGTTGTTCTTCGTACATTATGTTTTTTTCAGATCCTTTGCAACATCACCGTTTCCAGTATCAAATTTGATTTTTGATTCTTATTAGTGTTGTATTTGATTGTTATCTTTGAATGCAAGAATAATGTTTATTATAAATGTTAGTATTAGTCTGTCAATCTTTTATTTTTGTTTTTTTGACCTTGTCTTTGATGTTGCACTCTACATGTTTGATAAAATGCCCATGAGAAAAGCACGATGACTTTTGATTAACTGTATATATGTATGAGTGTCTTACGTAATTAAATTTTTCTAAGATTGTTTCAATTGCATGTTGGTTGATGATTGAAAACTAAAATTTACCCTTAAGTGTTTTTAATTATGAATATTATATTGCTATTAATTTGATACATATCTATAATTATTGGTTTTTAACATATTTTATTATTAGCACTGTACTTTGACTTTTATCTATAATGTTTTGAATTGAAATTTCTAATTTTTTTTTTATTAATTTTTTTTTATAACATTGTTTAATGGGTATAAAGTGTCTTGTACTTTCTATTTTGTTTTTAACATATTTAGTTAATACCAAGTTTTTTTATTATTATAAAAAAAAAACCAAAACTCTTATTTCATCACTTTTTCCAAATATATCCTTATCTTTAAAAATGTATGGAAAACCCTATTACTTTATTTGAATAGAAGAAATAATTGTTTATATTTAATATTAAAATTAAATCCATATATCATTTAAAATTCCATAAATTACACTTTATGATTTTATTTGAATATATAATTATCAATATTTAACGCATTGAAAAAACCGTATATTAGTTGTCAGTCTTGGTTGAGATTAAGTAACCTTAGTACGAAAAAATGTCTACTTAGAATGTTTATGTTTATATAAGGGTATAATTAAATAACATTTTTAAATAATTGAAAAACATAGAATAATGACAAATGAAAAATAATGAATTCAAAAAATACCAAAAATTGTCGTGTGACAAAATAATGAGAAAAAACACATGTGGCAAATGATTTTTATTTATAATTTCACCAAAAATCGGATTCCGATTGTAACCTACAATTTAAATGTAATTAATTTCATCTATAATTTCACCCAATTTAATTTTGTATATTTCTTATATAAAATTTTGAAGGATCCTGATTTTTTCACTCCAAAAACATTTCAAATATTTATTTGTTACGTGTTCCTTTATCAAATTTAAATTTATATTTCCCATATATCCATAAAAAAATTTATTTTGATAACTTATGTGTTTTCTTTATCAAATTTACACAATCGTAAGCTACCAATTTAATCATCATTAATTTCATCCATAACTTCACTCAATTTAAATTTGTATTTCCCATATATAAACTTTTGTAATGATCCCGATTTTTTCCTTCCAAAAATATTTTAAACATTTATTTTTAGATAATGTTGTCCGATTATAACTATTGTTTTCTTCATATAAAATAATAAATTTACCAATATATATATATATATATATATATATATATATATATATATATATATATATATATATATATATATATATATATATATATATATATATATATATAAAGTAACATTAACACTAAAACAAAATGATTAATTTTTTTATAACATATCAACCTATTTTGTTTTAATTTTATTTAGTAACAATAAAATTTATAAATTTACACAACAAATATACATATTTCAAACTTTGTTATAGTATTATACCTTACAAAATGTCGTTCCCTTCAAAATAACATTGGTCACGTAATTTCACCCATAATTTTAACGAATCTTTATTTGTATTTTTCTTATATAATTTTTGTAATGATCTCAATTTTTTCCCTCCAAAAATATTTCTAATAGATATTTTTTTTTATAATGTTGTCCTATTATAATTATTACTTTTCATATATAAAATAATAAAACGTACCAGCATGCATATTTATTTATATTTAAATTTATAAGAAACATTAACACTAAAACAAAGTATGGATTCAAGTGATGATTCATTTTTCTTGAAGAAAAAAGCTAAAAGTCTTGTAATAATGTTTGACCCAACACTTTATCATCAAATTACAATAATGTAATTATGTATGATTTTCAAAGTACTCATATGTGATGAAGAGTTTCAATTAGTAAAATTAAAAATATTGTCTACAATGAAATTCTTTAACAATTACAGATATTTATTGATTTCAATTCTACAAATTTTAATAACATCAATAACCATAATTTATTTTATAATTATTATGTAATATCCATAGATATTTGTATGTTTTTTATGCATTTTCATTCGTTTAACGCGAGTTATAATCTAGTTTTTTTCATATTTTTCAATTGAAACTCCAAGAATTGTGCAATCTAAACTCTAAAATCAGAAAAATTCAACCAAAGATCGAAAAATCAGATTAAATCAAAATTAAAATATAAAAAAACAAATCAAATATAACCCACCCACCCACACACAAAAAAATAATAATAATAATAAAAAAAATAATAAAAAAAAAATTCAATTGTAGAATATATTACAAAACGGCAAACCATTTTCGTCCATTGCTATTTGTTAGAGCGCACAGGGTGCTTACCACCTATTATTATCTACTCCAAAAAAAATGTCAAAATACACTACTTTTACTTTGTTACGTTTAACATTCTTCCACTCAAACTGGTGGAGGTTTTGTTGACTTCCTATCTACGTAAGCATTTTTCATTCTGCACTTCAAGTATTCATACATTAAAGTGAATTACCCGAGAATCAACCTACCTTGTACTGGGTTCCTTGATTGATTTCTCTATCATTTCGTAATTCATTAGTGCTGTCAAAAAGTCTTTAAAAGTTTGGACCACGTTCTATATCATGGAAATCTATGTTAAAAGTATATGGGAATCCAGTTAAAAACTGGAATCGGCTTCTTTTTAAAAGTTGTGCATCTAAGATATACAATCGATCTGTCTATTAACAAAAAAATGTTGATGAATTTTACTCTCTCTCTCTCTCTCTCTCTCTCTCTCTATATATATATATATATATATATATATATATATATATATATATATATATATATATATATATATATATATATATATATATATATATATATATATATATATATATATATATATATAGGAAGGGTTCAATTGAGAAAAAAAAGGTTGAGAATGGGAGGATCATTCTCAGCCAATCATTTATTTTTTCCGCAAAATCATCCAACGTACCAGCTGAAATGGGAAAGGAATGCTCATGTGTTTTCCAACAAAATATATTTCCTTAAACTATGCTAATCATTACCTTAATATATACAAAAAACATAGTTTTTTTTTTTCGTTTTTTTTAATTTTTAGAAGTTATTTTTATCAAAAAATGATTTTAAATATACCAAAATTCATGATTTTTTTATTAATAACAAATAAACATCCATATTGATATAGTTTTAAGATAAAATAATATATATATATTTTTTTTATATTTTCAGCTATGAATAAAAATGCATCAGGTTTATTACAGTATATTCGTTATTCACTTATAAATAAAAAGCATATATATATATATATATATATATATATATATATATATATATATATATATATATATATATATTACAATTTAAGTATCATTCATATATGAATATAGTATATAATCAACATACTATATTTATATTTTAATATTGGACGATGCATTCACTTGTGAATATTAACATAGTATATTCACTTATGAATATTAGATGATATATTCACTTATGGGTATTAAATAATATTTTATATGTGAATATTACATAGTATTCCATGGTATATCAAATGTAAATATTACATACTATATTCACTTGTGAATATTAGATGATATATTCACTTATGAATATTACACTGTATATTCACATATAAATATTACAAGGTATATTCACTTGTGAATATATTTACTTATGAATATTTGAAAGTATTTTGTATATATATATATATATATATATATATATATATATATATATATATATATATATATATATATATATGTTATTCACATATGAATAACATACAGACTTGCATATTTGTTTTGTGTTTTTAATAATAATATACTGATTCAGGTGAGAAAATATATTCATATGTGAATATAACGTGGTAATTTAGTTTATGCATTTCATCAAACAGTTGGAGTGCATACAAGTTAACTATTTTAAAAATGTTACAAACATCAAGTTGTCAATTCCAAATCATCATATACTCCCGATTTCGACTTCAGATGCGACATCCTATGTCTGATTGATTTCTCATTTTGATTTTGATTTCCGAAAATCCAATTGGGAACCTGTGAGTACCGATTCTGCGTCCTTCAATGTTG
Organism: Lactuca saligna; assembly: GCF_052625555.1. Classification (NCBI taxonomy): domain Eukaryota; kingdom Viridiplantae; phylum Streptophyta; class Magnoliopsida; order Asterales; family Asteraceae; genus Lactuca; species Lactuca saligna. The sequence goes on from NC_136419.1 coordinate 212,032,594, forward strand.
ACTGTGACTGCGAGTCCATAACTCCGATTCCAATTTCATAAACAGCGAAGAAATTTCAGTTTAGTTGAAGAAATCTGGATGATTATTAAAGGTTGGAGGGAAATTTTTGATGATGAACGAACTGTTATTGATACGTATTTGAGATTGAAGGTTATTAACATATTTACAAGTTTGCCACCGTGTCTTTTTATGCTTAGATTAAATGAGTGGTTGAGAATGATTCCCCCATTCTCAACCTTTTTTATTTTCTCAATTGAATCCACCTTATATATATATATATATATATATATATATATATATATATATATATATATATATATATATATATATATATATATATATATATATGTAAAGGTTCAAATGAGAACCATTAAAAATTAAGAACCGTAAGAACCATTTATTTTTAACTTACTGTAACTTTATAACTGGTATTTTTTGTCAATCAATAAAACAAATGGCATAACGGTAAATAACTTAAAATAAGAACTTAAATATCCAGTCATAACATCATTTTGTAGATCAGGTTAACACAAAACCACTGAATCAAATTCTCTCAACCATCATTTATCTCCTATCACAACTACAAGACCACCACATCTAGCAAATCACCACTGCCGCTGCGCCGGTCTGATCTCTGTTGCCTCGTCCGACAACCCTACCACCATCACCGCTCTTCGTCTATCATCCTATGATCACCATCGGAATACCACTATTTTTTGAAATAAAACCGGACAAAAATCGATCACCACTATCAGATCTATCTACCACTGTTGTTACATTCTCCGGTGACCAAACCAGGGCCTCCGGTGAACTAGCAACTACTCCATACATGCGATCTCCGGCGAACCACCACCCCCATATGTTGTCGCCGCTGCCACCAATAGACCATCGTCAATTTACAGATCTATTCCTTCTCATCCTACCTCCGTCGATTTCCACCATCGACCTTCACGAAGTCATAAATCTAACACCACCACCATAGTTATCGCACTTATCATCTCCTCACTCTGACGTTTCCCTACCACCGCCACTACTCTCGTTGATCAGCAGACAACAGCTCTACAACTGCCTCAGACCATTTTCTACCACTGCTACTTACCACCTTTGATGTGCTTTTAACTACAAAAGGAAGATGGAGGTCGGATGTGTGTCTATATGCAAGTAATTGCTGAGATTGAGATGAGATCCATTGTAATTTTACAACAGAGAACTGGCATTTGCAGAAACAAATGGGATTGAGAGTGTTGAGATAGCTAGAAACAGATCTATATCTGTAGTTGTTGATTTATATCTCTGTTGAAAATCAACGCACCACGAGAAAGGCTTTGGTGAGATGCATCTTGTGGTGTTTCCGATGGAGTAATGGAGTTTCGGTTGTGAGTTTCACATCTACAAAAGTTCCGACAAAGGATTCTCTCACCATCGACGATGTTAGGGAGATGCTGGAAAAATTGAAAGGTATGGGCGAATCTAATTTAATCTATTTTTCTATACTTTTATATCATTTTTTTTCATTTGTTTAGATCGAGATTGTGCAAGACTTTTCTGAAAATAGTTCATTTATAGTTGTTGAGTCTGACATATTTATATTTAATTGAATTGAGAATGACATAATGCATAGAATAAGAGTCTCATGTAATTAAATTTTAATTGCGTATGATACATTAGATAGAATAAGTAATAGTAAAATCTAGTTAATATAAATTGTGGTTTGGGTTCTCATAAACTTTTGGAATTAGCAACCTATCAAAGATATTGGAAATACTAAAAATTAACACAAATATCTTTTAATTAATACACACTTTAATTTATCAATTCCTTATTATATGAACTTTTAACACTTTTAATGTGAGATTGATTACGTGGAATAATACAAACTTTAATTTAATGATTAGTTACATATTAATATATGTAGTAAATGAATTTTAGTGTAAGATTGATATATTTTATAGCCTTAAAATTGATTACACAAGTTGTTTAATGCAATGTTTTAATGGATTAGTATAACTCTTTAAACTGTGAATGAGTGCCTGTGCTACTACATTAAACTGTGAATGAGCGTATGAATTATGTACTAAATTGATAATTTATTGTATTAGACTGTGAATTGACTGTATTAAGCTGTGTTTTTTTTTTTAAAAAATAAGTTTTGTGTTTACTTCTGAAATATAAGATAAAAGAAGCATTATACACATATATGATTTTTCTCAAATTTTGAATAAAGTACATACAAATGCCTCCATACATGAATATATATATATATATATATATATATATATATATATATATATGTAAGTTTTACTATGAGAATATACTATGAATATATATTATGTGTATTAAACTATGAATTTGTTACATTAAGCCATGAATTTTGTGTACTAAACTGTGAATTGACTGTACTAAGAGTTTTAAGTTGATAATATGGTTGTGAATGGATAATGTGTGTATTAAACAGTGAATTTATTGTATTAAGCTATAAATTTTGTGTATTATGTTGTGATATTTGGGTTTTAAACTGTAAATTGACTACATTAAGTTGTATAATTTCTGTTTAAACTGTGAATTGATTTTATTAAGCTTTGGATTTTGAGTATTAAACGGTAACTTGTGTGTTTAGTGTAACACCTCGTTCTTTAAGTGTTTAATTATGAGTCCCTTAGAATTAAGAGAAAGGTAATTCTGGTCCCTTTCGAGAAATGAGTTTCATCCGAGAAGGTTTCGGACGGGTGTATGTGTTAGAAGTATTGGGCTTCTCGTCACCCTCATATGAATGTAAAGTTATTTGAGAGTGGGTTTAGATTAGAGGAGTTGCGGTGCTTCGAAGCTGATCATTGTTGTAGATCTTTGTAGTATGAGTGGGAAAAAGGATCCCATGCATGCATGACATGCATGTAATTTTTGAAAGGTGGCTGGGTACGCCCAGCGTAAGCTGGATGTACGCCCAGCGTAATGGGATGAAAGGTTGCGGGTGGCCGGGTGAGTGTGCCCAGCGTACCAAGGAGGTACGCCCAGCGTACTCTCAAAAACCCCAAACCCTATTTTTAGGGTCAGCCACTATATAAGGAACATGTTGGTTCACCCCTCAGCCTCCTTATGCGCATCTTCTACCTCAGAGAAACCCTAGATCTCGTATTCTTGCATATTTGGGTGTGTTTGACCTTGGAAAGCTCTTGTTGGCAAAAGAAAGGCTTGAAGGAGAAAAGGGAAGTTGTCAAAGAAAAAGAAGAACGTGTGGAGTTTGTAGATCTAAAGAAATACCACCCTTTGGAGCTGGTTTAAGGTATAAAGCTTCTTGCTTGACCTTCATATTGCATAGATCTATGTATTTTGAAGCTTTGTTATCATTCTTGACCCAAAAGTCCCCACCTTGTTGCATATTTCGATTTGGTCAAGATTATCTGTCCTTTCAGACCCTTGGAGAGGCCTTGAGTGATAAAAATGAGGTCCTAAGGGCTGTAGTTGTTCCATGTATGAGTTATATAGGTCTTAATGGATTAAGACTTTGGATTAAGAGCTTAAGGACGTCCCAAGTGATAAAGTCTGAGACTTTATGATTTCTAATCGTATTTGACCTATGGATCTAAAGTTTGGGCTTAAGAGCTTAAGCCATTAAGAAGTTAGAAAGACTTATTGGATCTCGCAGTTACGCCCCGCGTAACCTTCGAGTACACCCCACGTAGCAGGTCAGTGCCCCGTTTTCATTCGCGTTGCATTGTAGTACGCCCAGCGTACCAAGGAGGGTACGCCCAGCGTACTCGTCTTGTGGACTTTCATTTGGGCTTTTGAGTTGGGCCATTTGTGGGTTGTTGGTGTTTGGGCCAAGTCTGGAAATTATGAATAGAGTATTTTGGGCCCAATTAATATTATGGATATAGGATCTAGGCCTATTTGGTGAGGTGGGCCCAATTTGGTAAATTGGGCCAATGTTGGACTTTGTGTGAGATTTGGACTTTGGTCTTGGCCCGATAAGTGGAAGTATGTTTGACCTAATGCTTATGCTTGTTATGTTGGTTAGTTTGGGATTTGCGGTGAGTTGGTGGTTCGAGAGTCTGCTTCTTCCGTTCAGAGTATCGGCATTCGCGAGGTGAGTTATCCTCACTATATCGATAGGGTCTAAGGCACCAAGGTCGGCCCTTTATTGGATTGTGATTCGAATATGGTTGTTATGTTATTGCTTGATATGTCTGCATCCTGGTAGCTAGGATGGTATATGCTAGAGACCTGATTAAGGTCGGTTTCCCGATATGTAGAGTGATGCTATGCTAGTGACCGGTTAGGTCGGTAACCTGGTTAGGGTAATGCTATGTTATGTGATCTGCTTGATCAGTTTGTTGACTATGACTGTTATATGATTGTATGTTATGTGCACATGGTTGTTTGGACTGGAGATGGGTTGAGGCGGGTCCTGCTTTGTGCTGTAGGCCAAGATACCCAGGGCGGACCGGTTGTTCCGAAGGCCCAGCGAGCGGTTCGGATAGGTTGTAGGCCCCACGAGGGTGGACCAGACGTGCCGAGGCTCGGAGAGTGGACCAGGCTGACTGAAGGCCCGATGCGGGCGGACCAGTCATACTGTAGACTCAGAGAGTGGACCAGGTGGGTTGAAGGCCCGATGCGGGCAGACCAACCACACTGTAGACTCGAAGGACATGACTAGACTCGGAGGGTGGACCCGGTGGACTGAAGGCCCGATACGGCGGACCAGTCACACAGTAGACCCGATATGCATGGCTGTTCTATGTTCTGTTATGTTATGTATGCCTTTTTATGCTATGGGCCGAAAGGCAATATGTTATGGGCCGGAAGGCAATATGTTTTGGACCGGAAGGTCATAGCCTGGAAGGGCGTATATGTGGTTGGTATTTTGGGGGTATCTCACTAAGCTTTCGGGCTTACAGTTGTGGTTTAATGTTTTTCAGGTTCTTCAGGAGACTGTGGCAAGGCAAAGGCGTGATCGTACCGTTCCTCGCATTTATGTTTTATGAAATGGACCTGGGAATACTCTGATAAATAATGTATTGAAAACCTTTTTGTAATAATGTTATTAAAATGGGTTGTTTTGAAAAGTTTAAATTATGTTGAAATTTTTGGTCGTTACATTTAGAAATATGAATAACCGCATTAAGCTTAAGTTGTGAATTTGTCGTTTAAACTGTGAATTAATTGTATTAAGTTTTGAACTTTTAATTAACTTTGAGTTAAAATATGAATGATTTGTGTATGATTGTTTTTTGTATTATTGTTCTTGTGATTAAATTGTGATGTTTTAAGGTTTCATAAATTATTTAGTTATGTTAATATTATTTTTAACTATTATTAATAAAAACTTATAAGTTTTATGTTGTGAGTACATGACTTTTTTTTAAATTAATTTTAATATGAGAATATATTATTTTTTATAAGTTTTAAGTTCTTTTTTTTTTTTTAAATCGATCATCTTAATATCTTTTTATAGAGCATACAAGGTGTTTGATTAAATTCTGAATAAGAGTCCTGAAATAATTTATTAAACTGTGAATTTTTTTTTTATCAAGATTTGTTTTTTATACCTATAAAATAGTTGTGAACATAATGTATTAAACTATGAATATGTGTTTTTATGCATTAAATTGTGAATATGTAAGTTAAGTTATGTATGTGTTTTTTTTATGCACTAACTTGTGAATTAGTGTCTGAAATATTGAATTAAGTTTTGAATTAGTATCTGAAATATTAAATTAAGTTGTGAATTAGTGTCTGAAATAATGAATTAAACTGCGAATTTTGTTTTTTTAATCCTTTTCTGATTTTTTTAGGGAATGATGTTGTTGGTGTTGACAATGATGCTTTGTGGTGACGATGGTTGATGGTAACGTATGGTAGACTGGTACTTGGTAGTGTTAATGGTGGCGATAGTGGAAGAGTAATGATATTTTCTATTTCTCACTCATCATCTTCGTTGATTTCAGATAAGTTATCATTTTTTATGATTCACGTATATATATTTCTTTTGATGTTTGCTTATGAAGTATGAGATAACTTATGTATGTATTAAAATATAAATGAGTTTTTCATACATTGAAATATGAGATTATACTTGTAAATAAGTTGTGAATATATTGTATTAAACTACGAATTTGCTATGTTAAGCTGTAAATTTGTTCACAGCTTAGTATAATAAACTCACAATTTAATAGATAAAAATGCCTCTAGATATGAACATATAATTGTTAGTATTAAGTTAAAAAAATATAGCTGTGCATATATATTTTTTGTGTATTAAACTATGAAATGATTGTATTAAGCTGTGAAATGATTGTATTAAGCTGTGAATTGACTATATTAAGATTTGAAATTTTTATGAATTTTGTATTTGCTTCTAAAATATGAGAAGAAAGAATCATTATACATATATATGATTTTCTCTAATTTTAACAAAATTATATAAAATTTAAATTGGGAATATTATGTACATTAAATTTTGGAAAACACCAACCGTTAGATCTAAAATGTATAAATGTATGTTTTAAGTTAAGAATATGATATTTTTACGTAATAAAATTTTAATTTTTTATATTAAGATTTAAATTTTATATATTAAACGATAATTGAGTATATTAAAAGATAAATTTACTACATATTGCTGTGATTTTTTTAATAATTTTTGTAATAAAATATGAATGATTTATGTAAAAAAAATTGTATTAATTTATTGTAAATATATTTATTTTTAATGTTATATAAGTATGTAAGAATACCTTAGTTTTTATAATTATTTTGCATTAAATTCAAAATGGATGAATAAACCAATTTATTAAACTATAAATGTAGTATTTAACATGTAATTGTCTGACTTTATATGCAAATCTCTTTTGGAAGAAAGAGCTATTGCAATGTTAGCATAGATGGTTGGTGACGGCATTTGGTGGTGGTAAAGTTTGGGCTTGATTTCTATGAATTTGAGAATTAGTGTAAAATAAGTTATGTTAAGTTGTGAATTTTATGTATTAAACTGTAAATGGACTGTATAAAGTTATATTTTATAAAAGTTTTGTGTTAAAATATAAATGAATGCATGCACGGAAGTATTAGACTAAAAAAAATTACGATTTTGCCATTTTCTTACCAAAAAACCAAAAATTAGGATTTTAACGAACTTGATAATATTCACAATATATGTTTAGTTATTAAATGAGGTTCTTAGGGTTCTTAATCTTTTGTGGTTCTCATTTGAACCACTCCCAATATATATATATATATATATATATATATATATATATATATATATATATATATATATATATATATATATATATATATATATATAAAGGTTGAGATCGGTTGAGAACTTAAAGTTTTCTGAGAACCTGAGAACTAAAAGTGGAGCAGTACAACCCATCCCACATAACATGTCGACATGTAACAAATTATTGCACATACAGGTAATCAATCAGTATCACAGGCAGTCCCGTGGATCTACCCGACTAGCATATCAACTGGCATACATTATTAAGGTGCTGTTTGTTTTTTCTGAGGCAAAATGTCTGCAGTCTGCGGACCACATCTGTAGACTTCTACAGTAGAAGAGGTGGACCAAACATCTGCAGTCTGAAAAAAGAAGACTGTTTGTTTTTTTAACATCTGCGGGCTATTAAAATAAACTGAAATATAAATAAACTGATTTTTTAACACTTCAAAGCGAATTTTTTATATATTTTTACGACTTTATTATAAATATATAACGAATCTAGATCAACTTTTATGTATTATTATATAAAAAATAAAAATAAAAATGGTATTAATTCATATACATATTTGATAAAAACCAACAACTTTGATTGCAAAGTTATAACTAAACATTATAATTAGTGATCAAAGAATTTGATACATAAATAGATGGAAATAAACTTCGATTTTTTCAAATAAATCTATTAAAAACGTACGATAAATATTTTCTCGAGAAATTGATGATAGTCTATAAATAAAGGTTTACAAAATTTTGGCAAAAAAATATAAGAATATATTATGATTTTTTTTTCATATTTATATAAACAACTTCAACGAATATTATTATAATAAATTTTTATTTATAAATTTGTTAAAAATATCATGTTTGTATCGTCAAATGTTTTTTTTAAGTTTTGTATTTTTTTTTCATATTGTTTATCATTAATAAAGTTGGAAAAAATATAAATTAAAAAAAAAACTTTAAAAAAATAAAGATATATATGTTTTTTTAAGCTAGAAGATGTCTGAAGATGTTAGAAGACTCTGGTCCACATCTGCGCCAAGAAGAGGGCGCGCAGACATTTTTAGGTCTGTAGTCTTCAAAAAAACAAACAGTCTGCGAAGACTAATGTCTGCGCGGCGCAGACAGAAGACGTCTCGCAGATCTGCAGACAAAAAACAAACACTACCTAACTCAACTCAACATACAAACAACTACTAGGTTATCAAATCCTATGGGCCGGCCTTGGTGCCTTAGACCCCTTAGTATAGTGAGGATAACTCACCTCGCAACTGCCGACTAAAGAGATAAGATCACGTTGCTCCAACCTCCGACACGAACTCCACCACTAATCAATATCAAATGACTGAACTCCATAAATACCAATAATTACCAAAATACCCTTGGAAGTCAACTGGTCAACTCTTGGTCAATGTCAAAGTCCTCAGTCAAACTCAAACTTCCTGACTGGCTCTACTCGCCGAGACAGCCCGTTGACTCATCGAGTCCCTAGGCCCTGAACACTCCTATATCGCGACCCAACTCGCCAAGTCCCACGATCTCTGAGTCCCTATATGCTCAACTCACCGAGTCATCCTTCGACTCACCGATTCACGACTTAACCATAAAAGGTTAGGATTCCACGACCAGACTCGCCGAGTCCAAGAACAGACTCGCCGAGTTCAAAGCAATCTTCAACAGACTCGTCGAGTTGTTCTTCCAACTCGTCGAGTTCCTGCTTATCTTCATCCAACTCGCCGAGTTCACCCATGTGACTCGACGAGTACCTCTAGTTCTTAATCTATATAGTGGCTTTCGAAGCCATGTAGGGGCTCCAATCCATAGATCCACTCCCTTACAACCCATCCATCACGTAAAGGGGCAAACTTTACGTGAATCTAAAGAGATCTAAGCATAATACACTCTTGGGCTAAGACTTGGGACAAAATAACTTCACTTACATCTCTTGATCATAGACTTTATGGCTCCTAGGGTCATTACATGCCTAGATCTGAGGTATCAACCTCAGATCTTACACTAAACTCGAGATGGACCTCATTTATGCCTAAAAAAACTGACAATTGATAGATCTAGATGCACAAAATCTCAAGCAAGGAATTATTACCTCAAAAGGAAGCTCCAACTGAAGAATGAACCAAATCTCTGCAAAGCCCCTTGCTCCAACCTTCTTAATCTTCAAAGATCTCTTCACCAAGCACTTATCAAGGTTCCAAATACTCTCAAATGCTCTCACAAACGGATTTAGGGTTTCTGGACTTCAAAAGTGGTTAAGGGAACTGAGGGGAGGGCGTTAAGTCATTTAAATAGGGTGCAACCCCGAAGATTAGGGTTTTTCTGTCTTCAGCACCAACTCGCCGAGTCCAGCCTCTAACTCGCCGAGTCGATCACTTAACGTGTGACCAGAATCGCGACTCGACTGACCGAGTCTATCCATCGACTCGCCGAGTCGGCCTTCCATATTTACACTAAGAACCCTGAACTTGCATTTTTGAACTCGGGGTGTTATAATTCTCCCCCACTTAAATTAGGTTGCATCCTCGAAGCCTGAAACAACACATCCCAGATGACACTTCCTCAATACAGTTCCTGGTCTCAACCGACCCAGGTTCCTTCGAACACTGATATCGGACCTCTATAAAGTCCAACTCTCCCCTCCCAGAGTTACGACAACTGATTCAAGCCGGCCACCGACTTCTTTCTTTTCTAACAACCCTTATTAGCCAAAGATCACCCGAGGATACTTTTATCACTCCAATTCACAACAATCACTTGACCCTTACCAAGCTAGATATCACCCTGAACCACCGGGCCCTGACCTGGTACCAAGCTGCTACCCCTTTCCTCGTCTGGCATTTCCTTTACCGAGTTCACTTCTAGGACTTATCCCGCTTTCATTTCCGATACCAACTCGTTTCTTTCCGAGCTGACAGGATGGCACATCCTTCAGCTACTGAGTAACTCCCATGATCTCTCTTCTGCAATCACATACAAATGCTGAACCTGCTCTAACATCCTCGGGCTGGAAAAACCCGACATACTGACGATACCTCTAGACACTCCCAGGATGAATTACCGCCACATACGCAACCTCCTGATTACAACCATACCGAAAATCCAAGGCTCCATCCTTGCATCCCTTCCGAACTCCTCTGGTTCTATACGACCATAAATTCATCCGCAACCTCAACAGACACCCAATCCGGATGTGCTTCCATACCACTGGTATTTCACAGTGCTTCAACAACCATAATTGAAATACTCTCAATTATCCATTCTCATTACTGCTTCCACTTCCGTGAACCAACACTCCCTCCTGGAGTTACATATCTTTCCCTTTCCTTATCCAAGGAAATCTACTTGCCAACCTTGCCACTTCAGACAAGTTCCACGGTGTACACACCCCACTCTACACTATCCCTTGTAGAGTAACCGCTACTCCGCGCATCGCACATGCTCTGAATCTACTCGCAAGGACTCTCGAGTCCATGCACCGCCTCCCACTAGCATGATCAACACCCGGGGCCACACCTACTGTTTCCATTGCATCGTAGCATACTCAATCCATCTCTTCATATAGATCTATCAACACATACCGAGTCTTCAGCATGACTGGACCGCCTTACCAGGCCTTCAACCAATCTGGACCACTCTCAGAACCTTCAGCATGTCTGGACCGCCCTCTAGGGCCTTCAACCTGTCTGGACTGTTCTCCAAGCCTTCGGCCTGACTGGTACACCCACAGGCCTTCAGTCTCCCCGGACCACTCAGACAATCATATATCATACCGAACTATTCTTCCTGGGACTCTCTCCCAAACATACTATTCTAGCCCTCAAGGGGTTCCGAACTCTAACTCCATTCCGCTCCGGAATCCTTTCCATGGCCTAACCCAGACCTAACATCAAGCACTATCTACCCTAAATCCATGGTCTACTCCCGGCACCCACTAGTCTGCCACTTACTCATACCAGCCCACACTCTTGGCTGACTGAAACACTGTTGACATCCAAACAGCTAATCAACCTCAAATACTTGTCGATCCTCCTGAGTAGTTTCCAATTCTCCCCCACTTAGAGCACTAACAACCAACCACTAGTGACCCAACAAGCATCACTTAAACATTCTTACTCAATAAATTCTCTTTTACTTAAACTGAATCAAAATGAGCAACCTCCATAAAATCACTTATCCAACATCGCAAATATCGAACTCTAAGGGAGTTTGACTCTTCGCTGAACACTTATCAAATCGCAATTGCTATACCTGACAACAAGACCATACAATCAAAATCTGACCATCAATTCCTTGGATGCTAACTGATTTCAACCCCTAACTACTGACCCCTCAATAAAACCATAAACCCGAAAGATCAAACGGATACAATACTATAAATTATACGAACAAGACTAGCAGATATAATACTCCATAACAACCATAAGATAAAAAGATATCGAGAAGGAAACATACCCGCAGCTATATCCGGATCTACTCTGACCTCCTCTGCTATAAGCTGAAAAGCACGCCCCTGAGCCCTCGGGGGCTCTGCTCCACCGTGACCTCCACCCGTAATCCTCAAAGTGGCCAGTGCTGGAGCCTGCACCGGTCCTGCAGTAAGCTGTGGACAGTTGGCCCTCATGTGACCAACCTGATGACACTGATAGCAAATCCTCATATCCTGGACTAGAGCTGTCTGACGATAATCCCTTGCGTAATGCCCCTCTCTCCCACACATACCACACGCACCACCGGACCTACAAACTCCAGTGTGACCCTTCCCGCACTTCCCACAAGTGTGGTTGCTCTGATCTCCCAACCTAATATCAACGGTCTTGGACCATTTCGGTGCCAGCTGCGACTGTGTCGGGGCCTGCCTCTGCTCCCTCAACTGTAACTCAATCTCCAACTCACGCCGCCGAGCAACCTACTGCAACTCCAGCAAGGTCTCGCACCTCTGCGTAGACACAAACTGCCTCATATCCCCCTTGAGCATACTTAGATATCGGGACATCTGAGCCTGTTTCGAAGCAAACTCTAGGTAAAACATCGCCCTCTCAGTGAACATCTTGGTGATCTCCGTCACCGACTTAGAATCTTGCATCAATTCCAAGAACTCCTGAGCCAACCTCTCCCTCTCAACCCGTGGAACATAACAGGTACATATTATCTTCCTGATCCTAGGTAACTGCAGCCGTCTACTCATCAGAACATGTGCCAAAAACAAGTCCCGATACAGGAAAGCTCGAACAGCTCCTCTCCTGCCGTCGATACTGCTGCTAAAGCTGCTGCGGCAGCCGTCTTTGCAATGGCTGCATAGCGCTTGTCAAAATACTCAACCATGGTGGTCTTAATAGACCCAAACATCCTCGGTAACTGTCCTTGGACAATCTTGATCACCTCCTCCTGGATGATCTCACTGACATGATCCTCTAGTAATACTGGCCTATCCTGGCTACCAGCTCTTGGTCCTGATCCGGATCTGGTCTCAAAACGTCGAGTAACCACAGTTTTGGTAATACACTAGAGAGATCTCAGATAATCCATATAATAACAGGAATCCAACTCCCAACTAAACCCCAGGGGTTGTGACTTCCTTGCTATGCGTATGGGTCTTGTGCTTTCAGTAGTATGGGCCTCTACTACCTTCCACACCTACCCATATTTGTCTCAAGCATCACCACAACACCCTGACAATATACATAAACATGACGAACGCTCAATCCTCACTACTAGAGGAATGCTGAATATATCATAACTGGCCTCCCGGCCTCACACAACCTACCCATCCATGAAACTTCCACTAACCCTGCAGCACTAGTGTATGCTAGCTGTACATAATGTTGGACCCCATAGACTTTTGAATATCCAATCCTACCCTAAGCTCCCAATCAAACAATAATAGAACATAAGGCCAAATCAAACATTCTCAGGCTATGAGATCTTAATTATGTACAGTCCTGATGCATACACTAAGAAACCACAGTAATGATGTCAATTTCATATAAGGAAAACCTTAGGCTATCAGGCATCATATAATCAGGAAATTCTATCATGCAATTCATGAAGACCCCTATGCTATTCTAATATATCACAATATCAAATAACTGTATGGTATTTTGGGGTCTGCTTACTGGCTCCGGCTGATCGTACACTTTGGATCCTCTTTTAGTTATTTTGAAAACCATTTTCAAAATCTTTCCTTGAATTGAGACTGGATTCACATGATTGTTCCTCCAATTCATGCAAACCAAGGCTCTGATACCAACTTGTAACACCCAAAAGTTCAAGCCAATTTAAAACTTTTTAAACAACCCAAAAACCATTAGTTATTACAAACTTGTTTTCAAAATATAGAATATCAGAGTATCCCATAAACACAGTCATAAAAAGTGAGGAGCTGTACGATCACGCCTATGCCTTGCCACGATCCCCTGATGTACCTGAAACAGTAAACTGAAACTGTAAGCCCAAAAGCTTAAAGAGTTACCCCCAAAATACCGATACACATACAGTCCACATAGCAATATCAACATTAGCATATCATATCAATCAAAACATAACAACATGTACTGGGTCCACAGCTTTACAAGCTGGACTACCCCTGGGCCCTCAGTACGAGTCTGGAATGCCTACCGCGCCCAAAACTCGTATCTGGAATGCCATCAAGCCCTCATTACGAGTCTGGAATTTCTACCGGGCCCTCAGCTCGTGTCTGGAATGCACTTGAGTCCTCAGTATGAGTCTGGAATGCCTACCGATCCCTCAACTCATATCTGGAATACTCCTGGGCCCTCAGTATGAGTCTGGAAGGCCTACCAGGCCCTCAGCTCATATTTGGAATACTCTAGGGTTTGTTGGCTACCGTACGGAGCAGTACAACCTCAACCTATCCCACATAACATGTCGACATGTAACAGATAATTGCACATACATGTAATCAATCAGTATCACAGGCAGTCCTACTGATCTACCCGACTAGCATATCAACTGGCATACATTACTAACTCAACCCAACATATCGACAACTACTAGGTTAACAAATCCAATGGGCCGGCCTTGGTGCCTTAAACCCCTTAGTATAGTGAGGATTACTCACCTCACAAATACCTACTGAAGAGATAAGATCACGCTGCTCCAACCTCCAACATGAACTCCACCACTGATCAATATCAAATGACTGAACTCCATAAATACCAATAATTACCAAAGTACCCTTGGAAGTCAGCTGGTCAACTCTTGGTCAAAGTTAAAGTCCTCAGTCAAAGTCAAACTTCCTTACTGACTCTACTCGCTGAGTCAGCCTGCTGACTCGTCGAGTCCCTAGGTCCTGAACACTCCCATATCGCGACCCAACTCGCCGAGTCGCCCCAAGACTCGCCGATTCCCACAAACTCTGAGTCCCTTCATGCTCAACTCACCGAGTCACCCGTCGACTCACCGATTCACGACTTAACCAGAAAAGGTTAGGATTCCACGACCAGACTCGCCGAGTCCTAGAAAAGACTCGCTGAGTCCAATGCAATCTTCAACAGACTCGCCAAGTTGTTCTTCCAACTCGTCGTGTTCCTGCTTATCTTCATCCAACTCGCCGATTTCACCCATGTGACTCGCCGAGTACCTCTAGTTCTTAATCCATACAGTGGATTTCCATGCCATGTAGGGGCTCCAATCCATAGATCCACTCCCCTACAACCCATCCATCATGTAAAGTGGAAACCTTTAGGTGAATCCAAAGAGATCTAAGCATAATACACTCTTTGGCTAAGGCTTGGGACAAAAGAACTTCACCTACATCTCTTGATCATAAACTTTATGGCTCCTAGGGTCATTACAAGCCTAGATCTGAGGTAGCAACCTCAGATCTTACACCAAACTCGAGATGGACCTCATTTATGCCCCAAAAACCGCGCAATTGATAGATCTAGATGCACAAAAGCTCAAGCAACGAATTATTACCTCAAAAGGAAGCTCCAACTGAAGAATGAACCAAATCTCTTCAAATCCCCTTGCTCCAATCTTCTTAATCTTCAAAGATCTCTTCACCAAGCAGTTATCAAGGTTCCAAATACTCTCCAATGCTCTCACAAACGGATTTAGGGTTTCTGTACTTCAAAAGGGGCTAAAGGGACTGAGGGGAGCGCATTAAGTCCTTTAAATAGTGTGCAACCCCAAAGATTAGGGGTTTTCTCTCTTCAGCACCAACTCGCCGAGTCTAGCCTCCGACTCGCCGAGTCGATCACTTAACGTGTGACCAAAATCGCGACTCGACTCGCCGAGTCTATCCATCGACTCGCCGAGTCCGCCTTCCATTTTTACACTAAGAACCCTGAACTTGAACTTTTGAACTTGGGGTGTTACAATATGTGAATCACATGTAATTCATAATTACATGTGAATCACATGTAATTCATATGTGAATTACATGTGATATGAGTTACATGTGATTTACTTAAAACCATCACACCAGGATTCAGACAAATACAAAAATTAAAGAAAATTCGAACATGAACCGTTATCAATTATGATTGACCAGATAGAGGAGTTGTTGGATGACACTTTGAATCATATCCACTTGGAGATCCTTGTTCTTCTTCCGAGTCTTGTTCTTCCATATTTATAGTTGAGTTCTCATGCATCTATCATTATATATTGCACTGCTTCTCGTGAATGCAATCTGTAAAACATGCTTCCTTCCATGCATCTCCAAAGTCCTGTTATGTAACATACATGAAAATAAAAAGAATCCCCTTAATGACTCCATCAATACACTCAAGAAAAACTATATATGTATATTCACCTTTGTGTCATCAGAAACTCCATCTCCAACAACACCAAAGCTATCAACATTAATAAGAACCCTAGCACCATGTTCATCACCTGACCATGTTGGTAAGTCAAAATAATCTTCTATTTTTAAACTTTTATCCTCAAGCATGTCCAAGGAGTTAGAAAAATTGCTTTCTGCATACTCACAAACTAATAATAGAGACAGAAAGAAAAAGAAATAAATACAAGAGTGATCATAATTTTTTTTTTGTTGTTTGTTTAGGTTAAATCATGTTTTGAGTCACCCAATAAGCCTGAAAACAATCTTTCAAAGTCCTTCTATGAGAATTGGTGGTGGAAGAAATCCAAGCTCCTATTTGTGCAACCTACTTTGTTTTCCACCAAATATTTTGTACCTTGATGAGTGGGTTGTGAATGGGATTGATATTTTATAGTTTGGCATGCCACGTATGTTAAGAGGCTAATTTTACCCTTATGGGTGTTTTTAGTGATGGATTAATGTGCTAAGTGGTCAAAAAGCCTTTGAAATCGAAAGTTGGAAAATTCAGCAAAAATTACAAATCTTTCCCTGTATTGGAAAAATTATATAAAAATCACTAAGAATCGAATTAATGATCTGCAAAGTTTCAAAGTTTCCATTTTGAATCTAGTTTATCCATTAATTTTTACATAACCTGTTGTTTCTTATAACTTAGGTGAAAATCACATTTTTCACCAGCTGGTCAGAATTTAATTGTATTGATAGGCAGTTATGTAAAAATCATTTAAAATTGTAGAAAAATCGTTTGGACTTTCAAAAGTACATTCTGAAAAGATAAAATCTGAATTTTGGAATATGAAAGAAACACGGAAGTGATACAGGTTTCAAGTGTGCTAAAACAACTTTAAACAGTGGCTATTTTGGGTCCAAAACTTACAAAAATCGTTACCCACTGCCCCGCATTGACAACTTATTTGATCAACTTCAAGGAGCGAGCTACTTCTCGAAGATAGATCTACGATCCGAATATCACCAATTACGAGTGCTAGAGGAAGACGTTCCCAAGACAGCCTTCCAAACCCGTTATGGAGACTACGAATTTGTAGTGATGCCGTTCGGATTAACCAACGCACCAACAGTCTTCATGGACCTAATGAATAGAGTGTGCCATCCTTACTTGGATCAGTTCATCATCGTCTTCATCGATGATATACTTATCTACTCGCGAAGTAAGGAAGAACATAGTCAGCACCCACGAAGAGTCTTAGAAACACTATGATCAGAGAAGCTCTATGCGAAGTTCTCTAAATTTGAATTTTGGATTCGAAGAGTCGAATTCACTACAAGAAAAAGACCCTTTTACGACACGCAAAACACGACGCTCTTTGATTTATGTTTCGCATTAGAGAGCGACATTAAAAAATTGTCATCTCTTTAAAAATTTTAAGGATTTAGGTCGCGCATTACCGAGTGCCCTTAAATTAGTGTCTAATCCAAAAAAAAAACACGGAGGGCACCTATAATAAAATGTGCGTCGTCTATGGATGTCGCTTTATAAATTTTAATGGAACGCGCGTTCCATCCCTTAATAACCAGGGGGAAAATGAAATCCTAAAAATTAAAAACCCCGCCTTCCTTTTTTTTTTCTCCTTTCCCTCTTGCCCTAATTATCGACGCTCAAATGAAAAGGAAAGACTAGACGCAAAGTTGAAATTGAACGGAGAATACAGTCTACGATGCAAAGTTGAAAAGGAACGACTCAACAAAATCCGTAATGCTGCGATAATGCTTCTAACTCTTAAGGAAAAAGATCCACGAAGAATCTTCAAATGCAAAGCTCTCATGAGGAGGATGAAACGGTATGGTTTGTTCGATGAACGTTCTTGCCCTCACTGTTGAAAAATTCATTCGACGTCGTCTTCTAATCCTCGTCTTCATTGAATAGACTATTTATCTTATCAAAAAATCAATGGGACCATTATCTAGGGCTTTTTTCATGGAGTGCTCTATGAAACGTTCTCTACCTCGGCTCTCCTCACCTACAAGCGACCTTAGCTCACCTCTTTCCACCGGAGACCTTAGGCTCACCTCACCTCACCGGAGACTGGAACGACGGCTCAAGTTTCCAAGCCCTAGGGCTGATTAAGGTATGTTTATCATGATCTTGACACACCTCAACAACACCACTACAACTCATTCTCAGTCGTTGACTTACTCAGCTGACCAATGTTCTCCATATCGACTAAATTACCTTTATACCCTTCTTCAGACCTCTTACTACAATTGAAGCAATCTAAACCTTGTAGGCCAATCTAACAAGCTCTCGTTTTTTATGCAGAGCTGATGATAAAGTTCCATTGGACATGTATTTGTATACCAGGAGTTCCTCTTCTTCAACTATGCAGTAACCTAACAGAGGAGTTAGATTAGTTTGAATATATGTACCTAAGACTGTTTAGAGAATCAAGATCTAAGGAATATAACTCTTCAACCTGCATACACAATCCATTTAATTTGGTTTGTGTTTTTTTTTATTTATAGACATTTATAACTGCAAATATTACCTGCACGCCTTTTACTTGCATTTGTTGTATAAGTTCGATAAAAGCACCTATAAAAGAAGATGATGGTTTCGATTACAACTAACTAAATTTCAAAGCTTAAATTAATGGAACAGATGCATAATTTTGAGTATGAAACAAGTTCAGTCCATTATTTGAAAAATGTATAGATTAATATGCTTCAAACATGTCTCTAGCTTTTCAAGGATCAATTCTATTAAACAGCCTGCATTAATCTTGAAAGGTACATGCCTTGTTTATATGGAGAACAAGAATCCAAAAGAACAACATACCATGATCAGACTCATTGGTGCACCAAGACATGATG
Source organism: Lactuca saligna (assembly GCF_052625555.1). Lineage (NCBI taxonomy): Eukaryota > Viridiplantae > Streptophyta > Magnoliopsida > Asterales > Asteraceae > Lactuca > Lactuca saligna. The sequence continues at coordinate 212,051,472 of NC_136419.1, forward strand.
TTAAGTAGAATCTGACTTGAGGTTTAGAAGAATTTCATCATCATGACCTTTGCCAACAAGATTCTTGTCTATGGAAACAAATCAATAAACTTAGATTCTTGTCTATAGAAACAAATCAATAAAGAAATGGAAATGTTAGTAATTTTACTAGACACTATCTTATTCTGCACTTTTATTTTCAGGAGTTTTTAATTTTTTTATTTGCTAAATTTACAGGATATTATTTCCATATCAGCATCTGATGTCATGTTTCTTTCATTGCCTTTCATAGTAAAATCGCACGACAGGTATGAAACAGAGAAAATTTGAACTACAATGTAACTTGAGAATGGTCACACAGTTAATGTCAAATACAATGAGTTATCTTGAGCTTGGCTTAACTCTTTGGTCAACTGTTTGACTTTTGGTCTTTGGCATACACGGCATCGTTTTGGTTTGACATCTGATTCACCTGAAGAAAATTCTTGACTTATTGGCTTATTGAAGATCCGTTGACCGCTTATTAAGTCAAGATTCTGCAGACTTGGAAATTAGGTAGTTGACCACAGGTTATAATAAGATGGTCTAAATTGAGTACCTACCATCTGATCATGAAACCAATTACAATTCTAGTGTCAATAATATATTATTCTCAGAAAAAAATAAAATTCAAGTCAAGAAACAAGAAACATTGAATACCTTTGCATGAGCCTCAAAAGCTTTTTTTGCACTTAAAATGACTAGTTATCCTAAAGATCCTGAAGGGGTTCAACTAGTGAAAGCATAGGAGAAAGAGAATATAATCGGAAGGTCCATGAAAAAGTTGAAAGGAAGCACCACAATAATAATAATGATAATGATAATAATAATAATAATAATAATAATAATAATAATAATAATAATAATAATAATAATTCGTTAACTCCTTTCCTCCTTACTCAAATGACAATATTACCCTCGGTGACTCATCATATTATGTTTTTATGAACAGGATGTGTTGCAGGGTACCCAACTTTTAGCCATAGATGTTGCTGTAGCTACAGGGTTGCATAGAAGGGTACTTTTAGCCATAGATGTTGCTGCGCTTCTGCTAAAGATGCCTGTAATGGAAACAAGACTATTTTAAAAACTACTTCTGATGATATAAAGTTGATCATATTATATCTTTTATCGATGTCAACGCTGGATATCTGTTTTCTTTTCTTGCTGGCTTTCTCTTGATTTGAATACGTGTAAACACATTGAACACAACAACTAAAGCTGTTATTGAGAAGATTCTGGAAATTCAATGCGATAAGAGGCTGCAAGATACTGTAAAGAATGGTGATATAGAATCCCTAAGTGTTTTAAAGAGTCAAATACCTGGGCTAGACTATGTTGTATTTGTGAAGGGTTTAGGCCCACATGATATTCAGTATGATTATCAGCAAGACAGACCTCCTAAGGAGATAATTGTCATCTGTAAGTGTGCAGAGGCAGTTCTTCGAGGTGCTCAGGTAAGCAACAATTGAAATTGTTATATTAATCATTTTGTCATCATCATCATCATCCTATTCAAATGATCACACGTTGTTTTTCATTCGGGCTTGTAATCTTATATTATGTTTCTTCTTTTATGAATGGTTAACATTCACTTGGTACCCAATTTCTCATTTTCATTCTTCTTGCAGTTGCGTTCTCTTTTCCTTTTTCTTGTCATCTTTCTCTTATTCTCGTTTGTGGGTTTATTGGTCTTTAGTGACTAAATAGTTAAAGGAGTATGTTATGACCATGAGAAATACTATTAGCTTTATTATTAATGTGCAACATTATTGATTAGGTACACTAGAAAGTGTTCAGATTTTGATGTTTGATTGTGATACTTGTGTAGGTATATGTTCCAGGTATATTAGCACGCAGTGCTCATGTTGAGAAATGGGATTTAGTTGCAGTTTCAGTTGGTGTTGAACAGCCTAGTCATGACAATGGATGGGCTATTGGAATCACACGTGGCATTGTCCTACAAGGACTCAAAACAGGTATCTCTCTCTCTCTCTCTCTCTCTCTCTCTCTCTCTCTCTTCATTCAACTTACTTACTTTTACTTCTCTATAAATAAATTATAACACTTGTTATATATCTATCGTAGATCCTCAATATCTTGCAAGAGATGGATTATATATTAGTCAAGGAACCACAACCATGTCAAGGGCAGGAATGTTTCATGGATTATTAGGTCTTGCTGTGGATATGACTGATAGAGTTTTTAAATTAACATCCTTTAATGGTATACATTTTTTATTTTTCTTTTACGGTTTTACCCTAAGTTCTTTTGAAATTCATTAATAAAAAATTACTACATACAAATGTGATGAAGGGGGACATATTTCTTCAAAACCAGTCAAGCATCATCACTACACATGTCTTAGGTATGTCTATATATATACATCTTTGTTTTCTTCTTTCTGATTGTCAACGAGGGGTAATTCTGGCAATTCATATATTTATAGATCCACAAGAGGGAGAAAGAATATTGGACATGTGTGCTGCCCCCGGTGGAAAACAACTGCAATTGCTTCCCTTATGAAAGATAAAGGAGAGGTTATTACAGTTGATAGGTCTCATGACATGGTAAAATCCTGTTACTACATTATATATCTTTTCATATATCCATATTTATTTATTTTTTTAAAAAATAATTTATCCAGGTGCTTGAAATTCACAATCTAGCTGCAGAACTTATAATATATTAACCAACCTTAAGTGTGATAATATTATTAATATATAAAAAAAAATTTATCCAGGTACTTGCTACATTTTGTGATAATACTCTTAAAAATGGTGGAAGTGAGAAATTGAACGATGAAGCCGTTGTGGACACGCTTGAGAAGGTATGTTAAAATTTTGTTTGCTCAAAATACGTAAATGCCCTCATCATCATCATCGAAAGTCTCCTATGCAGCAAATGGTAAGCAGAAGTGATTGAGTTTTTGAACTAATTTGCAGGTAGTAAAGTTGCTTTCCTACATCAGTGATAAAGATTTATTTGCTGAATTTTACAGGTAAACCTTTTTCTGATTCCTTGTCTAATGATGTCATATGTTTGTTGATTTGTTCATTTTGTCTTTTTATAATATCTGACATGAAATTGACATTGTACTCTGGTTGTAGGAAAGAACTTGCTAGGAGGCCTTGTTTGTACTTTGTAAAATGTAGGATTGGGCACTTGAGCTGGAAGAAGTTTTCATAGGTTTGATAAGTTTGTTCCATATAAAAATACAATCAAGAACAAGATTCTCCTTTAGCATGGTATTGTAGCTTCAAACCTTTTCTGTTAAGTTATATCATTCATGCAAGATGAGAAGGGCATTACTATCTTTTGCATGGATGTTAATGAAATCTATTGTTCTTAATAGGTTCTCGTTTGACAAACTATATTGGTATTTTAAGCCAAGGATTGCGAATAGCTCCACCTGAAGCTCCTGCAACCGGCTACATGCATACCATTTCGATCGTTCAACTCTACATGCTCGAGTATGAAGACATGAAAACATTGTAACCCCATATCCGAATATATTCTAATGTTGTTGGCACACAGAGAGTTGTTGGCACATAGTAAGCTAGATGATGCAATTGTATATAAATGAGTTCATTTTTTAATAACATTTACTCACTATTGGAATAATTATTTGTACTTGATATATTAGTGAAATGAATTATCTTTGTTATTTATGGTATTTTATTTTGTATTATGAGATTTTTAATGTATTATTTAATTTGAAAATTAGTAAATCTATAAATAATATTTTTTTTAAACATTTAAAATTATGATACGCAAAAATGTGTGTCATCTTCATTTATGACATGGCCTTTCTTGATACGCATTGCGTGTCATTAACACGCGCGTCGTGAGGTCATGACACGCGAATGCATGTCGTCTTCCTCCATGACAGGGCCTTCCTTGACACGCATTGCGTGTCGTATATGCGCGTCGTAAATGCACGTCGTAAATGAGCGTCGTAAATGCGCGTCTTTTATAGACGACGCGCAAAAGCGCGTCGTCTCTCTTATGACAGGGCCTTCCTTGACCCGCATTTGCGCTTCATCTGAGCCTTTTACGACGCGCAATGAGCGTCGTAAAAGGTTGTTTTTCTAGTAGTGATTTTTGGGCCACGTTGTTAGCGAAAAAGGGATACATGTGGACCCCTCCAAAATTAAGGCCATTAAGAACTTGTCGGCACCAAAGACACCTACAAAGATTCATCAATTTCTAGGTCTAGATGTCTACTATTGCAGACTCATAAAGATCTTCTCTAGCATTGCGAAATCTCTTACTACATTAACCCATAAAGGCGTGGTCTTTGACTAGGAAGCAAAACAAGAGAAGGCGTTCCAAACACTGAAACAGGCCTTGTGAACCGCACCGATACTATCCCTCCCTGAAGGGATAGATGATTTTGTGGTGTATTGCGATGCATCAAATCAAGGACTTGGTTGTGTTCTTATGCAACGAGGGAAGGTTATTGCCTATGCCTCCCGCCAGCTTAAGACACACGAAGTAAACTATACAACACACGATCTTGAGTTAGGAGCAGTTGTATTTGCTTTAAAGATCTGGAGACACTATCTGTACGGAACGAAGAGTACCATTTACACCGACCACAAGAGCCTTCAACACATTTTTGATCAGAAGGAGCTCAACATGCGACAACGACAATGGGTTGAGTTAATCAATGATTACGAATGCGAGATTCGTTATCATCATGGCAAGGCCAATGTAGTAGCTGACGCCCTTAGTCAAAAAGAATACACTGGTGGGAGAGTCAAATCTCTGAATATGACAGTCCATTCCCACATATCCACACAAATTAAGGAGGCTCAACTGGAAGCTTTACAACCCGAATGTCACACCCCAAAACCAAGAACGGCGGAAACGTTCCGGGGTGGAGGACATCATGTACAATATCACAACAGCGTGAAGTAGTAAATAAGCAACAACATCATCCATTGCATTATAAGTAAAGTTTTAATACATGTGTGTTCTTTCATTGTAATAAGACACAAAAAATATACAATCAAAATAAAAGACGAGACTTGTCTGTGCTCCGTCTTCTCAAAACCTAGCCATCGTACCTGTCTACTGGTGACCTGAGAATACAAGTTATTTTGAAAGAGAGTATCAGCTTTAAAGCTGGTGAATTCATAAGTATTGAAGTGTCATTGTCTTGCTTTGATAAACTGTTATGAATGTCATGTAAAACCTTTAAGTAAGACAGTTGATATAAGTATGAAAAACCCTAAGAAATCCCTTATTTCCTATTAGTATGAAATGTAGTCTTCTACCAAGACCCGAATGTTTTGTTATTACAATGTAGTCTTCTACCAAGACCCGAATGTTTTGTTATTACAATGTAGTCTTCTACCAAGACCCGAATGTTTTGTTATTACAATGTAGTCTTCTACCAAGACCCAAATGTTTTTTTATGATAATGTAGTCTTCTACCAAGACCCGAATGTTTTGTAAGTAAAATGATAGTTTTCCTTCTTTTTGACTACTACAAACAATAATTAGTCTAACTCTTCGTTTATGTGAATATATCACAAAATAAAGTAAACAGGAAAAATATAACCATGTAAGTGTTATCCCTGGATACCAGGACTAACATGCCATCGCAGTAAGCGATATGTATAACCTAATGAACATCCGAAGATTGTCCAATTGTCCTCTGTAGTAGCAATAGGTTGGAGGAAGGGTTAGTCCCGTAGCCGACTCCTAATATAAGTGGTAACCTAATGATCATCCGAATATTTTCATCTCATCCTCTTTTGTAACAGTAGGATGGAGGAATGGTTAGTTCCGATATAATTCTATCTATTATAAGTGATAACCTTAGACATCCGTGGATGTTCATCACCCAGTGGTGCTAACAGCTGGGTCCCGGAATGGTTAGTTCCGTCTAGACATCCCGTCGAACAGGGATAGGCAGCAAAATGTACATAGAAGGTACGAATAAATCTTCCTCATAACTCTAGGTAAAAGTATCCAGGTAAGTGAATATAGGATAATGTATCTATGTAACAGTACTCATGTATCGTATTCATGTATCATGTAAGCATATGTAAACGTACTCATGTATCATGTAATCATATGTAAATGTACTCATGTATCGAGTAATGTACTGGTATTGACTCATGAATGAACTGAATCTTGTGTGATTCCTTGTAATAGGAATAATGTTTTGTTTCTTCTAACTATCCCTATGATAATTAACTGAAAGGTAATTGGTTGTTCAAGAAGGTAAACGTAATGGTTTTGCAAGGTATCTAAGAGTTTTGAATAATAATTAAGAGTGACTTGATGTCATGTTAATAAACATTTCAAAACTAATACTTTTGTTATCAAGGTCTTTTAAGTTGGAAAACCATTTCGTGCATCACGTTTTGTAGTATGTGAAATCTACTGGATGAAAAAACAGTTATAAAATACATATGAGTGATTTAATAACATGTTGTTTTCTAATTGTATTCCCACCATTAAAGCATTTAAAAATATTTAAAATATTCATTTAGGGGTATGAACTCACATGTAGATGGTGATTTGGATGAACTGGACGGTGTAGGATTGTTAGGTGTCAAGTGAGGACTTGTACACACACTACGATCCTAATGAACATATAATCACACATATATGCACTCAATTAGTCTTAAATTACTAATTGATAATGTTAAGACATCCTAGAACATAATAAACACTTTATATAAGTGTTATAAGCCCTAAGGATTGCATCTAAGCTATTGTGGGACAAGGCACTTGGGTTTAGGGTTCCAAAGGACCCTATACTTTTGTTTACTCTCCATATAACCTCACACATGGAGTTTATGGTTGTAAACTTTTGAGTTTACGGACGTAAGCTCCAAGGCTTAGTGTCTTTGGTTGTTTTAAGGTGTTAAATAATCCCTAGAAGCATTCCAACTTTGTGGGTAAATTCTTGGAAGGGTTTAAGGCATAGAAACACTCCTTAGAGGAGTTTACGACCCTACGGCCATTTCCTTTGGCGTTTACTGCCGTAAACTCCCTTGGAATGGTGTTTTTGATGCTTTCAAGTCTCTTGCACATGTGGTGTAGGTCGTTGACTTTTATCCCAAGCATATGAAGGCCTTAGGCACACTTTGGTGCCTTTGTTTGATGTTCACGGCCCAAGAACAATATTAGGGCCATAAAATCTCAAATGAGGGGGTTCTTGGATGTGTTTTGGTCCTTGATTTATGTGGAAACAATTCCTAGTAATTGTCTAAGGCTTTAGGTGCCTTAAAAGCACCCTTTTATCCATGATTTTGGAGTTCACGGTCCAAGATCATCTTGGGCCCTGAACACATAAACTTGGGTGATTCTTTGTTATTTGCTTGTCCCTAATACACTTCAATACAAGTCCAAGGTAGTATCATATCACGGGGGAAAGGCTAGGCATTGTTTCGGGAGTTTACCGCCCAAGAACACCTTAGGGAGTAAACTCCTAAATCTAGTTATTTAGCTATGTAATCTATGTTATTAACACATAATAAGCTGTATAACACTACTAGCAAGAGATACTCACGTTTTGGGATAAAAACCCGAAGATCCATGAGAGAGAAAATGGCTTTTCTCTAGTTGAAAATGTGAATAATGAATGAATTTGGTTCAGAATTCTATTTATAGTCTTGAGATTTTTGGCAGAAAATATTTTATTCCCGAAATGATCTCTAATATAATAGAGTGTTGGAATAATAGAGTTGCACTAAACCCTAGTGCATCCACTCTCCTGATATTTCCTGAAGTGTAAACCCTAAATTTCTCAAACTTACACGAAAAAGTCTGAAAATTAACTGTGACTGTTATAACTTCTATTGAAGTGATATTGTTTGTACATAATGGAAATTCTGGGTTGTCACATCATCCCACCGTTAGAAATAATTTCGTCCTGAAATTAGAATTTAAGAAAATAAGAAGTTACAATTAACTAAGCGAAAAGATGAGGGTATTTCAGTTTCATCTGATCCTCTTGTTCCCAAGTGAATTCAGGACCACGCTTTGCGTTCCAGCGAACCTTCACTATCGGGATACGAATCTGCTTTGTTTGCTTGACCTCTCGATCCATGATCTCTACTGGTTCCTCCACGAATTTGAGGCTCTCATTGATCTCGATCTCGTCGAGTGGAATAGCAAGAGTCTCGTCAAACAGACACTTTTTCAAGTTTGAGACGTGGAAGCTAGGATGTATGTTACTGAGTTCGTGCGGTAGGTTAAGTTTGTAAGCTACAGGGCCGATTCTTGTGAGAATCTTGAAAGGCCCTATGTATCTTGGAGTGAGCTTCCCACGCTTTCCAAAGCGTATCAAGCCCTTCCAGGGTGAGACCGTCAGTAGGACTCGGCCGCCCACCTAGAATTCCAATGGTTTCCTTCGCTTGTCAGCGTAGCTTTTCTGTCGGTCTCTAGAGGCTTTCAATCGTTGACGAATTTGAACAATCTTCTCTGTCGTTTCCCGAATGATCTACGGATCCGTGAGAGTGCTCTCGGGAACTCGTCCCTTAGCTAACTGGGTATCACCCACCTCAGCCTAGCACAAAAGGGATCTGCACTTTTGGCGATAGAGGGCCTCGAATGGAGCTGCCTTTTTGCTCGTGTGATAACTGTTGTTGTAGGAAAATTCAACGACGGGTAAATGGGTATCCCAAGCTTTTCCAGAGTCAATCACACAGGCACACAACATATCTTCTAAGTTTTGGATAGTTCTCTCACTTTTCCTGTCGTTCTGTGGATGGTAGGCCGTACTCATGTCCAGCCTAGTTCCTAGGGAATTTTGTAATGGCTGCCAGAACCTCGATGTGAATCTACTATCTCTGTCCGAGATAATAGATAAAGGAACACCATGCAGCCTTACAATTTTCCTAATGTAAGTTCTTGTAAGTTTCTCCATCTTACCTGTTTCTTTGATCAGAAGGAAGTGTGCAGACTTGGTCAGTCTATCGATGATGACCCATATGGAATCAAATCCACCCGTTGTCTTGGGAAACTTGGTTATGAAGTCCATAGTGATCCGCTCCCACTTCCATTGTGGTATCTTCGGTTGCTGTAGAAGGCTGGAGGGTTTCTGGTATTCGACCTTGATCTTTGTGCAAGTAAGGCATTTACGCACGAAGGTAGCAATATCTGCTTTCATGTTAGGCCACCAGTATCACTTTTTAAGATCCAGATACATCTTATCTGAACCTAGGTGGATGGAATAACGAGTGCTGTGGGCTTTGGTCATGACCATGTCTCTGAAGCCACCGTGTTTCGGTGTCCATATCCAATCCATGAGGTACAAGGCTCCGCCACCCTTGACTTCCAAGTTCTTATCCATTCCTCTAAGGGATTCACCTGCCACGTTTTCAGGTTTCAAAGCATCGAGCTGAGCCTCCTTAATTTGTGTGGAAAAGTGTGAATGGATAGTTAGAGTCAAAGATTTGACTCTACGACCAGTATATTTTTTCCGACTTAGGGCATCGGCTACTACATTGGCTTTACCCGGATGATAACAAATTTCACACTCATAATCACTGAGTAGCTCTACCCACTGTCGTTGTCTCATGTTGAGCTCTTTCTGGTCGAAGATGTGTTGTAGACTCTTGTGGTCTGTAAAGATCATGCTTTTTGTACCATACAGGTAGTGTCTCCAGATCTTTAGAGCAAATACGACTGCTCCTAGTTCAAGATCATGGGTGGTGTAGTTAACCTCATGTGTCTTCAGCTGTCTCGAGGCATAGGCTATGACTTTACCACGCTGCATCAGAACACATCTGAGTCCTTGATTGGATGCATTGCAATAGATAATGATGTCTTCTATCCCTTCGGGGAGGGATAGTATCGGTGCGGTGCATAAGGCTCGTTTGAGCGTTTGGAACGCTGTTTCTTGCTTCTCTTACCTGTCAAAGGCTACGCCCTTTTGGGTTAGGGTTGTAAGAGGTTTTTCTATGCTGGAGAAGTTCTGAATGAACCTGCGATAGTAGCCAGCGAGACCTAGAAATTGAAGAATTTCTGTAGGTGTCTTCGGTGCTAACCAGTTCTCAATGGCCTTAATTTTGGAGGGGTCCACATGTATTCCTTCTTTGCTAACAACATGGCCCAAAAATTCGACTTGTCGGATCCAAAATTCGCACTTGCAGAACTTCGCATAGAGCTTCTCCGCTCGCAATGTTTCTAAGATTCTACGGAGATGTTGACTATGTTCATCCTTACTTCGAGAGTAGATGAGTATGTCATCAATGAAGACGATGACGCACTGATCCAAGTAAGGACGACACACCCTATTCATCAGATCCATGAATACTGCGGGTGCGTTAGTTAATCCGAACAACATTACTACAAAATCGTAGTGTCCATAACGAGTTCGGAAGGCTGTCTTGGGAATATCCTCCTCTAACACTCGCAGTTGGTGATATCCGGATTGCAGATCTATTTTCGAGAAGTAGTTCGCTCCTTGAAGTTGATCAAATAAATCATCAATGCGGGGCAAAGGATAACGATTTTTAATGGTAAGCTTGTTGAGTTCTCTATAGTCGATGCACATACGAAATGATCCATCTTTCTTCTTGACGAACAAGACCAGTGCTCCCCATGGTGAGAAGCTTGGCCTAATGAATCCCTTCTTGAGAAGTTCGTTAAGTTGACTGGAAAGTTCCTGCATCTCGGTCGGTGCCAGACGATAAGGAGATTTGGCTACTGGGGTAGCTCCTGGAACTAAGTCGATTCTGAACTCGACTTGGCGTTGCGGTGGTAAACCGGGAAGTTCTTCTGGGAAGATGTCGGGAAAGTCGTGTACCTATGGGATGTTCTAGATGTCTTTCACTTCTTGACTTGTGTCGACGACGTGTGCGAGGAATGCATGATATTCCTTTGGCAAGCACTTCTGGGCTTGAATGCACGAAATGATGCGAAGGCTCGTACTAGGTTTGTCGCCATAGATAACTAAGGTTTCGTTATTAGGAAGGTTAAGACGAACTGCTTTTTCAAAGCACATGATGTCGGCGCGAAGAAGACTCAACCAATCCATTCCGATGATAACGTCGAAACATTTAATTTGTACTGGCATGAGATCTATGTTGAAAGTATGGCCATCTAAAGTTAAGGTACAACCTAGGTATATGTGGTTAGTACTCTCTGTTTTCCCTTTACCCATTTCTACCGTGAATGAATTATCTAATGCACAGGGTTTTTGTTTAAGCTGGTGTGCAAATTTTTGGCTTACGAAACTTTTCTCTGCTCCACTATTGAAAAGTATGCAAGCATATGAGTTATCGAGGAGAAACGTACCCGTAACTATTGTAGGATCAGCTACTGCTTCCTCGTGGCCTAGGGCCATAACTCTTCCCACTCCTCTAGCCATCCCGGCTTTAGGGTAGTTCCTCTTGTAGTGGCCAACTTCGCCACAACCGTAGCAAGTTTAGCCCATATCGGTGTTAGGAAGCTAGGCGGTCTAAGTTGTTGGAGTCTTTCAAAACGGAATGTGTGTCCCATCCTGTTGCAGTTAGAGCACCACATTTCCTTGCAAGGTCCGTGGTGGTGGAAATTACACTTGGTGCACCTTGGGAGAGTTCCAGCATACGTTTTTGTTGGTAAGGGGTTCACAGGGACAATGGGAGTCACTGTGGCAGCATTGATCGCCACAAGTTGTTGTTTCTTGGAGGATCCTTGTGAAGCCCCTCTTTTCCTCTTATTCCACCCCTCCCTGTTGTGGTCGGGTTGGACTTTTGTGGTACGGGTGTAGGGATTATTGGGTTCTGGGGTTTCCTGTGATCTATGAGAGATTGTGCCAGTTCCTTGGCACCATCAAAAGTGATAGGCCTAGAGGCTAACACACTTGACTGGATCTGGGGCGACAGTCCCCAGATATACCTCCCTATCTTCTTGCTCTCGAGAGCAACCATATCAGGGCATAAGTTTGCCAGATCACAGAACCTATCTGTGTAAGTCGTGATGTCGGATCCAACCATTTGTAGACCCTAGAATTCCTGGTCGAGTTTTTGTACTTCACCTTGAGGACAGTACTCTTTCATCAGCATGTCTTTCAACTTTTCCCAGCTGATGGAATATGCCACCACCAGAGTCAGGTACATAACATGGCCGTTCCACCATGTTAGTGCCATGTCAAAGAAGGTACAAGCTGCGAACTTGACCTTGTTGCTTTCTTGGCAAGCGGAGATTTCAAAGACAGATCCCATCTTTTCAATCCACTGCCTTAACACCATAACCCCACCGATACCATTGAAGCTGCGGGGCTTGGCGTTTGTGAAGTCTTTATAGGTGCATTCCCGAGAGTGTTAATGGCTTTCGCCGTGATTCGAGGGAGGTGCACCTGTTCCCGATCCACTATGGACAGGAGTGTTGATTGCTGACACATCAGATGCAACTGCTGCTGTGAAAGCTGCCTGGATCATGTTGTCATCGAAGGGTTTAGGTGGTTGAGGAGGTTGTGGTGGTGGTATCGGTGGTTCGTTTTTTGGGTTATGCCTGAGATTTCTGCGTGGCGGCATCTTTAACTATACGTTTAAAAGATGACGACATGAATAAGAATAAATGAATAATGACTGTGTCTCATGGACTAACTCCCCATAGCCCAACAACAAATGAATAGAATGACTAAATGAAGATGATAGCATTTAGATAATAATTTCCATATGATTAGATATCTGTCAATAATACTGGAATTACAGATGTAACAAGTTCGGGAAAAATAGCCTAGAAGTAGGCCTTACATCAACCAAGATGGAAAATTTTGACAGAATTAAGACTAGATCAAGACCTAACAGGTCTATGATTTATAAAGACAAGAAGTTAAACCAAAGTTTTACATAAACTAGGTTATATTCAAAAGATGAGTCGTCGAGATTCTATTGGCGACGAGAACTGCTAGCATGAGTTCTTGATCCCGACAGTAGACGTTCTATGTCCCTTATACGCCTGCCCGCTCTTGCTTGCTAAGCTTGAAATTCTCTAACTTCAACTCGAGCTTCAGCAAGTTCCCTCTGCAGATTTGCATTGCGGACCAGAGTCCTTTCATGAGCAGACTCTAGATGGCAAATATGGACAGTGTTAACACCAAATTTGGCATCAACTTCCAAGACTTGATTGATAGTCGCTTGAGCCATTATCGTGTTCAGAGAAATCCTACGCACCATGATTGGTAGGACTCTATCAGCAGAATCTCCTTCAGTGAGGTTGTAGAAACTTCGGTCTCCATTGTAGGGAATGGGTTGACCCTGTTCATGACTCCATGTATTCAAGTTAGTGGCCCACAGAGGTGTGGGTCCTTGAAATGCAGGACGGGGGTTCAAGTTTGGGTTTTAAGTAGCTGGGGGTAGGTTGTTGACTTCAGGCTCCGAGTCAGAACTATCTGAAAAACCCTCAGCATGGTGATCATCCAAAGGGATTTGGTGATCATCTTCTGGTTCTGCCTCTAGCCAACCAGCATTGCCTTGGTTTGGGAAGTACGGATCGCCATGGTGAAATCCAAACATTTTAATCTACGCGAGAAAAGGGATATAAGAAATAGCTAAATAGGTGAACTAACTAAGATAATTTCCGTAAGACCAAATACCCCTATGGTATTTCTTTATGGTTGTGTTGGTAAGTTTTTAGACTTGTTGCTACATCACAACCATTCTTGGGCATATGATAATCACTCCTTGGACCAAAATAGTTGATCAGGCTATGCCATTCCTAAGACTGACCATATATCCACAGGCTTACTTGTGATATTCAACAATCGTAATACTTTTGTTCTTGTCATTGCGACACTGATTTTAGTATGAATGTAGGCACATATACTTGCTTAAGTATTTTATTATTTATAAGTATAACTCTTAGACAGAGTGTTTTAATCCCTATGTATTTATAGTTAGTGTATCTTTTATGGGTTGATATACTATATTCACTATAAACAACGCTCTGACACAATTCTATCACACCCCAAAACCAAGAACGGCGGAAACGTTCCGGGGTGGAGGACGTCATGTATAGTATCACAACAGTGTAAAAGTAGTAAATAAGCAACATCATCCATTGCGTTATAAGTAAAGTTTTAATACATGTGTGTTCTTTCATTGTAATAAGACACCAAAAATATACAATCAAAATAAAAGACGAGACTTGTCTGTGCTCCGTCTTCTCAAAACCTGGCCATCGTACCTGTCTATTGGTGACCTAAGGATACAAGTTATTTTTGAAAGAGAGTATCAGCTTTAAAGCTGGTGAATTCATAAGTATTTAAGTGTCATTATCTTGCTTTGATAAACTGTCATGAATGTCATGTAAAACCTTTAAGTAAGATAGTTGATATAAGGATGAAAAAACCTAAGAAATCCCTTATTTCCTACTAGTATGAAATGTAGTCTACTACCAAGACCCGAATGTTTTGTTATTAAAATGTAGTCTTCTACCAAGACCCAGATGTTTTGTTATGATAATGTAGTCTTCTACCAAGACCCGAATGTTTTGTAAGTAAAATAATAGTTTTTCCTTCTTTTTGACTACTACAAACAATAATTAGTCTAACTCTTCGTTTATGTGAATATATCACAAAATAAAGTAAGTAGGAAAAATATAACCATGTAAGTGTTATCCCTGGATACCAGGACTAACATGCCATCACAGTAAGCGATATGTATAACCTAATGAACATCCGAAGATTGTCCAATTGTCCTCTGTAGCAATAGCAGGTTGGAGGAAGGGTTAGTCCCATAGCCGACTCCTAATATAAGTGGTAACCTAATGATCATCCGAAGATTTTCTTCTTGTCCTCTGCTGCAACAACAAGATGGAGGAATGGTTAGTTCCGTTATCAATCTATCTATTATAAGTGATAACCTTAGACATCCGTTGATGTTCATCATCCAGTGGTGCTAACAGCTGGGTTCCGGAATGGTTAGTCCCGTCTAGACATCCCGTCCAATAGGGATAAGCAGGAAAATTTACATAGAAGGTACGAATAAATCTTCCACATAACTCTAGGTACAAGTATCCAGGTAAGTGAATATAGGATAATGTATCTATGTAACAGTACTCGTGAATGGTATTCATGTATCATGTAAGCATATGTAAACGTACTCATGTATCATGTAATCATATGTAAATGTACTCATGTATTAGGTAATATACTGGTATTGACTCATGAATGAACTGACTCTTTTGTGATTCCTTGTAATAGGAATAATGTTTTGTTTCTTCTAACTATCCCTATGATAATTAAATGAAAGGTAATTGGTTGTTCAAGAAGGTAAATGTAATGGTTTTGCAAGGTATCTAAGAGTTTTGAATAATAATTAAGAGTGACTTGATGTCATGTTAATAAACATTTCAAAACTAATACGTTTGTTATCAAGGTATTTTAAGATGGAAAACCATTTCATGCATCACATTTTGTAGTATGTGAAATCTACTGGATGAAAACATGGTTATAAAATGCATATGAGTGATTTAATAACATGTTGTTTTCTACTTGTATTCCCCCCCCATTAAAGCATTTAAAAACATTTAAAATATTCATCTAGGGGTATGAACTCACATGTAGATGGTGGTTTGGATGAACTGGACGGTGTAGGATTGTTAGGTGTCAAGTGAGGACTTATACACACACTACGATCCTAATGAACATATAATCACACATATATGCACTCAATTAGTCTTAAATTACTAATTGATAATGTTAAGACATTCTAGAACATAATAAACACTTTATATAAGTGTTATAAGCCCTAAGGATTGCATCTAAGCTATTTTGGGACAAGGCACTTGGGTTTAGGGTTCCAAAGGACCCTATACTTGAGTTTACTCTCCATATAACCTCACACATGGAGTTTACGGTTGTAAACTCTTGAGTTTACGGCTGTAAGCTCCAAGGCTTAGTGTCTTTGGTTGTTTTAAGGTGTTAAATAATCCCTAGAAGCATTCCAACTTTGTGGGTAAATTTTTGGAAGGGTTTAAGGCATAGAAACACTCCTTAGAGGAGTTTACGACCCTGAGGCCATTTCCTTTGGAGTTTACTGCCGTAAACTCCCTTAGAATGGCCTTTTTGATGCTTTCAAGTCTCTTGCACATGTGGTATAGGTCGTAGACTTTTATCCCAAGCATATGAAGGCCTTAGGCACACTTTGGTGCCTTTGTTTGATGTTCACGGCCCAAGAACAATCTTAGGGTCGTAAACTCTCAAATGAGGGGGTTCTTGGATGTGTTTTGGTCCTTGATTTATGTGGAAAGAATTCCTAGTAATTGTCTAAGGCTTTTGGTGCCTTAAAAGCACTCTTTTCTCCATGATTTTGGAGTTCACGGTCCAAGATCATCTTGGGCCATAAACACCTAAACTTGGGTGATTCTTTGTTGTTTTCTTGTCCCTAATACACTTCAATACAAGTCCAAGGTAGTATCATATCACGGGAGAAAGGCTAGGCATTGTTTCGGGAGTTTACCGCCCAAGAACACCTTGGGGAGTAAACTCCTAAATCTAGTTATTTAGCTATGTAATCTATGTTATTAACACATAATAAGCTATCTAACACTACTAGCAAGAGATACTCATGTTTGGGGATAAAAACCCAAAGATCTGTGAGAGAGAAAATGGCTTTTCTCTAGTTGAAAATGTGAATAATGAATGAATTTGGTTCAGAATTCTATTTATAGTCCTGAGATTTTTGGCAGAAAATATTTTATTCCCGAAATGATCTCTAATATAATAGAGTTTTGGAATAATAGAGTTGCACTAAACCCTAGTGCATCCACTCTCCTGATATTTCTTGAAGTGTAAACCCTGAATTTCTCAAAATTACACGAAAAAGTCTGAAAATTAACTGTGACTGTTATAACTTCTATTGAAGTGATATTGTTTGTACATAATGGAAATTCTGTGTTGTCACACCGAACATGTGACGGGTGAATCCCTCAGAGGAATGGAAAAGAATCTAGAAATCAAGGGTGGCGGAGCCTATTATCTCATGGACCGTATCTGGATACCGAGACATGGTGGTTTCAGAGACGTGGTCATGGCTGAAGCACACAACACGAGGTATTCCGTTCACCCAGATTCAGATAAAATGTTTTTGGATCTTAAGAAACTGTACTGGTGGCCTAACATGAATGCAGAGATTGCTAACTTTGTAAGTAAATGTCTTACTTGCGCCAAGGTTAAGGTCGAGTACCAGAAATCTTCAGGATTACTACAACAACTAGAGATACCGGAATGGAAATGGGAACTGATTACTATGGATTTCATAACCAAGTTGCCCAAGACAACGAGTGGACTTGATACCATATGGGTCATCATCGACAGATTGACCAAATCCACGCATTTTCTACCAATCAAGGAGATTGACAAGATGGAAAGGCTTACAAGAACTTACATAAATGAAATAATGCGATTGCATGGTGTTCCGATGTCCATTATCTCCGATAGAGATAGTAGATTTACATCAAGGTTCTAGCAGTCACTACAAAGTTCCCTGGGGACTAGACTAAACATGAGTACAACCTACCATCCACAAACAGACGGGCAAAGTGAGAGAACGATACAAACTTTGGAAGATATGCTGGGAGCCTATGTGATTGGCTTTGGAAAGGCATGGGATATCCATTTACCCCTTGTCGAATTTTCATAAAACAATAGTTATCATACGAGTATAAAGGCTACTCCATTTGAAGCCCTCTATGGCCGTAAGTGCAGGTCCCCTATGTGCTGGACCGAAGTTGGCGACACATAGTTACCTAAAGGATGAGATATTGAAAACACTCTCACCGGTACGAAAATCATACAAGAAACGACAGAGAAGATCGTTCAGATTCGTGAACGGTTGAAAGCATCCAGAGACTGACAGAAAACCTACACTGACCAACAGAGGAAACCTTTGGAATTCCATGTAGGAGACTGCGTTCTATTGAAAGTCTCGCTTTGGAAAGCATTGAAAGCTAAATCCATGTGGAAAGGCTTAATACGATTTGGAAAGCGTGGAAAGCTAAATCCAAGATACATAGGGACTTTCGAGATTCTCGCCAGAATCGGCCCTGTACCTTACAAACTTAATCTACCACGTGAACTTAGTAAAATACACCAACCTTCCATGTATCGAACTTGAAAAAGTGTCTGTCCGATGAGACTTTTGTTATCCCACTCGATGAGATCGAGATCAACGAGAGCCTTAACTTCGTGGAAGAACCGGTAGAAATCACGGACCGAGAGGTCAAACAAATGAAACAAAGTCGCATACCCATCGTGAAAGTCCATTGGAACGCCAAGCGAGGAATTGAATTCATATGGGAATGTAAAGATCAGATGAAATAAAAGTACCCACATCTTTTTATATGATTCGCTTGTATCTTTCTTACTTTAAATTTCGGGACGAAATTCCCTCTAACAAGGGGATGATGTGACAACCCGATATTTCAACTCTATGTAAACGACCTAAAAGGTCAAGTATTGTAACCACGTTCGTTATAATGAAATTAACTTCAAAAATAATATATCAAAAAATACTAAATAAATTACCTGTTATGTTAGATGTCAATAAACCATGATCGTACGTAAAAAGAACGTCCAAATCTGACTTCGTATAAGAAAGTTATGAATTTTCCAAGTTCGGCTTAGCAACGGACAGCTAAAAACTCGAAACAGAGATCGAGCAACTTTTGACCAGAATGACCTAAATGAGAATCGAAGGTCTCGACAATGGTTTTTCAACGGTAAAGAGTCTGGGAAAAACAGACGTCAGATAATGAAGTTATGAATTTTTAAAGATATTTTCTTACCGCGACCTTTTAAAAATAAATAATAAAAATAATTTCATAATTTGCCAACGGAATGTAAACGAAAGTTGTAGAGTATAGTCTCACCTATGCGTGGATATAAAGAACGTCAAAAACAGAGTTCGTATAAAGAAGATATGAATTTTTGAAGTTTATTAAATATTAAATATATAACTTTTAATGTAAAATTCGGTATTATCCAAAGGTTGAGTTACGGCCGAGTACGCCCAGCGTACTCAAGGCCTTGGCCTCGGATCGTCCACGTCGCACCCTATGCGAAGCTACATCACGTCCCGTCCGAAGTCCGAAGCAGTCGAGGATACGCGCATGTGTGGCGCACGGGTACGCCCCGCGTATGGAGGTGGTTCACACCCCCTATAAAATGGATGCGAGGGTTCCGAAGAAAAGAGCCATTCTCTCTCTTCTCTCTTTCATTTTTTCCTCATTTTGCGTGTCCGTGCTATCCCGAAGTCTCGGTCACATTGCTCAAGTCCCGAGGGTCGTTTGTGCTCCCGAGATTCCCGAGAAAATCCATTTTCTCGAGTCGAAATTCTGTCCGGTTTTCATCCCACCTCCGATCTTTCAAGTGAGTTCATACCCCTAAAATTCACACTTTTAAATGTTTTATAAGTACTTTTATATGCTTTTAAGGGGGGGGGGGGGGAATACAAGTAAAACACTCGATTATTATTGTGTGTTATATAAAGTTTCATTATATTCTTTTTATCAACGAAATCATATGTGATTTATAACTATTATAGGGAAACTTTCATATGCAAATTATAGCACTATAACATTTTATCTTTTGAAATAAGAAATGATTTCAATATTTATGTAAATCAGACTCTCTGCTTATACTATATTTATGTGTGTCGGTTTTGGCACTACAAAAACTACACTTTTCATAACACATGAGCATTTTCACTAGGGTTTATTATACAAACGAAACACACTTTTAGGAAACTATAATAGGTATAGTTTTGCGAGAATACGACGAACTTTTACATACATGGAAATACTATTTCAAGAAGCTACTTTCATATACAAGAACTAACGAACATTTTCACACGTAAATCTATTTTATACTAAGTTTTGTGAGACATTAAACTTCACGTACGCTCGAGTACACATTTCAAGTCCTGTATTATATACCAGAATCCCTTGGAGGGGGAGCATGGTGTTTGTGTATAGATCTATACGGGATTGACAACCCCGCACCCTGACTGTTAGCTACAGTACACCATTTGGGGTGACAAACGTTAGAACATTCCAACGCCTGAAGAACGTTGTGTATAGGCATTCATTGTCAATAACATGGTTATAAAACTCACATACAGTATTAAAAATACATTGATTTACTGGGTTTTTCATATGTAATGGAGGTTTTATACATACATAAATTCATTTACTTTATGCATGGAAAACCCAATTTTGATATAAGTCTGGAACTTCTAACCACTACTAATAGATGGGAAAACATCAACTTTTTAACATATATTGGTCTTGATTTAAGGCTACGCTTATACAATAGGAAATATGGGATTTTCTAGATACTAACAAACAAAAACGAAACATTTCATTTTTCATACAAATACTATCATTAAATGCTTATGAAACTCACCAGCTTAAATGTTGATCTACTCTTTCAAAACTACTTGTATGTCCCAGGGATTCAGTAATTACAGGTACTAAACAACTTTTGAAGAAGGAACGCTGCGACACTAGTTTAAATTCATATTATGGCATCATATTGTCATTGGTTTTGAACATGTACTCTTTTAAACAATGTAAACTTCAATTATATATATGATGGTTGTATTGCTTTCTTTACTATGTACTCATTTGTTACGTTACCACATGAAGTCATCCGCCCCGAACGTTTCCGCCGTTCCGGTTTGGGGGTGTGATACTAACCAATTTGTATGAGTGGTTGTGATGTTCATTGTAAATCGTGTAACAAAAGATAATCAAAGTGACAGAAGTGAGTTCTAAGGAAATCTTTTGATCCTTGATAGGATCTTGGCATAAAAACTTAGGAGGTGATAATAATATAATCACATGCCTTAATGTTTTTATTGATATTAAAAATTAGATTAACAGAGATAAATGTGTAAATGTTAGTACACGTATCGTGGATGAGTTAAGTGTCTCTAGTGTGCTAGTTACATATGCTATTTATAGTCTAATTCTAATAATAAGAAGTCTGAATATTTAGATGTATAATTTTTAAGTAAAATATGAAACCACAATCTCTAACAGATTAGGTAATTTGAAATTCAATGGGTAGATTTCTAGCTGTTGGAATGGGTCAAATCACCCTTCTACCTTTAAATGATTTCTAAATAAGTAGGACGTAAATCTTGCATATTTTTTGGGGAACAATGCAACTTTAGACAACACGTTGGTGTCATAATTCTATGAAAATTTATGGGGAAAATCTGAATTCAAGATAACATGTTAATGTTACAAACCTTATTAAATTATCGGGGAGAATGCCAACTTGAGATAACACGTCAATGTGATCAAACTTAGGAAATTTTCTAGGGAAGATCCCAACATGAGATAACACGTGAATGTGTGACAACCCAAAGTTTGTTTCATTGCCGTAACTCGTTTCCGTCCATAAAACTCGTCTTTAGCAAATTATTCCGATTTTATTTTTGGATTAAGTCATTTAATTTAAGACTTTTATTATGATCTCGTAAGTATCCAAAACCATTAGAAACACATGAAAACGCCCCAAATTATTATTTGGAAAAGTTTTAGTTTTATACGGTCGGGTTATAAACAATTAAATCGGGTACGACTAAAAGCCCCGTCTAACGTCAATATTGGGTAGAATTTGATCGAGCCACAAGCTCAAGCCTTATATAAAGGATGAGTGAACTTCAATTTATCTTTTTACTACCACCTCATAACTTTCTATCACTACTCTCTCTCTAAAACTCGAAATTGAGCCAAAATATCCCTTTTAAGCTTCAATTTGGTAAGTAATATATCCTAGCACGTTTCTAAGCTTGTGTATCATTCAAATTCGTGTTTAAACCATCCAAATGCATCAAGAACATGTGTTTACGGTTTGGGAACCCTCCCAAAATTGAAAACTCCTTTAAAGGTGGTTTTGAAGCCCCAAAACCCCTCCAAATCACTTGTAGTGCTTAGTTAAGACCTTTGGGCTTACAGGAATCGACTTAGAACACCTAAATCTTACCATTTGGGGAGTAAACTTGATTTTATGGCCCAAGAACATGCTTGGACCATAAAACCTCATTCATAGACCATAAACACCTTTTAAGGTGTTAAATTGCCCCTTAAACACCTCCAAAAACATCCATGAGCTTCCAAGAGTGCATAGGACCTTATATTCCTTCGTGAGATACACCAAAACATACACAAATGAGTCAAACTTGAGTTTACGGCCCAAGAACATTTGTGGACCATAAACACCCCTTATTAGACCATAAACACATCCAATGGGTGTTAAAGCTCCCTTAACACCTTGTATAGCTTAGATTTGGACCTAGAACTTTGTATGCTTAACCTACAACCACCAAAACACATGACTCATGGACAAACATGAGTTTACTACCATAACATCATGTGTTTAAGGTAGTGAACTCACCAAGAACATCTTCATAAACCGTAAACTCCTTTCCAAGGTCAATTCAAGTCCCAATCACTTCCTAAGCCATGGAATCAACCCTAGAAACTTCCTTTGTGCATTCTAATCGACCTAGGATCACCAAAACACTTTACGGTTGGGTACATAAGAGTTTAAAGCCGTAAACTCCTAGTTTACTGCTGTAAACTCCTCAAATGGTCCTTAGGATGTCCAAATTGACTTCCAATGCCTAAAACCCAAGCCTAGCATTACCCCACAAGAGTTGTAAGACCATTAGGCATCCAAAAACACTCCCAACATGAGTTTATGGCCGTAAACTCATGGGGACATGGTCTTAGGTCTGTAAACTCTCTTAGGAGTTTACTCTTGAAGAGAAAACTCCATATCTAGGCCATACACACCCATAGATGCCACCCTGGTCACTCCAAATACTTGTATTGTAGTGTTTTCGCATCTCGAAGTGTTTATTCATATTTGATTAATGGTTCAGGGTCTAATTAGATACAAATGTGTATCATTTCATATTACATAGGAACCTCGCACGCGTTCAAGCCCTAAGCTGTCGTTTAGCATCCAAACCGACACATTCCTCGATTGGTGAGTTCATACCCCTACTCTTTTCCGTGTTTTTCAAATGTTTTCAGGGGGAATACAAGCAAAAAGTACAAGGAAATCTTGTACTCAAACCTTTTATTTCTGTTCAAATGTTATATTCTGTATGCTTTTAATAGTGAAAACCGTATTAACTAATAGTTCAAATTGTAGAGTTAGCCTTCAGACTAATAGTAGATTTTCTTTATAAAATGTTATAATATATGTTTCATTTTATAGTCTTATGAAAGATTCACACTAATCATAAATTAGAATTAATACTAATAAAATACGCCCTCGGATAGTAATAGAATGACGAAAGTAACAAAACGACGAAAGTAACGGAACAAATATGAAAGAACGCCTTTGATGACACCAAGACTTCGGAAGTACAGCTAGTGTATGCCTTGAGTGTCACCAGAGTTTCAGAAATAATTCGAAAGTACGCCTTTGGATATCGACAGAGTTTCGAAAATATACGCCTTTGGAAGTCACCAGAACATCGAATATACAACTAATGTACGTCTCTGAATGTCTCCAAACATTCGAAAATACAGCTAAGTAAAGTAGATAATCGACATTCGAGTGTAGGATAACCGGGATAACAGAATACCTAACTAATATGACATGTATGATAGATACTAGTACATAGCATTCCGAACCAAGAACTAACCACGACTTTTAGGAAAATAAGGGTTTTTCCTGGGATAACGAATTTTCCTAACCAAAACTGTAGAATAAACAAATAACTAAACTTACAAGTAAGAAAATATGGGATTTTCTTGGATTACGAACTGTTACTAATTTCATTGTGTAATAAACGGATAACTAAACTAAACTTGACCGTGTAACGAATGGAAAACTAAACTTTACTTATAAGAAAATATGAGATTTTCTTGGATAACGACTTTTCAGAAAACCAAAGGAAACCTGTTCTTTTACAAAAATAAACCACTTATGAACTCACCAGATGTATGCTGATTTTCAAACTGCTTGTATTCTCAGGTCCACATTAGACAGGTACACAACGATCTTTTGGAGAAGACGGAGTGTACAGAAGACTTGTCTTAACTTTTGTTCATATGATATATGTGTATAACTTTTGTAATACTTTTTTTTTCAAAACAATGTAAATATTTCTATGCAATGTAATGGTTGTGTTTAGTACACTTACTATGTACATTGGTTGTGATACTACATGATGTCCTCCGCCCCGGTACGTTTCCGCCATCGGTTTCAGGGTGTGACAGATTGGGTATCAGAGCCCTTGTTTATAGTGAACTAGTATACCAAACCTTACATGGTATAAGACTATAAACAACTAAGGGGCCAAAATGCTCTGAACTAAAAGTATACTTCAAAATATAAGGATTTTCAAAAGTATACACGTATACCTAATTGCCGGAATCCATAACCTCGAGTAGAACAAAACATATGTAATTGGGTGTTGTGCGCTGTGGTTAAACCTAGGTAGTTATGTAGTCGTGTCTTGGGTCAATATAGCCTGATCAACTATATTCATTCGAGACACGACCAACATGTGTTTGGGAGTGACTGTGGTGTCCAGCATGCCTAAAACTTACCCAATACCCAAACAACGAGCCGTCGTCGCAGCGAAATATGAAATACTATGGGATTATTTTTATAGCCAACTTCGTTATGGAAATTCTCATTCTAGCGTTTCTCCTCAATCATTTCTTTAGCGATAGTTTATTTGCTTTGATAACTCTTTCCTGTTTATCGCTTATAGAATCCTGTATTTGTCATATTGAGATGTCCCGTGTTCAATATCTCTTGATTCAATTCAAAGGACTTATGATCCTCTATTTCCTGGCTATTTTAGATCAAGATGCATCCGAGGAAAAGACCCAGCTCAAAGAACAACAATCCTCCTCCTCCACCACCACCTCCTCCTCAATTTGATCCTGTCATGTTTCAAGCAGCAGTCAATGCTACTGTGGCTGCTACCCTATCGCAGATGAACCTCGTTGGTTCAGGTGGGCAAGGAGGTCGTACTCAGCCCCAAAACCAGGAAGGTGGCTAGGGATACTAGAAGGAGTGTTCCTACAAGGACTTTATGAATGCAAAACCCACATTCTTCGATGGCACAGGAGGTGTCATTTCCCTAACTAGGTGGTTAGAGACAATCGAATCTATCTTCAAAATATGTTCCTCTTCAGAATCCGACAAGGTGAAATTCACCGCCTGCACATTCACCGATAAAGCTCTGACTTGGTGGAACGACCGAGTCAAATCCTTAACCCTACCTGTAGCCAATTCTATGGGTTTGGAGCTCATGAAGGAACTTTTGCTCGCGGAGTACTGCCCTTGGGAAAAATGCAAAATGATTGAAAGGTTCATATGGGGGTTGAACCAGCCAACCAAGGGAAATGTCTTGGCTGCAAAGCCAGACACATACGTCAGTGCCAAATGCCTAGCGCAAATCCTAATCGACCATAGTGATGACATAGAGGAAGCAGCCACCACTCCTGAGCCGACATAGAGAAGTGGTGAGAAAAGAAAGTTTTGGAAGAAGAAAAAGAGTCAGCCTTCACAAGAGTCCTTGAAGAAGCAGCAAACAATGGCAGTCCACGCTGTCACTACCCCTGCTGTTGTTTTTGTCATCGTTTCCTCAGCCCAAGCACCTATCACTGGATATGCTGATATTCTCCCGTGGTGTAACCGGTGCAGTTACCATCACCGCATCTCCGGTCCCTGTCGCGAGAAGTTTTGTAAAAATTGTGGCCAAGAGGGTCACCATGCGCGAAGCTGAAGAATCCCAACCCAATCAACCAATCAAGCCTCCGGAGCAGGCATCAGTCAGGCCTGCTTTGGTTGCGGCGAAGTCAGACATTACAAGAGAAACTGCCCCAAGGCAGCAACAACTGGCAACACTGGGAGGGTCCTAGCTATGGAACAAGATGAGGTAGCCACCGATCCCACCGTTTCCACAGGTATATTCCTCTTCGACAACCCTTATGCTTGCAATCCTTTCCAATTCTAGTACTGAAAGAAAATCTGTAGCTATTCATTCGAACATCTTCATAAATATAGTCCTCAACTAGTAACCAAAATGTTTAATATCGAGACGACTAACGGTGAGAAAGAAAAAGTTAACGACATATTCATAGGATGCACCCTTACCTTGAACGAACATTCTTTTCTTATTGACCTATTGCCAGTTTCCATAGAGAGCTTTGATATTATCATTGGCATGGAATGGTTGAATTCCAACCATGCTGATATCCTTTGTTACATCCATTCGTCCTAATCTCCCCTCTGATCAGACTCTTAAAATCTACAATAATAAACTTAGTTCCAACCTTCGCATCATTTCTTGTATCAAAGTTCAAAAGTTTATGCGAAAGGAGTGTCACGAATTCCTAGCCAATATAACCAACGAGAAACAGGAAGTTTAAGACCTCGAGAGCATCCCCGAAGTTTGCAATTTTTCCTGATGTCTTTTCTAAAGAGCTCCCGGGAATTCCTCCCGAATGCCATGTAGAGTTTTGCATCGACCCAATTCCCGGAGCAAATCTTGTAGCAAAGTATCCATATCTATAGGCTCCAACAGAAATGCAGGAGTTACCCAATCAGCCTTGAGTTCATGAGAATGATGTTTCCAAGATAGTATTTGGTACTCGATATGGTCACCACGAGATTTTAGTGATGCCCTTTGATCTAACTACTTTCCTTGGTCACGTGGTAAGCAAAGAAGGCATACACGTGGACCCGTCCAAAATCCAGAAGATAGAGAATTAGTTGGCACCGCAGACATCAATAGAAATATGTCAATTCTTGGATCTCGCTGGCTACTATCGCATGTTTATCTAGGATTTATCCATAATCATCTAACCCCTAACCACTTCGACACGAGTAAGGTATACCCTTTTGTTAAAGTTTGTGTCTTGTTGAAGGCCTTACCCCAAAAAGGCTCGATGCACATTGGAAAGTGTAAAGAATTTAACCCGAGGTACATAGGACCTTTCGAAATCCTCATTAGGATCGATTCCATAACCTTCAAACTCCGACTACCTTCAGAACTTAGCAGCATCCATCCGGTATTCCACGTCTCTATTCTTGAGAAGTGCCTACCTGACGAAACCCTAGTAATCGCTTTGATGAGACCAAGATCAACGAAAGTCTGAGCCTCATGGAAGAACCCATTGAAATCATAGATCGAGAGATTAAAACGTACTGCCATGAGAGGAACCAAATTTTCTTGAGAGCACGAAAATCCGATGAAGCAGAAGTATCCATATTTCTTTCCGAATCCATGAATTGTATCTAAAGTTTAAATTTCAGAATGAAATTCCCTCTAACGGTGGGATAATGTGACAACCCGAAGTTTGTTTCATTACCGTAACTTGTTTCCGTCCATAAAACTCGTCTTTAGCAAATTGTTCCGATTTAATTTTTGGATTAAGTCACTTAATTTAAGACTTTTTATTACAATCTCGTAAGTATCCAAACCCGTTAGAAACACATGAAAACGCCCCAAATTATTATTTGGAAAAAATCTAGTTTTATTCCGTCAGGTTATAAACAATTAAATCGGCTACGACCAAAAGCCCCGTCTAACATCAGTATCAGGTAGAATTCCACCGGGCCACAAGCTCAAGCCTTATATAAAGGATGAGTGAACTTCAATTTAGCTTTTTAGCACCACTTTATAACTTTCTCTCACTACTCTCTCTCTAAAACTTGAAATTGAGCCAAAATCATCCTTTTCAAGCTTCAATTTGGTAAGTAATCTATCCTGGCATGTTTCTAAGCTTGTGTATCATTCAAACTCATGTTTAAACCATCCAAATGCATCAAGAACATGTGTTTATGGTTTGGGAACCCTCCCAAAACCGTAAACTCCTTTAAAGATGGTTTTGAAGCACCAAACCCCTCTAAATCACTTGTAGTGCTTAGTTAAGACCTTTAGACTTACAAGAATGGACTTAGAATACCAAAATCTTACCATTTGGGGAGTAAACTTGGTTTTACGGCCCAAGAACATGCTTGGACCGTAAACCCTCATTCATAGACCATAAACATCTTTTAAGGTGTTAAATTTCCCTTTAAACACCTCCAAAAACTTCCATGAGCTTCCATGAGTGCATAGAACCTTATATTCCTTCGTGAGATGCACCAAAACACAAACAAATGAGTCAAACCTGAGTTTATGGCCCAGGAACATTCTTGGACCGTAAACACCCCTTATTAGACCATAAACACCTCCAAAGGCTGTTAAAGTGCCCTTAACACCTTGCATAGCATAGATTTGGACCTAGAGCTTTGTATGCTTAACCTACAACCACCAAAACACATGATTCATGGAAAAACATGAGTTTAATACCATAAAATCATGTGTTTAAGGTAGTAAAATCACCAAGAACATCTTCATAAACCGTAAACTCCTTTCCAAGGTCAATTCAAGTCCCAATCACTTCCTAAGCCATGGAATCAACCCCAGAACCTTCCTTTGTGCATTGTAATCGACCTAGGACCACCAAAACACTTTAAGGTTGGGTACATAAGAGTTTACGGCAGTAAACTCCTAGTTTACTGCCGTAAACTCCACATATGGTCCTTAGTATGTCCAAATTGCTTTCCAATGCCTTAAAACCAAGCCTAGCATTACCCCACAAGAGTTGTAAGACCATTAGGCATCCAAGAACACCCCCACCATGAGTTTATGGCTGTAAGATCATCGGGACATGGTATTAGGGCTGTAAAATCCCTTAGGAGTTTACCGTTGAAGAGAAAACTCCATATCTAGGCCATACACATCCATAGATGCCACCCGGGTCGCTCTAAACACTTGTATTGGAGTGTTTTCGCATCTCGGAGTGTTTATTCATATTTGATTAGTGGTTAATGGTCTAATTAGATACAAATGTGTATCTTTTCATATTACATAGGAACCTTGCACGCGTTCAAGCCCTGAGCTGTCGCTTAGCATCCAAACCGAAAAATTCCTCGATTGGTGAGTTCATACCCCTACTCTTTTCCGTGTTTTTCAAATGTTTTCAGCGGGAATAAAAGCAAAAAGTACAAGGAAATCTTGTACTCAAACCTTTTATTTCAGTTCAAATGTTTATATTCTGTATGCTTTTAATAGCGAAAACCGTATTAACCAATAGTTCGAATTGCAGAGTTAGCCTTCAGACTAATAGTAGATTTTCTTTATAAAATGTTATAATATATGTTTCATTTTATAGTCTTGTGAAAGATTCACACTAATCATAAACTAGAATTAATACCAATAAAATACGCCCTCGGATAGTAATAGAATGACAAAAGTAACAAAACGACGAAAGTAACGGAACAAATATGAAAGAACGCCTTTGGATGACACCAAGACTTCGGAAATACAGCTAGTGTACGCCTTGAGTGTCACCAGAGTTTCAGAAATAATTCGATAGTACGCCTTTGGATATCGACAGAGTTTCGAAAATATACGCCTTTGGATGTCGATAGAGCTTCAGAAATACAACTAAAGTACGCCTTTGGAAGTCACCAGAACATCGAATATATAGCTAATGTACGTCTCTGAATGTCTCCAAACATTCGAAAATACAGCTAAGTAAAGTAGATAATCGACATTCGAGTGTAGGATAACCAGGATAACAGAATACCTAACTAATATGACATGTATGATAGATACTAGTACATAGCATTCCGAACCAAGAACTAACCACGACTTTTAGGAAAATAAGGGTTTTTCCTAGGATAACAAATTGTTCCTAGCCAAACTGTAGAATAAACAAATAACTAAACTTACAAATAAGAAAATATGGGATTTTCTTGGATTACGAACTGTTCCTAATTTCATTGTGTAATAAACGGATAAGTAAACTAAACTTGACCGTCTAACGAACGAAAAACTAAACTTTACTTATGAGAAAATATGGGATTTTCTTGGATAACGACTTTTTCAGAAAACCAAAGGAAACCTGTTCTTTTACAAAAATAAACCGCTTATGAACTCACTAGTTTTATGCTGATTTTCAAACTGCTTGTATTCTCAGGTCCACATTAGATAGGTACACACCGATCTTTTGGAGAAGACAGAGCGTATAGAAGACTCGTCTTAACTTTTGTTCATATGATATATGTGTATAAATTTTGTAACACTTTGTTTTCAAAACAATGTAAATATTTCTATGTAATGTAATGGTTGTGTTTACTACGCTTACTATGTACTTTGGTTGCGATATTACATGATGTCCTCCGCCCCAGAATGTTTTCGCCATCGGTTTTGGGGTGTGACACAATGTTATAAAACTTATGTGTTTCTGGGGAAGATCCCAAGATAAGATAACATGTAAATGTTATAAATCTTAGATTCAACTGTAGGATCTTAACTTATGTTAAGAAATAAGAGGGTTTCCAAGTCAATTTACCATGAAATGATCCCCTTATTCACATCCCTTAGTTAGATATCGTGCGTCCAGGTATGGTGTAGAAACCTTAACTCATATGAAAGAGGTAATTAAATCACTAAACCATAAAGGGGATTAAGTACCCTTATTCATAGGAGAGATGATCAGACTCTATTCATAGTCACAAGGACATTTTGGTATTGCAATTGTTAATAATCATAGAATATTGTAGCTGTTGGGACTCTTAAGTTCCATGATTCTTAAATATCATAATCCTTGAATCTTCGAGTGTTGGGATCCTTGTGTATCAGGATCCTTATGTGTCAAGATCCTTATGTTCCTACGCATAGCAAACATTTTCTTGGGATGGGCGTTAGCTTGGCTAACGCCCTTCCGATGCTTATGTTAGTAATGGTTTTTAGGAGAATAAATAATAATAATAATAATGAAAATAAAGGGTAAATGGTAAAGAGTATGTACACCTTGAGGTTGTTGGAAAATGACTAATCTCACTTACATGAAATAAACTTTAAGATGTATAACATTCCAATATCTTGGCAAGACATTTCCATCAAGGGTAGGTAGCCAATATGAACCATTTCTTGATTAAGCATCTATCAGATACGATCCTTCCCATTTAGGTGTCAATTTACTTGCACTAGGATCCTTGCTATTACGGAATGCTTTCGTTAAGACCATGTCTCCTATCTAGAATCTTATGATTTTTATATTCATGTTGTATTCTTTGGTGATTCTTTGTTGACGGGCAGCGTTGCGGATCTTGGCAAGATCCCTAAGTTCATCGATAGTATTAAGATCATGGGCTAGGATCCTATCGTTGTTCTCTTGATCTTGAAATAGATATATTGTCATTGGGATCACCACTTCAGTGGGGATCATTGCTTTTGCTCTGAACACTAAATAGTATGGAGTTTGGCATGTTGCCACTTTGTAAGTGGTCCTATCTTCACATAGGACAAAAGGAAGCTCTTATGCCCATCTTGCGTTGTTTTCATCTAGCCTTTTCTTCTAGTTATTGACTATGATTATGTTTCTAGATTCTACTTAACCATTGGCTTGAGAGTGAATAGGGGTGGACATTATCATTTTGATTCCCTAACTTGTGCAAAAGTCCCTAGTCCTCTTGCTTATGAATTAGGACCCACTGTCACATATAAGTTCGGCAAGGACCCCGAACTCGGTCAGGATATTACGTTTTATAAACGACACCACCTCCTTATCTATTACATGAACAAAAGCCTCAACCTTAATCCACTTTTAGAAATAGTATGTCATTACCAGCATGAAGACTTTTCCTCCTAATGCCTTAGGTAATTTTCCTACTATATCCATCCCTCACTTAAAGAATGGCCAATGGGAAATGATAGGATGTAAAGCTTCCACTGGTCGGTGTAGGATGTTGCTATGTATTTGATAAGTATCGCATCTTTGAGCATATAAAAAAGAATATTTCTTCATGGTTGGCTTGCAGCATCCCGTCCTCAACACCTTGGAGCATAAGGATCTACCCATAGTGTGGTTGCCACAATCTCCTTCATGTATGCCTTTTAGGACTTCCGCAGCCTCGTGATCTTCTAGGCATCTAGGGTATGAACCTGCCATGGATTTCCTATATAGCTTACATTGGATCGTCACAAAACGTGAGACCCTAGTTCTAAATGAATTGTCACTTTTTTCGTTCTTCGGGATGGTGCCATCTTAGAGATATTCCATAATGGGTTAAATCCAGGATCTTGACTTTTGGGAAAGATCCTTGACACTGTGACCCTGATAAGGAATTTGAGGATCATGAAATTAGTTGTAGAGATAAATGGTTGTTACGTTGTCCTCCCCAGGATCCTTCAATTGTTTGGCGGGATCCTCGATTGTTGGAATAATCACATAGATTACCGGGATCATGGTTTCTAGTGGGATCCTAAGGGAAGATCCTAGATTGGCTAAGGCATCTGCTTCAACATTTTCTTATCTAGGTATTTGGTTTAGGCGGAATGATTCAAATTCAAAGGCTAAATTTTTGAGGATCTATAGGTATAGTGTTGGTCTTTCTCATTTTACTACATAGGATCCACTAACATGGTTAGTTATTAATAAGGAGTCAACATATACCTAAAGATCCTTTATCTAAAGATCCTTGGCTAGTTGTAGTTCCATGATTAGTGCCTTATATTCATCTTGGTTATTGGTTGCATCAAAATCACAACTGACTGCTTGGGTTACAATGTCCCCTTGTGGCGACATTAGTATGATCCCTAATCTAGTTCCTCTTTGGTTGGATGCTCCATTTGTGAATAGTTTCTATCATCCTGCATTTTCTTCCTCTAGAAGTCGTTTAGTTACTATCTCTACTTTAGCTTGTAGATCATTACTGAAGTCGGCCAAAAATTCCACATGTGCCTAAGATTTTATCACGGATCTTAGCTTATACTTGGTATCGTATGTGCTTAGCTTCAGAGAACACTTTAAAATCCTTCCTGACATTTTTGGTTTTTTCATAACATTCTTAATCGTATAATTAGTTCTTACATTTATAGGATTTGTTTAAAATTGGTTTCTAAATTTCATGGAAGTAGTTACTAATGCAAGTATAAGTTTTTCAAGGTGAGAGTACCTTGTCTCAAGATCCAAGAGACTTTTACTTACATAGCTTATGGGATGTTGGTCCTCGTTACGATGATTATCTAATACTTCACTTACTGCATTTGAGGATACTGAAAGGTAGATAAGTAGTGGTTCCCCATCCGATGATTATCTAAACTTAGATATCTTTTAAGTACCTGGAAGGCATCTTCATACTCCTTAGTCCACTCAAACCTTTTATTGTTTTTCAAGATGTTATAGAAAGGTTTGCATCTTTTTGACGATCTAAAGATGAACATGTTTAAGGCTGTCCCTCTTCCTGTTAGTCTTTAAATATCATATGTCGAGGATGGGGATGTTAGATCAATTATTGCTTTGATCTACTCAGGACGTACTTGCTTCAATCCCTGTTTTGGTCACTGTGTACCAAAGAAAATCGCCTGAGCTCATTCCAAAGTGAAACTTAGAAGGGTTCAACTTTATGTTAGATTTTGTAAGAGTCAAAATGTTGTAATGAGTCGAAATCTATCTTTAGTATCTTCGAACATTTTTGTAATGTATTTTACTAGGGATAATATTCGAAGCATCATGTTTAGTCCATAATATATTTTTTGTATGCTTTCATCTCCTATAAATAGGAGTTGTTACTAGTGTCTTAGAAACGAAGTCTTTACAGAACTTTCACTTGTACTCTGTAAAACTGATAAAGCGTAATAGAGCCAAACAGATCATATTTACATCGGTGTTCAAATCTTTCAATCTTTGAATTTACATTGTAATTCAATCAACACTTGATTCTTTGTCTCATCAATTGGTATCAGAGTAGGAATCATATCTCTGATCTGATTTTCACATTGTTCAAAAGGTTTTTGAATCAACTTTTTGATTCAAAAGTTTCCGCACTTTTTGAAAGTGAAAAATTATTTAGATCTAAGTCTGTGATTCGATTATGCACTTAATTCTTTGAATCGAGTGTTCTAAGAGTGATTTTGATTTGAATCATATAGTTTGTTGTCAAATTCTCAAAGTTTCTTCAAAAATTCTCTAGGTTTTATTCCGTATATCAATGGCTTCTTTCAGTCTGAATTCTATGACTTAATTTTCTCATCTCCTTGGATCATCCACCAAAATTCCTATGCTCATCCCTGAGTATTATGATCAGTTGGCTGATCGCATGGAGGATTATCTCAATAGATTGGATGAAGAATTGTGGAATTATATTTCTGGAAATCTCAAACCACCATCAAAAGTTCAACCAATTGGTTCTTCCTCTGGAAATTCTGAAGTGGAGAATCAATCTGATCGTCTGAAAAAGCTATAGAAAAGGGATGTAAGAGAGCTAAGAGGAGCTTTGCCTCCAGTTGTTTACAACTATGTGAGGAGTTGTACAACTGAAAAGGAAATCTAGAACAATCTCAAGGAAAAATTTCAGGGAAGTGAGAAGACAAATGTTAACTCTGTGAAACAATGCTTAGTGGAACCGAAGGACTTCAAACAAAAATATGGTGAAACTATTGAAGTTTATTACGATCGTTTTAATGAATTGATCTATCGATGCAATCGATATGGAATCACCAGATCTGCTATGGAGTTCAATCTTATATTTGTTATGGGACTTCGTAAAGAGTGGCGTAGTGTGAGCATGATGGTAAAGAATCAACAGAGCTTTGAAGACAAAGGGTTCATCATGAAATCAGATGATGAGGCAATTGCTTTTTATCCAAACAATCGTGTGAAAAAGTTCTTCAAAAAGCCTTTCAATTTGAAGGTAAAGTCATCTGAGACAAAAGGGAACTTTTTGTCTAAAAGTGTTGGGGAAGATAAAAAGAATGAAGAGATGAAAGATACGAAGCTTGTTGAGGGAAAGACTGAAAAGAAGTTAAAGGGAGATGCTAGGATTGATTGTCATTATTGCAATGGTGCCAATCACCTTGCTAATGACTACCTGCTTCGAAAGAAGGATGAAAGAAAGAATAAAGTCAAGGGTGAGGCGTACTATGCTGAGAAGTTTGAGATGGTTCGTGCGAAAGGCAAAAATTTGTCTCTAGTTGCAAAGGGTGCAAATTAGGATGAAGAAGGTACTTATCAAATTTGGTCATCTGGATCAGATGATGAGGAAGTGTGACATCCAACTCATGAAGCAATATTTGAAAAAATGGAGGAGGAGGCATACAAAGTCCATGGGAGATGTTTCGTATCAAAAGCAGCTGACAAATCTCCAATGACCACAAAGGTACGAAATATTCTTGAATCTTTCAATATTCCAGTACATGCTTATAATTCTGAATTAGTATCCTTTTATGAAACTGTTACTTATTTTGATTCGATTGTGATATCTGCTAGCAATGAGGCTAAGAAGTTGTCTATGCGGTTGATAGAGACTCAAAGAAAATTAGATTCAAAAATCAATAAGATAGATTGTTTAGAACTTCAAATAACTAATATCATGGTCGATAGAGACAATTGGTCTAGTGATGTTATTAGCATAGAGGAATATTTACTGTAATGATGCTAAAAGATTGTATGGAAAAATAACTGAACTTCAACATTCATTTGTAATAAGTAAAGAACAACATAGAAAATTGTTGCTATTTTTAGCTTATGAAAGAGCTAAGGTAGATAACATTTCGTATGATTGTGAAATGGAAATAGCTGAATTTAACAAAGTTCCAAATGATAAGTATAGATATGGAATAGTCAAAGTTGATGAATGTCTTGATTCAAATGACTTAGTTAACATTGTAAATGATACTTTAACTAAATCTGAACAAATTCATATTTTGAAAAAGACTGAGAATTCAACATCTTATTCTCAATCTACTTTTCCTGATATTGAAGATAATTCTAACAATATTAGTGAAATTAATGAGCTTGATGATGTTGATTGTTCTCAGTTGTTTATTGTTAATGATTTGATGGTTGAGAATGAAACTGATATACCCTCAACTTCGAAAGTTAGTGAAATGAGCTTTGTGGATCTCAAAGATTACTAAACTGATGATAGTGATGATGAAGAGGTTGAGAAAGTTTCGAAAGAAAAAGCATACTCTGTTGGGCTTAGAAGATTGCGTCTTTTGGGCTTGTTTGTTTATAATATTTTGTATTACGGTTTGGGCCTGTCCAACCGTGTGTCTTTTATGCTTTGTATATAAGCTTATGCTTGCATGCATATTAGGTTAAGGTTTTAGAGATCTGAGAATACGATATTTTCCAGACGACTAAAGGTTTCTTTGATCATACTTGTAACCTTCCAATCCTCTACAGTTGATGTTCTTAATCGAGCTCTTCTGAGGATTTTGTTTTAATCATTCGACACGTTTGATTCATTCTTGTTCTATAATTTTACTGTGTTTATATCGTCTTTGTTTTCATAACTTGTTCAAGATCTAATCGATCTTCATAGATTAAAAGAATCTTTAATCTCATCAATTGGTATCAGAGCAGGAGGCTGTGTAATTGATACACATCTTTTCTGTGAAAAAGATTTTCATTAGGGTTTTTCCGCAATCATCAATATTTATTGAGCCGTCATCTCTTTATTGACGTATCTTGATATTTATTATTTTGCCCTAATCTGCTTTATTACAAGTCTGATCTTTGAACATGTTTTTACGATCATAATGGACGCGACACAATCAAACGTTATTAATATTTCAAACAACATTGGTTCGACGACAAGGATTCCGATCTTATACACCAACGATTATGAAGTATGGGCACATCATTTCGAAGACTACGTTATTGGGTCGGAGGAAAATGGGTATTTGATTTAGGAAGCCATCACAAACGGACCGTTCTCTCATTCTGCAACGTCCAGAATCATTAAAACTCAAAAAGAATACAATGATCTGCTCAAGGACGTGAAAGACATTGCACAAGATGAAAAGGACAAGTTCCAATGCAATATCAAAGCACTAAGATTGATCCGGTTCGCCCTTCAGTCCGATACATTCATATTGGTTAGCTCATGCACGACGGTGAAGGATGTTTGGGACAGACTTCGTGAACTGTACTCTACAGACGAAGATCTCGAACATTCTATTCAAACTCTGCTTCTATCTGAGTTTGGTGAATTCAGACAAGGGGCTGAAGAATCTGTGACCCAGACGTTCGATCGCTTCAATCATCTTCTCTGCAAGATGATCAAACATGATATTGAAAGGAAGCTCATCGAACAGAAGGTTACATTCCTGAATGGTCTAAGGTCTGAGTGGAGAGCAGTAGTTTCCACGGTTAAAGCCCATGAGCAATTTAAATCATACTCTTTGGCGAAACTGGTGGGAATTCTCAAGTCTCAAGAGAAAAACGTGGTGCAAGAGAAGAATGTCGTTTCCGGTCTCGGTTCGTTGGCTCTCTTGTCAAAAAGTAAAGCTGTTATGGAGGATGAAGACCTCAGCCTGGAAGAATATGATCTCACATCAGAAGATTATGCCTTGATGGTATCCAATCCCAAAAGGTTCATAAAGAAGTAATTTCCCAGCAACAAAAACTGAAACTGGCAGGGAAGTTACAGCTCTGAAAAGGTGGTTAATGAACCGAAAGTTGAGGAGCACAAGAAGGAACCGAAGGTTGACGGCGACTCTGGAGTGAGCTGTTTCTACTGTGGTGGGAAAAATCATTATGCTAAGGACTGTGTCCTCAAGAAAATGGCTGAGAAAGATGATGGGAACGATGAGGAAGCTATGTTGCAGAAAAGGCTTGATGAGTTGAGAAAGAAGAAGTCTGCTGCTAACCCGCCTAGTAATGCTCTTATTGTGCAGGGTTCTGTTCCAGGTGATGAGTTCGGTAGCACGGAAGTTTGGTCTACCGACTCAGAAGACGAGGAAGTGAGGCAGCCTACTCATGGAAAGACGTTTGTGTCTAAGGAAGAAGGCAGTGGTGGTAGATGCCTTATGGTTTCTGACGTATCTCAATTGAGGGGATACAACACCGATGGAGGCAATGATGGACAGAATGCAAAGGAGGATATGTGCTTCACAGCCTAACCACTCAGCCAACAGTTCAATGAGCTGGATGAACTGATAAAGAAGGTACAATCTGTTTTTATTTCATGTAAAGTACCATCATCCTCTTATGAGAAAGAACTAAAAAGTGTCAATACAAGAATATCTCATCTAGATAGTAGCTTAACTCAAACTCGGGTCACAAATTCTAACCTAACTGATCAATTGAGCAGGGCAGCGTCAAAGAGTAAGGAGCGGAGAATGTGGATAGAGTTGAAGGAATCAGAATTAGTCAAAGTTAAAGATGAAAACATTTATTTGCAAAGAGACAATTTGAAATTGTTAAAACAACGAAATGTTTTTTGTTTAATTGCTAAACGTCTGTATTCTAATATTACTCAGCTTCACTTGGATTGTGAAATAGGCCAAAGGATTCACCGCATGATCTTGCCCTTCCTAGAATTTAAGGAAGATGAAATCGATGCCGAAGCCTATAATTGTGAAAGTGTGATATCGTCTGATGACATAAATCCCACCTACATGTATGGACTGGACAAAATTGAGTCCTTCATTAAATCTAAAGACCACAAGCTCATGCTTAAAAATCTTTTGGATGAAAATGACAGACTTAAACTGAGGACCGAAACCATGCAAAAATTTGACTCTTTAAACGCCAACGTAAGCTCAGAAAACAAAATTGATGTTGAAAATGCATCTGAGCTTAACGAGGACGACAATATGAGTGAAATTTCTGTAGAGGACACGGTTGACTGCTCAGAATTTATTAAAACCAAGCCAGAAAATCACAAGAATCTGATTTCTGAAAATTTTGTAGAGTTCGCTCGGTTGTCCCATCAAAAGTCCCCGAAATTAGTTGAGAAAGCTGTTGTGTATCAAAAGGTCAGGACTACTCCAAATCAAGTATACAAGGTAACAGGAGTAACCGAACATCAAACAGCTGAACTTGCAGCCATTGTAAACGAAGACAATGCTAATGGCTGTGATGAATACTTCTGGGAAGCTCCTATTGATAATGCAGACGAAACCATTGGTTTATCTGAAAGAACTTCCTGGAAGAGCAAAGGAAGATACATACCCGAACCATTGAATAAGCCAAATAACTTCAGTGAGCCGAGCACTAGTGGTACAAAAGATAGTCCTCAGAAGAATGTTCACTCACCAAAAGCAGACATTCCTACGGCTCCTTCAGCTCAAAGTAATTCTACCGCAGTTCAAATGGAACCGGTCAAGGAGTCAGCAAAAACGAAAGCAAATGTTCATCATCAACCTTCTCAGATGCGGAATAGGAAGATAGAAAGGAATAATAGATACAGGAAGAACCTTTCTGAAAGGAAACAATTCTGGCGTTCCTAGAATGCATACTTCACTCATCAAGACAAGAATCTAAAGTATGAAAACATTCCTGCAGAAAAGCTTGAAAGTCCCAAAAACTGAAAGTCAAGGTTCGGTTCACAAGAAGATTTCAACCGAAAGTCAAGGTTCGGTTCACAAAAAGATAACAACCGAAAGCAGAAGTTTGGTTCTGAAAAGGATATCAACCAGAACCAAAGGTTCGGTTCCAAAGGTAGCTCCAACCGAACGCAAAGGTTCGGTTCTGAAGAAAAAAGAGTACAAAACTCTAAGGTTGGTCCCTCCAATGATCAAAAACAAAAGGGTCACCTAGAGTCTCCTTCTAAGTCTAATTCTTCTAATTCTTCCTCACCCTCTGTTTCATATCGATCTCGTTCTAAATCTCATTCATCAACTGAGCAAAAGTGGAAGCAGAAGATCAATAAATCCACACCAGAGACCGAAACTAACTCTACTAATCTTAACAAAATAAAAGTTTACACCATTAAAAGGAAAGATAAAACAACTCTCGTAAAAAGAACTTATCTT
The DNA here is from genome assembly GCF_052625555.1 of Lactuca saligna. NCBI lineage: Eukaryota > Viridiplantae > Streptophyta > Magnoliopsida > Asterales > Asteraceae > Lactuca > Lactuca saligna. The sequence goes on from NC_136419.1 coordinate 212,091,260, forward strand.
GTTGATATCTCTCTCAGTGCTCCTGTTTCAATGCAAAGCTCACGTGGACCCAAGAAATTTTGGGTTCCTAAATCTGTCTAAATTTTGCAGGTTATAAGTGACGAGCAGTTCGACGAAGAATGGTACATTGATAGTGGCTGCTCACGTCACATGACAGGAAGGAAAGAGGAGCTTAGGGAGTACAGATCGCTTGCAAATGGTGGCAACGTCAAGTTCGGAAACAATTCTTTCGGCACCATAAAGGGATACGGGATGATAACCAATGGGGACTTCTCTATAAGGAAGGTGGCTTATGTGGAAGGACTCCAACACAACCTCATTAGTGTATCTCAACTGGTTGGAGGTACAGGTCTCAAAGTCTCATTCGATGATGAAGGTTCAGAAATTATAGAGAAAAAGTCAAATAAAATAATTCTCAAGTCAGAGCGAAAGGGTGAAATGTTTCCCTTAAGCATGAAACCCATCAAAGGAAACCCAGTTGTATGCTTATTGTCAAAAGCGCAATCCGACGAAAGCTGGTTGTGGCACCAAAGATTATCTCATCTTAACTTCAAAGATATCAACCGTCTTGTTACAGGAGGTCATGTAAGGGGCCTTCCATTACACAAGTTCGACAGGGATCATCTGTGTGCCTCATGCGAAATGGGAAAGCAGAGTCGTCAAAGTCATCCATCTATAATCAACACAAAAGTTGTTGAACCACTCGAATTAATTCATATTGATTTGTGTGGTCCTTCATCTATCGAAAGCATCGGTGGTAGCAAGTATATTCTTGTTATCATTGATGACTTTTCACGATTTACATGGGTGTTCTTTCTAAAGCTCAAATCTGAAGCGACTCAAAAGCTGAAAATGTTTATCAAGCAAATTGGAGTACAGCTCAAGAAGGTTGTTCGCAACATCAGAAGCGACAATGGTCTCGAATTCAAGAACAGGGAGTTTGAAGAGTTTCTTGCAGAGAAGGGAATTAGTCATAATTTCTCAGCTCCCTACACACCACAACAGAACGGAATAGTAGAAAGACGAAACCGATCCTTGTGTGAAGCTGCCCGAACTATGCTAAGTTTCGCTTCTTTACCTCTTTATTTTTGGGCTGATGCTATATCTGCTGCTTGTTTTACACAGAACAGGTCATATCTCAACAAAAGGTTCGCACTCACCCCATATGAGATATTGAACAACAGGAAGCCAAATGTGAAATTTTTCCATGTGTTCGGCTCAAGGTGTTTCATCTTCAACTCTAAAGAACACCGCAACAAGTTTGATGTCAAAGCCGACGAAGGAATATTTCTAGGTTACTCTCTCACATCCAAGGCATACAGGGTCCTAAACAAGCGTTCAAGAAAAATTGAAGAGACATATTATGTGACCTTTGACGACAACTATGTCAAGAAGCTGCAGGCTAAAGAAAATATCACTGGGGAAATCTTTCCTCCAAATGGCATGGTTACAGTCTCGGTTGCTAATCTATTCGAGACATTTCTGGGGCTCTTTGACGAACCAGAGAATGCTTCACTTTCTGAAGCTGGTGCAGCAGATAACAAAGTTGATCACATGGAGCAGATTGTTGAAGATGCTGCAAGGAGAATGTATGAAGAAGAATCAATCTGTAACGACTCTCCTTCCAACGAAGCTCAAATCGAGGGGGAGCCAAGTGCTCAAGTCGAGGGGGAGCCAAGTACTCAAGTCGAGGGGGAGCCAAACACTCAAGTCCAGGGGGAGCCAAATTCCACAACTTCAACCGAAGAGGTCTCAACACCAGCAAACTCAGGCCCACTAGAATCACACGAACCTCATATCTTCCAAAGTACACCAACTGAGGTAGAACATGATGATGTGACACTCGGTTATGATAGCCAATCTGAGCTAGACGAAATAATCAATGCTGAATTAGACCCAACTGTTGATCCAAATTACCCTCCTCTTATCAAATGGACCAGAGATCATCCTGTCTCTCAAGTAGTTGGAGATGTATCTGAAAAGGTTCTGACCCGATCCCAACTGAAGGCAAAACAAACTTCCTTATTTTCAAAGGTAGAATTTTGCATGTTCAATTCATTCGTATCAAAAGTTGAACCAAAGACAGTTAACACTGCTCTCGATCACTTTGATTGGGTTCAAGCAATGCAAGACGAGTTGAACGAATTTGAAAGAAACAAAGTCTGGCGCCTAATTCCAACTCCTCCAGATTCTTCGGTTGTTGGTCTCAAATGGGTTTTTAGGAACAAAATGGACAAAGAAGGTAATGTTATACGGAACAAGGCTCGTCTGGTGGTAAAGGGATATTGTCAGGAGGAAGGAATAGACTACGAAGAGACTTTCGCTCCAGTAGCTCGGCTAGAATCAGTTAGAATATTTCTGGCTTATGCTGCTCACAAGAACTTTGAAGTTTTCCAAATGGACGTCAAGTGTGCATTTCTCAATGGAGAACTTGAAGAGACGGTGTACGTAGAGCAACCTCCTGGATTCGTGAACGAAAAGCATCCAAATCATTGCTATATTCTGGATAAAGCTGTGTACGGCCTTAAACAAGCTCCGAGAGCCTGGTATGAAACGCTTACAAAATTTTTAAAGATGTCTAAATTCAAACAAGGTTCGGTTGACCCAACCTTCTTTCGCAAAAAGGAAGGTAACCACCTTATGATAGTTCAAATTTATGTCGATGATATCATCTTTGGCTCCACGAATCCAAGCTTAACGACTGAATTCAGAAAGCTGATGGAGACTAAGTTTGAAATGAGCTCAATGGGTCCAATTAACTTTTTCCTTGGTTTAAACATAAGACAGGGACCCGAAGGCATCTTTATTAATCAGGAAGCTTACACGAAGACTCTCCTAGCAAAGTTCGGTATGATGGGAGACTCAAAAGTCAAAGTCCCAATGGCATTCGGCACTAAGCTTACCCCATCTCTAGACAAACCAGCTGTTGATATCACGCTCTATCGTCAAATGATTGGATCGTTAATGTATCTTACTGCTAGCAGACCTGATATCATGTTTTCTGTGTGTTATTGTGCTCGATTTCAGGCAAACCCTCGTGAACCTCACATGCTTGCAGTGAAGAACATCCTACGATATCTCAAGCGAACCACCTCCTTAGGTCTATGGTATCCATCCAACTCAGGCTTCTTCGTTCAAGCCTATTCTGATGCTGACCTTGGAGGATGTGGACTCGACCGAAAAAGCACGACTGGTGGATGTCAATTTCTTGACGGGAAGTTAGTCAGCTGGCAATCTAAGAAACAGACATGCGTGTCGCTATCCACAGCCGAAGCAGAATACATTGCAGCTGCATCATGTACATCACAAGTGATTTGGATTCAAAGCCAACTTCGAGACTATGGACTCAATATGAAGAAGATCCCACTATATTGCGACTCCGAAAGTGCAATTAGGATCTGTCATAACCCAGTGCAGCACTCCAAAACCAAGCACATAGCACTAAGGTATCACTTCATCAAAGATCACGTGGAAGATGGAAACGTCAAAGTTCACTTCGTAAGAACCACTGATCAACTGGCTGACGTCTTTACAAAAGCTCTTCCTGAAGCATCATTCAATAAAATATTGCAAGGACTTGGTATGATGGAATCTGAATCAGTACCAAACTTAAAGATAACAACCGAACGTTAGGGTTCGTCTCAACTATCTAACCCACTCTTTTCTTCAAAGATAGTTTCTCAATGTTGTGTATTGGCTGTACAATTCTGTTTTTACTAGAATGAATTTAAAAAAAAAAAAAAAAACTCTTAACTGACACCAACCAAAGGTTTAGGTTCGGTTTTTCAAAATTTTCTAGAACCGAAACCAACCGAAGGTTCAGGTTCGGTTTTTCAAAATTTTCTAGAACCGAAACCAACCGAAGGTTCAGGTTCGGTTTTTCAAAATTTTCTAGAACCGAAACCAACCGAAGGTTCGGGTTCGGTTTTTCAAACTTTTGTACAACCGAAACCAACCGAAGGTTCGGGTTCGGTTTTTCAAAATTTTGTAGAACCGAAACCAACCGAACGTTCGGGTTCGGTTTTTCAAAACTTTTCTCAACCAAAACCAATCGTAGGTTCGCGTTCGGTTTACCTCAAAAATTCCAAAAATTTTCTTATGTTTTTATTTGTTTATGTGGTTACACTTTATGGACTTCCTACTTGTCCCTAGAAGCATGCTGCTGTATGTGTCTCAAGCCTCATAAGATTTTGAATAAAGGCCTTCATGACCTGGTATACACAAACCTTGTCTTCCCAACAAGGCCACTTCATTTATTCTAATCGTGAGCTACCTCATTCTTTTCTCACATGAGTTAAAAACTTCCTGCTTGGTCCTTCTTCTTGCAGTAGAGGTACTTTTGTTATCTTACACCATCTCCTATTACTTCTCCACTACACTCATTCCATCATGGTAACCCTTGAGACTCTCAGCACTTACCACTGAGGTTTATGGTTGCACAACATCTGTGTTTATGATCTTAGTTTTATGACACTACGAACTAAGTGAAACCCAAAATTCAACACCTAAGGAATTGACGGTGAACGATTATATTGTTCAAGATTTTACTAACGAATTGATGAAAGTACCATTTTATGTGATTCCTATGAAAATGTTATTAACCATAACTTTTCTTCCCCTGGGATCTTGTCCTTATCTTTCTTTCTGAGATTTCATTTAGCCGAATTAAAAGAAGCCTTTCAACATTTCTCAATAAATGGTTGATCGTATTAATAACGGACATTCCTTTTGAAATCCTAAGTTTTTCTTTGTCCTATGGCATTTAATGCGCGTGGTTAAACAGTAACGGCTTGTCCCTATGAAACGGCGATTATTGGGCGGCGTGATCCTAGGAATCTGACACTCTCTCTCCTACGTGATCATCGTCCGTCCCAACTGTCATCCATAAGAGATTTGAAACGATCTTTCTCTCTCTTCCCTCCCACTATAAATAGCCCGTTATACCTCCTTTTACCTCTTTACCACTCTCAAATTTTCCAAACCACAAACTCTCCCATACAGTTTCCTGTTCATCATCTTCTTCACACCTGCATCCATGGCTGACTCTTCTTCAGTTCATGCTACATCCCAAATCCTTCCCATTCGCCCACAGCAATGCTTAGTAATTGATCTTAACCCAAAGGCATACGATCCTTACATGTCGCCGGTCATAGAATGCCTAAAATACTCACAACTCGAACCAGCACTATCCAGAATCGCATCGGTGCCAATGACGGCCCTATCGCAGGTCTACGCGACTGCATATTACGACAAGGCTGTCGACCGAGTATTTTTCGAGATTAGAGACCACAAAACCTCCGTTTCTCGTCCTCGTTTCTGCTCTCTACTTGGATTTGCTTCTGACTCATCCAGAGTCCATCCGGAGTCCATACAAACCGGTCATATGTATAGCATGTTTTACAACATGGGATACACGGAGGTTCTTACATCCGTTGCCAGATTCAAGAAGTCCTGCTTACCACCTCAATGGAACGGTTTATTTACAGTCCTGTTCAAGGGACTGTCGGAGAGAAGTTCAGGTTCCGACGGTGCCAGTCGTCTGTTCCTTTCGATTCTTTATGGAGTTTACAATGGGATCAACCTGGATTACGGGTTTGTTCTATGGCAACAACTTCTTCAGAGCCTATCATGTTCATCCAGACACTCTGAAGTTTCCTTGGCCCGATTCTGGATTCTAATCACTAAATGGGCAATGGACAGGTTCGACGTTTCTACTGCCGAAGGTGCATCGATGACTTCCGTTGGTACTTTCCACACCAAGAAGATCATCATCTCAGATGCCTCCAAATTCTCCTTTATTGGCTCTATTCCAGAGTCCATGTATGGTAATGTACCTTCGGATGGCAGGCTGATCAGAAAGCTCAAGGAGCTAACACCTTCTGGTCCAAGGGTTCTGACCCCGGACATGCTCAGATCTATCCACGATGCAGATAAACCATTGAGCAAAGGTAAAAAGGCGGATAAAGGAAAGCAAGTAGAAAAACCTTCAAAGGGGCCTTCACCTAAGAAGAGGAAACAGACAAAAGCTGCAACTTCCCCCCCACCGAAGAAGAGGAAGACTCAACCAAAGCGAAAGCTCATTATACCCTCCTCTTCGAGTGACTCTGAGGGTGAGAGTTCGGATTCTGACGACTCTCAAGGGGATGCTTCTCCTACACGAGGCAATACACCACCTCGATCCCCTACCCCAGAGATTCAAATTCCCAATTCCCCAATTCCTTCTCCTCCTCAAATCTTTACCACTACCACTGAATCACCCCATGTAGCCGAACCTCCTCAACCCAAAACCCACACAACCGAAACTACCCATATACAACCACCCACCGAAACTACCCATACACAACCACCAACCGAAACTACCCATACAGAACAACCAACCGAAACTACACCTTCACCCACTCAACTTTCTCCTAATAAACCCTCCACACCCCCAACCTCTCCACCCTCTTCTTCTCATGGCAATGCCTCTGAGGGTGAAAACCCTTATCTCGGGGGAGAAGACATGGTCTTTGATTCGGTCTACTATAGTCCGTTTCAAATTCCTTCTCGCCTCCTCGTCTAACCAACAATCAAGCTTGTCTGAAGCTGCACTTCAGAAGCTTGTAGATGCCTTCAAAAGCGCCCAACATGATTCAGCAGCCTCAACAACTGCTGCAATTCAAGCATCTACCCGAGCATGTGAGGTAGCGATCGAAAAAGTCGATAAACTATTTTCTGATGCCTCTGCTCTTCTGCAGTCCATGCAACAAAGTGCAGCTGACACAAAGGCATCTTTGGAACCGATTGTCCAACAATTGGTATCCTTTGTCACATTGGAGTTGCCATCGTTCGCCCATCTACGTAAAACCATAAGCGACGACAACTCGGCTTTTACAGCCTCCATTGAAGCTCGTCTCGTCAAGCTTCAAGAAGATCTGACATCCGAGCGTTCTTTAATGGACGATCTGGCATTAAAAACAACGGCTCTTGAGGTCAAAACCACTCAACTCTCTCAATCTCAACAAGAGCTGGAAGATCTTCGCTCCGAACGGGAGGTGGTTAAGACGTGTGTTTCGGATGTCCACGCTGTCATCTCAAACATCCTGGAGGCACATGATCCAATATTAAACTTTTCGGTGAGGCGATCCCTTGCTGAAAAGCTCTCTCCAGCCATTGATCTACTAAACAAGGTCGAAGGCCTCCCAAGTTTTGTGTCCATTTCGAAACAAGGGGGAGATGAGAAGCCAAGTTCAAAACCACCTCCTTCCTCCAAAGCTACTCATACAACTGAACCATCTTCAACTCATCAAATTTTAAGTTCAGGTATGAAGAACAAAGGTAAAGATATAGCTGAGGACGAAGATGTAGAAGGCGAAAAGGAGACCATTGCCGACATTTTGAAACGAAAGAACAGTCGCAAGGTTGGTGATGATGCCAGTCGTGAGGCACGTGAGGCTGCCGAAGCCAAACGTAAGCAAAAAGAAGCTCACGATCTCCTTGAGAGCTGAAAGACTCTCTTCCCGAACGTAAGCAAAACTAACACGGTGGTTTATCCAAATTTCAAATGCACAGATGATGTCATTTTTCGAAATCAAGTTTTTGTAACTATTGGAAATGTTAAGAATATTAAACTAGAGTTAAAGAAGATGGTTGAGGATGATAGTTAAAAAACAACCAAGGAAGGTTTTTTTGCAAATCGAAACACAGTTGAAAACAACTTAACAAAGAATTCGTATGTTTTTTCAAAGACAAAAAGCGCAAAAACAATGGGTTGAAAAATCAAAAGTTGAAAAAGAGAAAATAATACGTGTTGAAAAAGAAAAAGAAAAAGTTGTCAAATTAAACTCTAAGGAATTTAAAGATCAAATTGACAAATTTTCGAAGGAAAACAACACTTCAAAAAGACAAGCAAGAAAGAAAATGTTTTGGAAAAATATTGAGTCTCAAAAGATGTCTGAATTACAAACAACCCAAAATGTTTTCAAAACTAAAAATGCTTCTTTTTCAAAACAAACAAGGTCTGAAGTAAATAAGCAACCAAAGTTTTTGAAAGTTACTGAAACGAATAAATCAAGAGATTTTTCAAAAAGATCTAACTCAAATAAAAAAGTTTTTCAAAAAGGTGTTGATTCATCCTCTTATGTTCCAAAACCCAAAGTTGATTTTGTACCTCAAAAGCCAAATTTTCCTAATTACACAAAGAAAGAAACTATAAGGACGTCTCGGGAAAAAGGAATGAATTCAAGAAAGAACATTGATCATTGGTTTGAAGGAAAAGGAAAAATGTATCAATCAAATAAATATTCAAAAGTGCAAATTCATGAAGCATACAAAAAGTATGTCAATACTTATTCCAATGGTAGCTCATCATCTAAGGATTCGAATATCTCGGTCAAAGCTTGAGGACCAGTCACAAAAGCAAAGTCAGTTCAGTCACAAACTCAAAAAGTGAAGGGCAATGTCAGAGAACAGTTGAAACTATCAAACACTTATGTTTCAGTTCCTTTAAATGATGAAGTAAACTTAATTGATAGTCTCAAAACCAAAGTTTGTGATTGGGTTAAAAGTTCTTTATTTCATTCTGTAACGACGTAAATTTTAAAACCAATTTTTCATTTTTGCAAACATCAAAAACATCGATTAATATTTCAAATCCAAACGTAAACAATGTTGTCACAACCGAATACATCACAAAGATCATAAAAATAGTTTTTCCCCCAATAATGTGTACGATCACGCCGGCGCCTTCCCACGGTCCTCGATAGTACTTGAAACACGTAACACAACAATTGTAAGCATAATTGCTTAGCGAGTTCCCCAAAATACAACCTACGCACATACGCCTTTCCAGGCCCTGACCTTCCGGTCCATGTGTCTCAGGGGACTTCCGTCCCGACTAGGTAAACCTTCTGGTCCTACCCACGTCAACCTTACGGTCCATATTATAAAGCCTTCCGGCCCATAACATATTCTCCTTCCGGCCCATAACATAATGCCTTCCGGCTCATATCAAGCATATCGTACATGGCACATATAATGATTAACTTATCACACATAATGCATATATCTCATATCATATTCGACCTTGCAGTCACACAGTCAAACCCTTCCGGGTACAGTATAGTGAGAAGACTCACCTCGTGGGAAGTCTAAGATCTTGTGTCCTCGCTATCACCGAATCCAACGACGGCTCAACCTCGCCTAAGCGTAAAAATATCATTTAATACACGAAGACTTCCACTACTAAAACTTTACCCCTTATCATCCTTCCTGAAAGGGTAAAATACCATTTTACCCTTCCTTGACCTAAAGTCCTCATGTTGACCAAAACCCTAAAAGTCAACCATGAGAGTACGCGGGGGGTACCGCTAGATGTACGCCAGGCGTACATCGCCAACTCCCCCCAGATCGGGGTCTCCACCCAGTACCTGTGTAACCACCAGAATCAGCCACCCTCCATTTATTGTCTTAATCAGTTAAGTCATTTATCCAACTTCCAGATCCGACTCCTTTAGTGTGTCTAAACCCATAAAATCGAGACCTTTAAGCCTTGGCATGGCTGTAAAGGCTTCAACATCACATAACAACCTTTTATTCAAACTCAAGGACCTAGATCTCATGCATGGTGCAATACCCACGTCCAAGATGCCATTTTTATGAGTCTACATCTCCAATAGATCAGAAACATGAAACATCTAAGCTTATGGAGGCCATTTGCACAAAAGTCTCCACCATTGGGACTTAAACCCTAGAAAATGACATCTAAAGCATACAACAAGAACCAAGTGTCAAGATCCGAACATTTTACCTGAAATTGAAGCTTTAACCCTTGCAAAGCTCAGATCTACACTTGAGCACCACTTTTAGCCTCTCCAACAAGCTCTTTTTCTCCTTTGCAACCTGAAAATGCCACTACCAAGCTTAGAATGCACACACAAAGGCTTAAGGATGATGGCACACACTATTTAGGGTTTCACTCTGAGGGGTGGTGGCTGAGAAGTCCAGCCACACATTCCTTTTATAGCCTCAACAAAGAAAATTAGGGTTTGGGTTTGAATGAGTTACGCCGGGTGTAACCTTGGGTACGCCCCGCGTACCTGAGGGGGAACGCGTCTAAATGAGGCGCGCGAGTACGTGCAGCGTACACCTTGTACGCCCAGCGTACTCGCCTACCATGAAAACCCTAAATCATTAACTTAATCAAGATGCAAGTCCAACAGAAGAATACCTGGATTTCGGGCTGTTACAATTCTCCCCCACTAGAATCAGACTTTGCCCCCGAAGTCTCATACTGAAAACAACTCCGGATACAGATCCCGCATCTCAGACTCGGATTCCCATGTCGGCTCGGATCCCTTCTGATCTTGCCACTGCACTTGTACCAGGGATACTTCCTTGTTTCTCAGAACCTTAACTTTCAGATCCCTGATCGCTACCGGTCTCTCCACATAGTTCAGACCTGCATCCACCTGAATATCATCCAATGGCACCACTGTCGACTCGTCGGCAATACATTTCCTCAACTGCGAGACATGAAAAGTATCGTGGATCTACCCCAACTCAGCAGGTAGATCCAACCGGTAGGCTACCCGGCCTACCCTAGCAATTACCCTGAAGGGTCCAATATACCGGGGCCCCAACTTGCCCCTCTTCCTGAACCGAATCACTCCCTTCCAAGGAGAGACCTTTAGGAGCACAAGGTCACCCACTTGAAACTCGAGCTCGGACCGCCGCCTGTCCGCATAACTCTTCTGGCGACTCTGCGCGATCAACAACCTCTGCCTGACCTACTGAATCTGCTCGGTCGTCTGGAGTACGATCTTCGTGCTACCCATCACCCGCTGCCCCACCTCTCCCTAGCTGATGGGGGTGCGACACCTCCGCCCATACAACAGCTCAAAGGGTGGCATACCAATGCTCAAATGATAGCTGTTGTTATACAAAAACTCTGCTAAAGGTAGATAGGTGTCCCAGCTCCCTCCGAAATCCAATACACATGCTCGGAGCATATCCTCAAGCGTTTGAATCGTTCGCTCGCTTTGTCCGTCCGTCTGCGGGTGGTATGCGGTACTGAAATGCAGTCTCGTACCCAACTCCTCATGAAACTTCTTCCAAAACCTGGAAGTAAAACGCACATCGCGGTCAGAAACAATCGACATCGGAATCCCATGCCGCGATACCACCTCCCTCACGTATAATTCCACCAACTTCTCCACGGAAGAGCTCTCGTTGATGGCTAGAAAATGAGCGCTCTTCATCAATCTAATCACGATCACCCAAATCGCATTGACTCCCCTTGCAGTCCGCGGAAATTTGGTGATGAAATCCATGGTAATCTGTTCCCACTTCCATTCGGGAATATCTAGCGGCTGCAATTTACCGTGCGGTCGCTGGTGCTCGGCCTTAACCTGCCGACAAGTCAAGCATCTCTCAACAAACCATGCAACATACCTTTTGATACAGGGCCACCAATACTCCTTCCTTAGATCCAAATACATTTTCGTAGCCCCGGGATGAATCGAGAATTTCGATCGACGTGCTTCGTCCATTAAAATAGCACGCGCACCGCCCACAAACGGTACCCAAATCCGACCCTGAAAGTAATAAGCCCTCGACCATCCGTGACGAACCCTGATACCTGACCTACAACCCGCTCCCTCTTCTGGTTTTCTGGTTTCGCAGCCTCAGTCTGAGCTCCTCGAATAGTATCCAAAATCGGGGTCATCACCATCAACCTCATACAAATATCTCGGATCGGGGCGCTTTCCGCCATATGGCTCAATACATCGGCCACCACATTAGCCCTCCCCGGGTGGTACAGGATCTCACAATCGTAATCCTTCACCATATCCAACCATCTCCTCTGTCGCATATTCAGATTTGGCTGATCCATCATGTACTTCAGGCTCTTGTGGTCCGTGTAGATGGTACACCGAACCCCATAAAGATAATGCTGCCAGATCATGAGGGCAAACACCACAGCCCCCAATTCCAGGTCGTGGGTGGGATATCTCGACTCATGAGGCTTCAATTGCCTCGAAGCATACGCTATCACATGACCCCTCTGCATAAGTACCGCCCCTAAACCAAATATAGATGCATCACAGTACACCACAAAATCCTCCATCCCTTTCGGAAGTGCGAGCACCGGATCCTCGCACAATTTCTGACGAAGCGTATTGAATGATGACTGCTGCTCCGGTCCCCATGAAAACGCAACACCCTTATGGGTCATCCTAGTAAGTGGCACGACAATCTTGGAGAAATCCTTGATAAACCTGCGATAATATCCTGCCAAACCCAGAAAACTCCTGATCTCATTGGGCGATCTCGGCACCTCCCACCTCAACACCGCCTCAATCTTGGGCGGGTCGACCAATATCCCTTTCTGGTTAACAAGATGCCCAAGGAACTGGACCTCTCGTAACCAGAAATCACACTTGGAGAACTTGGCATACAGCCTCTCCGATCTCAAAACCCCAAAAATTTCCCTCAAATGTTCCTCATGCTGCTCCCTAGATCTCGAATACCCCAAAATATCATCAATGAATACGATCACCGAACGATCCAGCATCGGCCAGCACACCCAGTTCATAAGATCCATGAACGCAGCCGGGGCATTGGTGAGCCCAAAAGGCATCACCACAAACTCATAATGTCCATAACGAGTTCTGAAAGCAGTCTTCTTGATATCTTCATCCCGAACCCTCATCTGATGATAACCCGACCTCAAGTCTATCTTGGAGAACCAAGATTCCCCCTGCAACTGATCGAACAGATCATCGATCCTAGGTAACAGATACCGATTCTTAACCGTCAACTTGGTCAACTCCTAGTAATCGATACACATCCGGTGTGAACCATCCTTTTTCTTGACGAACAAAATCGGTGCTCCTCAAGGTGAGATACTCGGTCGAATAAACCCCTTTCTGAACAACTCCTGAAGCTGTGAGGATAACTCCTGCATTTCCGCTGGAGCGAGACGATAAGGCGCCTTGGTGATGGGCGCCGCTCCCAGAACCAAATCGATACAGAACTCCATTTCCCTTTCCAGAGGCACACCTGGTAACTCTTCGGGGAACACATCCGAAAACTCGCATACAACAGGAACATCATCAACCAAATTAGGCCTCCCCGTGGCCACTTGAGTATCCGTCACGTAGGCTATGAATCCATTGCAGCCCTGCTGCAAACTCTGCCTCGCCCTGGCAGCCGAACAAAACGCCGTCCCACATCGGGTCCCCTCGCCATGAACCGTAAGCACTCCCCCACTAGGGTCTCGAATCGTCACCAGCTGTCTCTTGCAGTCAATGACTGCCCCAAACTTACTCAACCAGTCCATGCCCACGATGATGCAGACATCCCCTGTAGCTATAGGAACCAAGTCTATAGGGAACTCGACCCCAAAAATCTCGAGCACACATCCTTGAATCACATCAGTGGCGTATACCGCTTTCTCATCTGCTATAGAAACTCGCAGGGGTCAACTCATCACCTCCCAATCGATACCGATGTGCTGACTAAAAGCCAACGATACAGAAGACCGACTTGCACCCGAGTCAAATAATACCAAAGCCGGTACAGAATTCACAAGAAAAGTACCTACGCATATCATAATATAAGCACAATATCATAGCATAAAAGTAAATACATGAAAGAATACATACCAGCTACGACATCAGGCGCCACACGGACCTCCTCCACAGTCAACTGGAAAGCTCTTACACGAGACTTCAGAGCCTCGGCCTTCACTGGCCGAGTCTCGGTAACCCTGGCAGCAGGCATAGATCCCTGGTGAAGCTGGGGGCACTCGGCCTTCCGATGGCCGGTCTGGTTGCAATGAAAGCAAACCATGAATCCCTTGGGGCAATCCCTAGCAATGTGCCCCTCCTTGCCACACTTGTAGCAAGCACCCGATCGACATGCCCCCTCGTGACCCTTGCCGCACTTTCCGCAAGTGCGGCCCTTCTGACCTCCGGATCTCCTCCCTAGCCTGGGTCTCCAACTCGATCTCACGCTTCCTGGCATTCGCCTGAAGCTCAGCAAAAGTATGATATGACGAGTTCAATATGTACTCCCGGATATCCCTCCGCAGCACACCCAAATACCGACTCATCCGAGCCTGCTCCGTGGACACCTGCTCAGGGCAGAACATCGTTTCCTCTCCATCGGGGGAACGTACTCATCTTTGAACTTCCGTGTGATCACCGTGATAGAATCATTACCCTGCTTGAGGGTCAAGAACTCCTGAACCAACCGTTTCCTCTCCACCGGGGGAACGTACTCATCTTTGAACATAATAGTAAACCTCTCCCAAGTCACAGCTGAAACCTCTGCCAGAGTGAAGTTCGTCGTCACGAACTTCCACCAATCCTTTGCTCCCAGGCGGAGCTGGATCAAGGCGAACCGTACCCTCAGATGCTCCGGACATGAACAAGTGTAGAAGCATCCCTCGATATCAACAATTCATCTCATCGCAGCGATCGGATCCTACGTCCCGTCAAACTTAGGTGGCTTCGTGTTGCTGAACTCCCAGAACAGCAACGAGTCACCTCCCTATGGTCTAGCAGCGGCCACAGCTGCGGTAGCTGCAGCTGCTGCGACCTTAGTCAACGCGGTGTACCGCTCATCAAATGTCTCCATCAGTGTGGTCTTAATAGACCCAAACATCTCCGGAATCTCAGCCCGGATTGCTGCAACCACGTCCTCATGAATGATCTGACGAAGCTTCTCATCAGTCACGCTACTCGTACCAGGTCTGTGGCGTGGTCCAACCACGATGTCTCTGAAATACAACATAAAAATATCAGAGACTCTATCGAGCATAATCACACTCGATAACGCAACCCTACTCAGTCTCCGATACCTAGGGATTCTTACTTGGGTTGCCCACTAACCTGGTGTCTTCAGTAGTACGGCCCAATACTACTAACTACACCGCATCAGGATTCACCCCAAGTCCTCCTCCCCAAACCCCGAATCCTGAGTACTCTGTTTTTGCCATGCACTAGCTACCCACTCGCTCTCAAAGCACCTCATAGAAGCAGTTTTCCCTAGACCAAGGCATCACTAATCAGGCCACTCTAGTCCTAATATGAATACCTAGTTTGCTAGCATGCGTATCATATCATATCATATCTCATAACACATATTGTAAGAGTATTTTGGGGATTTTTACCGTTCGGGCGCTAGCTGACCGTACACACTTCTTCTTCTTTGGTTGTTTCAAAAATCACTTATCAAATTTTATTCATTTATTAATTAAAATTTTTCTCAAATCCCCGGTTTGAGTTCAGTTACGCCCGAAGGTGTACCCGAATCCCTCAAACCAAGGCTCTGATACCAACTTGTAACGACGTAAATTTTAAAACCAAATTTTCATTTTTGCAAACATCAAAAACATCGATTAATATTTCAAATCCAAACGTAAACAATGTTGTCACAACCGAATACATCACAAAGATCATAAAAATAGTTTTTCCCCCGATAATGTGTACGATCACGCCGGCGCCTTCCCACGGTCCTCGCTAGTACCAGAAACACGTAACACAACAACTGTAAGCATAATTGCTTAGGGATTTCCCCAAAATACAACCTACGCACATACGCCTTTCCAGGCCCTGACCTTCCAGTCCATGTGTCTCAGGGGACTACCGTCCCGACTGGGTAAACCTTCCGGTCCTACCCACGTCAACCTTACGGTCCATATTACAACGCCTTCCGGCCCATAACATATTCGCCTTCCGGCCCATGTCACACCCCCAAACCTGAACGGCGGAAACGTTCGGGGGCGGATGACTTCATGTGGTAGCGTAACAAATGAATACATAGTAAAGAAAGCAATACAACCATCATATATATAATTGAAAGTTTACATTTGTCAAAAGTTACATGTTCAAAACCAATTACAATATGATGTCAAAAATATGATATTAAACTGGCACCGCAGCATCTCTTCTTCAAAAGCATATTAGTACCTGAAATTTACTGAATCCCTGGGACATACAAGTAATTTTGAAAGAGTTGATCAGCATTTAAGCTGGTGAATTTCATAAGTATTTAAATGACAATGTTTAAATGAAATGAAATGGTTTATCTTTGTTTGTATGTGTTTAGAAAATCCTATATTTTCTACTAGCATAAAAGTAGTCTTCATTCAAGACCAATGTTTGTTTCCAAAATGTATGTAAAGGTAAAATAATAAATGAGTTTGAAAACCTTGTAAATCAATGCGTTTTTAATACCCCTTGTGAGTTTTATAACCATACTATTGACTCGAAATGCCTATACACAACGTTCTTCAGGCGTTGGAATGTTATGACGTTTGTCACCCCAAACGGTGGACTGTAGCTAACAGTCAGGGCGCGGGTTGTCAAGCCCGTACAAATCTATACACAAACACCATGCTCCCCCTCCAAGGGATTCTGGTATATAATACAGGACTTGAAATGTGTACTCAAACGTACATGAAGTTAGTGTCTCACAAACCCGTGGTATAAAAACAGATCTACTGGTTAAAATGTTACGTTTGTTCTTGTATACGAAAGTAAACTTCTTGAAATATATGTTTCTAGTACATAAGAGTTAGAAATCTGTTCGTAAAACTATACCTATTATAGTTTTACAAAGTGTGCCTTGTTTGTTTTTAGAAATCCTTAGGAAAAGAATCATTTGTTTATGAAAGCATAGATTTTTGGTGTAGAGTCTACGATAGAAAAGAATAATTTAAGAACAATTTAGTTTTATACCTGCATTACAACAACTTTATATTTTAAAAGATCGAATGCTATTGTAACATATGATATATATTTATATAATTAAAAGTTCCTTTAAAGGTTTATAAATCGCATGTGATTTGAATATTTAACAGTATATAAAAGAGTTTCGTTATGTAACACACGATAATACTCGTGTGTTTTACTTGTAATCCCCCCCTTTGAAAGCATATAAAAGTATTTAGAATAATTAAAACGGTTGATTAAGGGGTATGAAACTTACTTGAAAGTTTTGGAGATAGCGGGTGAAAACCGGGCAGAGTTTCGTCTCGGGAAACGGATTTTCCTCGGGATTCTCGGGAATCTCGGGAGTAGAATCGACCTTCGGGACTTGAGCCAAAAAGACCAGAGCTTCGGGTTTGAACGGACACGGAAAACGAGGCAAAGTAGAGTGAGAGAGAAGAGAAATGAGCCCTTTCTTTGGAAACCCTCGTATGCTATTTATAGGGAGGCTGGTCTGCCTCAGTACGCGGGGCGTACGCTAGTACGCAGCGCGTACGCGTACGTCACGCATGACCAAAGCCTCGACTGCCTCGGCCTCGGATGGGACGGGTCCCTGGGTACGCGGGTCGGATGGGACGGGTCGCTGGGTACGCGGGTCGGATGGGACAGCGGGTCGGGTTCTCCGGATCGTGCGACGTGGACGGTTTGAGGCCGATCTTCTCGGGTACGCGGGGCGTACAGGAGTACGCAGCGCGTAACTCGGATGCTGACTCCCCTTCGGATAATACCCGAATTTTGAATATAACATAATGCCTTCCAGCCCATATCAAGCATATCATACATGGCACATATAACGATTAACTTATCACACATAATGCATATATCTCATATCATATTCGACCTTCCGGTCACACAGTCAAACCCTTCCGGGTACAGTATAGTGAGAAGACTCATCTCGTGGGAAGTCTAAGATCTCGTGTGCTCACTATCACCGAATCCAACGACGGCTCAACCTCACCTCAGCATAAAAATATCATTTAATACACGAAGACTTCCACTACTAAAACTTTACCCCTTATCATCCTTCCTGAAAGGGTAAAATACCATTTTACCCTTCCTTGACCTAAAGTCCTCTTGTTCACCAAAACCCTAAAAGTCAACAAAAGTCAACCATGAGAGTATGCGGGGCGTACCGCTAGATATATACAGGGCGTACATCGCCAAATACCCCCAGATCGGGGTCTCCACCCAGTACGCGGCGCGTACTGGAAGTTACGCCCTGCGTAACCACCGGAATCAGCCACCCTCCATTTATAGTCTTAATCAGTTAAGTCATTAATCCAACTTCCAGATCCGACTCCTTTAGTGTGTCTAAACACATAAAGTCGATACCTTTAACCCTTGGCATGGCTGTAAAGGCTCCAACATCACATAACAACCTTTTATTCAAACTCAAGGACCTAGATCTCATGCATGGTGCAATACCCACGTCCAAGATGCCATTTTTATGAGTCTACATCTCCAATAGATCAGAAACATGAAACATCTAAGCTTATGGAGGCCATTTGCACAAAAGTCTCCACCTTTGGGACTTAAACCCTTGAAAATGACATCTAAATCATACAACAAGAACCAAGTGTCAAGATCCAAAATTTTTACCTGAAATTGAAGCTTTAACCCTTGCAAAGCTCATATCTACACTTGAGCACCACTTCTAGCCTCTCCAACAAGCTCTTCTTCTCCTTTGCAACCTTAAAATGGCACTACCAAGCTTAGAATGCACACACAAAGGCTTAAGGACGATGGCACACACTATTTAGGGTTTCACTCTGAGGGGTGGTGGCTGAGAAGTCCAGCCACACATTCCTTTTATAGCCTCAACAAAGGAAATTAGGGTTTGGGTCTGAATGAGTTACGTTGGGCGTAACCTTGAGTACGCGCAACGTACACCTTGTACGCCCAGCGTACTCACCTACCATGAAATCCTAAATCATTAACTTAATCAAGATGCAAGTCCAACAGAAGAATACCTTGATTTCAGGCTGTTACACATTTGAAATTGAAATCTAATTTCCAAGGCCCCAAAAAGCCTTGGGTATTCAAAATTTTCTGTTAATTGCAGGTATTATGTGACGAGCAATATGATAACAAGTGGTGCATTGATAGTGGTTGCTCTCTCTATATGACTGGGAAGAAGGAGAATTTAAGAAATTTTTGAAGTCTCAAAAATGTTGGAGTAGTAAAGTTTGGGAACAATCATAAGTGTCAAGTCAAGGGATATGGGAAAATCACAAATGGACAATTCACAGTGAATCCTGTTGCATATGTTGAAGGTCTTCAACATAACTTGATTAGTGTTTCTCAACTTGTGGTGGGCACTAGCAACCAAGTTCTCTTTAACGAAGAAGGAAGTGTTATTTCGAATGTTAACACAAAAGAAATATTACTGAAATATAAAAGAATAGGTGACATGTTCACTCTGTACATCAATCCAATTGTAGGGAAACCAACAGTATGTCTTCTTTCGAAAGCTACATCTGATTTAAGCTGGTTATGACATCGAAGACTTTGACATCTCAATTTTCGAAACATCAACAAACTTGTGGTACAAGATTTGGTAAGAGGTTTACCTGTACTTAAATTTGACAATGATGCTTTATGTGCAGCTTGTGAAGTTGGCAAGCAACATAAACAAAGTCATCCAATCATAATTGATTTGAAAATTGTTGCACCTCTGGAGTTGTTACATATTGATTTGTGTGGTACTTCGACTATTTCAACTCTCAACAATAAATGGTACATTTTAGTTATTGTTGATGATTTTTCCAGATTTACGTGGGTTTATTTTCTCAGACTCAAATATGAAGTTGCACAAATCATGTTTGACTTCATAAAAAATATGGAAACCACGTTGAAGAAAACTGTTCGAAAAATCAAGAGTGATCATGGAACTGAATTTAAGAACAATGTTCTTGATTCATATTTGGTAGATAAAGGGATTTCGCTTAATTTTTATCTCCATACACACCACAACAAAATGGTGTTGTAGAACGAAAGAATCACTCATTATGCGAAGCAGCAAGAACCATGTTGGCATATGCGAATTTACCTCAATATCTATGGGCTGAAGCTGTTTCAACTGCATGTTTTACTCAAAATAGATCGTTTATTCATCATCGGTTTAATATTACACCATCTCAAATTCTGAATATTCGTAAACCTAATGTGAAGTTATTTCATGTTTTTGGATGTAGGTGCTTTATTATGAATCTCAAGGATCATCTTTCAAAATTTCAAGCAAAAGCTGATGAAGGGATTTTTCTTGGATATTCGCAAATTTTTTTTGCATATCCAGTGTTAAATAAGCGAACACGAAAAGTGGAAGAAACTTTCAATCTCACATTTGATGATTACTATATTAAACAAAATGAGCATACATTTGCAAATCATCCAATTTTGCAAGAAACTCAAGTTGAAACTGAAACTATACAAATGGATGATATTGATTATGATTTGATTTTTGGTATTTCAAATCATGCAGTTGATGCTGAAGTTCATGCTCCTGATAATCACATACCAGAATTTGCAAAGTTAACTGATGAATCTACATCAACTTCACAACAAAGCCAAAGTATGCAAAACAGTCCAGTATAAGGGGAGCAATTGGATACGAATACTTTAAATGATGAAGAGCATTCTTTCTAAGGGGAGACAGATGAAATGAATGCTGAAGTTGAGGGGGAGCATAATGTTGATGATGCTTATTTGAATGCAGGCTTAGAAAATGATGAATTATACGAAGATGCACCTTTGGAATTTGATCTAGCATATCCACCAATGGAAAAATGGACAAGAGATTATCCGAAGGATCAAGTAATTAGGAATCCACAAGAGGGAGTTACGACAAGAGCTGAAATTCGTGCAAAGAATGAGGTATTGAATACTCATCAAGAATTTTGCATGTTTAATGTGTTCATATCTAAAATTGAACCAAAAACAGTTAAGAATGCAATGGAACACTCAGATTGAGTTGTTGCAATGCAATATGAATTGTCAGAATTTGAACGAAACATGGTTTGGAGATTAATTCCTAAACCTGAAAATATTTCGATTGTTGGGTTAAAATGGATTTTTAAAAATAAAACCGACAAAGATGGAAACATTGTTCGAAACAAAGCCAAACTTGTTGTAAAAGGATATTCACAACAAGAAGGAATCGACTATGAAGAAACTTTTGCCCCTGTCGCAAGACTCGAGTCGGTTCGAATATTTCTGGCTTATGCAACTCACAAAGATTTTGATGTTTATCAAATGGACGTGAAGTGTGCATTTTTAAATGGAGAGCTTGAAGAAACTGTTTATGTTGAACAACCTCTAGGTTTTATTAATGAAGAATATCCTAATCATGTTTATGTTTTAGATAAGGCAGTTTATGGTTTGAAACAAGCACCATGAGCATGGTATGCAACTCTTACATCATTTCTAAAACAATCTAAATTTAAACAAGGATCTGTTGATCCCATTTTATTTCGAATGTAAGTGGGGAATCATATTATGCTTGTTCAAATTTATGTTGTTGATATTATTTTTGGCTCGACTGACCCTGCTTTGTCTAGAGAATTCGAAGATTTGATGAAAAGCATGTTTGAAATGAGCATGATGGAAAAATCAATAATTTTCTTGGCTTGAATATTCATCAAAACAGAGAATGGATTTTCATTAATCAGGAAAAATATACGAAAAATCTGCTACAAAAGTTTGGATTGACGAATAGCACAAAGCTTTGTGTAGCAATGGCAACGGGCATAAAGCTAATACCATCGTTAGATAAACCTGCTGTTGATATAACGTTGTATAGGAGTATGATTGGTTCATTACTTTATCTTACAGCAAGTAGACCTGATATCATGTTTTCTGTGTGTAATTGTGCAAGGTGTTAGTCTAATCCACACGAACCACATCTAATTGCTGTGAAGAATATTTTTCGTGTGCGTCACTTTCCACAGCTGAAGCAGAATATGTAGCTGTTGTTGCTTGCACTTCACAAATAATATGGATCCAAAGTCAATTACGCGATTATGCAATTAATATGAAAAATATTCCATTAAATTTTGATTCTCAAAGTGCAATAAGAATTTGTCATAATCCTGTGCAACATTCGAAGACTAAGCACATAGCTCTTCGTTATCATTTTATTAAAGATCACGTGGAGGATGGGAACATTGAAGTAAACTTTGTGAAAATAACTGATCAATTAGCTGATATTTTCACGAAACCTTTGGATGAAAAGTCATTTGTGAGAATAATAGAAGGGCTTGGAATGATCAATGGAAATTTTGTTCCATGCGAAAAAGAAGACTGATGGGTGACAAAGAATGAATAAGCGGGCTGTATAAAACATAAAGCAAAGTCATTCAGCATTCAGTGGTTACTGTTCATGGTCAACGCTTCGACCGCTTCGAATTCGTACGTTTGTTACTTACTTTCAGCGTTGAGGTAGTGGTTACTATTCATCGTCAACGCTTCGAACGCTTCGTATTCGTATATTTGTCATTTGTCTGTATACAACAAATTCAGTTTCCTTCGTAACAGCATTTCCAATTACAAGAACAATTTCGAAAGGAATTGAAATTGGTAAACGTTTGGAATATGTGGGAAGTGGGTCAAAGCCAAAAGAGGTATCTACAGACAAAGGAAAATCAATTCTTATAGAAAAATCTAAAGAAGAAAAGAAGGCTGAGGCTGAAGCTGAGATTGAAAAGTTGAGAATTGTTCAATGTATAATGGCTCAGAGGGCAAATGATCCGAAGGGGATGAATAAAGTTGATTCGGCTAAACACTATAACTATGAAACAATCGAAGCCAAGGTTGCTTTCAACCACATGTATACATTCGAAAAGAAGCCCAAGCAAAGTTATGTGATCACAAATTCTGATGCTTGCCAGTTGGATTTCCCTATAAATGAGATGATGTTTACCATGCCTCAATTCAACGCTGAAGGGAATTTCAAAGAAAAAGATGAAGGGACTCATATGAAAATTCGTTTTCATGCGGTACTTGGTAAATCTCCTGAGGATGTTTGGTTTTTGATCAAGATCAAGAAGGTGATAAGTATGAAAAAGGATGTGGTTTTTGAAAACACAATCCAAAACATCAAGTATGTGGTTTCAAGGGCAAATGGAAAAACATGCAAATTTACAATTACATATTTTCCTCTGATGAAATTGTATGACCTTATACACGTTGCATTGCTTTTGAAAGACAAATCTTTTTATTTTCTTCAAAACACAGATCCAGAGGAATTCAAACTTGGAGTTTCCCACATCAAGATCTTCATAGAGAATTACAACGAGTGTCTAGCTCTAACTGATGTGGAGTTGGCAACTGCCAAGGGAATGGAGATAAATGCTCCAATGGCTCCTTCAAAGACACATGCTGAGTTAAAGAAATATGCTGATGGAGAAATTTGTCTTAAGCCATTTGGGATAGTTTTTGCTGGGAAGGATAAATCTAGAAAAGCGAAGAGGTTTTTATTCCAAGCTAGCGAAGTGGAGAGATATTCTACATCTCAATATATGAACTTGATTGTTCGTATGAACCACTACAAGAAGAACAATGAAGGAGACAAGAAGGAGTTGAAGAAATTTATTTCTTGGTATACTGAGGTTCGAAAAGTTTTGCTATACTCCATTACACTTCTCACAAGCTAAACACTTCGACTTTGATTACAAAGGGGGTGATTGTAAGAGTCAAAATGTTGTAATGAGTAGAAATCTGTCTTTAGTATCTTCGAACATTTTTGTAATTTATTTTACTAGGTCATAATATTCAAAGCATCATGTTTAGTCCTTAGTATATTTTTTGTACGCTTTCATCTCCTATAAATAAGAGTTTTTACTAGTGTCTTAGAAATGAAGTCTTTATAGAACTTTCACTTGTACTCTGTAAAAATGATAAAGCGTAATAGAGCCAAAAAAATCATATTTACATCGGTGTTCAAATCTTTCAATCTTAATTTGAATTTACATTCTAATATAATCAACACTTGATTCTTTGTCTCATCAGATTTGTCCAGTATGTCGAAGGCTTCCTTAAGATCCTTGAGATGGTCTTCAACTTACTTCAACTCGACCACCATGTCATCAATGTAGATTTCCATAATACAGTTTCTCTATGAACATCTTATTAAGTAGCCTTTGATATGTTGCACCTACATTCACTACTAGAAAAACAGCCTTTTACGAAGCGCAATGCGTGTCGTAAAACGCTAAGACGAAGCACAAATGTGTGTCCAGAAAGTTCCTGTCATAATGAGAGACGACACGCTTTTGTGCGTCGTCAATAGACGATGCGCATTTACGACTCGCAGTTACGACACACATTTACGATGCTCATTTACGACATGCAATGCGTATCAAGGAAGGCCCCGTCATAGAGGAAGACGACATGCATTTGCGTGTCGTAACATTACGACGCACATTTAGGACATACATTGGGTATCATTATAGCCCATGTCATAAATGAAGATGACATGCATTTGTGTGTCATAAACTTCAGCAACCATTTACAATATGCATATACGACGTGCCTTTACGATACTCTTTTATGCATAATACAAAAATATAGAAAAAAAATATATAACAAAACAATCAATTTAATCCAATAACATCATGTCAAAAAATTGTAATACATAAATATTAAAAGGATCTTTTTGTACATTGTTATTAAGAGGTTTTCCTAAACTATATAACGTAATACTAAATTGCGATAATTGGACACCTTCTTGTTTCAGTAACTCATCATTAAGATGTCTAAAGAAGCTCTGAAACCCTTCATGTATCCAACCAATCATCATGTCTCTTAGCTTCAATATCAATCCCAACTCTTGATAAATAACAACACATAAATCTTACACAATAATCATGTCAGTTGTACAATATCAATATCAACTAATTAATAATACAAATGGTATGCATAAGAGTGGAATCAAATAGATCGACCAATAAGAATTTTATATTGTCTTGAATGAAAGTATTTTTGGTGGCCTCAAGGGCAGCTCCCAAAGGATACTCCTTGCCTGTGCCATCTTCCTTTTGAATTTGCAGGAGAGTGTCTGGTTGTTCAAATCAGAAAAAATGGTGCACTTAGATATCATTATAGAGATATAAAGATTCATTGTGTACCTGAGTAAGCTCAGTGTCTTTTCCGGTTCTCTTATATTCCATGCAACACTCATATGCTTCCAATAGCTCATGGTGATATGTCTAAAATTTTATCAAGACACCAATTAGTATAGTATTTTAAAACATGTGAATTTTGATTCATTCTTCTCTCAAAGATTGAAATAACAGCTTCATTTTTTATGATACAAATGGAATTGTAAACTGTTCAGACTACTATTAATGATGAAATGATCGAGTAAAAATACAAAAGATAAACAATCAGAGATATTCGAGTTCCTTTAGATAGTCTTTTTAATGACCAAGATCTATTATGACTTTAATATATACACATTCTATAACAAACGAATGTATATGTGCTTGCCTTTCAAGAACCAACGTGAGCATCTCATGGTTAGTTGAGATGACAGACTGTGAGCTCGGGTGTGAGTGTTGTCCAATGTAGACTATGTAATGCTATAGATGAAGAAATACATTTGTTAACCACAAGACAAATGTTTTTTGTGAGAGATTATCGCTAAAAAAGGTTTGTTTTGTAAAAGAAAGTCAAATTATCTTGCAAGTATGACACTGTCATGTCCCTTTGTAACGTAACCATGTAGAATAAATATTTCAAGATAGAACACGTTACCTTTCTATCATCGACTCCATGGCCTAATGCAAGAGTAAATATTGACCATAAAACAAATAAAATGGGAGGAGAAACCCAAAAGTGTATTAAGATTGGGGAAAATGTCACCAACAATACTCAACTTTACCAGAAAGATACTTTTGAGATAGCAACAGTAGTATTCATAGTATCTTTCAAAACCCATATCTGGAAACCATTTAAGGAATTTAATAATAGAGGTTACAATTGTACTTATTGAAAGATGAAGTACCTGTTTGTATATATATTGAGAGTTAGTTAGTTTGACTCTCTTTCCTCTTGTATATAAAGGATCTGTAACCTTTCATTTCAGTATGAGAAATTCATTTCATTCATTGAAAGTGTAACACCTTAGGAAAAAATAGTTCCTGTAACTGGAACAAATTATGTAGAGAATAGAAAAATCAAAGAGATACAAAAATTGTGTAAGTTACATGAAATGAAGAGAAATAATACCATTAACGCCTTCCATTGTACCACTAACAAAATGTTGAGTTGAAATATAATATACATGACGTGTTGTGGTTGTAGGCCCAAACACCCGATCTATGTACAAATTATAAATAAGAAAATGAGATTTACAAGGTATATCAGTATGAAGTATGAATCTCAAAAGCAGAAACTTCATGGTTAAGAGTATAAGCCTAAAGTTACAAATTGTTGACCTTGTTAACTTAACTGTAGTTAATCATGTGAAAACCGTTAAGATGGTTGCTTGATTCTTATATGTGTTTGGGTACAAAAAGAAAACAAATCAAAAATTGGGATATTTGTCCCCTTCAATAATAGAATTTAACAAACATTGTGTTTGAAACAAGAAAAAACCAATTAATAAATCAGTTTATTAGTTTATCAGTGAGTAATTGTTTAACTAGTTACTCCAGTCTCGTATACAATGATATCGAAGAACACTAGAGCTTTGGCAATAAACGACCCAAAGGTCTAAAATGTTAATTATTGTAGAGTTGGTTTTGTTTTACCTAATTTTCTTAATCTCTTATTTAGAACATGACTCTTGATCATTAATAGAATCAATTCAAAAACATTAATTAGTAGCGTATCTATAATCTGGACATACCATATGCATAAGCTATCGATAGAGTCTCTTCATTCTGTAGAATAGTTTCGCCATCCGCATACCACGCAATCTCCTCCTCTCGTCGAATTTCCCTCGGACTAATCTTCAAAAAGATATTTTATATCCAAATTAACCACAATAAATATAGTAAACCGTAAATTTGGACAATGATTTGATCACCTGAGAGGCCGGAACCAAATAGTAACAGTGACATTCTCCTTTAATCTCTCATAACCCAATGATCAACTCTCGGAATAAAAGTACTGTGGCTTGCTTCTAGCAGATGAAGCCGACGAGCTCAGATTTTCAACAAAAGCCTCTGGAAAATGTTTCGAAGATGAAGTTGTTGAAGAGGATGGCGAATTCGCATATTTTAAAGTCGATTTTCATCGGTTTCAATATACCTTGCGTCAACGCCATTGTGGAATTCAACTGGAAGCTAGTACAATCAAATCGGTAATCACATAAATGCAATCTCATTCTCTTTTTTCAATGAATCGTATTTACAATTGAACTAGATCTGAGGAAGAAGAATAAGACAAAGACGAATGGAAATGTGAATGTGATGGATTGAGAGTGTAGAAGATTGTGGGCTTTCAAGTGTGGAGTTTGTGGTTGCGTTGGAAGCGATGAGCTTCCATGAATGGCAAGCAAATAAAACCGCACCATTTCCAATCTTTGCATGGGAAGAAGAAGCTTTTGGAGTAAAAGAAAGCTAAAATTAAAGAGCCGGTCGGTTTGCTAAAATTAGGGATAAAGAAAAGAAATAAGGATTCAAAATAACATACAGGAAGGATGTGAAAGCATAAAAGGCAAGACCTAGTGTGTCGGTGGGTTTGGTAAAATTAAAGGGCCGAATTAAGTGAATGAAGGTGAAGTGTGGATTGAGTATTTAATGTTAAATGGTGGTGGTGGTGGTGGTGATGGCTTAGTGTTTAGAGAGAAGGAAGGATTGATGAAGGGAGATACTGAGGAGAGAGGGTAGACGCGGGGTTCTTCAAAATTTTAGAATTTAACACGATTTTGTTCCCCCCCCCCCTTTTAAAACGCGCGTTTAAGGAAATATATATATATATATATATATATATATATATATATATATATATATATATATATATATATATATATATATAAAGAGGCATTTGAAGAGGATACACACTTAAGATAAGCACCCTCCGTGTTTGTATTTTTTTCTTTTCTGACACTAATTTAAGGGCACGAATAAATGCGCATCCTCTACCCTTCAAATTTTAGAAGAGATGACATTATTTTTTGGGCGCACGCTTTTGCGTATCGTAAATCACTGTGTGTCATTGTTTGCATGTAGTAAAAGGTTGTTTTTATAGTAGTAATTTTTAAGACCAAATGACATGGCAATATAAGATTATATGTATGTTGGGTTATGAATGTTGTATCCTCTTGGTCAGATGGTTCCATTTCGGTTTGTTGGAAGCCTACTGATGCATCCATGAATCTAAGTTACTCATGACCAACTGTTGCGTTTATCATGGAGTCTATATGTGGTAAAGGGAAAGGATCCTTGGGACAAGCCTTGTTGAGATCCATATAGTCCGCACATACTCTTCATTTTCCATTCTTCTGTTACACTATGACCAGATTGGCTAGTCATCTTGGGAACTTCAGTTCCCTGATTATTCCTGTTTTAATAAGTTTTTGTACTTCTTCTTGTACGATTTGGTTTCTCTCTGGTGCGAACTTCCTTATCTTTTGGTGTATTAGTCTGAAAGAATGATCAATATTAAGTTCATGGGTTATTATATTTTGTGAATGTCCATTATGTGCTCGTGCTTCCATGCAAATCTCTTGCTTCTAGCTCTGAGGAACTTTATTAGTTCTTGTTCGATTGGTTCTAGTGTTGAGGATTTTATGAGAAATTTAGCATCAAGATCCTTAAGGTTCAGGGTCACTTCCTTCACATCTTGATCTCTTGTTCCTAGCACATCTTGTGCCTCTAACTTAAATTATATGATTGTGGTGGTATTGTTGAAGATTTCATCAAGGTCTTGTGGCACTCTTTGGATTCTTAATGATCACCTGTGATCTTCACTATCCACGATGGGACGGGCATCTTCAAAGTTTGATGATATATTGATGGGACAGCCTTCATGTTGTGAATCCATGGTTTACCTAGTATAACATTAAAAGAGGACAATGTATTTATTATGCAAAAATATTGCATAGAGTTTACCCCCTCAATCTAGATAGGTAGCTTTATTTCGCCATCTGTATGTTTTGTTTCGCCGCTGAATCATATTAATGTGATAGACCCATATTTTCATACTAAAGAAAATTGTTACTCCAAGTTATTCCAAAACATGTTACTTGCATATTCATAAATAATACTTTACATTGATAATTTGGTACATAAGATTGGATACAAACCGACTATTACAAAGTGTTATATATTACATAACTTTCCAGCATACTATAGTTTTATATATAAAGAAGTATAAAATACAATAGTTTCAAACTATTCAAAATCTTTTATCAGTATATACCTATATTGGATGCTTATCTCCTGCAATTGTTAAACATTGAGAGGCTAAGCGGTGACGCTTAGTGAGTTCAATAATAGATACAATATAACGTTATCCCATACATATGCTTCAATATGGTAGAAGCAAAGGGGAACAAGGAACAATCAAGACATATGTGAATCATGTGACAAGCTTTCCATATCAATCAATGATTTCATTCAAAGATATAAAATCAACGAGACATAACAATTTCCATACTTGATACACATCAATAAAGCTTTGGCCCAAATGGTACAGAAGATATACACATTCTGATTTAACATTTTGGTAGATTTAAGGCTTTCATCCCTATCTAACCTTTTGCTAGTGTCATAAAATAGAAGTCATTCTCTTACGAGACATGATCTACATGACCAAAGGCTACGTACCAGTACCACCGTGAATCTAAGTCCTTTCACTGATCACATGGTCAAAGGTATAACTTTACTATAAAAATACCGAAAAGACTAACACGGTAAAGCACATATCACATATAACACATAACATACAATTGTTCCTATATATTAAACTCACCGTGAACTAATCGGGGGTTAAAATAGTAATTTTTGCAGTATTTCATTATAATAGATAGCTTTCTTCAATGAAACTAGGAGCTTCATTGAAAATCGGGCCCTGCGAGGGTTGAGTTTCAAACCGAAAAGATAAATTTCTTGGGCTCTTCGAGAACTTCGGGACGTGTTTCGGGTGTTGGGAATAATCTCGGGGAATTGGGGGAAGTTTAAATAGCTAAAAATTGGATTTAGGGGTAAAAAGTGTGAAATTTCCAAAATTACCCGAGTGGTCTCGCACCCTTTATATAGGTGCGAGCCTCGGATATGAAGCAAGGAGAAGCGAGCACATTGCTCGCATCTGAGGGAGGAACATATGGCTTGTGCGAGGCGAGGACACGCGGCAGACAACTAGGTTTGGTTGCGATGAGTTAGCAACACACGTCAGATGCGAGGGCTAGACAGGTGGCTCGCTTCCGACATGCCACCGGTGCTACACGCGACACTTGGCGATTGGACCTCGGCTTCGGACTGGACACGAGTTGGACACATGGCATGCTGCGAGCGAGGGTGACGTCGGCGACTACTGTTCATGCAAAATTTCTCGGTTCTTGGGATTTTTCTCTATTTTTGTGCCCCAAACTTCAAAAATCCATAACTTTCGCATACGTGCTCCGTTTTTTATGTTCTTTATATTCCCTTGTAGGTGAAATTATGCTCTTCGACTTTCGCTTAGACTTCGTTGGCTTATTTTGAATTTATTTTTAATATTATTATTTTTAACAGACCGGAATAAGAGAATCCGTTAAAAATTCATAACTTCTTCATCCGACCTCCGGTTCGTCAATCATTTTACCGTTGTACTACTTTTGACGAAACCTTCGATTCTTGTTTAGGTTGCATCGTCTAAAAATTAATCGATCTTTATTTCGAGTTTTTAGCTGTCTACTGCTATTCCGAAACGTAGAAAAATCATGACTTCCTCATACGAAATCAGATTTGGACGTTCTTTTTATGAAAATTATCGATTTAACAAATACTACGACTTTCATTTAGATCACCAAGGCTAAAAATTAGTTTATGAAAACTCACTTTTTACGTCATTTAGCACCGTGCCGATTTTGTCGCGGATCTTTGATTTGTCGTAACTTCTTTGTTATAACTCAGATTTAGATGAGGTTTTGCCTAAATGTTTCTAACGAGACTCTTTACAACTTTCAATAATAAAATTTTACTTATTTCAAATTTTATATTTTTGTTAAATTTCAATATTTTACATTTGATTGGAATCTCATAAGACTTCCAATATTTTCTGAATGTTTCTAAACATAGTTTTACTTCAATCTTGTAAAAACTATGCGTTAGTGCTTAATACTCAGTATCACATAATATATTTCATAATATTATTCACTTTTAAAATTACATAACACGATAACTGAATGTGTATGTTACAAATACCTAATCCTTTAGAGGATTTCGTCCCCGATATCACAAGGATTTAGACAAATGAGGATATTTCGCTCTTATCTCATTCTTATTTTATTATCCAGTTTCACCTCAGATAAAGGTACCGTTTCATCATATGTGCTTAAACATTTACTCAGATAATTTACATGAAACAGATTATGAATACCTACCAATTCTTCTAGCAATTCCAAACGGTATGATTGCTTACCAATCCTATGGATGATTTTGAAAGGTCCAATAAATCTAGGACTCAATTTTCCTTTCTTCTTAGAAAGCATAATTCCTTTCCATGGGGACTCTTTTAGCATTATGAATTCACTCACCTGGAGTTCTATAGTTTTTCTTCTTTGATTTTTGTTGATCCTGGACTGCTTTCATTCTTTCTTGTACAATTTGAATATCGTTAATGGTGTCTTGAATCATTTCAGTACCACCAAGGACTTTCTGTTGTATATCACGCCAACATAATGGATTATGACATTTATGCCCATATAGTTCTTCATATACCTTCAATATATTTTCTATTGTTTGGATTGTTATGTTCTTCTGAGCATATTTCTGGGGATGAAAAGTTGTGCTATGAGTAACACGAGATCTCAATTCACCTTGTATACTTGCCCATGAATGAGCAGTGAAGCTACTATCACAATCGGAAGTAATCTTTAGCAGCACACCATGTCTCATAATAGATCCATCCAAGTATACTATGTGCGTATTTATCTATTGGTTCTATTTAATGCATGGCAAGAAAATGTGCACACTTAGTCACTCAGTCGAATATTACCCAAATGCTATTATTCTGTATAGTAGTCTTTGGCAATTGGAGCAGAACTATACATAAAGCTATTTTAGAATTTTATTTGCCTATCCCGGGGAAGTCCAGGCAAATCATCGGGGAAAGCATCATTTACATTTTTCATATCCTCTTTTGAGATATCAAATATATAGAATAGATAAATAGAATAACCCCTTCAATTTAAATTTACGAGTTTTTAGAAAAAAAAGGTTATCTTTAAGATTTTTAAGTCTTTGTTCACCGTAGACATAAACAGGATCCTTCCCTACGGTACGGATACATAGAAGCAATTTATGTCGAGAATAATTTCAAAGTTGGGCAAGAAGATAGGAATTAGGTTAGCAAGAAAACTATAACCTTCAGTTTCTATGAAAAATTTTCTATAGACTTTATGAACGAGTAATGATACACTTCCTATGGTATCTATGCGAAATGGTTGTGCGAGTGCATAGAAGCAATTTGAAAACAATGCGCAAATTCATGAGACATAATAGAATCTAAGGCATCAGAATCTAGAGTTGACGAGAAATGAACTAGTCACAACACTCGTGTCCTCGTGTGCTTCCTCTATGGTAATCTGATTTGTATGGCCTTTAGCTTTTGGTTTGCTAAATGATTGTCAAACTCTTCTAAATTCTTAATTGATTGTCATACCTGCACTCATTCTTCATTATGTATTGGGCTTTCGCTCCTAATCTCCCAGTTAAAACTCAATTCTCATTGTAGACTCGTGGTCCTACTTAAATATTATTTATAGACTTAACTAAAGATAAGGTCTTCACTTTTTTTTATAACAACAACTCGAATGATCATATTCTAATGACCTTTGATTTTTGTAACACAAAGATACAGAACTAACCAAACTCTTGTCTCTAATAGTCAAATATTATCATGGAAGAAACCTTCCATCATGTTCTCATGTGATATAATCTCTTCATAGCAAGTAGCATTTCGAGCTAAGAGCTCTTTTCTTAACTACGATCACAATACTTCTATTGATGTGTTGAATTACCTTTCAGTTGAATCTTCTGGCATAAGTCAGATGCTACATCGAACTTGGTTCTCTGAACTACGTAACATACACATGTTATTCGGACTCAATTTGATATGACCACTAGGTTCAGAATAACAATCATCTTATTAGTCATTACCAAAACGATGGTAATAACATACTTGAACAAAAACGAAATCAATTACTAGCTTCTTGGTAGTCTTTTGACTTTTCGTGATCCAAGTGTGAGTCCTGTGCTTCCAGTAGTATAGGCCTCTACTACGATACACACCTACTCATACTCGTCCCAAGTATTATCTTGCAGTTTTCCGATTTACCATTCAAAATTTTTCACAAAACGACTTATCACACATGAATGTATTCAAACAAGTACATACAACAATTTCTCATTGACTCTACTAGGAATTTTTCATTTCTATAAAACATATCATGGATTTATTGTACTCGTCTTCTAGAATCTTTTTTACGCATATGCTCGATTTTGTATATCTTAATATTTTTCCTAGATTGATAGAAATTTCACTTCCAAGTTCTTCATATAAATTCTTCCTTGGGTAGTGTCTAGTCTGCAAGACACACTAGACCAAAATTTATTCTAGCAGTGTAGAGAAAAATAGTTTTTAACTACCTTTATCATCTTCTAACTCATGCAAGTCATCATGCATATTTGTTTGTTTCATTATCCTTCTATAACATTATCATTCCTGTATATGAGTAAGTCTTCTTCTCATGGTTATATCTTTTTAATCTTCTTCATAGGAGTCTCTCCAAAGAAGTCAACATTCTAGCTGCATCTCAACATATTCTAGTAGCTTCAACTTGGTTCTCTGTCATTTCTAACTACAACATCTCTTCTCATACAATACTATGAATGTATATCTTCTTTAACTAAGTACTCTACCTTACTCTAACAAGTAAGTCACTCAACCTTTTCGCAACCAAATAACCTATTTCACCATCCTAATCATGTATGTTAAAGTCAACTTAACACACAATTGAACTTTCATAAGGATGTGATAGAAGTAAATTGCCACTAAGTATTATTCAATACTAAGTCTGAGCATCCTTCATAGGGTTACATATCAACTCTTATCTTACTACTCAAACTGCATACTACATCACAATGTTAGGCAAGGTATTCGCTTATTGAGTTTGAAAACTTTTTTATCCTTTCTTTTGATCTTCATTGAATTCTTCTAAATCTTGCATGACACCAGTATCGATATCATCAAAGTATTTATCACCATATTCAGTTCTTCTAACTCAGTAAGCAATCACTACTTTAATCTGGTCAACAGAGGAACAACTTCATGGATTACACCAAAACATTCATCTCATCCGAATCTACTTTGAACCCACAACATTCCTCCAAAGGTGTTATTATTTCATCAAACATAGTTTGAATGTACAATACCACCATATAGATATTAATATGCTATTTATGATATCACTTGATATATTTTATTTTACGATATCCTTTGAATGTTTATCAATGTCAACTATCATAAGCCGCCTTATCACTTCGAAAGTTTCATGTCAATTCTAATATGGAAGCTCTCAGAATCTGAAATACATAAAATTTCCTCTTCTAAACCATGGTCGGTAACAGACCTTAAACTTTCTCAAATAATAGAAATATATGTAACTAGCCTAATGCATGTTATATTTATTTATCATTTATCACATATTAGAATATAAGGCATATCTCGAAAATGTTCTAGAGCTTGTGTCCATTTAGGTATTAAGCCTAAAATATACTAGATACACACCGTATCATCATTACTTAGATATTTAAGTTTAATCCTAGAAGTCCTTACCATTTCTAGTTTGCTTAAACTAATGCTCTAAAAATTTTGAAGTAGCTTAGTAGTTTTAAAATATTAAGATTTATAATTATCTAATACTCCCCTTAATTCGTTCCTACGGTCTAAGTCTCAATACCAATCCATGGAATTTAGTTCACTTAATCTACTGCATTGATACCATTAATTGGAAAGACCCACACTTTCATACTAAAGACAATTGTTTCCCAAAGTTATTCCAAAACATGCTACTTGCATATACATAAATAATATTTTTACATTGATAATTTGGTTAAATAAGACTGGATACAAACCGACTATTACAAAGTGTTATATATTACATAACTTCCTAGGATACTGTAGGTTTATACATATAGGAGTACAAAATAGAATAGCTTCAAACTATTCAAAATATTCTATTAGTATATAACTATGCTGGATGCTTATCTCCTACAATTGTTAAACATTGATAAGGTAAGCGGTGATGCTTAGTGAGTTTAATAATAGATACAATATAATGCTATGCCATATACAGGCTTCAATATGGCAGAAGCAAAGAGGGACAATGAACAGCAAAGGCATATCTGAATCATGTGAAAAGCTTTCCATATCAATCAATGATTTGATTCAAAGATATACAATCAATGAGACATAACACAAATTTTTCATATTACGCGGATTTGAAGACCGAAGTGATCTTGGAGTTTTGAAGTCACGAGATGATGCAATTGGAATTTCGGAAGTGATGTATTCGAAATGGGTTTGGATTTATTGAAAATTTTTGGGGTGTGTTTTTATGTGCAACTTTTGGGTGATTATTTGGAGTTTGGAATTCTCTTGATCATTCGTTGCTGCTCGGTTTGTATGGTCTCACATCCTAGAGCCCAAATTGAAAAATCATGGAAAAATTGAAGATTGAAGTTTTTTTTGACATGTGTCACCTTTAAGGTTCAAACCGCGTAGTGCTTGATTTTGGAAGATTTTAAGTGGGTCATTCATTCCTAAGTTTTAGGGGGAGAATGTTGGGGTGCAAAGTTCTTCATGAATGACTTTGTAAATGTTTAACTTATGTAAAACCCACTTGCATGTGGTGCATTAGCCTTTAGACTAGTAAGAGATAGAGAGTGAGAGAGAGACATGTAAACACCTCTATATATGGTGGGTATGTCCACTTGTAGAGGTGTGCTTGAGAGATGTAGTCATAGTGATTAGTGAGTGAGATATTTATGAAGCTCTAGACTAGATCCATTTTTGTACTCATTTAATATGATTGAATATATCATTTAGCACCCAAATCACCATGTTCAATTGTGCAAACCTAAATTCCGCATGCCAAACCATGTTCTTTGTCACTACACTTTTGGTATGTAAAAGTGTTTGTAAGACAGTTTGAAGTAAAACAGTTTGGTAACACCGTTTGAAACTAAGAGATTCACTTGTTGATAGTTATTAATCACATGTGATTGATATAATGACTATAGTAGCTTTACTTGTATCCCCCCCCCCATAAAAGCATTTAAAAACATTTAAAAACATTTAAAAGGTTAATTAAGGGGTATGAACTCACCTGTAGTGAGTGGTTTGTTCGGAAGTGTCGAACATGGTGATAGGTGTCAAGTGAGGACTTGAACACACACAATAGTCCTAGTTATCATATAATAAACATATATTTAATATAATTAGTCAATTAATAACTAATTAATGAAGTTAAGACATCCTAGGTCATGGAAACACTTTGATTCAAGTTCTATAGGTACAAAAGGGTTGCACCTAAGGGTTGTATGACATGTCATTGGAGTTTATGGCCAATGAACCACCCATTTATGGAGTCTATGGCCCATGACCATTTCCCCATGACTTTAGGGCCATAAAATGAAGGTACTAAGTCCGAAATTGTGTTTTGAGGTCTTACAAGTCATGATTGGGCATCAAATGATCAAGTCTAAGCCTTAGGAAAGCATTAGGGGCATAGTAAGACCACATTGTTGTTTACGGCCAAATGACCATATTCTTATGTGTTCACGACTGTAAAATTTCTTAGGGACATGTTATGTGTGACGACCTGTTCCCGGTATGTTGATTTATTGGTAATTATAGTGAGTTTTTCAAGAGGGACTCGGCGAGTTCTAGCCTGACTCGCCGAGTAGGGTCGCGTCTTCGAGCACGCGTAAGCCGGGGACTCGGCGAGTCCATATCCCTGACTCGGCGAGTCCATCCGTCTGGGTGAAACCCTAAATCCCCGGGTTGCCCACTATTTATACCACCTTATAGCCCCCATCCTCGCCTCCCTCACCCTGAGAATGCAGTTAGAGAACCCTAAACCTCCCTTGAAGAGCTTATATGTGTTTTGGTGCCATTTTGTGAAGGTGTGAAGAAGGAGAAGAAGGAAGAAGCAAGGAGAAGTGTTGTAGTGCAAAGATCCAAGGCCAAATCAGAGTTAATTGAGGTATTTTCAAAGTTCCATCTTGTTATATGTTTTAAACTTCCATTAGAGCTCTCCTAAGAGCTAGTTGATGCTTGTTCCAAGCCTTACACTTGCATGAACGCCTTATTAAGTCGAAATAGCTATGGATCTGAATGTTGGGGTGTTGTAGAGCCTAGATCTACTGTCTTTTTGGAGTTATATTGCAGGATAACCATAGATCTACCCATTTTATGCATCTTTTAGCCTTATTTCCCTTATTCATGAGGTTGTACACGTAAAGTTGGAAACTTTACGTGGTAAATCAGCTTATTGGACTCAGATCTATCAATTGTATGCATTGGATTCAAACAAAATCGAGTAAAAATCAGTTGCATGGCGGCAACTCGGCGAGTCGGAAGAACGACTCGGCGAGTTGGGTCGCGAGTTCCCGATTCCTTCATTTTTACCAGTGTCGAGTGAACCCAGTGAGCTAGAAAGTGGACTCAGCGAGTTGAGGGTGAACTCAGTGATGGAGGGACTCGGCGAGTTGTTCATCAACTCGGCGAGTCCAAGGCAATCTTCTTAAAGATCAAGAACAACTCGTCGAGTTTGTTCATCCGGCTCGGCGAGTCGGATGAAGATTGTCTGAGTTCTTGGATCAAGAGGGTACTCGTCGAGTCGATGCCAGACTCGACGAGTAGCAGTGAGTAAGAGTGAAAAGTGAGAGTGGGACTCGGCGAGTTGGGTGGCCCAACTCGGCGAGTCAGCCCAAAAGATAATTGACTTTGACCGAGGGTAAAAGAGTCATTTTACCCCAAGCGCAGTGTTTAGTATTTGATTGAGTGTGTTTATGGACTTGTAGCCGAGGAGATTCAGGAGCAGCCGCCGTTAGCTTTCCGAGCCACACACTCAGCAGCCAGCTTACGAGGTGAGTTTCCTTCCAGTAGGAACGGGTCTAAGGCCACAATGCCGGCCCGTTCAGTTAGCAGTAGCTTCCGGTTTAGGTCCGATGCAGTAGTTAGTATGTTCGATGCCTTCGTGGCTCGAACAGGATTTGTGTGCTATGTTTTATGTGTTAAGTATTATGTGTTCCGGGCCACGGCCCGATGTATCATGTCGTATATGTGTTATGCTATGCCATGTTCAGTCAGTCAGTTCCGGGCTTCGGTCCGATGCAGTTAGTTCCGGATTTCGGTCCGATGCAGGGGACAAGGTCCCAGTCAGTTCCGGACCTCGGTCCGATGCAGTTAGTTCCGGACTTCGGTCCGATGCAGGGGACAAGGTCCCAGTCAGTTCCGGACTTCGGTCCGATGCAGTTAGTTCCGGACTACGGTCCGATGCAAGGGACAAGGTCCCAGTCAGTTCCGGACTTCGATCCGATGCAATTTCCGGGCTTCGGCCCGATGCAGTGGGCAAGGCCCAATATGTGTTTATATGTTATTGTATGGTATGTGGTAGTTTGGGGGAGCTCACTAAGCTTCGTGCTTACAGTTTCAGTTTGGTTTCAGGTACTTCCGCAAGCAAAGGGAAGAGCTCGGGGTGACAGCATCGCACACACCACAGCATAGCTTTTATCCTGGGGATGTCTTTTGATGTTTTGGACTGATGTTGTATGATACAGTTTTCCGCACAATATTTTATTATGTTTTGGGGATACATCGCGTATGTTTTATGTTATGATACTTATATTATGGTTTTGATTATATTGAAAAACGAAAATTTTTGGGTCGTGTTTTTGGGTCGTTTCAAGTTGGTATCAGAGCCCTGGTTTGAGGGATTCGGATACACTTCCGGGTGTATCTGAACTCAAACTAAGGGAAATAAAAGATTTTAGTAAAATAAAAATGTTTTACAAAAAGAATTTTGAAAGCACTTGGAAGGAAAGAATTGTTTTTAACAAGATAGTGGTGTGTGCATGCGGTCAGCCGAGCTCAAGTAAGTACTCCCAAATTACCCATACAAGTTATTTCTTCAGTTTCAGTTTCAGTAGAACAGCATGCTAGTATAGGGCTAAGGATCTAGGAGAATGCCTTATGTGCCTGCTTATATGTTACAGCTTTATGAGTATTGCATGCTAGAATTGAGTAGACAGCAGTAGGATAGCCTGTTTAGGTTATGCCTGATAGTATGAGCTTAGCATCCTATGCTAGTGCAGTTTCTTGTTATAAGAATAGTTTTGCCTGAGTCTATTTCCCTTGTCCGAATGCTGCTTGCTTCGTGCTTGGTGGGGTTCTGAGTACTGGGAGTTAGCCATTAGGTGAACACGTCACACCACATGTAATCAGGTTTGAATAATCCCAGAGTGCTGGAACTGGCCCTATTGCGCAGCTATTGTTTGAGTCCAACCGTTGTAGGGACGGATCTTTTACTTGAAGGATTATCTGATCCTCATCACATGTGATGGTGTTTAGGTGGTGGCTAGCTGGCATTATGAGGAGACCTAGAGCAGCTGAGGACCAGTCGTGTTGAGCTTGAGGTTTCTCTAGGGCAAGCCTAGGATGAGAGTAGCAGAGAATAGCAGCGGTAGAAGTGACTTGGTGGAGTCAAGGCAGTTCTTGAGGAAAGTACGAATAGATGTGGAAGGTAGTAGGGGCCCATACTGTTGGATTAATGTCTAAGTCCATAACTATAATTGGTAAGACTTGACCCGACCCGGCATGGTCCATTTGGGTTGCATACCATCATGCACTTGGATAGACAATAATGAGAGAAATAAGACACTTATGGTTATTAATATATTATAAGTTCTAGTATATTAATAATAAGAATAATAAGATTATTTAATTAGTATTGATCAAGAATTAATCTAGGATTAATTAAGTGATCAAAAGAAGACTAATTAAATATATGGGTTGATTGTGTAAATCATCCAT
This sequence comes from Lactuca saligna, assembly GCF_052625555.1. NCBI lineage: Eukaryota > Viridiplantae > Streptophyta > Magnoliopsida > Asterales > Asteraceae > Lactuca > Lactuca saligna. The sequence goes on from NC_136419.1 coordinate 212,131,264, forward strand.
ACTTATATAGTGGGCTAATGCTCCATGGATAATCAAGTTGGGCTAAAACCCATAGGATGGTCCATGGATGCTCCATGGTGTATTTGAACCCATGGATCCAAGGAAATGGAAAGCCATGACAATTAAGGATTTACCCTAATTGTAACACTATATAAAGATATTATTCTTGACAAAAATCGGCCACTAGAGAGAGTAACAAAAGGGCTAGCCGATTTCATGAAGTGTAGAACTCTCTCAAGTTATTCTAAGTGTTTTGATGATTGTGATTCCATTTGAGGCTTCCACACTATTGGGGCTAGGCACTCAAGCTTCATGAAGACTTTCTACATCAAAGAGGTATGTATTCTATCTTGATACACTCATTGTTTTGTACGCTAGATTAGGATAATACCTTGGATATTCTTATTTGCATGTATAATAGAGAAAACATAGATCCAAGGTATTTAGGGTTGCATGTACACTTAGGAGTGTTAGAATGCTCAAAACCCAACAGTGGTATCAGAGCCTAGGCTTGTTTTCTTGTTATACTTGCAAATGGAGCTGAAAAATCGAGTTTTGATGCTGTCAGCCCAGCAGACTCGCCGAGTCCATGAAGGGACTCGATGAGTCCAAGGCAAAATGCATCCAACTCGTCGAGTTTTGTTCATGCACTCGACGAGTTGGACCCCAGACAGCATATTTTCGAGGTTTTTGGCTAGAAATGGACTAGGAACATTACCCTACGTTGTTTTTGAACTTATAAACTTGTTTTTTAATGTGGTAATGTTCATGCTAATCCATTTTTAAAGATAATTGTCAATAGATTCATGTTTTGTATTAGTTTAAGGTTTAGACTAATTACATGAAGAAGTTTGATATGAATTATCTTGTTCTTATGAGTTGCTTAGATTAATAGAAAAGTTAATTGAAATAGTTGTTTTCAATCCATTTTAATCTAAGAGTTGAGTATAAAATGTGTTTGTGTAACTTGTCCTCAAGTTACATGAAGAGTCACATTAAAGACTCATAAAACTCATAAAAGTTGGTAATGGTTACAAAATGAAGAGTCTTGTGTCATTTAATTTTTTTTTATGACTCCATAACTTGTCCTCAAGTTATGGAAATTCAAGAGTCACTTCATTAATAAATAAATAAATAAATAAAGTGTAACCTTAATTAATTCCATAAGTTATAAAAATAAAGAAAAGTTAATTCTTTTATTTGTTTAAAGTCTTCCATAAGTTATGGAACTTGAAGAGTTTTTTGGATTAAAACTACTTTAAACACATAAGTTATGGAATTAATTAGTTTTGAATAGTTTCAAAACTTGCCCTCAAGTTTTGGAATTTGAAAAGTTTTCACTTATGAATACTTTAATTCCAAGTTAGCCCTTAGAATTTTAAAAAAAGTTAAAATTCAACACTTATACTATTTATAACATTAATGGTTAATTATTATATATATGTATAAGAACAAGTCGTTTTACCGTTAGTAGGCCTCATTCACGAAACCGGTTTATAAGGTGGGTATAAGGTTGTTGCCTATAAAATGGGGACTTAATGGGTGTATACTCTCACCCACCGCTTGCTTGACTGGTGGAGGGTCGTTAGCCGAACGGGTAGGACAATGACTTTAAATTCTCCCTTCATTAAAAGTATTAATGATAAATACTAAAGTAACAAAAATCTTAATAATTCCCAATCTTAGTTACTTTAGGAAAAATGTGAATTTGGTGCTAGCCCATGGAATTCACACTTTGTACCTTACCAAGTCGTTGGTGGAGCGTGTGTGGTTAACCGGCACACTAACTTGGACTAGTAAGGACCACGAAGGGTGACTTAATGTTTTTTATAGATCAATGGAGCGTGTGTGGTTAACCGACACATTGATTAGGTGATAATATTAAGGGTACCAAGTGAATTGGTATGGTTATTCACACCTTGTTTTGTGATCCTCGGCATCCCAGTCACAAAATTTGAGAGGGCACACTCGAGATTGAAACATGCCATTGAAAAGTTCAATGAATCTCAAAAGATCTAGGAATTTCAAATCCAATTAAAACCTAATAAATTATTTCGTTTTTCATGGTGGAAATTGGTGAATCGTCATTCGCCTACCTTCAAATATTTTATAGCTTCGATTACGGCATCCCTCTTCTAAGTTATAAAATAGTTTGTTGGGTCCTAGCCTTAATATTTCATATTGGGTGTCATATTAAGGAATTTAAATCAACTATCTTGAATATCTCCCAAAACATGCCTGGTTTAGACATTTATGATCTTCCCAAATCTCTTGAAGATGATGTTCCTCAACATCATGCTTCACTTCCTCTATCTCCTCCAATTATTCTCCCTACCCCACAAGTTCTTGAAAAAGTTTAAAGTCACTCGAACCCTATTGGCAAGTAAAGGTCTTGGTGTGGTCACATCTTGGAGATGTAGTCACATATTGACAAGCCGGGAGAGTTGGGTGTCAAAGTCTTGAGAAAGTTGGTGGTTCAATCACTTTCTAAGTCACATAGTGAGTTCTTTTGGAACACCTATGAAAAAGACTATGACAAGACCCTTAATGATTTTATCTATTTGTTAAGATCAACTTCCTCAAAACTTGATGGACATTGACAATAGTGACACAGGAAATCCAGAAAAGCATTCTCTTCCCAATGGAAAGGGATCGGCCATAGTCAACTCGGTTGACCAAATGGTAAAGAGAAAAACTAAGTCTGTGATAGTCTCGTGTACCATTATCAAAGGGTCCATATGTTTATATTGCCAAAGAAAGGGGCATTGGTTGCAAAGCTGCCATAATTTACCTAAGGATGTTAAAGTCGATAAGTTTGACTCTACTTCAGTTAAAGTTCACTATCTAACTCTATTAAGTTTCTATTATGAGATTCTTGATACATGATGTGACTGGGTCACATGGTGATGTTTTAAGAATCAAAGAAAAGGTAAAGAAACTTAAAAGAATATGCTGAATCTGATCGCGTAGATGGATTTCTATCGCGTAGTTTGAAGATCGGATTCTTGAGCTACTTCTTAGGAGTTATAATATATTGCTTGTGAATAGATAACAACTAGTTTTTCATGTGGATTGTAAGGATAAGTTTTTCCGCAAAGTTTTAAAATAAAAGAAAAAAAAGGGTTTTAATTTTATTTATTTTTAAAATATCCTTACAATGGCATCTGTGGAAAATTGTTGCTTATATGTTTCCAGTAATAGCAATATTGGAAAAATGGATTTGATTCTTCATTTGTGGTAGTGTCTGAATTTACCAAATGAAGAAAGTTTTTCATCACCCAAGTTTCAATTGGACAGAAACTTGGAATCATACAAGTTGTACTGTATGATGAATGAGAATTTTCATCTTTGAAAAATTAAGACTAATTATTTGATCACATGTATATGTGATTCAATTGAAGGACTAAGAAATTAGGTACACTGGGTGTGCACTGGTCAAGGTCCACCACAAAGATTGATTTGTCATGATTTACTAAAGATTAGTAAATATGATTATACTTATAAGGTTAAGTATAATTCTGTAACATTGGAAAGGTTCCAATGTATGGCAGAGCGAATAAGAAGAATCAAATTAGGCAGAAGGATAAAAGTTTCTCAAATCTGAAAAGATGGGAGAGTACTTTAGTATCAGTTTTATGATCATCTTAATGATTTAGAAACCATATCACAAATTCATACTCTATGGACATCTTAGTGCATTGTTATGGCTAGGAAGAGAGGTCATGAATTGTTGGATTGGTTAAGATCAAGGAGATGAGTCATACTTCGTTCCAAAACAACTCTTAGAGTCACACTCCAAGATTGTAACATTGAGTGACATAAAGTAAGGTATAAAACACTTATCAAATGTAAGAGTAAAATGTTTTCTACTCTTGTACATTTGAGATTGGTAAGTTGTGATGTCTTGGATGAGACAAAGACCAACTAAGACCAATTGTGTGAAGTGTTAGTCTTGATAAGAATCCGCACTATCCCTTGAATATTTGTTTTGTCAAGGAATGGTTCTTGACTAGGAAAACTTATATGTCAAGAGGACAGTGGGAGCCTTAAAGATCCTGAAAGAGTTTTAAGATTTAATCAAGAGTGAAACCTGTAATTTATCACTAGCACACGACTTAAGGTTTGCAACCTATCGTGTTGGCATAATTCTTATTTCTGTACCTACTTCAAAAAAGTTGAATTTGCATGTGAGTTATCAGAGTTCAACTTGGAAGCATTGGTGGGCCTTGTGTTACCAAGGTGACAAGAAACTAAGATTGAATAAGTTTAATCCATGTAGGGCTGAATTTGTCACTAACCTTATCTTGTGATTATGGTTTTGATAAATTCTCATGGATAGGAACTCATACACTATAAAATCTAAGTGTCATAAGGTTTCTCTCCGATTCATGAAAATTATGGTGAGGAAACGCTTTCACTAAGTAGATTTTACGTAGATAGCAATTGTGTTATTTGCATTTTCAAAAGTCGTTAGTGGAGCGCGTGTGGTTAACCGGCACGCTAACATGGACTTGTGAGAAATGGCAAATGCCTAAGCAATTGAGACTATGATTACGGCATCCCTTTTCATAGTTCTTGAAATTGCTTAGACACACAGCTGAGCTATCTACGGAAAGGTGTATGAATCTAAATTTCAGAAATCCAGTAGATTTTTGAAAATATGTCAGAGCTAGTGGGAGCATAAGTGTTATGCTGATAATCATCATGTCAGTGGGAGCATGATTATTATGATTAGTATTACAAGCTAGCAATGTTAATTATAGAAAACAAAGTTTCAATCCGTGAAGTTGCAGGGGTTGAAAAGTTGTTTTGCTATAATTAAGGGAGAGGAAATTATACTTCATTTCAATTCTAAAGCTTAGATTGAGATTTTAATCATCTTTAGTCAAGAATATATATATATATATATATATATATATATATATATATATATATATATGAATTTTATGTCTGAATGGTTCGACTTAAGGAAATTCTACATATATTGCGTTTTCAAAATTCGATTATGATTACGGCATCCCTCTTCATAGTTAAATTTTGAAAACATGGCAAATAAAAAATATTGTAGCAAAAGACTGGTCTAGTATCATGTCTTTATGTCAAACATCATGAATCATGTCCCATATGCTTTGGATATAGGATCGATTTCACGTGCTATAATATTCATCCTTTCTAAATTTTCCAAATGCTTAAGGCATTTAGAAGGGAAAAGTCTAGAACTGGATATGACTAAAGTGATTAAGCAATTGTCGAGGACAATCTGAGGTTCGCCAAAGATTGGTTGCTCAGGGACATTTGGAAGTCTAGTGTTAATTTTGGTAGGACCATATTGACATTTTCTGAAAAGAGGTAACTCTTGTTCGGAAGTGATAGTCAAATGGGACTATGGAAATGTCTCCATAGGTGGAAGTTATTCAATCTATGTAAGATTAGGAAACTTAATGCAAGAAGGATGTTTCCAAGGAGCTGATCTCCTTTGGAATGCTCTGTAATGGTTGTTGTCAAGTCTTTCTGACTTCGTGCATAATCATTACAAGAGGATCAATGCATATAAGTTTAGAGTCTAACAGATTTCAGTAAATGACATGAATTTGGAATTCTTGCATTTACAATAAGGATTTGGGATTGTGAAATGAGTATCATTGGAATCATGTTCAATTGATCTACATCACAATGTAAGGATCATAGACAAACATAGTGTGCATACTTGGGGTATGGCATAACTATTGTTTAGGAAACAAAGTGTACATGCTAGGAGCATGGGACGACTGTTGTTTTTATTCAAGTCTTAAGTTGATTATTTGAAACATTGAATAATGTGTAATCAATATGGTGATAAATAAAAAGTGGTTTTATTTATATTCAAAAGGGTTCTGAGACCATATTAGATTCGATTATTATTGTGTTTCACTTTGCATGTTTTGACTTCCAAAATAGCTAGGTTATTCTTTCCGAATGACTAAGTTATTTAAACACTCCACAGTCGTTCATATGTTGGAAGTAGGTATGAATCAAGACTGTCATGAATCGGGTTTGTAGATGGCTAAATGGGTTTAGTCATGGCAATGGTTGCTACAACATTCATGAGTGCTCATAAGTTATGAGTATTGGAATAAACCCACGCTCACTTGTATCACTTCATGGAATTTATCTCGAGTGATTGTGAGACGGTAATATCATATAAATCTTCAAACCTAGAGATATGAGTTGTTACCTATGAGTTGGTTGTGCATTGATTGCACGTAAACGCATCAGTAACTTGATGTTATAAAACGTGCCTTTGTGTACAATTCAACAAGTAGTAGAACAAGCATATGAGTCGAAGTTTATCTGTTCCTTCTAGAAATAGAAGCGATATCTGGGCCCCTCGATGATTTTGTTGTGACCTATGTACCGGCCGGTCAGAACTGAATTAATGTGTTCGATTAAGTTCTTTGTCAAACAAATCGAAAATCGGGAAACAAACTGCTGGATAATAAGTACGACGTTGTTCCATGTATTTGTCCGGCTGATATCATGAGAACAGAGGATTATATGATCCCATATCTAATGGACAAGTCATTGACAAGATCAGAGTTCATCTACAAGGTCAGAGTTCGACAGAAGCTTTTGAGAGCTACGATTGCCGGTTGGTTCCTGAAGTCATACGCAATAATAGTTTTAGACTTATCCAAGTGGGAGACTGTTGGATTAATGTCTTAGTCCATAACTATAATTGGTAAGACTTGACCCGACCCGGCATGGTCCATTTGGGTTGCATACCATCATGCACTTGGATAGACAATAATGAGAGAAATAAGACACTTATGGTTATTAATATATTATAAGTTCTAGTATATTAATAATAAGAATAATAAGATTATTTAATTAGTATTGATCAAGAATTAATCTAGGATTAATTAAGTGATCAAAAGAAGACTAATTAAATATATGGGTTGATTGTGTAAATCATCCATACTTATATAGTGGGCTAATGCTCCATGGATAATCAAGTTGGGCTAAAACCCATAGGATGGTCCATGGATGCTCCATGGTGTATTTGAACCCATGGATCCAAGGAAATGGAAAGCCATGACAATTAAGGATTTACCCTAATTGTAACACTATATAAAGATATTATTCTTGACAAAAATCGGCCACTAGAGAGAGTAACAAAAGGGCTAGCCGATTTCATGAAGTGTAGAACTCTCTCAAGTTATTCTAAGTGTTTTGATGATTGTGATTCCATTTGAGGCTTCCACACTATTGGGGCTAGGCACTCAAGCTTCATGAAGACTTTCTACATCAAAGAGGTATGTATTTTATCTTGATACACTCATTGTTTTGTATGCTAGATTAGGATAATACCTTGGATATTCTTATTTGCATGTATAATAGAGAAAACATAGATCCAAGGTATTTAGGGTTGCATGTACACTTAGGAGTGTTAGAATGCTCAAAACCCAACACATACTACTGAAAGCAAAGGATCCGTACTCGAATCAAGGAAGGCCAAGACAAGACCAGGAAGCTAGTAGTAGTATCATGATCCCTTGAGATATTTCAGTGTTTTGATGTGGTTATGATATGTTTCAGAATGGTAGTTTTGCGTCCGAGACCAGCAGTCGGCAGCTCAGATGCCGGAGGGGGATCAGGATCGGGATCAGGCCCGGAGGTCGGGCAGATGGATGAGCAGACTAGAGAGTTCCTTTCTTCTGAGGTTACCCGCATCATACTGGAGCAAACTCCTGTGATCTTCGGTTCGATCAAGGAGGGTATTTTAGAGCTGATGGATGAGAGATTGAGTACTTTCCGTGCTGAGATGGCGGCCGTGATGGGGTCGCGCACACTTACATTCAGGGAGTTCAGGGCATGCGGAGCTCCAGACTATCATGGGGTGTGGGACCCCATAGCGAGTACTAGATGGTTGGCAGATGTGGCCAACGCTTTCCGCACTAGCAGGTGTCCCGAGGGGGACAAGGTCAGATTGGCGTCCTGTCTTCTGAAGGACAGGGCACGGGATTGGTGGGAGGAGGTCGGACATGCCATCGGGGATGATGCGGCATTGGATGCCATGACTTGGGCTGATTTCTCTACCAGGTTCAGGGCGGAGTTTGCACCGGTCATTGAGGTGCAGCAGTTAGCTAGGGAGTTTCAGGACCTTACCCAGACTATAGAGACAGTGGCGGAGATCACCGCCAAGTTCAGGGAGAGGGCCCTTCTTGTTCCTCAGTATGCAGCCGATGAGGAGATGAAGAAGGCCCGTTATCATGAGATGTTGCGGAGTGACATCCGCATGTTTGTGAGCCGGTCCAGTTGTAAAACGCTGGACGACATGATTGCCAGAGCTAGAGAGAGGGAGATTGATCTCGAGATGGAGAAGAAGAGGAAACCGGAGGCGGTTTCGGGTTCAGGCAGTGTGGGCAAAAAGCCTAAGGTTTCAGATCACAGGTCTAGGATTCAGCAGAGCCACGGTCGGTGTGGCAAGTGTGGGAGATTACACGAGGGGGCGTGCAAGGCAGGGTGTTCCGGCTGCTACAAGTGCGGTCGGACTGGGCATGTGAGTAGAGATTGTACGGCCCCTGCTACTACGGTTACAGCATCAGATCTGATTTGCTTTCAGTGTAATCAAAAGGGACATAAAAGGTCCCAGTGTCCCAGTTTAGCTGCAGCTGGGAAGGTGGTTGCACCTGCCCCTGCCACCTTGAGGATTACGGATGGCCGGCAGGGCCGAGCTGATGCGCCAGTGGCAAAGAGCAGGGCATTTCAGATGACAGCAGAGGAGGCGCGAGCGACTCCTGATGTGGTGATGGGTATGAATCTTTCCTTCATCTTTAATTGTTATTATATCGGTTGAGTATTACTTATGTGGGTATGTTTTATTTAGGGTCGTTCTCTGTGAACGACATTTCTGCTTTGGTATTGTTCGATTCGGGGGCTACCCGATCATTTGTATCGCTTGCGCTTAGCAAGAGATTTAGCAGGGCTCCAGGGTAGCTGGATTGCCCATTAGAGGTTGAGATAGCAGATGATAGGACCGTAAGGGTCGGCAGAGTACATAGGGGGTTTTCCCTCCAGATATTTGATGAGTAGTTTTCAGTGGACCTGGTTCCTATTCCCCTGCGTGGGAATAAAGTTATTGTGGGCATGGATTGGCTCAGTCCCAATGGGGCGGTGATTGATTGTGAGCTTCAGCTAGTGAGGGTTCGCACTCCCAGTGGGGGAGAGATAGTGATTCAGGGCGAGAGGCCCCAGCAAGGACCGACCTTTTGTTCCGCCGCAAGGGCGAGGCGCTATGTTCAGCAGGGTTGCGCCAGTTTTGTAGCTTACGTCTTGGATGCCCGGGAGAAGGGCAAGATGACAATTGACGATGTTCCTATTGTTCGAGACTACCCGGATGTGTTTCCCGAGGATTTGCCGGGGATACCTCCTGAGAGGCAGGTTGAGTTCAGGATCGACCTAGTTCCTGGTGCGGCTCCGATAGCCAAAGCACCGTATCGACTTGCTCCCCCTGAGATGCAGGAGTTGTCTACACAGCTTCAGGAGCTGTTAGACAAGGGTTTCATTCGGCCGAGCAGTTCGCCTTGGGGAGCGCCGATCTTATTTGTGAGGAACAAGGATGGGTCGCATCGTATGTGCATTGATTATCGGGAGTTGAACAAAGTAACGGTGAAGAACCGTTACCCACTTCCGAGGATAGATGACTTGTTTGATCAGCTTCAGGGAGTGTCTTGGTTCTCCAAGATCGATCTACGCTCCGGTTATCATCAGATGAGGGTTAGAGATGAGGATGTACAGAAGACTACTTTCAGGACCCGGTGTGGTCATTATGAGTTCGTGGTGATGCCATTTGGGCTCACCAATGCCCCAGCCGCGTTCATGGAACTCATGAACCGCGTGTGCAGACCGATGCTGGATTGGTCGGTGATAGTGTTTATAGATGACATCTTGGTGTATTCCAAGACACAGGGGTAGCACGAGGAGCACCTGCGGGAGGTGTTGGAGACTTTAAGGAGGGAGAGACTTTTCGCAAAGTTCTCCAAGTGTGAGTTCTGGTTGCGCGAGGTGCAGTTTCTGGGTCATCTTGTCAACCAGAAGGGTATTTTGGTAGATCCGGCCAAGATTGAGGCCGTGATGCAGTGGGAGGTCCCGAGGTCTCCATCTGAGATTCGGAGCTTCCTGGGGTTGGCAGGGTATTATCAGAGATTTATTCAGGACTTCTCTAAGATAGCAGTGCCGCTCACCCGGCTAACCAAGAAGTCGGTGGTTTTTCGTTGGGGGCCTGAGCAGCAGGCGGCGTTCGAGACTCTCAGGCAGAGATTGTGCGAGGCTCCGATCCTTACCTTGCCAGAGGGAGTAGAGGATTTCGTAGTCTATTGTGATGCGTCGATCACAGGTATGGGAGCAGTATTGATGCAGCGAGGCCATGTGGTAGCTTATGCCTCGAGACAGTGGAAGCCTCACGAGGGCTAATTATCCTACCCACGATTTGGAGCTGGGGGAAGTTGTGTTTGCCCTCAAGATTTGGAGACATTACCTTTATGGGGTCCGCTGTACTATATACACGGATCACAAGAGTTTGCGATATCTTATGGATCAACCGAGTTTGAACATGAGGCAGAGGAGATGGTTAGACGTGCTGAAGGACTATGACTGTGAGATCCTTTATCATCCAGGGAAGGCCAATGTGGTGGCTGACGCCCTGAGCCGCAAGGTGTCGACAGCCCCTATCAGAGATCTGTGTATAAGGATGACAATGATCACTCCATTGTTGGAGCGGATCAAGGAGGCTCAGATGGAGGGCCTCAAGGAGGAGAGGCAGAAGTGTGAGAGGATAGTGGGTAGAGTAGCTTCATTTGATTACGACAGTCGGGGTCTGTTGACGCTTCATGGTAGGATATGGGTACCGTACAGGGATGGGGTACGGCAAGTATTGATGGACGAGGCTCATAAGTCTCGATTTTCTATCCACCCAGGAGCGACGAAGATGTATCGAGATCTTCGACCTGATTATTGGTGGCCCTGCATGAAGCGAGACGTCGCTTGGTACGTTGAGAGATGTTTGACCTGTCGGAAGGTCAAGGCGGAGCACCAGAGACCTCACGGCAAGATGCAACCGTTAGACATTCCCGTGTGGAAATGGGAGGATATCACCATGGATTTTGTCACCAAACTCCCCAGGACCGCACGCGGGGTGGACTCGATATGGGTAGTAGTGGATCGGTTGACGAAGAGTGCCCATTTTATTCCGATTCAGGAGGTTATATCGGCGGAAAAGTTAGCCGATATCTATGTGCTAGAGATTGTGGCACGTCATGGAGTGCCGGTATCGGTGGTGTCGGACCGAGATGTTCGTTTCACATCGAGATTCTGGAAGCGATTCCACGACGAGATGGGTACTCGTCTCCATTTCAGCACCGCTTTTCATCCTCAGACTGACGGGCAGAGCGAGAGGACGATTCAGACTCTTGAGGACATGCTTAGGGCATGTGTTCTAGATTTTAGGGGCAGTTGGGATACGTATCTTCCGTTAGCGGAATTCTCGTATAACAACAGTTATCATGCGAGTATTGATCGACCTCCTTTTGAGATGTTATATGGCAGGAAGTGCAGGACCCCGATTTGTTGGGGCGAGGTCGGTCAGCGAGTTATAGGGAGCACCGAAGTGGTGCTCAAGACGACGGAATTGATCCAGCAGGTCCGTAGTAGGATGCAGACTGCGCAGAGTCGGCAGAAGAGCTACGCCGATAGGAGGCGTTCGGACTTGGAGTTCCAGGTGGGAGATATGGTTCTTCTGAAAGTCTCACCTTGGAAAGGTGTCATCAGGTTCCGGAAGAGGGGCAAATTGGGCCCCAGATTTATTGGTCCTTTCAGGGTTTTGGTCCGGGTGGGTCGGGTTGCTTATCGGTTAGATCTCCCTAAGGAGCTTAGTCAGATACACAACACCTTCCACGTGTCACAGTTAAGGAAGTGTTTGGTGGATGAGACAACAGTCGTTCCCTTAGAGGACATTCAGGTTGATAGCGGCCTAAATTATATCGAGAAGCCGGTTGCGATTCTGGAACGGAAGACCAAGACCTTGAGGAACAAGGTAATTCAGCTAGTAAAGGTGCAGTGGCAACACCGGAAGGGGTCTAAATGGACGTGGGAGGCTGAAGAGGAAATGAGAGCGCACTACCCAGAGTTATTTGCAGATCCAGCCGTAGCAGACTTCGAGGACGAAGTCTGAGACAAGTGGGGGAGAATTGTGACGACCCGTTCCCGGTATGTTAATTTATTGGTAATTATAGTGAGTTTTTCAAGAGGGACTCGGCGAGTTCTAGCCTGACTCGCCGAGTAGGGTCGCGTCTTCGAGCACGCGTAAGTCGGGGACTCGGCGAGTCCATATCCCTGACTCGGCGAGTCCATCTGTCTGGGTGAAACCCTAAATCCCTGGGTTGCCCACTATTTATACCACCTTATAGCCCCCATCCTCGCCTCCCTCACCCTGAGAACGCAGTTAGAGAACCCTAAACCTCCCTTGAAGAGCTTATATGTGTTTTGGTGCCATTTTGTGAAGGTGTGAAGAAGGCGAAGAAGGAAGAAGCAAGGAGAAGTGTTGTAGTGCAAAGATCCAAGGCCAAATCAGAGTTAATTGAGGTATTTTTGGAGTTCCATCTTGTTATACGCTTTAAACTTCCATTAGAGCTCTCCTAAGAGCTAGTTGATGCTTGTTCCAAGCCTTACACTTGCATGAACGCCTTATTAAGTCGAAATAGCTATGGATCTGAATGTTGGGGTGTTGTAGAGCCCAGATCTACTATCTTTTTGGAGTTATATTGCATGATAACCATAGATCTACCCATTTTATGCATCTTTTAGCCTTATTTCCCTTATTCATGAGGTTGTACACGTAAAGTTGGAAACTTTACGAGGTAAATCAGCTTATTGGACTCAGATCTATCAATTGTATGCATTGGATTCAAACAAAATCGAGTAAAAGTCAGTTGCATGGCGGCAACTCAGCGAGTGGGAAGAACGACTCGGCGAGTTGGGTCGCGAGTTCCCGATTCCTTCATTTTTACCAGTGTCGAGTGAACCCAGTGAGCTAGAAAGTGGACTCAGCGAGTTGAGGGTGAACTCAATGATGGAGGGACTCGGCGAGTTGTTCATCAACTCGGCGAGTCCAAGGCAATCTTCTTAAAGATCAAGAACAACTCGTCAAGTTTGTTCATCCGGCTCGGCGAGTCGGATGAAGGTTGTCTGAGTTCTTAGATCAAGAGGGTACTCGTCGAGTCGATGCCAGACTCGACGAGTAGCAGTGACTAAGAGTGAAAAGTGAGAGTGGAACTCGGCGAGTTGGGTGGCCCAACTCGGCGAGTCAGCCCAAAAGATAATTGACTTTGACCGAGGGTAAAAGAGTCATTTTACCCCAAGCGCAGTGTTTAGTATTTGATTGAGTGTGTTTATGGACTTGTAGCCGAGGAGATTCGGGAGCAGCCGCCGTTAGCTTTCCGAGCCACACACTCAGCAGCCAGCTTACGAGGTGAGTTTCCTTCCAGTAGGAACGGGTTTAAGGCCACAATGTCGGCCCGTTCAGTTAGCAGTAGCTTCCGGATTTAGGTCCGATGCAGTAGTTAGTATGTTCGATGCCTTCGTGGCTCGAACAGGATTTGTGTGCTATGTTTTATGTGTTAAGTATTATGTGTTCCGGGCCATGGCCCGATGTATCATGTCGTATATGTGTTATGCTAGTTGATGTGTTATGCTATGCCATGTTCAGTCAGTCAGTTCCGGGCTTCAGTCCGATGCAGTTAGTTCCGGACTTCGGTCCGATGCAGGGGACAAGGTCCCAGTCAGTTCCGGACCTCGGTCCGATGCAGTTAGTTCCAGACTTCGGTCCGATGCAGGGGACAAGGTCTCAGTCAGTTCCGGACTTCGGTCCGATGCAGTTAGTTCCGGACTATGGTCCGATGCAAGGGACAAGGTCCCAGTCAATTCCGGACTTCGGTCCGATGCAGTTTCCGGGCTTTGGCCTGATGCAGTGGGAAAGGCCCAATATGTGTTTATATGTTATTGTATGGTATGTGGTAGTTTGGGGGAGCTCACTAAGCTTCGTGCTTACAATTTCAGTTTGGTTTCAGGTACTTCCGCAAGCAAAGGGAAGAGCTCGGGGTGACAGTATCGCACACACCACAGCATAGCTTTTATCCTGGGGATGTCTTTTGATGTTTTGGATTGATGTTGTATCATACAGTTTTCCGCACAATATTTTATTATGTTTTGGGGATACATCGCGTATGTTTTATGTTATGATACTTATATTATGGTTTTGATTATATTGAAAAACGAAAATTTTTGGGTCGTTTCATTATGATTGTTGTTTAAGGTCTTAAAAACTTTTAGGAAGGTTCAAGGTTGGCATCCAAGTCTTAGGAAGGGACTAATGTCCATTTTACCACTAAGGTCTTAAACACTTCTAGGAAGGTTCAAGGTTGTTTAAGGTGTTTACTTAAAAAGTATTAGGAAGAACATCCTTGCCCGTAAACTCCTTGGTTCTTTTGTTATTTGATGATTTTCAAGTGTTATAAAGTTCATATCAAGCACCCAAGAAGCTAGGGCAAGTGTACTTACAAGATAGAAGCCTGATTTAGTGTTTAAGGTCCAAGAACACTAGTGTGTGTTCTTCGTGTTCTTTGTGTTTTGAAGAGCACTTGAAGATCTAGCTATAAATCAATAATGAATGGATGAAATGATGTATAACTACTAGATGTTAGCTATAAATCGATAATGAATGGGTGAAGAACGGGATGATAGTTGAGAGAGAATGGTGGGTGTTCTTGAGAATGGAAGTTGGAAATGAAGAGTTTGGGGAGTAAACTCATGCTTAAGGCATGAGTTCACGGCCTAGGGAGAGTTTACGGTCCAAACTTGAAAATTTTGGCCGTGAACTCTTGGTTAGGGTGCAATGGGTGGGTTTGCTACTTCACGACCCAAGACGGTACTTCCTTTCCTTCATTCGTTTAAAAAATAAACACTAAAAATGCTCAAACGAACTTTTTAATTGGATAACAATTATTAGAAATGTAATGGACTTTTAATTGAAGTGATTGATTTTGGAGTTTGTCCGAATGAAAATTTTGGGTTGTCACACATTATATTTCCTAATCTTACACAAATTTAATGAAAAACTACCACCTATGGGAATATTTCCATATTCTCATTTTGACTATCACTTCTGAACAAGAGTTGCTTCTTTTCTGAATATGTCAATATTGTCCTTCCAAAATTAACACTATACTTCCAACTTTCCCTGAGCAACCAATCTTTGTTAAACCTTATATTGTCCTCGATAATTGTTTAATCATTTTAGTCACATGTAATTCTAGACCTTTTCCCCTCTTAATTGCCCCCATGCATCTGGAAAAATTTAGAAATGATGAATATTATAGCACATGTAATTGTGACAACCCAATATTTCAACTACATGTAAACGACCTAAAAAGTCAAGTATTGTAACCACGTTAGTTGTAATAAAATTTACTTTGAAAATCAAATATCCCAAAAAAATCACTAATTAAATTACCTTTTATGATAGATGTCATTAAACCGTGATCGTACGTAAAAAGAACACTCAAATCCGACTTCGTATAAGAAAGTTAGAAATTTTTCAAGTTCGGCTTAACAGTAGACGACTAAAAACTCGAATCAGAGATCGAGCGACTTTTGGCCGGAATGACCTAAACGAGAATCGAAGGACTCACCAATGGTATTTCAGCGGTAAAAAGTATGGCAAAAACCAACGTCAGATAAAGAAGTTATGAATTTCTAAAGAAATTTTCTTACCGCGACCTTTTAAAAATAAATAATAAAAATAATTTCGGAATTTACCGATGGAATCTAAACGAAAGTTGTAGAGTATGGTCTCACCTTCGCGGGGATATAAAAATGTCAAAAACAGAGTTCGTATGAAGAAGATATGAATTTTTTAAGTTTATTAAATAATTTATGTATAAATTTAATTCAAAAATACGGTATTATCCGAAGGGAGAGTCAGCGTGTTCATCCGAGTTACGCGCCGCATAACCCCGTATGCCCCGCGTACGCGAGGCCTTGGCCTCGGTTCGTCCACGTCGCCCCTATGCGAGCTACCCCGACCCGTCCCATCCGAAGACGAGGCAGTCGAGGACTCGGTCACGCATGATGCATGATTACGCCCCGCATACCGAGGCTTCTCAGCCCCCTATAAATAGAGATGCGAAGGTTCCGGGAAAAACACCCGAATTCTCTCATTTCTCTCACGATCTTGCCTCGATTTCAGTGCCCGCACTACCCCGAAGCCCCGATCACTTTGCTCGAGTCCCGAAGGTCGTTCTTGCCCCTGAGATTCCCGAGAATCCCGAGGAAATCCACTTTCGCAAGCCGAAATTATGTCCGGTTTTCATCCCGCAACCTCCGATCTTACAAGTGAGTTCATACCCCTATAGTTCACACTTTTAAATGTTTTATGGGTACTTTTACATGCTTTTAAATGGGGGGGGGGGAATACAAGTAAAACACTCGATTATTATCGTGTGTTATATAAACTTTCACTTTACGCGTTTTATCAAAGGAATCACACATGATTTAAAACTATTATAAGGAAGATTTCATATGCAAATTATACCACGACAACATTTTATCTTTTGAAATGAGAAACGATTTATGTATTTATATAAATCAGATACTTGCTTAAACTACATTTCTGTGTGTTGGTTTTGGCACTGCAAAAACTACACTTTTCATAACAGGTGAACATTTTTACTAAGGGTTTATTATACAAACGAAACACACTTTTAGGAAACTATAATAGGTATAGTTTCACGAGAATACTACGAACTTTTACATACATGGAAATACTATTTCAAGAAGCTACTTTCATATACAATAACAAACGAACGTTTTCACACGTAAATCTGTTTTATACTAAGTTTTGTGAGACATTAACTTCACGTACGTTCGAGTACACATTTCAAGTCCTGTATTATATACCAGAATCCCTTGGAGGGGGAGCATGGTGTTTGTGTATAGATCTATACAGGCTTGACAACCTGCGCCCCGACTGTTAGCTACAGTCCACCATTTGGGGTGACAAACGTCAGAACATTCCAACACTTGAAGAACGTTGTGTATAGGCATTCCTTGTCAATAGTATGGTTATAAAACTCACATAGAGTATTAAAAAGACAATGATTTACGAGGTTTTTCCGACGAATTGGAAATTTTATACGTACATACATTTACTAGAAACAAACATTGGTCTTAAAAGAAGGCTACATTTATACTAGTAGAAAATATAGGATTTTCTAGGAACGAGCAAACAAGGAACAAAAACATTTCATTTCATACAAACATTGTCATTAAATACTTATGAAACTCACCAGCTTAAATGCTGATCTACTCTTTCAAAACTACTTGTATGTCCCACGAATTCCGTAATTACGGGTAACAAACAGTTTTTAGATAAGAGACGGTGAGGCGCCAGTTTAATTTCACATTTTGAACATCATATTGTAATTGATTTTGAACATGTACACTTTTAAACAATGTAAAGTTTCAATTATATATATGATGGTTGTATTGCTTTCTTTACTATGTATTCATTTGTTACGTTACCACATGAAGTAATCCGCTCCCGAATGTTTCTGCTGTTTCGGTTTCGGGGTGTGACAGTAATCAATCCTATATCTGAAGCAATATGGAAACGATTCCTGATGTCTCACATAAAGACATGTTACTAGACCAGTATTTTTGCTCTAATACTTCAATTCAGATTATGAAAAGGGACGTTGTAATTATAATCGAATTTTAGAACGCAAATAATGGACCCATATATAGAATTTTTTTATGTTGAGCCATTCAATTTCCTTATGTTGATCCATTCCAAATTAACATTCATATATATATATATATATATATATATATATATATATATATATATATATATATATATATATATCCTTGATTAAGATGATTAAAACCTCAATCTAAGCTTTTAGACTTGAAATGAACTATAATTTCTTCTCCCTTAATTATAGGAAAATAACTTTTCCCAATTGAAACTTTGGTTTTCTATAATTAACATTGCTAACTTGCAACACTTATCATAATCATCATGCTCCCACTAACATGATAATTATTAGCATAACACTTATGCTCCCACTAGCTTTGATAAAACTTTATCAAAATCATACACCTTTCCTTAGATATCACACATGTGTGTCTAAACAGTTTTAGAACTATGAAAAGGGATACCGTAATCATAGTCTAAATTGTTTAGACCTTTGTCATTACTCACAAGTCCATGTTAGTGTGACGGTTAACCTCACACGCTCCACTAATGACTTTGAGAATGAAAATATCACAATTGCTATCTACTTAAAATCTACTTAGTAAAAGTGTTTCCTCACCATCAGTTTTCATGAATCGGAGAGAAGCCTTATGACACTTAGATTTTATGGTGTATAAGTTCCTATCCACGTGAATTTGTCAAGTCCAAACTTATATGAACCGAACTTGTGCAACTTTAACTTCATGCCACCTGACGGCACAAGGGCCTATCATTGCTTCCAAGTTGTCATGCAACCAATTTGAAAACTCTCAGAACTCATATGCTAAGCCAACTTTAACTAGAATGGCCACAGAAATAGGAATATGTCAACGTGATAGGTTATAAACCTCAAGCCGTGTGTTAGTGATAAACTACGGGTTTTATTCTTGATCAGTTCTTGAAACTCTTTCAAAATCTTTTATACTCCCACTGTCCTCTTGACATATAAGGCTCTCTTGCCAAGACTCATTGTTTGACAAACAAGTATTCAAGAGATAGTGCAGATTCTTTATCAAGACAAAACACTTCACACAATTGACCTTAGTTGGTCTTGTTTTGTCGAAAACATCACAACTTACCAATTTCAACTGTATAAGAGTAGGACACATTTTACTCTTACATTTGACTAGTGTTAAACCTTTTAAAGATGTGTCACTCAAACTACAATCTTGGATTATGACTCTAAGAATTGTTTTGGAACGAAGTGTGTCTCATCTTCTTGATTTAACCATTTAAACAATTCATGACTCCTTTTCATAGCAATAAGAATGCATTGAGATGTCCTTAGAGGATAAATTGTGATATGGTCTCACAATCATTAAGATAATCATAAAGCACGATACTAAAGTACATTCCATTCTTTTCAGACTTGAGAAAATTTTATCTTTTTGCCTAATTTGATTCTTCACATTCATTCTGCCATACATCGAAACTTTTCCAATGTTTTAGAATTATCCTTAATCTTGTAAGTATAACCATATTTACTAACTTTAGTAAATCATGATGAATACTCTTATCGATCTCTTGTGGTGGACTTGACCAGTGCACACGAATGTGTATTCGATCCCTTTAGTCCTTCACTTTACTCACATATACATGTGAACAAGAAATTAGTCTTAATTTTCCATAGATGAAAATTCTCACTTATCATACTATACAACTTGCATGATTCCAAGTTTCGGTCCAATAGAAACTTGGGTGATGAGAATCTTTCCTTATTTGGTAAATTTAGACATTATCAAATATGAAAGAATCAAATTCACATTTCCATTATTGCTAGAAACATACAAATATCAAAATTTTAATATAAGCCATTGCAAGGAGATATAAACTAAAAAAAATCAAATTTTTATTTATTTATAAAATACAGAAAAATCTTTTCCTTACAATGCAACATTAAATGAAAACTATGCTATTACATATTTCCTAGCAATCTATCATAACTCCTAAGTAGTAGCTCAAGAATCCGATCTTCGAACCATGTGATTGAAATCCATCTTCGTAATCAGATTCAACATACTCTTTCTTTAAGTTTCCTTCCCTTTGCTTTATCCTAGCATAAACACCTTTGCTTGGCTGTAAGCATCTTTTCTTGATCTAACATCCAGATTTCCAAGTATTATATTTTATCATTATTTTTGGAGTTAAGAGAGGGACTTGACGAGTTGACGCCTAGACTCATCGAGTAGGATCGTGTATTGTTGTCTGCTAAATGAGCGGACTCGACGAGTCGGTAACGGTGGACTCGATAAGTCTGTGCTGGTGACTGAAACCCTAAATCCCCGGGCCTGATCCCTATTTAAACGACTTTATAGCCTCCATTTGCGGGTACCAATCCAGAGAGAGGTACCCTAGCGATTTTGAGCGAGTTGTTAGTGAGTTTGAGCTTCTTTGTTCGTTTTTGGTGTGATTCAGCTTGGATCTTCATTTTGAGGTAGCTATTTGACCTTATTCCTCGGTTTTTGCTTAAGAGCATTGAATTTATAGTTTTCTATATATTTTATGGCTTGTGTGGTTGAGATTTAGTGTCCCATTGACTAATAAACTCTGGAACCTGACCTTTTGAGGTCCAAGGAGCTTGAATCAACTTGCTTTTTGTGGTTCTATGGAGGAAAGGGAAATAGGTTGCTATTTAGAAAAGATTTCACAAAAATACGCCTAGAGTGCCTTCCATGAGTACCAAGATTCGACCTTTACGTGGTTATTAGCTATGGAGAAGATAGATCTATAGATTAGGGAAACAGATCAGACCTTAGAAGGTCTTTTGAGTGTTGTCATGGGAGCAACTCGCCGACTTCATAAGTGGACTCGACGAGTCGAGTCGGGGATGCCCTGCAATTCGTTGCTGAGTAACCTAGCGAGTGGAGAGGGGACTTGTTGTGCTAAGTGGGGATTGGAAGGATCCAGAGGGCTAGTGCGGACTCACTGAGTCGCCTTAGTGCACTCGACGAGTCTGGTCAAAGTTTGACCGTTGAATTCGTTGACTTTTAGGATTTAGTCAATGCTTGGACTTATGAGCCATTAGAGGGATGGAATCGCCTTTTACCCTTCTTAGAAGATTTAGGGAGATGGGTTAGCCTAGCCTTTAGAATTTGTATTAATTAGAGTAATTATTATGTGATTAGGCAGAGGCTAGCAAAGGGTTTCAGAGTTCAAGGATTACTAAGTTATCCGAGGTGAGTCTTCTCACTGTACTTTACCTTGAGTGGTAATTACATCTATGTGATTGAGTATCTTGTATGCTATTTGTGTGATGTGTTGCACAACATTATTTCTATGAGATTTTTGTTGTGTGTATATCAGAGTTTACAAAGTTAGGACCGGAAGGTCCAGAGAGTTAGGACCAGGGAGTCCATAGAGTTAGAGCCAGAGGGCTCATAGAGTTATAGCCTCGAGTAGCTATTATTTTTTAATGTGGCATTTTGGGGAAGTCACTATGCATTTATGCTTACAATGTTTTCTGTTATGTGTTTCAGGTACCAGTATCGATCGCGGAAAGGCGTCAGCATGATCAGTACACACTCTTGGAGTTCTTTTATACATTTTGATCTTGGGATGTGTTTTTATGTATTTGATATGTGATACATTGGGATATGAGATGTTTATGAATTAAAATTATAAATTTTAAAAGTGAAAATTTGTTTTGAAATTTACGTTGTTACAAGTTGGTATCAGAGCCTTTGTTTGAGGGATTTGGATGCACTTTCGAGCGTATTTGAACTCAAACTGAGGATTTGAGGAATTTTTCAAGGTGAAACAAAAATTTTCTAAAAGAGTAAAAAGGTTTTCAAAAGAACAGAGCAGAGCAGCGTGTACGATCAACCATCGCCCGAACGGTGATTTCCCAAAATACCCTTATATTATGTTTTATGTGATATGAGATAATATGTTATGCTGGCTAGGGTAGGCAAGGTATTCTTATTAGGACTAGAGTGGCTGATTTGTGATGCCTTAGCCTAGGGGTTTTGCTGCTAGGAGATGCTTGACAGTGAGTAGATAGCAGCGAGGAGCGTGTGAGAGATCTGCTAGAGAGTAGACTATACATAGTAAGAGTAGAGTACTTGAGATTTGGGACCCTAGGAGGAGGACATGTGATGAATACTAATGTGGTATGGACGGTAGTGTTGGGCCCGCACTACTGAAGACACAGGAGCAGTGTGCAACCCATGTAAGAATCCTTGGGGCACCAGGGAACAAGTGGGTTCGGTTATCGAGTGTGAGTATGCTCGAGCAAGTCTCTGATATTTTTATGTTATATTATAGAGACATCATGGTTGGGACACGCCACCGACTAGGGACCAGCAGGGTGAGTGATGAGGAGCTCCACCAAATGATCCATGAGTAGGTAGTTGCGGCTATCTATGTAGAGATTCTAGAGATGTTTGGATCTATTAAGACCACTCTGATTGAGACTTTCGATGAGAGATACACAGTGGTTACTGAGGCTGCAGCCGCTACAGCTACCGCAGCTGTTGCTGCTGCTAGACCTCAGGGTGGTGATTCGTTGCTATTTTGGGAGTTCAGCAACAGGAAGCCACCAGAGTTTGATGGGATGCAGTATCCGATTGCTGCGATGAGATGGGTTTCTGATACTGAGGGATGCTTCTATATGTGTTCATGTCCAGAGCATTTGAGGGTCTAGTTCACGCTGAACTAGCTTTGCTTGCGAGCGAAGGATTGGTGGAAGTTTGTGACTGCGCACTTTTCGTCTGCTGAGCTTGCTGCAGTGACCTGGGAGAGGTTCACTGCGATGTTTTGTGATGAGTACATTCCCCCAGTGGAGAGGGACCGTTTGGCCCAGGAGTTTCTAACCGTCAAGCAGGGTACTGAGTCTGTTACTATGATCACCAGGTCGTTCCATGAGACGGTGATGTTCTGTCCTGAGCACATGTCTACCGAGCAGGCACGTATGAGTCAGCATTTGAGTATTCTTAGGACGGAAATATGAAAGTTCGTAGCGAACTCGTCATACTGAAAATTTTCCAAGCTTCAGGAAAATGCTCAAAAGAGGGAGATAGAGCTTGAGACTCAGGTTAGGGAGGAGGCAGAGTCTCAGGGGAGGGATCGGCGACCAGCTCAGTCCCAGCCGACAGCCAAGCGGGCCAAGCCTGCCGATTCAAGATCAGGGAACCAGAAGGGTCGTACTTATGGAAAGTGCGACAAGGGTCATGAGAGGGTGTGTAGAAAAGATTTTTGCTATAAGTGTGACAAGGAGGGGCAGATGGCTAAGAATTGTCCCAAGGGATTGCAGTCTGTTTTCACTGCAACTAGACCGGATACCCGAAGGCCGAGGGTCCGCAGCTGCGGGGATCCGCATAGGGAGTATCACAGGGATCTGCCCCTGCTACTGTTCGAGCTACTAAGAGCCGATCGGTGAAGGCCGAGGAACCGAAGGAATGAAGGAGAGCTGGTATGTATTCTTTCACATATTTACTATGATGTTTAAGATATGGTGTTTATATTATGTTATGCGTAGGTACTTTCATTGTGTGTTCTGTGCCTTCCTTGGTGTTATTTGACTAAGGTGCGAGTCGATCTTTTGTGTCATTAGCCTTTAGTCCGCACATCAGTATTCGTTGAGAGGCATTGAGTCGACCTCAGCGAGTTTCCATAGCTGATGAGCGAGCAGTGTATGCCACCGATGTGATTCGGTGATGTGTGCTTGAAATCTTCGGAGTTGAGTTTTCGATTGATTTGGTTGCGATTGCGATGGGGGATGTATGTGTCATCATGGGCATGGACTGGTTGAGCAGATTTGGAGCGGTTATCGACTGTGAGCAGCAGCTGGTGACCATACAAGACCCTAGTGGGGGAGTTTTTACAGTTTATGGCGAGGGTCCCCGTCCCGAGTCAGCGTTTTGTTCGGCCGCTAGAGCGAGGCAGAGCTACAGTAGGGTTGTAGTGTGTTTATGGCGTATGTTGTTGATACGAGAGTAGATGCAAAGAGGCCAAGGTCGGCCGATGAGGTGCCGATAGTGCGGGAGCTCCCGGACATTTTCCCCAAGGAGTTGTCGGGTGTGCCACCCGGTAGGCAGGTAGAGTTTCATATCGATTTGGTTCCGGGGACAGCACCTATCGCAAAGGCTCCCTATCGCCTTGCGTCTCCAGAGATGCAGGATTTATCCTTGCAGCTTCAGGAGCTGCTGGGGAAGGGATTTATTCGGCCGAGTAGCTCGCCGTGGGGAGTGACGATCCTTTTTGTTAAGAAAAAGGATGGTTCGCACCGGATGTATATCAATTACCAGGAGTTGAGCAAGTTGACCGTCAAGAACCGTTAACCCTTGCCGAGGATCGACAATTTTTTTGATCAGTTATAGGGAGCGTCTTAGTTCTCCAAGATTGATATGAGATATGGATATCATCGGATGAGAGTACGCAATGAGGATATCCAGAAGATAGCATTCAGGACTCGTTATGGGAATTATGAGTTCGTGGTGATGCCTTTCGAGCTCACCAATGCACTGGCGGCATTCATGGACCTCATGAACAGAGTGTGCAGGCCGATGCTAGATCGTTTAGTGATCGTGTTCATCAATGATATATTGGTATATTCGAGATCTAGAGAGCAACATGAAGTGCATTTGAGGGAGATCCTCGGACTTCTCAGATCGGAGTGGCTTTACGCCAAATTCTCCAAGTGCAATTTCTGGTTACAAGAGGTCCAATTCCTGGGGCATCTCGTTAACCAGAACGAGATATTGGTCGATCCGGCCAAGATTGAGGCGGTGATGAGTTGGGAGGTGCCAAGATCCCATTCAGAGATTAGGAGTTTTCTGGGGTTGGCCGGCTATTATCGGAGATTTATCAAAGATTTCTCGAAGATTGTGGTTTCTCTCACCAGGTTGACCCGAAAGGGCGTAGCATTCAATTAAAGCCCAGAACAGCAGGCCCCATTCGAGACATTTCGCTAAAGATTATGTGAAGCCCCAGTATTAGCACTCCCGGAGGGGATGGAGGATTTTGTGGTATATTGTGATGCGTCGATATCAGGATTGGGTGCGGTATTGATGCAGAGAGGTCATGTGATAGCATACGCACCAAGGTAGTTGAAGCCTCATGAGACGAGATATCCCACTCACGATCTGGAGTTGGGGTTGTGGTGTTCTCCCTCAAGATCCGGTGTCACTATTTGTATGGGGTCTGGTGTACCATATACATGGATCATTAGAGCTTGAAGTATTTGATGGATCAGCCAAAACTAAATATGCACCAGAGGAGATGCTTTAGATGTGGTAAAGAACTATAAGTGTGAGATCATGTACCACCCGAGCAAGGCCAATGTTGTAGCCGACCCCCTGAGTCGCAGGGTGGAGAGTGCCCCAATACAAGATGTTTATTTGAGATTGACAGTGATGACTCTGGTGTTGGACACCATTCGGGAAGCCAAGATAGAGGCCATGAGACCTGGGAACCGCAAAAGAGAGAGGGTGATCGGTCAGACATCTGAATTCGTTGCCGAGAGTCGTGAGCTTATGACCTTTCAGGGTTGGATTTGGGTGTCGTTTAAAGGCGGGGCACATACCATTCTGATGTAGGGGGCACATAGGTCGAAGTTCTCGATCCATCCCGGAGCCACTAAGATGTATTTGGACCTAATGAGGGAGTGTTGCTGGCCCTGTATAAAGAGGGATGCTGCATGGTTTGTAGAGAGGTGCTTGACCTGTCGCAGGGTGAAGGCTGAGCATCAACGTCTGCATTGCAAGTTACAGCAACTTGAGGTTCCCGAGTGGAAGTAGGAACATATTTCCATGGATTTTATCACCAAATTGCCGAGGACTATGAGGGGTGTCTACGCAATTTGGGTGATTGTTGACCGGTTGACGAAGAGCACTCACTTTCTTGCACCAATGTGAGCTCTTCTACTGAGAGGTTGGCAGAGATATATGCGAGAGAGGTGGTATCGCGGTATGGAGTTCCAATCTCGATTGTGTCAGATCGAGATGTAAGTTTCACTTCCAGATTCTTGAAGAAATTCCATAAGGAGTTAGGTATGAGGCTACATTTTAGTACCGCATACCACCCACATACTGATGGTCAGAGTGAGTAGACGATTCAGTCGCTCGAAGACATGTTGCGAGCGTGTGTGATGGACTTTGGAGGAAGATGGGACACGTATTTTCCGTTGGCTGAGTTTTCATATAACAACAGCCACCATTCGAGTATCAACATGCCTCCCTTTGATTTGTTGTACGGGAGAAGGTGTTGGACTCCCATATGCTCGGGAGAGGTTGGGCAGCGGGTGATGGGCAGCACTGAGTTAGTGCTTTAGATGACAGAGCAGATACAACATGTCAGGCACAGGCGGCTGACAACTCAAAGTCACCAGAAAAGTTATGCAGATAGGCGACGGTCTGAGCTTGAGTTCCAGGTGGAAGACTTCATACTCCTGAAGGTATCTCCTTGGAAGGGAGTGATCTAATTCAGGAAGAGGGGCAAGTTGGGGCTCCGGTACATCGGTCCATTCAGGGTGACTGCAAGGGTAGGCAGGGTAACATACTGTCTAGAGCTACCTGCGGAATTGAGTCAGATCCATGATACCTTCTACGTATCTTAGTTGAGGAAGTGTATAACCGAAAAGTCGCTAGTAGTAGCGTTGAAGGATATTCTGGTGGATGCCATCTAGAATTATGTTGAGAGGCCAGTTGTGGTTGTGGATCAGAGGATCAAGGTTTTGAGGACCAAGGAGGTACCCCTGGTGCAGGTTTAGTGGCAGCATCAGAGAGGGTCCGAGTTGAGTTGGGAGCCGGAGTCGGAGATGCGTGAGCAGCATCCAAAGTTGTTTGCAAAATAAGACTTCGAGGTGAAAGTCTGATTCTCGTGGGGGAGAATTGTAACATACGGATTTCCAGGTATTATATTTTATCATTATTTTTGGAGTTAAGAGACGGACTCGACGAGTTGACGCCTAGACTGATCGAGTAGGATCGCATATTGTTGTATGATCTATGAAGGGACTCAACGAGTCAGCAAGGGTGTACTCGACGAGCTCGTGTTGGCGAATAAAACCCTAAATCCCCGGGCCTAAGCCCTATTTCAAGGACTTTATAGCCTCCATTTGCGGCTACTAGTCCAGCAGTTACCAGTGCAGAGAGAGGTACCCTAGCGATTTTGAGCGAGTTGTGAGAGAGTTTGAGCTTCATTGTTTGTTTTTGTTATGATTTAGCTAAAGAGGAAGGGTTTCCAGCAAGAAGGGGGCAAGAGGATTTCATCGCAGGAGGTTTTCAACTTGGATCTTCATTTTGAGGTAGCTATTCGACCTTATTCCTCGTTTTTTGCTTAAAAGCATTGAATTTAGAGTTTTCTATATCTTTTATGGCTTGTGTGGTTGAGATTTAGTGTCCCATTGAGTAATAAACTCTGGATCCGGACCTTTTGAGGTCCAAGGAGCTTGAATCACCTTGCTTTTTATGGTTCTATGGAGGGAAGGGAAATAGGTTGCCATGTTAGAAGGTATTTCACAAAAATACGCCTAGAGTGCCTTGCATGAGTACCAAGATTCAACCTTTACGTGGTTATTGGCTATGGAGAAGGCAGTTCTATAGATTAGGGAAACAAATCTGACCTCAGAAGGTCATTTGAGTGTTGTCATGGGAGCAACTCGCCGAGTTAATAAGTGGACTCGATGAGTCAAGTTGGGGTTGCCCTGCAATTCGTTGTTGAGTAACCCGGCGAGTGGAGAGGGGACTCGTTGTGCCAAGTGGGGATTGGAAGGATCCAGAGGAGTAGTGCGGACTCGCCGAGTCACCTGAGTGCACTTGAAGAGCCTGGTAAAAGTTTGACCGTTGACTTCGTTGACTTTTTGGATTTAGTCAATGTTTGGACTTATGAGCCATTAGAAAGGTGGAATGGCCTTTTACCCTTCTTTGAAGACTTAAGGATAAGGGTTAGCCTAGCCTTTAGAAGTTCTATTAATTAGAGTAATTATTATGTGATTAGGCGGAGGCTAGCACAGGGTTTAAGAGTTTGAGGATTACCGAGTTATCCGAGGTGAGTCTTCTCATTGTACTTTAACTTGAGTGGTAATTAGAGCTATGTGATTGAGTATCTTTTATACTATTCGTGTGATGTGTTGCACATCATCATTTTTATGAGGGTCCACAGAGTTAGGACCAGAGGGTCGACAGAGTTAGACCTAGAGAGCATTATTTCTATTCGTGTGATGTGTTGCACATCATTATTTCAGAGTTTACAAAGTTAGGAATGGAAGGTCCACAAACTCTAGAGGCTACTATGTGTTAATGTGGTATTTTTGGGAACTCACTAAGCATTTATGTTTACAGTGTTTGTGTTATGTGTTTCAGGTACCAGTAAGGATCGCGGAAAGGCGCCGGCATGATTGGTACACACTCTTGGAGTTTTTTTATGCATTTTGATCTTGGGATGTGTTTTTTTGGGTTTGATATGTGATACATTGGGATATGAGATGTTTATGTATTAAAATTATAAATTTTAAAAGTGATTTTTTTTTGTTTGAAATTTACGTTGTTGCGCTTGACCTTAAACATCCCTTAGTTGAATCACATGTGATTCCAATACTTGGTCAAAGTGTTTCCTAGTCATGTGAGGTGTTTCCTTGTATTTGGTTGCTTCTAAATACTATATTTATGTCAATATATATTCCATTGTATGTCATTTAGGACTCGTTAGGTATTGGGTGTTCATCCGTGGAACTTCTCATCCTTACACACATATTCCCTTGAATCACCCACATCAGGTGAGTTCATACCCCGTAATGAATATTTTAACTGTTTTAAATGCTTTTAAAGGGGGAATACAAGTTGAACGCAATGATAATTGTGTAAATGTTGGTTTTAAACATCTTTCAAAAAATCGTTGATGTCTTTTATAAGTGATCCAAACATTTCAAAAACTCTTTTAAAGTTATGTTACTTTATAGTTTAACAAAAGTCCGTTTATAAAGTACAAGGATAACTTATTAGTAAAACGAGTCTTTTCATTAACAGTTCAAGTAAACATACTAGTAAACTATAATATGTATAATTTAAGGGTTCAGTTCATACTAGATAAGAGAAAATACTATGATGAGAAACAAAGAGAACACACTACACTATACAGACAGAGCATACTATACATATAAAAAAAATACTATAACATAAATGTCAGTCGCTACTTCGGGGCATGGCATCACTACTATGGCTCGTTTTGTAACCAGAGTCTCCTGGAGGGAGAGTCTGAATTTGTGTATAGATCTATATTAGACTGACCGTCCTACACCTTTCTGCTAGGTACAGTGGGACCTGCAGGTCTATGGGTGATGAATGTCATACCATTATGACATCTTCGAGCATCGTGTTTTTACTAAATCTATCAAGTATGGTTACAACATATCACATTTTTACCTTAATTAATAATTCATTGAAGGTAGTTAGTACAACAGTACTTACTATATACAATACTACAGTACTGTAATTTTCCCATTACTTTCACATTGTGACAGTTCCACTAGAATGTTAATACAAACTATTTTCGAGTCAAAATAGTTATAAACTAAGGAAAACTTACATTTTACAAATGACAATCATAACAGTCGAGTCTAGTACATTCGGTAGAAAGGGACCATAATGCTAACCTTATGTTTCCTTAATGTTTACATCAAGGGATATATACTAATAAGATCCTACTGGTAAGAAGATGTGTGCTTTCCGCTTCATTTCCTGTTCCATGTTAAGTTGTGGGCTTAGAGCAGATTCACCAAGCGTATTACCCATTCAATCTTACTTATATATATGTTCCGTATACATTAAGTCATCATAAGGGGTACCAAGTATGGGTCAGGTCATAGGACACTAAATCAATGCACAGTTTTCTAGTACAAAACATACTTTTCAAATTAGAACTTTCGTATACAAAAGTAGAAACTTAACAGTAAAGGGTTTAATCCATTTTATTAAACTAGTATAACTTAAAGGACCTTAGGTGATTAACTCTATAATACTTTAGTTTATACATCAGGGTTATATATCATTAATACCCGATAGATAAGTAGATTTGTGCCTTCCGCTTCATTTCCTGTTCCTTGTTTGGTTGTGGGCTTAATGCAGATTCACACAAGTAACTATCTATTCGATATTAGATTATATATAGCTAGTATAAACTAAGTCACAATAGAAGGAACCACTGTGGTCACTATTTTATTATAAGTGAACTATTATAGTTAACTCCGTGAGTACCAAGTGAATATACCAGGGTTATATACAACAATGATCTAACAACCAATAGGATACGTGTCATTCGTCTCATTCCCTGTTCCTTGTTTGGTTGTGGGCTCAGGGCAGATACACACAAATCATTGGTTGTTTAGTCTGAGTTTTATATAACTTGTATCCATTTAGTACTCATAGAAAGGATTGTAGAGTCATTTTTACTTATCTTTCATCAAAGCAGGAAATATAGGATTTTCTGGAGGAACAGGCGAACATTTCTAAAAGATAACTTACAATTTACTAAGCTTTCTACAACTTACTTACATCACTAAAATCTTATGAACTCACCAACTTAATTGCTGATAAACTCTTTCAAATAACTTTTTTTTTCAAGGGAACTAGTAGGCATGTACCCACACTGTGAATTCAGAAGATGGAGCAGTATAGCTTCAAGTCTTGTTTTGTTATTTGCTTATATATTCTATGTTTTGTGAACACACACTTTGTAAAAACTATCTTTCTAATGAAATGGTTGTTTATTTACTTTGATTACTAAGATGCATGTCTTGTGATACTAAACATGACGTCCTCCACCCCCGAATGTTTCCGCCATTCTGCTTCTAGGGTGTGACAGAAAAATGACAAAATCACCCTTCACCGGTTCGTGTAAAAGGGGTGAGGGTTTGTTGGACCTTATACATACCGATGTATGTGGACCCTTCAAAACCGCCACAAGGGATGCTAATCGCTACTACCTGATTATTACTTATGATTATAGTAGATATGGGTATGTCACTTAATCAAGAATAAGTCAGAAAGTTTTTATAAGTTTAAAGAATTTAAACAGGAAGTATAAAATCAACTGGGCAAGAACATTAAGATGCTTCAATCCGATTGAGGTGGTGAGTATCATAGCAAAGAGTTCCTCGACTATCTTAAGGAGTGTGGGATTTTCTCACAATTGACACCTCCCAAGACATCTCAGCTGAATGGTGTGGCTCAAAGGCGTAATAGGACCTTGTTAGACATGGTTCGCTCTATGATGAGTTGAGCTTCGCTACCATTCTCTTTTTGAGGGTATGCCTTAAAGACTGCCACCCATATCCTTAATCTGGTCCCTACAAAGAAGGTTGCCAAGAAACCTCATGAAATGTGGACTGGGAAAGTTCCCAACTTGGATCACATCAAGATTTCGGGTTGTGAGGCTTTTGTGAGACGCGATACTCACGATAAGCTTGAACCTCGAAGTGAAAGGTGTGTTTTCATCGGCTACCCACAATAATATTTTAGTTACCTCTTCTACAGACCCAGTGAGAATGTGGTCTTTGTGGCAAGGAGAGGAGTCTTTCGTAAACAAGTGTTCATGAGCCAAGGAAACAGTGGGAGGAAAATTGACCTTGAAGAACTTCAAGAGCCAAGTGGTGAAGGAACCTCAAATCCTAGCAATCAACCTGAGGAGGAAACTCTTGTTAATCCTACTGACGAGTATGTACCTTTAAGGCGTTCCACAAGAGCTAGGAATTCACCTAAGCATTGCTATGGTTTCCATATTACTGCGGAAGGTGACACACTTATTAGTGATAGTGCACTGGTAAATCTGGATGAGCCTAACAGCTACACAGAAGCCATAGTAGGCCCTGAGGCTGCTAAATAGAAATAGGCGATAGACAGCGAGATACAACCCATGTATGACAATCAAGTTTGGAACGTGGTTGACAATGTACCGTGTCATAAGACAATTGGGTGCAAGTAGATCTTCAAAAAGAAGACCGACATGGATGGTAATGTACACACTTATAACGCGCGAATGGTTGCAAAGGGTTTTTCTCAAACTCCGGGTGTTGATTATGATGAAACCTTTTCACTGGTAGCAAAGATTAAGTCTATTTGGGTTATGTTAGCCATTGTTGCATTTCATGACAATAAAATATGGCAAATGGATGTCAAAACCGTTTTCCTTAATGGGAAGTTGGCTGAGGATGTTTAAATGAGTCAGCCAGAGGTTTTGTTAGTACAGAGCACCCGAATAGAGTGTGTAGGCTTGAGAAATCCATCTATGGATTGAAACCAGGACCTTGCAGATGGACTTTTTGTTTCGATGAGAGTTCAAAGAGTTTGGTTTTTCAAGAAGCGGATATGAGTCTTGTGTTTATGTCATCGCTATTGGGAGTATAGTTAGCTTGTTGGTGCTATATGTGGATGACATACTGCTCATAGGAAACAATATCCCAACTTTGCAGGAAGTGAAGTCCTAGATTAGGCAGTGTTTTGATATGAAGGATCTTGGAGTGGCTGCCTATATTCTAGGGATAAGGATATTAAGAGACAGAAGTAAAAGACTAATTGGACTTAGTTATAGTACGTACATGGATAAGGTGTCGAAAAGCTTCAAGATGCAGAATTCCAAGAAAGGAGAATTACCGATCCAAAGCAATGCCAAACTGAGCAAGACTTAGAGCGTGAGTACAGAGGCTGAGATAGCTGAGATGAGTCGATTTCCATAGGCTTCTTCTATTGGATCGATCATGTGTGGTATGATTTGTACTCGCCCTGATGTTATATTTGCTTTGAGCATGGTCAGCATATATCAGGGGAACCCTGGCAAGGCGCATTGGACTGCGGTAAAGAATATTCTGAGGTACCTACGAAGGACTAAGGATTGGATTCTTACTCTTGGTTGGAGTGATGACTTGAGATTACTAGGGTATAGTGATGCTAGTTTCTAGACTGATAGGGATAAGTTCCGCTCTAAGTCGAGCTGGGTGTTTTATCCTAAATGGAAGGGCAATCACTTCGAAGAGTTCCAAGCAGGAGACGGTAGCTGATTCGACTTGTGAATCAGAGTAGATAGTAGCAAGTAAAGCGTCACAGGAGGCGATATGGATGAAGAACTTCATTAGAGACCTTGGAGTTATACCAGCTATTTAGGAGCATATACTGATTTTATGTGACAGTAATAGTGCGCTTGCCTTATCCAAGGAACTGAGATATCATGGCAGATCCAAACACATTGACCGAAAATATCACATCATAAGACACAAGATAGAAGAAGGACTCCTCATGGCAAAGAGGGTGTCATCAGAGGATAATCCTGTAGATCCCCTCATGAAGAGACTGGCGAGGGTTAGGCACTTACAACATGCGAGGCGCATCGGGCTGAAGGATGATATTAGTTTTACAGATTACATAGCAATTTTGGAAACTTGTAAAATTTAATCGACATTTGATGATGAATAAAAGGTGTGTTTATTTATGATTAAGGTGTTATTGTCTTTTGTCAATTATTTACTTGTGTTTCAGTTTTGCATGGTTTAACTTCCAGAATAAATTACTTTATTCAAACTTCCACAGTCGGTCATACGTTGGAAGTAGATATGAACTAAGACTGTCATGAATTGGGCTTATATATGGTTAAAGGTTTTTAGCCATAGCAATGATTCCTACAACATTCATGAGTGCTCATAAGTTCTGAGTATTGGAATAAACCCACGCTCACTGGCATCACTTATCTCGAGTGATCGTTAGACGGTAATATCATATAAGTCTTCAAACCTAGAGATATGACTTGTTGCATATAAGTTGATTACACATTGATTGTACGTAAACACATTGGTAACTCGATGTCATAAAACATGCCTTGATGTATAATTCAACAAGTAGTGAAACAAGCATATGAGTCGAAGTGTATATGTTCCTTATTGGATTAGAAGTGATATATGGGCCCCTCGGTAATTTTGTGTTGACCCATGTACCTGGCCTAGTCAGAACTAAGTTGATGTGTTTAATTAAGCTCCATGTATTTGTCTGGCTGATATCTAGAACAAAGGATTATATGATCATGTAACAACGTGAATTTTTAAAACAATTTTCATTTTTAAAATAAACATAATTCACATGATTCACTCCAAAAACTCAAGTGTCAAATATCATCTCATTAAACATAACTCAGAATCTCAAAATAAATAAAAACTCCATCAATGTGTACTAGATCATGTTGGCGCCTTCCCGCGATCCTCGTTGGTACCTAAAACACATGTCACATAAGACGGTAAGCATAAATGCTTAGTGAGTTCCCCAAAATACCACATGCAACACATACGACACTCAAGGCCATGGCTCTATGACACCTTCCGATCCATGTGTCTCAGGGGACTTCCGTCCCAACCCTGGTAGACCTTCCGGACCTACCCGTATGACCTTCCGGTCCGCATCGTCTTGACCTTCCGGTCCATACACTGTTGACCTTCTGGTCCATATCATAATGACCTTCTGGTCCATACCATGATACTCATAACATAACATAACACATACATATCACATAACAACATATATCACATACTCTGCATAGCATAGAAGACCTTCTGGTCACACATAATTACCACTCCTGGTAAAGTATACTGAGAAGACTCGCCTCGTATGAAGTCGGATAAATTCTCGTGATCGAATATCCCAACCTAGCCTCCCCCTGTCAACACGATAACGTCTCTAATTAAAATCATCTCATGTTTTCATCTCTAATAATGGGTAGAAGACCATTCTACCCCTCTCTTACCTCTCTTGAATTAGCGTGATCAAAACCCTCAAGGCAACTGAAGTCAACTCTATTCACGATCAAACATTGACTAGACTCATCAAGTGCACATGGGTGACTCAGCGAGTCCAAGCGTGTCCTATGGATCCTTCTAAAGCCTCACACTACTCATCGAGTGAACCTTCCAATCGACGAGTTACCACTGGTCATGAATCGCGGGGCAACCCCTACTCGACTCGTCAAGTTCACTTATAGACTTGGCGAGTTTCCTCCATAGCCACACTCATCTGACCTTCTGAGGTCATATTTGTTTCTCTAACCTATAGATCTGACTTACCAATGCTCATTAATCATGTAAAGGTATAGTCTTTACACTCATGCAACGTCCATAATGCTTATTTTGGTGAAATAGCTTCTAAAAGGGCACCCTATGTTCATACTTCTAATGGAACAACATAAAGCAGACTGGTTGGGACTCTCTTGATCTCTTAAGGTCTAGAAATAAGAGCTATTCCTCCTTGGGGCGTCATGAGCTTCGAATCCAAGCTAAAGTAGGGATAAGAAAACCCTAGATTCAAGTAGATCACCATAAACACGAGATTGAACATAGATCCATACCTTTAGTAGCCTCTTCTGATAAAATGGTAGCATGTCTGAGCTCCTTAAGCCATCTAGCTTGCCCTCCTTCCTTCTTCCTTACAAAATCATACTAGAGATGATGAAAATGGCTTCCCCTCTCTCTCTCTCTCTCTCTCTCTCTCTCTCTCTCTCTCTTTATGCTCTCTGGTTCTCTGGTGCTCTCAAGGGTGAAGGTGGCTGCAAATGAGAGTCATAAGATCCCTTAAATATTGCACAGACCTGAGGATTTAGGGTTTTTGCCCACAGTACAGACTCATTGAGTCGAGTCCCCGACTCATCGAGTCCCTTCATTAAATCCACTCAGCAAATCGCGATCCTACTCGACGAGTCTAGGCGTCAACTCGTCGAGTCCTTATTTTGACAAAAATAAATAATTAAAAAATGAAACCTGTAATTCCAGATGTTACAATTCTCCCCCACTAGAATCAAACTTGGCCCTTGAAGTCTCGCTCTGCAAACAACTCTGGATACTGCTCCCGCATCTCTAACTCCGGCTACCAAGTAAGCTCGTACCCTCTCCGATGTTGCCATTGGACCTGGACCAGGGGCATATCCTTGTTCCTCAGAACCTTGATCCTCTGATCTAGGATCGTGATCGGCCCTCAACATAATTCAAACTCACATCCACCTATATATCCTCTAGTGGCACTACCGTCGACTCGTTGGATATACACTTCCTTAACTGAGACACGTGGAAGGTATCATGTATTTGGCTCAACTCAGTAGGTAGCTCTAAACGATACGCTACCCTCTCCACCCTCGCAGTCACCCTGAAAGGACTATTGTACTGGGGCCCCAACTTGCCCCTCTTGCTGAATCGGATCACTCCTTTCCAAGGAGACACCTTCAGGAGTACGGAGTCACTAACCTAAAACTCGAGCTCGGATCGTCGACTATCCGCATAGCTTTTCTGATGACTCTGAGCTATCAGCAACCTCTATCTTACCTACTATATCTGCTCAGTCATCTGAAGCACTATCTCTGTGCTACCCATCACTCACTGCCCCACCTCTCCCTAGCGGATGGGAGTCTTACACCTCCTCCCATACAACAACTTGAAGGGAAGCATACCAATACTCGAATGGTGGATGTTGTTATAAGAAAACTCAGCCAATGGTTGGTACGTGTCCTAACTTCCTCCAAAGTGCAACACAGATGCTCGAAGCATGTCCTCGAGCGTCTGAATCATCCGCTCACTCTGTTCGTCCGTCTGTGATTGGTAAGCGGTGCTGAAATGCAACCTCGTACCCAACTCCTCATGGAATTTCTTCCAGAACCTAGAAGTGAAACGCACGTCCTGATCTGACACAATCGAGATTGGCACCACATGCTGCGACACCACCTCCCTCATGTATATCTCCGCCAACCTCTTCACGGAAGAGCTCTCACTGATAACAAGGAAGTGAGTGTTCTTCATCAGCTGGTCAACAATCACCCAAATTGCCTCGACACCCCTCGTGGTCATCGTCAATTTGGTGGTGAAATCCATGGAAATTTGTTCCCACTTCCACTGGGTAACCTCAAGTGGCTGCAACTTGCCATGTGGCCGTTGGTGCTTGGCCTTAACCCTTTGACAGGTCAAGCACCTTTCAACAAAACATACCACATCCCTCTGCATACAAGGCCACCGATACTCTCTCTTTAGGTGCAAATACATCTTAGTGGCCCAGGGGTGGATCGAGAACCTCGATCTATTCCCCTCCTACATCAGGATGTTACGTTCCCTGCCTGCAAACGGCACCCAAATCCAACCCTGCAAGTTCATAAGCCCTCGGTAATCGGTAACAAACTCAGATACCTGCCCAATTACCCTCTCTCTCTTGCAGTTCTCTGGTCTCACAGCCTTTACCTGGGCCTCTCGGATGGTATCCGACACTGGAGTCATCACCGTCATCCTCATAAAAGTATCTTGTATTGGGGCACTCTTCGCCTTATGGATCAGGGAATTCGCTATAATGTTAGTCTTGCGCGGGTGGTACGGGATCTCGCAGTCATAATCCTTTACCACATCCAACCATCTCCTCTGGCGCATGTTCAGGTTCGGCTGATCCATCAAGTACTTCCAACTCTTGTGGTTCGTGTATATGAGACACCGAACCCCATACAAATAATGACACCATATATTGAGGGCGAACACCACAACCCCCAACTCCAAATTGTTGGTGGGATACCACACCTTGTGAGGCTTCAGCTGCCTTGAGGCGTACGCTATCACGTGTCATCTATTGCCTAAGCACCGCACCCAACCCCGATATCGATGCATCACAATACACCGCGAAATCCAACATTCCCTCTGAAAGGGCTAACATCGGAGCTTCGCACAGTCTCTGGCGAAGAGTCTCAAATAAGGTCTATAGCTCTGGACCCCACATAAAAGCAACGCCCTTCCGGGTCATCCTGGTGAGAGGCACGACAATTTTGGAGAAATCCTTGATAAATCTCCGATAGTAGCCGGCCAACCCCAGAAAACTCATGATCTCAGGTGGGGGATCTCAACACCTCCCAACTCATAACTACCTCAATCTTGGCCGGATTGAGCAATATCCCATTCTGGTTAATGAGGTGTCCCAAGAACTAGACTTCACGTAACCAGAAATCACACTAGGAGAATTTGGCGTAAAGCCTCTCCAACCATAATACTCTTAGAATCTATCTCAGATGCTCCTCATGCTACTCCCTAGATCTCAAATACACCAGTATATCGTCGATGAACACAATCACCGATCTATCCAACATCAGTTTGCATACTCTGTTCCTGAGCTCCATGAACGCTGCTGGTGCATTAGTAAGCCCGAAAGGCATCACAACGAACTCGTAATGCCCATAACGAGTCCTAAATGTCGTCTTCTGGATATCCTCATCACGTACCCTCATCTGGTGATATCCAGACCTCAAGTCTATCTTTGAGAACCAAGATGCTCCCTGCAACTGATCGAACAGATCACCGATCCTCGGTAATGGATAACGGTTCTTGATCGTCAACTTGTTCAACTCCCAATAATCAATACACCTCCGGTGTGAACCATCCTTTTTCTTGAAAAAAAAAAAAGGATCGGTGCTCCCCACGGCGAGCTACTCGGTCGAATAGTACCCTTCCCTAGCAGCTCCTATAGCAGGGAGGATAACTCCTGCATCTTTGGCGGCGCAAGCCGATAAGGCGCCTTGGCGATAGGCGTTGCCCCCAGAATGAAATCGATGTGGAACTCCACCTGCCTCTTGGGAGGCACACCCGGTAAGTCCTCGGGTAAAATATCTGGGAACTCACACACTCGGAACATCATCAACTGGTCTCGGCCTCTCAACGACCACTCATGTATCCATCACATAATCTACAAACCCGCTGTAGCCCTATTGTAGACTCTGTCTCGCTCTGGAAACCGAGAAAAATGTTGACCCTTATCGGGTACCCTCGTCATATAATGTCAGCACTCCCCCATTAGGGTCTCGTATCGTCACCATCTGCCGTTCGTAGTCTATAACCACCCCAAATCAGCTGAACCAATCCATGCACACTATAACGCAAACGTCCCCCATCACAATTGGGACCAGATCTATCGGAAACTCAACACAGAAGATCTCAAGTACACATCCTCGAATCACGTCATTAGCATACACCGCTCGCTCATCGGCTATGGAAACTCGTAGAGGTCGACTCAATGCCTCTCATCGAATACTATTGTGCTGGCTAAACGCTAACGACACAAATAATCGACTCGCGTCCAGGTAAAAAAACACCAAAACAGGTATACAACTCAAAAGAAAAGCACCTACACGTATCATAATATAAGCACAATATCTCAGCTCAGCATAAATAAATGAAAGGGTACATACCAGCCACGACATCGGGCACTGTGCGAACCTCATCCACTGTCAACTGGAAGGCTATCCCGCGAGCCTTCGGTGGCTCGGCCTTCATTGGTTGACCCTCAGTTGCTTGTGTAGTAGCAGGGGTAGATCCCTATGTTGATCCCTGTAACTGTTGTGGGGACTTGGCCCTTCGGTGACCCGTTTGGTTTCCATGAAAGAAAACCATAAATCCCTTGGGGAAGTCCTTAGCCTTAGGACCCTCCTTGCCACATTTGTAGCAAGCACCCGCTCGACGCACTCCATCATGTCCCTTACCGCACTTCCCACAAGTGTGATCGTTTTGGCCTCCTGATCTTGTATCAGCGGACTTAGCTCGCTTGGCTGCTGGCTAAGACTGTACCGATCGCCTATCCTTCCGCTGAGACTCGACGTCCTCCCAGGCCTGAGTCTCTAGCTCAATCTCCCTCTTCTGGGCCTTTTCCTGGAGCTCAGCAAATTTCTGGTAGGTCAATTTGGCCATGAACTCCCAAATGTCTCTCCTCATAATGCTCAAATACCAGCTCATGCGTGCCTGCTCAGATGACATGTGCTTATGGCAAAACAACGCCCTCTCGTGAAACATCTCTGTAATCACAGTCACGGACTCCATCCCCTGCTTGAGGGACAAGCACTCCTGGGCCAACCGTTCCCTCTCCACTGGGGGACCATACTTGTCCCTAAACATGGTGTGGGGAACCTCTCCCAGGTCACCTATGAGATATCTGCAAGAGTGCAGTTTGCATTCAAAAACTTCCACCAGTCCT
The DNA here is from genome assembly GCF_052625555.1 of Lactuca saligna. Lineage (NCBI taxonomy): Eukaryota > Viridiplantae > Streptophyta > Magnoliopsida > Asterales > Asteraceae > Lactuca > Lactuca saligna. The sequence continues at coordinate 212,171,035 of NC_136419.1, forward strand.
TCGCTCCTAAACAAAGCTGGTTCAACATAAACCGAACCCTCAGATGCTCTGGACACAAACTGGTGTAGATGCATCCCTCAATATTAGAAATCCATCTCATCTCTGCAATCGGATCCTGCATCCCATCAAACTCTAGTGGTTTTGTGTTGCTAAACTCTCGGAATAGCAACGAGTCACCCCCCCTAAGGTCTAGCAGCATCCGCAACTGCAGTTCTGTTGCGTATCTCTTGTCAAGCGTCTTAAGTAGGGTGGTCTTGATAGACCCAAACATCTCTGGTATCCCTATGTGGATAGCCGCAGCCACCTCAACAAGGATCATCTGACGAAGCTCCTCGTTACTCATGCCGCTAGTCTCTGGCCTGTACCGTGTCCCAACCATGATGTCTCTGAAATACAACATAAAATTATCAGAGACTCGTTCGAGTAAACTCGCACTCGATAACTCAATCCTACTTGTTCCCTAGTACCCTAAGGATTCTTACTTGGATTGCGCACTGATCCAATGTTTTCAGTAGTACGGTCCCTATACTACCTTCCACACCGCATCAACATTCATTCCCAGTCCTCCTCCTAGGATCCCAGATCACAAGTACTCTACATCTCGCTAAGCATAGTGTACCCTTCGGTACACTTCTCATATGATCCTCACTGCTACCTACTTAGTCTCGAAGCATCTCATAGCAACAGTAATCACATAGACTAAGGCATCACAGATCAGGCCACTCTAGCCCTAATATGAGTACCTATCCTACTCTATCATGCATAACATATCATATCACATCTCATAACACATTATATAAGGGTATTTTGGTAAATCACCGTTCGGGCGCTGACTGATTGTACATACTGCTTCTTTGCGCTTTCCTCAAATTCCTTTACTTTTTGTAGAAATTTTTTTTCTTTTATGAAAAGCTTTCTCAAATCCTCAAACTGATTTCGATACACCCATAGGTGCATCCGAATCCCTCAAACCAAGGCTCTGATACCAATTTGTAACAACGTGAATTTTTAAAACAATTTTTCATGTTTAAAATAAACATAATTCACATAATTCATTCCAAAAACTCAAGTGTCAAATATCATCTCAGTTAAACATATCCCAGAATCTTGAAATAAAAAAAACTCCATCAATGTGTACAGATCATGCCTGCGCCTTCCCGTGATCCTCGCAGGTACCTGAAACACATTCCACATAATACGCTAAGCATAAATGCTTAGTGAGTTCCCCAAAATACCACATAAAACACATACGGCACTCAAGGCCATAGGTCTATGGGACCTTCCAATCTATGTGTCTCAAATGACTTCCGTCCCAACCCAGGTAGACCTTCCGGCCCTACCCGTATGACCTTCCGGTCCTAATCGTCTTGACCTTCGGGTCCATACATTGTTGACCTTCCAGTCCATATCATAATGACCTTCTGGTCCATACCATGATACTTGTAACATAACATAACATATACATATAACATAGCAACATATATCACATACTCCGCATAACATATAAGACTTTCTGGTCACACATAATTACCACTCCTGGTAAAGTATAGTGAGAAGACTCGTCTCATATGAAGTCGGATAAATTCTCGTGCTCGAATATCCCGACCTAACCTCCCGTATCAATAGGAAAAAAAGTCTAATCAAAATCCTCTCATGTTCTCATCTCGAATAATGGGTAGTAGACCATTCTACCACTTTCTGACCTCTCTTGAATTAACATTACCAAAACCCTAAGTTAAAATAAAGTCAACTCTAGTCATGGTTAAACTTTGACCAGACTCGTCAAGTGCACCTGGGTGACTCGGTGTGTCCAAGCGTGTTCTCTGGATCCTTCTAAAGCCTCACACGACTCGTCGAGTGAATCTTCCACTCGACGAGTTACCACTGGTCATGAATCGTGGGGCAACCCTGACTCGACTCGTCGAGTTCTCTTATTGACTCAGTAAGTGTCTTCCATAGCCACACTCATCTGACCTTCTGAGGTCAGATCGGTTTCTCTAAGGTTTAGGTCTGACTTCCCAATGCTCAATAATCACATAAAGGTCCAGTCTTTGCACTCATCAAACGTCCATAATGCTTCTTTTAGTGAAATAGCTTCTAAAATGGCACCCTAGGTTCATACCTCTAATGGAGCAACATAAAGCAGACTGGTTGGGACTTTCTGGACCTCTTAAGGTCCAAATCTAAGAGCTATTCCACCTTGGGACCTCATAAGCTTCGAATCCAAGATAAAGAAGGGATAAGAAAACCCTAAATTTAACTAGATCACCATAAACGCAAGATTGAACATGGATCCATCCCTCTAGTAGACTATTCTGACAAAATGGTAGCATATATGAGCTCCTTAAGCCGTCTAGCTTGCCCTCCTTCCTTCTTCCTTGCAAAATCACACTAGAGATGATGAAAATGGCTTTCTCTCTCTCTCTCTCTCTCTCTCTCTCTCTGGTTCTTTGGTGCTCGCAAGGGTGAAGGTGGCCGTAAATGAGGGCCATAAGATCCCTTAAATACGGCACAGGCTCAAGGATTTAGGTTTTTGGCCCACAACGCGGACTCATCGAGTTGACTCCCCGACTCATCGAGTCCCTTCATTGAATCAAGTCAACAAATTGTGATCCTACTCGACGAGTCTAGGCGTCAACTCGTCGTGTCCTTCCTTTGACGAAAATAAATAATTAAAATATGATACCTAGAATTCTGGATGTTACAGACCACTTACCTAAAATGGCGCTTCATAGTTCAACAAAGTTTTGAGAGCTACGATTGTTGGTTGGTTCCTAATGTAATATAGGCAAAATATAGTTATTAGACTTATCCAAGTGGGAGACTGTTGGATAAGGTGTCTATGTGCATAACTTTATTTGGTATATACTTGACCCGACTCGACATGGTCCACTTGGGTTGCACTTCACCCGAACTATTTATGGTTAAAGCTATGAGAAATGTATGTTTATTATTTGTTAATATATTATAAGTTATAATATTTTAATATGAAATCATATTATTTAATTAGTATTGATCATAAATTAATTTAGACTTAATTTGGTGATCAAAAAGGTGACTAATTAAATATGGGCTCATGTATTTATATAATTGTAGGCTAATGCTCATTTCGAATGCGCTTGGCATGCATGGGAGTCCATGGATAGTCCATGGATCTTTTAACCCATGGATCCTTGGAAAGGAAGAGTCATGGGTATTAGGGTTTACATGGATGTAACCCTAATCCTCCACACTATATGAAGAAGCTTGTGATGCTTGAAATGACACTAGATGTGTGTGTGTGTGTATGCAAAGAGGTGGCCGATTTCCATAAGCAAGCATAAACACTCATAAGTTTTTTTTCTAAGTTTGTGGTGATTTGTGATTTCCATTTGAGGCATCCACATTATTGGTGCTAAGATCTACAACTTTAAGGAATCAACTCACAAATTGAAAGGTATGTAATTCTTCTAGCCATTATGTTAAATGTTCCCCATGCCATGCTAGATAGGTTATGAACCTTGGAAAAATCAAAGTTGCAGGTATTCATAGTAAAACATAGATCCAATGTTTTAGGGTTGCATGAACACCTTAGGAGTATTACTTTGCTCGAAACCCAACAGAATTGTCATCTTAGACATCTCAATAAGAAACGCATAGCCCAACTCCAAATGGATGGAGTATTGGAGTCATTCGACCTTAGCGATGATGACGTGTGTGACTCTTGTTTGCTTGGAAAGCTAACCAAGTCACCCCTCACTAATTCTTGTGAAACAGGTGAGGGTTTATTGGATCTCATAAGCACCGATATGTGTATGCCCTTCAGATCCACCACAAGGGATGTGAGCCGCTTCTATGTGACTTTCATCGATGATTATAGCAGACATGGGTATATCTACTTAATCAAGCACAAGTCAGAAACCTTTGAAAAGTTCAACGACTTTAAGCAGGAAGTGGAGAATTAGCTGAGCAGGAAAATTAAGATGCTTCAATCCGATCAAGGTGGAGAGTACCTTAGTCTTGAATTCCATTACTACCTCAAGGAATACAAAAATTTTTCACAATTGGTGCCACCTAGGACACCGCAGTTGAATGGTGTGGCTGAGAGGTGTAATCGAACCTTGCTAGAGTGGTTCTTTCCATGATGAGTCATGCTTCGCTACCTATATCATTCTTGGGGTATGCCTTAGAGATTGTCTCCCATATCCTTCACACCTCACGAGATGTGGACATGTAAATATCCCTTGTTGCCATATATCAAGGATTGGGGTTACGACGCTTTCGTAAGATGAGAGAATCACGACAAGCTCGAACCTCGTAGTGAACGGTGTATTTTGATCGGCTATCATTAGAAGTCCTTTGGATATCTCTTCTATAGATCGAGTGACAATGTGGTCTTCATTCTGAGGAAAGGGGTTTTCTGAGAGCGAGAACTCGTAATCCAAGGGGACAGTATGAGGCAAATCGATCTTGAAGAGCTTCAACAATCGAATGATAAAGGAACCTCTAATGATGGCGCTCAAATTGAGGAGGAAACTCCTCTTGAACAAACCAACAAGTCCTTACATCTTAGACGTTCCATTAGAGTTAGTGTCCCGCCTATGTTGTATGGTTTTGATATAACAAGTGAGGGTGATACGTTTACTAGTGATAGTACACTAATAAATTTGGATGAACCAAACAGCAACAAGGAAGCCATGGCAGGCCCGGAGTCTGCAAAATGGAAAGAGACTATGGATAGCGAGAGTCAATCTATGTATGACAACCAAGTCTAGAATTTGGTTGAAAATGTGCCAGGTCGTAAGACGGTCGTGTGCAAGTGGATCTTTAAGAAGAAGACCGACATGGATGGGAAATTAAACACTTATAAAGCGTGATTGGTTGCGAAGGGCTTTACTCAAACTCCCTGAGTTGACTACGATGAGACCTTCTCACCAGTTGCAAAGATAAAGTCTATTAGGGTGATGCTCGCAATAGCTGCGTTTCATAACTATGAGATATGACAGATGGACATCAAAATCGTTTTCCTTAATTGGAAGTTGGCTAAGGATGTTTACATAAATCAATCAGAGGTTTTTGTCGATGTGAGGCATCCTAATAGAGTGTGTAAGCTTGATAGGTCCATTTATGGATTGATGCAACCATCTCGCAAATGGAATCTTTGTTTCGATGAGAAAGTCAAACAGTTTGGCTTCCTACGAAGCGAGGATGAATCATGTGTATATGTCAAAGCCAGTGGGAGTATAGTTAGCTTCTTCGTTATGTATGTCTATGACATACTACTCACAGGAAAGAACATCCCAAACCAGCAAGAAGTTAAGTCTTGGCTTGGGAAATGTTTAGCTATGAAGGACCTCGGAGAGGCTTCGTATATTCCAGGAATAAGGATAGTGAGAAACAAGAGTAAAAGACTAATATGACTTAGTCAGAATACTTACTTCGACTAGGTACTAAAGTGTTTTAGTATGGAGAATTCCAAGAAAGGGCAATTACCGATCCAAAGTAATGCCAAGTTGAGTATGACTCAAAGCCCGAGTACCGAAGACGAGATAGCAGAGATAAGATTAGTACCATACACTTCAACAGTTGGATCGATCTTGAATGCTATGACTTGTACTCCCCCTGATGTCACCTTTGCTTTAAGCATGGTTAGCAGATATCAAGGGAACCATGGCACAGCACATTGGACCGCAGTCAAGAATATTCTTAAGTACCTTCAGAGTACCAAGGAATGGTTTATAGTCCTCGGTGGAGTGATGTCATAAGGGTGTGAGGGTATAGTGACACCATTTTTCAGATGGACCGGGATAACTATCGTTCTCAGTCGGTTTGGGTCTTTACCATGAATGGAGGATTAGTGCGTGGAAAAGTTCCAAGCAGGAGACCATTGTTGATTCAATGTGAAAATCAGAGTACATAGCTGCAAGCGAAGCATCAAAGGAGGCGATATTGTCGAAGAACCTCATTGTATACCTTGGAGTTGTGCCGGCCATAAAGGAGACTATGGAAATTTTCTAAGATAATCAAGGAGTGGTTGCCTTCACCAAGGAACCGAGGGATCATGGTAGATCTCGACATATCGACAGGAAATATCACTTTACTCGACATCGAGTGGAAGAGGGACTCCTTGTAGTGAAGAGGATATCATCATAGGATAACCCATCAAATCCTTTTACAAAGGGACTAAGTATGTTTAAGCACTTGCAGCACACTAGGAGCATTGGGTTGAAGGACGATATTATATTGGATTAGGTAGCTTCAAAATGTGTAATAGATAAACTGTAATTAACATTTGATTATTGAATAAAGGAGTATAATTTATGACTAAAGTTATTGTCTTGTGTTAATTATTTACCCATTGTTTCACTTTGCATGTTTTGACTTCCTGAATTATAAGATAATTCGAATAGTCCACAGTCACTCACACATTGGAAGTAGGTATGAAAGAAGACTGTCATGAATTGGTTTGTAGATCGTATAAAGTGTATTAGAAATAGTAAACATTTACTGCAACATTCATGAGTGGTTATGAATAAGGTTTGAGCATTGGATGAAACCCATGCTTGTTGGTATCACTTCATGGAATTTATCATGAATGATTGCAAGACGATAATATCATATGGTCTTAAAATCTAGGTATATCGTTTATTGTTTGCAAGTTGGTTGTGCATTGATAATGTGTAAACACATCAGTTACTTGATGTTATAAAACACATTGTTGTGCATGATTTGATGAGAGAATGGTAAATGCATATAATTCGAAGTTTATCTGTTCCTTTTATCCTAAGAGGGTAAAAGTTATATCTGGGTCGCTCGATTATTTGGTTTGACTTATGTGTCGGGCCACGTCAGGACTGAATTGATGTGTTGAATTAACTTCTATGTCAGATGAATCAGAGATTGAGAAAAAAACCGCTGGACAATAAGTATGACTATGTTCCATTTGATTGTTCGTATGATATCTAGAATGGAGGACTGTACGATCTCTTATCTAAAGGACAAGTTATTAATAAGATTAGATTTTGACAGCATCTTCAAGAGCTACAAATGCTAATCGGATCCTGAAGTCATATTTTCATGTATAGTTACTAGAATTATTCATGTGGGAGATTGTCAGATTAGTGTCTAAGCCCGTATCTATATTTTGTATGTACTTGACCTGGTTGTGCATGGTCCTTTTGGGTTGCCTTCATCAAAGCAACTAGACAAGATGATTTATGAAGATAGAGAGGTTATTATGGTTTATTGATATATTATATGAATAATTTATTAAAAGAGAAATCATATTGATTATTTAATATTAACCAAGAATTAATTAGGAAATTAATTATATGATTAAAAGAGATTGATTAAACTAAGTGGACGAAATTAGGGTGGAAGACCACCTTGAAATCGTCCGGACCTTATTCCAGAAGGTTCCTTGGATTGCTTAAAGCCTAAGCTATCAAATTACGGTTTTGGTTGAAACCCTAGCAGATAACATATATAAGGAACCTCCAGGCTTGAATTTTCAGCTACCAGAAGAAATGCTAGATTTCCTTAGAGCCGAAATTGTGACTCTTCCTCCTCTCTTTTATATCATCTTCTTGCTTGTGGTGTTTGATGGGTTTTGAACATTATAACACTTCCTAAGTGTACGTGAAACCCTAATAATCCTTGGATCTATGTTTGTCTAAGATTCATGCAAAACTGATTTCCAAGGTTCATGATTCTATCTAGCATACATGGGGAACATTTTAACTTAAATGATAGATAAAATAACATACCTTGTTGTTGATTTTGATTCCTTGAAACCTTGTGAGCCTAGCACCCCAAGTATGATGCCTCAAATGCTTCACACAACACCAAATGCTATGGAGTAAACTTGGAGAGAAAGTATAACACTCAAAAATCGGCTCTAGCCCTCAAGTATGCATGTGTAGCCGATTTTGGGAGATGTCACATGGTTTATATAGTGTGTTGCATTAGGTAAAATCCTAATGTAACATGACTCTTCATTTCCATGCTCCATGGATTAACTCCATGGAGCATCCATGGAGCATCCTATGGGTGGAACCCAACTTGATAATCCATGGAGCCTCTTAGCCCACTATATAAGTTATGGATGATTTACATAATCAACCCATATATTTAATTAGTTATCTTTTGATCACTCAATTAATTCTAAATTAACTTTTGATTAAACTAATTAAATAATATTATTAATATATCAAAACTTATAATATATTAACAAACCATAAGTGTTATTTCTCTCATTTAGTTTATCCAATGCATGGTGCCACGCAACCCAAATGGACCATGCCAGGTCGGATCAAGTACATACTAGAAATACTTATGGACTTAGACACCTAGTATGACTTCGGGAACTGATTGGAAATAGTAGCTCTTACATGGTCTCTCAGAACTAAGAAGATGATGATACGCCATTTAAGATAAGTGATCATATAATCCTCCGGTCTAGATATCCGTCGGACAAATACATGGAACAATGTCTGACTTATTGTCCAGCAATTTGTTTCCCGATTTCCGTTTTGTTAGACAAAGAACTTAATTGAACACATCAACTTAGTTCTGACCGGGCCCGTTACATAGTTCAAAACAAAATCATCGAGGGGCCCAGATATTAGCTTCTAATCCAAGAAGGAACAAATAAAATTTGACTCATATGTTTGTTCTACTACTTGTTAAATCATACACAAAAGCACCTGTTATAACATCGAGTTACCAATGCTTTTTCGTACAGTCAATGCATAACCAAATCATAGGCAACAAATCATATCTCCAGGTTTGAAGACTTATATGATGTTATCATCTCACGATCACTCGATATAGATTCCATGAAGTGATACCAATGAGTGTGGGTTGATTCCAATACTCATAACATATGATTACTCATGAAGTGTTGTCCTAAAACTTGACACCTACAACCAACTTCATGTCAGTCTTAATTCATATCTACTTCCAACATATGACTGACTGTGGAAATTTTGAATAATATGTAAAACAAAACACAATATTCTAGAAGTCAAACATGCAAAAGAAATTATAGTAAATGATTGATAGAAGATAGAAACACTTTACTAATAAATAAACATCAACTTTTACTCATCATCAAATGTCAATTACACTTTACGAAATTCCAAAATTATATAACCGCTAAAACTAATATAATCATTTATCCCTATGCTCCGTGCATGATGAAGATGCTTAACCCGACTTAGTCCCTTCGTTAGGGGATCTGTTGGGTTCTCATCTGATGATACCCTCTTTGCCACGAGGATTCCTTCTTCTATGCGATGTCTGATAAAGTGATATTTTCTGTCAATGTGTTTGGATCTCCTGTGATCCCTTGGTTCCTTGGCTAAGGCAACAGCACTTTCACTATCACAGAAAATTTCCATAGGCTCCTTTATAGCCGGTACAACTCCAAGGTCTGCAATGAAGTTCTTTAGCCACATAGCCTCCTTTGCTGCCTCGCTCGCTGTTATATACTCTGATTCACAAGTGGAAGCAGCTACTGTCTCCTGCTTGGAACTCTTTAAAGTGATTGCTCTGTGTTTAGGGTAAAGTCCCAGCCCGACTGAGAGCGGAAATTATCCCTATCAGTCTGGAAGCTTGCATCATTATACCCTACAGCTCTCAAGTCATCACTCCCACTGAGGGTAAGGACCCAGTCCTTAGTCCTCTGTAGGTACATGAGGATATTCTTTACCGTTGTCCAGTGAGACTTGTCAGGGTTCCCCTCATACCTACTAACCATGCTCAAAGCAAAGTGTACATCGGGTCGAGTACAAGTCATAGCATACATGATCGATCCTACAGCCGAAGCATAAGGTACTTGACTCATTTTAGCTATCTCAGCCTGAGTACTTGGGCTTTGAGTCTTACTCGATCTGGAATTACACTGAATAGGTAACTCTCCTTTCTTGGAGTCCTGCGTGCTGAATCTATTCAGCACCTTATCTAAGTAGGTACTCTGACTAAGTCCAATTAGTCTTTTACTCCGGTCTCTCAAGATCCTTATCCCTAGAATATAGGCAGCTTCTCCTAGGTCCTTCATAGAGAAACACTTCCCAAGCCAGGACTTAACTTCCTGCAGAGTTGGGATGTCATTTCCTATGAGTAGTATGTCATCTACTTACAATACGAAAAAGTTAACTATAAGATTCATCTTCACTCCTAGAAAAGCCAAACTCTTTGATTTTATCATCAAAGAAAAGATTCCAACTGTGAGATGCTTGCTTTAATCCATAAATGGATTTCTCAAGCTTACACACTCTATTCGGGTACTCTGTACTCACAAAACCCTCGGGCTGACTCTTGTAAACATCCTCAGCCAACTTTCCATTAAGGAAAGCGGTTTTGAAATCCATTTTCCATATTTCATAGTCATGAAATGCAACTATGGTTAACATAACCCTAATAGACTTACTCTTGGCTACTGGAGAAAAGGTCTAATGATAATCCACCCCCGGAGATTGAGAGAAGCCCTTTGCAACCAGTCATGCCTTATAAGTGTATACATTACCATCCAAGTTGGTCTTCTTCTTGAAGATCCATTTGCATCCTACAGTCGTATGACTTGGTACATTGTAAACCAAGTTCCAAACTTGATTGTCATACATGGACTGTATCTCACTGTACATTGCATTTTTCCAGTTGGCTGACTCAGGTCCTGCCATGGCTTCCGCTTAATTGTTGAGTTCATCCAGCGCTACTAGTGTCTCATCACTAATACGTGTATCACCTTCCGTAGTAATATGGAATCCATAGTAATGCTGAGGTCCATTCCTAACTCTCGTGGAACGCCTCATAGGTATAGACTCGTCAATTGGCTCAACAGGAGTTTCCTCCTCAAGTTGAGTGCTAGGGTTTTAAGTTCCCTCACCACTGTTTCTTTAGCTTATGAACTCCCTTTCTCGAAAGATAGCCCTCCTAGATACAAAGACCACATTCTCACTAGGTCTGTAGGAGAGGTAACCAAAGGATTTTTGTAGGTAGCCGATGAAAATACACCTCTCATTTTGAGGTTCGAGCATATCATGAGTCTCGCATCTCACGAAAGCCTCACAACCCCAAATATTGATGTGGTATAGTTTGGGTACTTTACCAGCTAACATCTCATGAGGAGTTTTGGTAACTTGATTTGTAGGGACTAGAAGGATATGGGCAGCAGTCTCTGAGGCATACCCCCGAAATGAGATTGGTAGTAAAGCTCGACTCATCATGGAATGAACCATATCTAACAAGGTTCGGTTATGCCTCTCAGCTACACCATTCAACTATGGTGTCCTAGGAGGTGTCAATTGTGAGACAATCCCACATTCCCTAAGATAGTCAAGGAGCTCTGAACTAAGATACTTACCACCTCGATCGGATCGAAGCATCTTTATGTTCCTGCCCAATTGATTCTCGACTTCCTGTTTAAACTCTTTAAACCTTTCAAAAGTCTCCGACTTATGCTTCATTAAGTAGACATATCCATATCTACTGTAATCATTAGTAAAAGTTAAATAATAACGATTAGCATCCCTTGTGGCATGTTTGAGGAGTCCACACACATCCATGTGTACGAGATCCAACAACCTTCAGCCCTCTTACAAGAACTAGTGAAAGGAGACTTTGTCATTTTTCCAAGTAAGAATGATTCACAACTATCATCTGACTTTAGGTCAAATGATTCCAAGACTCCATCCTTTCGGAGTTGGCCTATGTGTTTCTTGCTTTTATGTCCAAGACGACAATACCATAATGATGCTGTAACACCCCGATATTCAGGTACATATATTTCACCCTTATTCTTTTTCAATTGGTCATGAATGGTCCTTGACTAAAGGAAGCCTTGCAAGTGAGTACGTTGGGCGTACTAGAGGGGTACGATGCGCTTATTTTGGATGCGGAGTCGCTAGGTACGCTGGGCGTACCCATAGTTACGACGGGCGTACCCGGCCTAGATGAAAAACCCTAATAAGGCTTGTACACTATTTAAGGGATGCTAAGGCTCATTTCTCAGCCTCCATATCAGTGAGTAAAACCCTAAGAGAGAGCCTTCCATTGTCCTTAGTGAGTATGTGTGTTCTTGGAGCTAATAATTCCTTGGTGAGTTATTGAAGAAGGAAGAAAGGAGCTTATGGAGACTAAAAGCTTGAAGTGTAAGTTTGGATCTGAGATCTACCGAGAAAGGAGCTGCATTTAGAGGTATAAATCTCAAAACATTCCTCTTCTTTTTTGTTGTTGTTGCATGTGCTATTTCTAGGGTTAAAAACCACAAAAGTGGAGACCTTATGTGTGTAAGGTGCTCAATGGTCCGAGATCTGTCCCTTTTCAGCAGTATTTGTGATCTAGATCCATAAAGTCCTGATCTTGGTCGTTGATATGAGGTCATGCTTGAGTTCTATGCCTTTTAGGGTTAGAGAATAAGATGTTTTTGGGTGTTAGTGACTTATTCAGCCATGAAAGGGCTTAAAGTCATCGACTTTATGGTTTTGGACGCCTAGAAATGGTCAGATGTAAAAATTAGACATGGGTCTTAACTGTTTAAGACCCCAAGAGCTGAAGGACTGAAACTGGGTATTATGCCGAGCGTAATTCCAGTACGTGCAGCGTAGGGGGTGGCGCACCCCGATCCTCTTAAGTTATCGGTTACGCCCAGCGTACATGTTTGGTACACATAGCGTAACCCGAAGGGTTGACTTTTGTTGACTTTTAGGGTTTGGTCAACTTTAGGGTATTTGAGCCATGTGAAGGGTAAAATGGTGTTTTACCCTCATGAGAGTATTAAGAGAAGGGATGGTCTAGCCTTGGGAAATGTGTTGATATCGAGTACTTATTTCATATGATTAGGTGGAGGCTATGTCTTATCCCACGGAGTCCGAGATTTCCGAGTTACCGAGCTACAAGAGGTGAGTCTTCTCACTATACGTTACATAGAGTGGTATTTATATGGACCGGAGGGTCTTATGTGTTATGTATGAAATTATGTGAATCTATGTGCTATGTGATAGTTGTGTGCTATATGATTGTGTAGACCGGACCGGAAGGTCCAACGATACAGACCGGACCAGAAGGTCCAACGATTTAGACCGGGTCGGAGGGCCCAACAAATTACGAGACTGTAGGGTTCCACCGAGACACATCGACCGGAGGGTCGTACAGTAGCCTTGAATGGCGTATGTGTTGTATGTGGTATTTTGGGGAAGTCACTAAGCTTTATGCTTACAATTGTTGTGTTTTGTGTCTCAGGTACTAGCGAGGACCGTGGAATGGCACCGGCGTGACCCATACACATTAGAGAATTGATTTGATTTCATGTGATCTTGGGAAATGTTATATTTTGATAACAATTGTTGAATACTTTTGAGAATGTTTTTGTTTAATTTGGGTTGTTGAAAAATGAAAATTTTGTTTTAAAAATCTCGTCGTTACAAGTTGGTATGAAAGCCTTGGTTTGAGGGACTTGGATGCACTTTCGGCCATATCTGAACTCAAACCAAGGATTTGAGAAATTTTCAACAATAAAAAGAAAAAAAATAAATTTTCTAAAAAGAGCAAGGAGTTTTGAGACAAACAGGGAAGAGCAGTGTGTACGGTCAGCCAGCGCCCGAATGATGAATCCCCAAAATACCCTTACATTATGTGTTATAAGATATATTATGTTATGTTATGCATGCTAAAGTAGGCTAGGTATTCATATTAGGTGTAGAGTGGCCTGATTTGTGATGCCTTAGCCTAAGAGATTTCTACTGCTATGAGATGCCTGGAGAGCGAGTGGGTAGCAGTAGGAGTTCATGAGAGGATTATCAGAGGGTAGCCAATGCATAGAGAGAGAGTAGAGTACTTGCGATCCGGGATCCAAGGAGGAGGACTTGGGTTGAATGCTGATGCGGTGTGGTTAGTAGTATAGGGCTCGTACTACTAAAGACACCGGATCAGTAAGTAGCCCAAGTAGGAATCCTTTAGGTATTGGAGAACGAGTAGGGTTGCGTTATCGAGTGCTAGTATGCTCGATCGATTCTCTGATATTTTTATAATGTATTTTAGAGGCATCATGGTTGGGACTCGACACACACCTAAGAGCAGTGGGGTCAGTGACGAGGAGATCCGTTGATTGATTCATCAGGAGGTGGTACCTGCCATCCGGGCTGAGATTCCAGAGATGTTCGGGGACATCAAGACTACACTGATTGAGATCTTTGACGAGCGGTATGCAGCAGTGACTGAGGCTGCGGCTGCTGCAGCAACTGTTGTTGTTGCTGCTGCCAGACCTTAAGGAGGTGACTCGTTGTTGTTTCGGGAGTTCAGTAACACGAAGCCACCAGAGTTCGATGGGATGCAGGACCCGATTGCTACGATGAGATGGATCTCTAACATTGAGGGATGTTTCTATACGTGTTCTTGTCCAGAACACTTGAAGGTGAGGTTCGCTCTGAACCAGCTCCTCTTAGGAGCGAAGGATTGGTGGAAGTTCATGACGGCGAGCTTCACTCTGGTAGAGATTTCTGAGGTGACCTAGGAGAGGTTCACCGCCATGTTCAGAGACACGTATGTTCCCCCGGTGGAAAGGGAATGGTTGATTCAGGAGTTCTTGACCCTCAATCAGGGTACCGATTATGTCACAGTGATTACCAGGAAGTTTCACGAGAGGGCGATGTTTTGCCCTGAGCAGGTGTCTACTGAGCAGGCTCGCATGAGCCAATATCTGAGTGTTCTGACGAGGGATATACGGGAGTTTGTGGCGAACTCGACTTACCGTACATTTGCTTAGCTCCAGGAAAATGCTTGAAAGAGGGAGATCGAATTGGAGACTCAGGCCAGGGAGGAGGCCGATTCAAAGAGGATGGATTAGCGGCCGGGTCAGTCTCAGCCGGCAGCCAAGCGGGCTAAGTCCATTGATTCAAGATCTGGGGGCGTGAAGGGCCGCACTTGTGGGAAGTGCGGCAAGAGTCACGAGGGGTCGTGCCGGGAAGGAGTATGCTACAAGTATGGGAAAGAGGTCACATCGCGAGCGATTACCCCAAGGTATTTTCGGTTTGCTTCCATTGCAACCAGACCGGCCATCGGATGGCCAAGTGCCCTCAGCTTCAGCAAGGATATGTGCCTGCGACCATGACTACTGAGGTTCGGCTAGTGAAGGCCGAGGCGCCAAAGGCTCGTGGGAGGGCCTTTCAGTTGACAGCGGAGGAGGTCCATGCAGCACTCGACGTTGTGGCCGGTATGTATTCTTCTCTTTATTTTATTTGAGTCTAAGATATTATGCTTATATCCTGTTATACGTAGGTACTTTTCTTGTGAATTATGTACCTGCCCTAGTGTTATTTCACTCGGGAGCGAGTCGATCTTTTGTGTCGTTAGCCTTTATTCGTCATATCAGTATTTGTCGAGGGGCTTTAAGCGGACCTCTGCGAGTTTCTATAGCTAACGACCGAGTTGTGTATGCCATGGATGTGATTCGAGGATGTAGACTTGAGATCATCGGTGTGGGGTTTCTGATCGATCTAGTTCCAATTGCGATGGGGGACATATGTGTCATAGTGGGGATGGATTGGTTGAGCCAATTTGGAGCTATTGTAGAGTGCGAGCATCAGTTGGTGACAATTCGAGACCCTAGTGGGGGAGTACTTACGTTGTACGAGGAGGGCACCTGTCCTGAGTCAGCATTTTGTTCGGCCGATAGAGCGAGACAGAGTTTACAGCAGGGCTGTAGGGGATTTGTGGCCTATGTGATAAATACGCGAGTGGCCGCTGGGAGGCCAAGTTCGATTGATGAGGTCCCAATTGTGCGGGAGTTCACTAATGTTTTCCCCGAGGAGTTTCTGGGTGTGCCTCCTTAGAGGCAGGTGGAATTTCGTATCACCTTGGTGCCAGGGGCAACACCTATTGCCAAGGCACCCTATCGCCTTGCACTGCCCGAGATGTAGGAGTTATCCTCGCAGCTTCAGGAGCTGCTGGGAAAGGGGTTTATCAGACCGAGTAGCTCACCTTGGGGAGTGCCGATCCTTTCTGTCAAGAAGAAGGATGGTTGACACCGGATGTGCATTGATTACCGGGAGTTGAACAAGTTGATGGTCAAGAACCGCTATCCATTACCGAGGATCGACGATCTGTTCGATCAGTTGTAGGGGGAGTCTTGGTTCTTCAAGATAGACTTGAGGTCGGGATATCACCAGATGAGGGTTCGGGATGAGGACATCGAGAAGACATCATTCAGAACTCGTTACGGGCATTACGAGTTCATGGTGATGCTATTCGGGCTCACCAATGCACCAGCGGCGTTCATGGATCTCATGAACCGGGTGTGCAGGCTGATGTTGGATCGCTCGGTGATTGTTTTCACCAATGATATCTTGGTATATTTGAAATCCAGAGAGCAGCATGAGGTGCATTTGAGGGAAATCCTCGGTGTTCTAAGATCGGAGAGGCTTTACGCTAAAATCTCCAAGTGTGATTTTTGGTTACGGGAGGTCCAGTTCCTTGGGCATCTCGTTAACCAGCAGGGGATTTTGGTCGATCCGTCCAAGATCGACGTCGTGATGAGTTGGGAGATGCCGAGGTCACCTACTGAAATCAGGAGTTTCTTAGGATTGGTAGGCTATTATCGGAGATTTATCAGGGATTTCTCCAAGATCGGCGTGCCACTCACCAAGTTGACCCGAAATGGTGTTGCTTTTTCTTGGGGTCCAGAGCAGCAAACCTCGTTCAAGACACGTCACCAAAGATTATGTGAAACCCCGGTGTTGGCCCTTCCAGAAGGGGTGAGGATTTCGTAGTATATTGTGATGCATCGATATCGGGGTTGGGAACGGTACTTATGCAGAGGGGGCATGTGATAGCATATGCATCGAGACAGATAAAGCCTCATGAGTCGAGGTATCCCACTCACGATTTGGAATTGGGGGCAGTAGTGTTCACCTTCAAGATCTGGCATCACTATTTATATGGGGTTCGGTGTACGATATACACGGACAACAATAGTTTGAAGTATTTGATGGATCAGCCCAACCTGAATATGCGCCAAAGGAGATGGTTGGACATAGTAAAGGATTACGATTGTGAGATCCTGTTCCACTCGGGTAAGGCTAATTTTGTAGCCGATGCCTTGAGCCGTAGGGCGGAGGGAGCCCCGATACGAGATGTTTGCATGAGATTGACAGTGATGACTCCAGTGTGGGACACCATTCGTGGGGCCCAGGCGGAGGTCGTAAGACCGGAGAACCGAAAAAGGGAGCGAGTGATCGAACAAGTATCGGAGTTCATTACCGACATTCGACGACTTATGACCTTCCAGGGTCGAGTTTGGGTAACGTTTGTAGGCGGAACGCGTACCATCTTGATGGAGGAGGCGCACAGATCGAAGTTCTCGATCCATCCCGAGGCCACTAAGATGTATTTGGATTTGAAGAAGGAGTATTGTTGGCCCTGTATGAAGAGGGATGTTGCATGGTTCGTAGAGAGGTTCTTGACCTATCGCAAGGTTAAGGCCGAGCACCAGCATCTACATGGTAAGTTGCAGCCGTTAGAGATTCCCGAGTGGAAGTGGGAATAGATTTCCATGGTTTTTATCACCAAATTTCCAAGGCCTGCTAGGGGTGTCGATGCAATTTGGGTGGTTGTAGATAGGTTGACGAAGAGCACTCATTTCCTTGCCATCAATGAGAGCTCTTCTGCGGAGAGGCTGGCGGATTTGTACGTGAAGGAGGCGGTATCGCGGCATGGAGTACCGATCTCGATTGTCTCAGATCGAGATGTATGTTTCACTTCTAGATTTTGGAAGAAATTTCATGAGAAATTGGGTACGAGGCTGCATTTTAGTACCGCATACCACCCGCAGACCGACGGGCAGAGGGAGCGGACGATTCAGATACTTGAGGACATGCTTTGGGCATGTGTACTAGATTTCGGCAGGAGTTGGGAAACGTATTTTCCCTTGGCTGAGTTTTCCTATAACAACAGCCATCACTCGAGCATTGGTATGCCTCCCTTTGAGCTATTTTATGGAAGGAGGTGTCAAACCCCCATTTGTTAGGGTGAGGTAGGGCAACATGTAATGGGCAGTACGGAGATAGTGCTTTAGACGACAAAGCAGATACAACAGGTCAGATAGAGGTTATTGACCGCTCAGAGTCGCCAGAAGAGTTATGCAGATAGACGACGATCCGAACTCGAGTTCCAGGTTGGTGACTTCGTGCTCCTGAACGTATCTCCTTGGAAAGAAATGATCCAATTCAGGAAGAGGGGCAGGTTGGGACCCCGATATATTTGGTCATTTAGAGTGATCGCAAGCGTGGGCAGGGTTGCGTATCGCTTGGACATACCCGTGGAGTTGGACCAGATTCATGATACCTTCCATGTGTCGCAGCTAAGGAAGTGTATAGTCGACGAGTCGGCAGTGGTACCATTGGAGGATATCCAGGTGGAAGCGAGTCTAAATTATGCTGAGAAGCCAATCGCAATCTTGGATCGGAAGATCAAGATTCTAAGAAACAAGGAGATACCTCTAGTTCTGGTTCAGTGGCAACATCGGAAGGGGTCCGAGATGACTTGGGAGTCAGAGTCAGAGATGCGAGGGCAACATCCGGAGTTGTTCGTGGAATGAGACTTCAGGGGTGAAGTCTGGTTCTAGTGTGGGAGAATTGTAACACCCCGAGATTCAGGTACATTTATTTTACCCTTATTCTTTGTCAATTGGTCATGAACGGTCCTTGAGTGGAGGAAGCCTTGCAAGTGAGTACGATGGGTGTACTAGAGGGGTATGCTGCACGTACTCATGCGCTTATTTTGGACACGGAGTCGCTAGGTACGCTGGGCGTACCCATAGTTACGTCGGGCGTACCCAACATAGATGCAAAACCCTAATAAGGCTTGTGCACTATTCAAGGGATGCTAAGGCTCATTTCTCAGCCTCCATATCAGTGAGTAAAACCCTAAGAGAGAGCCTTCCATCATCCTTAGTGAGTGTGTGTGTTCTTGGAGCTAATAGTGCCTTAGTGAGTGTGTGTGTTATTGAAGAAGGAAGAAACGAGCTTATGGAGACTAAAAGCTTGAAGTGTAAGTTTGGATCTGAGATCTACAGAGAAAGGATCTACATTTAGAGGTATAAAGCTCAAAACTTTCCTCTTCTTTTTGGTTGTTGTTGCATGTGCCATTTCTAGGGTTAAAAACCCCAAAGGTGGAGACTTTATGTGTGTAAGGTGCTCCATGGTCCAAGATCTGTCCCTTTTCAGTAGTATTTTGTGGTCTAGATCCATCAAGTCCCCATCTTGGTCGTTCATATGAGGTCATGCTTGAGTTCTATGCGTTCTAGGGTTAGAGAATAAGATGTTTTGGGTGTTAGTGACATATTCAGTCATGCAAGGGCTTAAAGTCATCGAATTTATGGTTTTGGAGGCTTAGAAATGGTCATATCTAAAAATTGGGCGTGGGTATTAACTGTTTAAGACCCTAAGAGCTGAAGGACGAAACTGGGTATTACGCTGGGCGTAATTCCAATACGCGCAACGAAGGGGGTGGCGCACCCCAATCCTCTGAAGTTATTGGTTACGCCCAGCGTACATGTTTGGTACGCGCAGCGTAACCCGAAGGGTTGACTTTTGTTGACTTTTAGGGTTTGGTCAACTTTAGGGTATTTGAGCCATGTGAAGGGTAAAATGGTCTTTCACCCTCATGAGAGTATTAAGAGAATGAATGGTCTAGCCTTGGGAAATGTGTTAATATCGAGTACTTATTTCATATGATTAGGCGGAGGCTAGGTCTTATCCCACGAAGTCCAAGATTTCTGAGATTTACGAGTTACCGAGCTACATGAGGTGATTCTTCTCACTAAACGTTACCTAGAGTGGTATTTATGTGGACCGGAGGCTCTTATGTGTTATGTTTGAAATTATGTGAATCTATGTGCTATGTGATATTTGTATGCTATATGATTGTGTAGACCGGAACGGAAGGTCCAACGATATAGACCGGACCAGAGGGTCCAGCAATTTAGACTAGGCCAGAGGGCCCAACGAATTATGGGACTGGAGGGTTCCGCCGAGACACATCGACCGAAGGGTCGTATAGTAGCCTCGAGTGGCGTAGGTGTTGTATGTGATATTTTGGGGAAGTTACTAAGCTATATGCTTACAGTTGTTGTGTTTTGTGTCTCAGGTACTAGCGAGGACCTTGGGAAGGCACCGACATGACCCGTACACATTAGAGAAAGGATTTGATTTCATGTGATCTTGGGAAATGTTATATTTTGATAACAATTGTTGAATACTTTTGAGAATGTTTTTGTTTAATTTGGGTTGTTGAAAAATGAAAAATGTGTTTTAAAAATCTCGTCGTTACAGATGCTTTATCCAAGTTATTATCATTAATAGAATCAATACAGAATACATTATTTCCCAAGTTATCTACAACAGATACAGTTTCATACACACCATCACAAGGTAATGCTTTAAAATAAAGAACGTTATTATAGGAAACATTAATCGAACCAACTTCATTATCAAATGAAAAGGTAAACCCTTGTTTATACAATGAATGAAAGGAAATAATATTTCTTGCCATTTCTGGCGAGTAACAACATTTATTCAAATCTAAACTAAACCCACTACTTAGCGATAAATTATAAACTCCAATCTTGGTGACAGGTTAAGCTTTCCTATTCCCCATGATCATGTTTATTCTTCCATGCTCCACATTCTCACTTCTTCTTAGTCCCTGCAAATTAGAACAAATATGAATACCGCAACCGGTATCAAGGACCCAAGAGTTAGAATAGGGTGATTAATTAGATAAGATAGTGTAAATACGTGCATGGTTGGGTTTAACGTTCCCATCCTTCACATCTTGCTGGTACTTTGGGCAGTTCCGCTTCTAATTTGCTTTTCATGGCAATAAAAGCATTCAACCACTTTTGGGTCAGCAGAAGAGGTGACAAAACCTTTCTTGGTTCCATTTGAAAATGAGCCTTCAAGGATCTTACCCTTGGTACCCTTCGAAGGTCTCTTCCTCTTCTTACCCTTCCCTTTCCTGATTGCCAAAACAGGGGCGAACTTGGTAAGAGTAGGAGTAACAACCGACTTACCCTTAAGACCACTTTCCGCGGTCTTTAGGAGTCCTTAAAGTTTGCTGAGTGTGACCTCTTCCTTATTCATGTGATATGTCATGCGGAATTGATCATAGTATGAGGGTAACGAGTGAAAAATGATATCTATTGCAAGCTCCTCAGGAATGTTCAGATTAAGCTTCAGCAGACGGTCCACAAATCTTTCAATTTTCTGCATGTGGCCCGTGATGGGTTCACCATCCTTAATTCGTGTTGTTATCATGAGGAGATGATTTCATACCTCTCTTGTCAGGCACTTTGATGTTATCTTTCCATCAGTTCTTGGTGCATTTCAAAAGGGTAGAAATCCTCATAGGACTTTTGGAGTTCTGCTATCATGGTGGCCATCATGATGCATGCCACTTTGGTGGCATCCCTTTCATGTGTCCGGAAGTCAGCGATCTCCTGGGGAGTTGTAGTGGTCTCATTAATCTCTTTAAGCTCCTTATCGAGGACATCTTCCTTGTCCTCGTAGTGGGTAATCATCCTAATGTTTCTGATCCATTCATTTAAGTTGGATCCATCAAAAGTGACTTTCCCACACAAGTT
This sequence comes from Lactuca saligna, assembly GCF_052625555.1. Classification (NCBI taxonomy): domain Eukaryota; kingdom Viridiplantae; phylum Streptophyta; class Magnoliopsida; order Asterales; family Asteraceae; genus Lactuca; species Lactuca saligna. The sequence continues at coordinate 212,192,651 of NC_136419.1, forward strand.
CATAAGGGTAAAGGAGTCATTACGATTAGAGCCAGAAGCAGCATTGTTTGAAGACATCTGAGCAAGAAGAAAGACAAGATTAGTTTAGATATAAATATAGTCGTTAATAAAACACCCAAATGTAATATTAAGGCTAGGAACCAATCACAATATATTATACTTAGAAGAGGTATGTCGTAATCTAAGTAATAACACATTTGAAAGGTAGGTGAATGACAATTCACCAATTTCCACCAAAAACGAAATATTAATATATTAAGTTTTATAATCGGTTCATAGAAATTCCTAGATTCTTTTGAGATTCAATGAAATTTTCAGAGGCATGTTTCAATCTCGAGTGTGCCCTCCAAGTTTTGTGACTGGGATAGCAAGGATCACAAAACGAGGTGTGAAGTAACCATGCAAACCACTTGTTACCCACAATGTTTATAACTCTATCGATGTGCCGGTTAACCACACGCGCTCCACCGACCTATAATAAACTTTAAGTCATGCTTTACCTACCTTGTTAAGTGCAAGTTAGTGTGCCGGGTAACCACACACGCTCCACTAACGACTTAAACAAAGTGTAAAGTATAATTTCATGGATTAGCACCTTATTCACATTTTCCTAAAGTAACTAAGATTGAGAATTTAATAAAACATTTAGTTACGTTATAATATTCTATATATTTTTAATGAAAATTTATAAGTTATTGTCCTACCCGTTCGGCTAACAACCCTCCACCAATCAAGGAAGCGGTGGGTGAGAATGGTTGGCATTTTATAGGCAACAACCTTATACCCCCCTTATAGACCGGCTTCGTGAATGAGGCGTACTAGTGGTACGACGACTTGATCTTATATATATATATATATATATATATATATATATATATATATATATATATATATATATATATAGAGAGAGAGAGAGAGAGAGAGAGAGTCAACATCAAATAAGAAAGAAATTTTTGGTAGGAAGGTAAGAAGTTTTTTTTCTACATATTTTTTTCGCGAACAAACAAAATGAATCATTAGATGATTCATTTGTAAGATGATTCACAAGAAAAAACTCTAAAGAAAACATCTCGATGATTCATTTATACAATGATTTTGTTGTTATTCACTAAAATTATCATAAAAATGAATTTTTTCTTAATTTACTTAAAAATGAATCATAAAGATGTTTTTTTGAGAATTTTTTCTTGTGCATCATCTTACAAATCAATCATCTTGTGATTCATTTATTTTGTTCGTCAAAAAAATATGTAGAAAAAAAACTTCTTACCTTCCTACAAAAAAAAATTCTTACCGGATCTATATATATATATATATATATATATATATATATATATATATATATATATATATATATATATATAGGGTTAGGTTCATGTGAGACGACCTAATTTTGTGAAACCATGAGACGCATTTTTTTATTTTTTTTTTAATTTTTTTTAAAAAAATTTTGGTTAATTCAAGTTCCGAAAATAATATTTAAAAAAAGAATTTTTTTGAGTTTTCCATTTATTTTGCATTTTAAAATTATTTTTAGAATATGTACAGTGTAATATTCTATTTAGAATATTTCACGTATTTTTCAAAAGAAAATTATTTTTTGATTTTTTTGATTTTTTTTAGTTAATTCAAGTTCCGAAAATAATATTTAAAAAAAGAATTTTTAGATTTTTCCATTTGTTTTGCATTTTAAAATTGTTTTTTAGAATATGTCAGTCTAATATTCTATTTAGAATATTTCAAGTATTTTTCAAAAAAAAAAAACGGGATTTATTTTATTTTATTTTATTTTAATTTTTTTTTTATTTTTTTAGTTAATTCAAGTTCCGAAAATAATATTTAAAAAAAAGAATTTTTTGATTTTTCCATTTATTTTGCATTTTAAAATTATTTTTAGATTTGGTCTCACGGTCTCACAAAATTATAATGGTCTCAAATGAACCTGAACCTATATATATATATATATATATATATATATATATATATATATATATATATATATATATATATATATATATATATATATATATATATATATATTAACTTATAATATTATAAAGTATAAGGGTTGAATTTTAACTTTTAAAATTCTAAGGGTTAGAAGTAAAGTTTTAATCATGATTTTACTTGTTCCTAAACTTGAGGGCATGTTTTGTAAACTTTCAAAACTTTTCATTTCTTATAACTTATGAATTAATTGGGTATTAAAAATGATGACTCTTCATTTTTATAACCCTTGCGTTCTTTTAATGGTTTTTATTAAAGTGTGACCTTTTGTTTTCCATAACTTGAGGACAAGTTATGGAATCGATTAAAACACATAGTGATCATGAATTAAACTACCAAATACGTTACAAACAATTCCTATGATCATCTGATCTTCATAAGTTCAAGAACATGAATATTAACATTTCAAGAACATAAATTACTCATAAAACTTGTAGTTTTTGATAATTGCCATTATAAATGGATTAGCATAAATATTACACCATCTAAAACAAGTTTTAAAACACCAAAACAGTTTAGGATAATGTTTATTGTCCATTTTCAGCAACAAAAGTCAAAAATCTGCTGTCAGGGCCTCCTACTCGTCAAGTGCATGAACCTACTCGATGAGTAGAATGAATTTTCACTTGAACTCGTCAAGTCCCCTCATGGACTCCGTGAGTCCACTACTAAGATAGCAAGCAGTTTTGATTTTTAACACATTTTTGCACAAATAAAAAAAAAAAAAAAAAGTCTAGGCTCTAATACCACTAATGGGTCTTGAGCATTCTAACACTTCCTAAGTGTACATGCAACCCTAATAATCCTTGGATCTATTTTTGTCTAAGAATCATGCAAAATTGATTTCCAAGGTTCATGATCCTATCTAGCATACATGGGGAACATTTTAACTTAAATGATAGATAGAATAACATACCTTGTTGTTGATTTTAATTCCTTGAGACCTTGTGAGCCTCACACCCCAAGTGTGATGCCTCAAATTCTTCACACAACACCAAATGCTATGGAGTAAACTTGGAGAGAAAGTATAACACTCAAAAATCAGCTCTAGCCCTCAAGTATGCATGTGTTGTTGATTTTGAGAGATGTCACATGGTTTATATAGTGTGTTGCATTAGGTAAAACCCTAATGTAACATGACTCTTCATTTCCATGATTCATGGATTAACTCCATGGAGCATCCATGGATCATGCTTTGGGTGGAACCCAACTTGATAATCCATGGAGCCTCTTAGCCCACTATATAAGTTATTGATGATTTACATAATCAACCCATATATTTAATTAGTTATCTTTTGATCACTCAATTAATTCTAAATTAGTTCTTGATCAAACTAATTAAATAGTATTATTAATATATCAAAAATTATAATATATTAATAAACCATAAGTGTTATTTCTCTCATTTAGTTTATTCAATGCATGGTGCCATGCAACACAAATGGACCATGCCGGGTCGAGTCAAGTACATACCAGAAATAGTTATGGTCTTAGACACCTTATCCAACATTGTTTGTAAGCCATTAGATGTGTTACACTTGTGACACTAAGCCTCTTGAAGATTGAAGAATCTAGCAACTATTGAAAGGTATCATCTAAACTTGTTTTATTATAGTTCTTGTTTTTATAGTATGCTTGATTAGGGTTTATAGATTTGGATAAATTTTCATGTAGAATAGAGAAACCTAGATCCAAAGTTTAATGGTTTTGCATGTACACAAAGGATGTTCTTTTGCTAAAAACCCATCAATGAATTCCTTCCTCACTGACTACATGACCAAAGGAGTTTAAACTGCAAATCCAGAACTCGCATTTGGAGAGTTTTGCATACAGTTTCTCGGTTCTCAGAGCTTCCAAGATCTGGTGTAGTTGTTGACCATGCTCCTCCTTACTTCAACAGTATATGAGTACATCATCAAGAAGACGATTACAAAACTATCAATAAATAGGTGGCAGACTCAATTCATGAGGTCCATAAATTATCAATGAATTTGTGATGACTGTATCGTGTTCGGACAACAGTTTTTGGAATATCATCTTCTCGGACTCCGAGTTGATGATAACAGATCTTAGACTTATTTTTGAGAAGTAACTAGCTCCTGTAAGCTGATCAAATAGATCATCAATTCGTGGAAGTGGGTATCAGTTTTTGATAGTAAGTTTGTTTAACTTTATAGTCGATGCACTTTCTGAAGGATACGTCCTTCTTCTTGACAAACAAGACCAGAGCTCTCTAGGGTGAGAAGCTTGGTCTGATGAACCCTTTTTTCAGAAGTTTGCTTAACTGACTGGATAACTCATGTATTTCAGCGGGGGCAAACCTGTAGGGTAATTTGGAAATTGATGTGGCTCCTAGTATTAGGTTGATTCGAAATTCAACCTGTCTTTCTAGAGGTATTCCTAGAAGATCCTCAGGAAACACATCCGGGAAGTTGCATGCCACTGGGATGTCGTTAATGTTTACTTCCTTCTTTTGCTTTATCCACAACATGAGCGAGGGAATGCATAATTTTTCATATGCAGGAACTTTTATTCCTTGATGAACGAGATAAGATGGAGATTAGTTTCAGATTTATCATCATAGATTATTAGGGTTTCGCGGTTGGGGAGGTGAAGGCGAATGGCCTTCTCATGGCACATAATATCAACATGGTGGGGGCTTAACCAATCCATGCCGATTATCACATCAAAACTCCTAATATTTACTAGCATCAAATTTATTTGAAACAAATGGTTGCTTAATGTTAAGCTGCACCCTACGTAAGCGTCTTTGGTTGTTTCAGTTTTCCCATTAGTCATCTCCACCATGAAGGTTTCGCTTAGCTTCTGGGGTTTTTGGTTTAGTAAGCATTTGAATTACTCACAAAACTCTGCTCAGCTCCACTATCAAACAGAATGCATACGTAAGTGTTGTTGAGGAGGAACATACCAGTGACTACCATTGGGTCTTGAACTGCTATCCTTGAGCCAAGGTCAGGACCCTGCCCGATCCTCCTGCCCCTTGGTTGTTCGCTTTGGGGAAATTTCATATGAAGTGGCCAGTTCCTGCACATCTATAACCAGTATAAACAGCCCCAACATTGTTATTGTTGTTGTTGTTGCTGCTGCTATTGCTATTGTCGTTGTTTGTGTTGTTTGGCTATTGATTCTGTTGGGGTTGAGATCTGTAGTACTGGGTGATGTGCCCCTTGCAGTTGCAGTTGGTACACTCATTTCTCTGCACTCGCTACGGTGATGGTATGTAACGACCAAAAATTTAAACAAATTTTGAACTTTTCAAAAACATCCCAATTCATTAAGTTATTACAAAAATGTTTTCAATACATTTATTATCAGAGTATTCCCATGTCCATATCATAAAACATAAACACGAGGAGCGGTAGGATCACGCTTTTGCCTTGCCATGGTCTCTTGAAGAACTAGAAAAACATTAAACCACAACTATAAGCCCAAAAGCTTAGTGAGATACCCCCAAAATACTACCACATATACCATACACATAACATGCTATTTCATATCGAATAACAGAATAGCCATGCTTATCGGATCTACTGTGTGACTGGTCCGCCGTGTCGGGCCTTCAGTCTACCTGGTCCACCCTCCGAGTCCAGTGATGTCCCTCGAGTCTGCAGTGTGGTTGGTCCGCCCGCACCGGGCCTTCAACCCACCTGGTCCACTCTCTGAGTCTACAGTATTACTGGTCCGCCCGCATCGGGCCTTCAGTCGCCCTGGTCCACTCTCCGAGCCTCGACACGTCTGGTCCGCCCTCGTGGGGCCTACAGCCTATCCGGACCGCTCGCTGTGCCTTCGGAACAACCGGTCCGCCCTGGGTATCTTGGCCTACAGCACAAAGCAGGACCCGCCTCAACCCAACTCCAGTCCAAACAACCATGTGCACATAAACATACAATCACATAACAATTCATATTCAATCAAACCGATCTAGAAGATCACGTAACACAACATACTCTAAGCAGGATACCGACCTAACCGGTCACTAGCATAGCACCATCCTATATACTAGGATACCGACCTTAACCAGGTCTCTAACGAATACCATCCTAACAACCAGGATACAAACATATCAAAGCAATAACATAACAACAGATACCCGGATCTCAATCCGATAAAGGGTCGGCCTTGGTGCCTTAGACCCTATTGATATAGTGAGGATAACTCACCTTGAAACTACCGGCTGAACGGATAACTCAAGCTGCTCCGACTACTGGTAGGATCTCCACCACTCGCCAACCACCAATCCACTGAACTTAAAACAACATTCAACAATTACCAAAATGCCCCTGGAAAACAACTGGTCAACCCTTGGTCAAAGTCAAAGTCAAAGTCTACCCCTGACTGACTCTACTCGCCGAGTCAACCCGATGACTCGCCGAGTCCCCATACCCAGAACCTCATTCAATTCGAAACCCAACTCGCCGAGTCACCCCGAGACTCGCCGAGTCCAACAACTCTCAGTCCACTTGCACACAACTCACCGAGTCACAGCCCATCCAAAAGAAACTTGGACCCTACGACCAGACTCGCCGAGTCCAAGAACAAACTCGCCGAGTCTACGACTATCTTCAACCTACTCGACGAGTTGTTGTTACAACTCACCGAGTTCCAGTCCATCTTCGACCAACTCGCCGAGTTCCAGCCTTTCTTCAAGCAACTCGCCGAGTCGACTCATGTGACTCGCCGAGTACCACCGGGTCTGAATCCATACAGAGGCTTTCCAAGCCATGCAGATGATCCAAACCATAGATCTACCCCCTCTTAAGGCCATCCATCACGTAAAATGGCAATCTTTACGTGAATCCAAGGAGATCTAGGCATTTTCACTCTAGGGTTTGGGTTTGGGACAAGATAGCTCCATTAATCACTCAAAAACAGGGACCTTTATGCATTGTAACCCTTCTCCATTCCAAAACTGAGGTAGCAACCTCAGATCTAACCTCTAAACTCCAATACATCAAAAGATATGATCTCTAACACCTCCAAAAATGATGAATCTAGATAATAGCAGCTCAAAGAATGAAATAATACCTCAAAAGGAAGCTCCAAGAGAAGGTTAATCTGAATCCTTGCAAAACCCTTTGATCCAAGTCTCTTCTCCTTCAAGATTTCTTCAACAATCACTTCCCCAAGCTCCAAATGCACTCTACTCCCTCAAGTTCGTGCCTTAGGGCTTTCTGGACTTCTACAGAGGGTAAAAGAGGTTGGGGAGAGGGTATAATGTCCTTTAAATAGGGCTCATCCTTCGGATTTAGGGTTTTCTCCACTCAGCGCCTACTCGCTGAGTCCATCTGCTGACTCACCGAGTCGGCCACATAACACGCGACCAAAGTCGCGACCCTACTCGCCAAGTCCACCCATGGACTCGCCGAGTTCCTCTTCCCAATTTTCTCTTTTAGCCCTTCAACTTTACTCTTGATATTCCGGGATGTTACAATTCTCCCCCACTTAAATTAGGCTTCATCCTCGAAGCCTGCAGCAACTCAACTCTAGAAATTCTCTTGCATTACAACTCCTGCCATTAACCCAGCCAGGTTCCTCAAAGCACAACCATGGATACCAGAAACTCACTTTCTCCTTTCTTGCGGTTTCCTGACCACCGTCACAAGCCTGCCACAGGCTTTACCCTCTGGTAACCACACCGAACAACTGAGTACCACCCATGACGCAACATTGCTCCAAATCACAACCATCCCTCGACCCATATGAGCTATAAATAACTATGGACCACCGCATTCCCGATCCGAGTCCAACTCTATGCATTCCATGTTGTCAGAAAGACACATTCTTTAAAGCAACTCCCATGAGTTCTCCTCTTGCAATCACATGCACATGCTGAACTAGCTCTAGCACCCTCGGGTTAGGAAAACCCATCACACTGACGATCCTCAAAACATCCCTCAGGATGAACCACTACTACACAATTCCTTCACCGAAATCAACCTATGAATCTAAAACTCCATCTCTGCATCCCTTACGAGCCTCTTGACTTTACACCCTCGGAATTTCCTTCCGTGACCTCGACATACATCCAAACCGGATGTGATTCCACGTCACCGACGCACACACTATGCAATAACCATAATTGGACCACTCCGATCATATCCATGTGCTACTGCTTTCACTTCCGTGAATTTACACTCCCCTCCAGAACTACATTCCTCCCTCTTCACTTATCACGGAAATCCACTTGGCTGCCTTAACAATACCACAAGTGCCACAGTGCTCACCCAACACTACACCATTTCCTTATGACATAGCCGCTATCCCATGCACCATACATACTTAGTCCTGGACCGATCCTAGGCCTTCCACAATCAATCGCTATTGGTCTGTATCCCGCCCCGCACGCCTTCCATTTACTCATACCAGCCTATGCCCTTGGCTGACCGAGACACTATTGAATCCCATGCAGCTAAATGACCTTTCCTACTCATCGATTTTTCCGGAGAATTCCCCAATTCTCCCCCACTTAGAGCACTGACTATCAACCACCGGTCGCCATTGCCAACTTCCTCAACAAACCTTCTCGACACAAACACTTACACACGAACCGATTCCCACTAACACGAGCAATCTTCATAGATCACACATCAACACTGATCATCCCGGACTTGAAAGAAACTTGATCTTCAGAAAACCATTCCTCAGACTGTAGATGTTGCCCGATATCCAGACCAACACCCGATTCCCACGAACAACCCTCATGAAAGATAACCGATGAAATTTCCCAACACTATATCTATAACCAAGCCATAACCCTCAAAACCAAAGAATACAATACCGAAATCCATGCAACAAGACTAGCAGATAAACAATACTCCATAATAATCATAAAATAATAAGAAATCAAGAAGAACATACCCGCAACTACTTCCGACACTACCCTGACCTCCTCTGCTGTAAGTTGAAAAGCACGACCCTGAGCCCTTGGGGGTCCGCTCCACCGTGACCTCCACCCGTGATCCTCAACGTGGCCAGTGCTGGAGCCTGCACCGGTCCTGCAGCAAGCTGTGAACAGTTGACCCTCAAATGCCCACCCTGATGATAATGATAACAGATCCTCAAATCCCGAATCGGAACTGCCTGCCGACAATCCCTCGCATAGTGCCCCTCCTTTCCGCACTTGCGACATGCACCACCGGATCGACAAACTCCGGTGTGACTCCTCCTACACTTCCCACAAGTGTGTCTGATCTGATCTCCCAATCTAGAATCAACGGTCTTAGACCGTTTTGGCGCTGGCTGCGACTGCACCGGAGCCTGCCTCTGCTCCCGTAACTGCAACTCAAGCTCCAGCTCACGCCGCCTGGCGGCCTCCTGCAACTCTAACAAGGTCTCGCACCTCTGCATAGACACGAACTGTCTGATATCCCTCTTGAGCATACTCAGATATCGGGACATCTGAGCCTACTCCAAAGCAAACTCGGGGCAAAACATCGCCCTCTTAGTGAACATCCTGGTGATCTCCGTCACCATCTCTAATTCCTGCTTCAGCTCAATGAACTCCTGATCCAATCTCTCCCTCTCAACCCGCGGAACATAGCGAGTGCTAAACATCTCTCGGAACTAATCCCATGAAACCGCAGCCCTCTGAGCATCCGAATATAACCCCGTGGTCAACCTCCACCAATCCTTCACCCCAAGCCTCAACAGGTTCAGAGCACACCTCACCCTCTGATCAGCAGGGCATGAACATGTGAAGAAACACCCCTCCACATCGGACAACCATCTCATAGCAACTATCGGGTCCTGAACTCCATCAAAAGTAGGGGACTTCGTATTATCGAAGTCCTGATACTGGAAACCTCTACCAGCTCCTCCCCCTGCCACTGCTACAGCCGCTGTAGCCGACGCGGCAGTCGTCTCTGCGAGAGCCGCATAACGCTCATCAAAATACTCAACCATGGCGGTCTTGATTGACCCAAACAGTTCCGGCAGCTCGGCCCAGAACAACGCAGCAACCTCATCATGCAGGATCTCACGATTCCTAGCAACCAACTCGCCTGTGCTCGTCTGACCAATAACCTCAGGAGGTACTGACCCGCCCTGACCTCCCTCTCTTGCTCCCGATCCTGACCCGAATCCGCTCCCAGCATGCCTCGAAATCTCCATACTGAAAATAAACCACAAATCTTAGACACTTTCCACTATCCCGGGAACCAACTCTCAACCCAACCATAGAGGTCATGGTTTCCCTGATACGTGTATGGGTCCTGTGCTTTCAGTAGTACGGGCCCATACTACCTTCTACACCTACCCATATTTGTATGAAGTACTACCACAACACCCTAGTGACAAAGATACATAGCAAGCGCTCAATCCTCACTCCTAGAGGCACACTGGAAATCTCTCACAAGGAAACCGTAGGCTAACAGGTATCACAAATCAGGCAACACATCATGAAATCCTGAAGATCCCTAGCCTAGCACTAGCATGTTGTTCTATCAAAGCTCAATAAAAACAAATATCATGTATGGTATTTTGGGGTTACTTATTGGCTCCGGCTGATCGTACCTCCGCATCCTCCTTTTACTTAATTTGAAACCATTTTAAATTCTCTTTTGAAAACCCTCCTCGATTTGAGACTAGAGTCACACGAGCGTTCCTCCAATTCACTCAAACCAAGGCTCTGATACCAACTTGTAACGACCAAAAATTTCAACAAAATTTTAACTTTTCAAAAACATCCCAATTCATTAAGTTATTACAAAAAGGTTTTCAATACATTTATTATCAGAGTATTCCCATGTCCATATGATAAAACATAAACACGAGGAGCGGTACGATCACGCCTTTGCCTTGCCACGGTCTCTCGAAGAACCTGAAAAACGTTAAACCACAACTATAAGCCCGAAAGCTTAGTGAGATACCCCCAAAATACCAACCACATATACCATACACATAACATGCTATATCATATCGAATCACAGAACAGCCATGCTTATCGGGTCAACTGTGTGACTGGTCCGCCGTGTCGGGCCTTCAGTCTACCTGGTCCACCCTCCGAGTCCAATGATGTCCCTCGAGACTGCAGTGTGGTTGATCCGCCCGCATCGGGCCTTCAACCCACTTGGTCCACTCTCGGAGTCTACAGTATGACTGGTCCGCCCGCATTGGGCCTTCAGTCGGCCTGGTCCACTCTCCGAGCCTCGACACTTCTGTTCCGCCCTCGTGGGGCCTACAGCCTATCCAGACCACTCGCTGGGCCTTCGGAACAACCGTTCCGCCCTAGGTATCTTGGCTTACAGCACGAAGCAGGACCCACCTCAACCCAACTCCATTCCAAACAACCATGTGCACATAAACATACAATCACATAACAATTCATATTCAATCAAACCGATCTAGAAGATCACGTAACACAACATACTCTAAGTAGGATACTGACCTAACCGGTCACTAGCATAGCACCATCCTATATACCAGGATACCGACCTTAACCAGGTCTCTAACGAATACCATCCTAACTACCAGGATGCAAAGATATCAAAGCAATAACATAACAACAGATACCCGGATCTCAATCCGATAAAGTGCCGGCCTTGGTGCCTTAGACACTATTGATATATTGAGGATAACTCACCTCGAAACTGCCGGCTGAACGGATAACTCAAGCTGCTCCGACTACTGGTAGGATCTCCACCACTCGCCAACCACCAATACACTGAACTTAAAACAATATTCAACAATTACCAAAATGCCCCTGGAAAACAACTGGTCAACCCTTGGTCAAAGTCAAAGTCAAAATCTACCCGTGACTGACTCTACTCGCCGAGTCAACCCGATGACTCGCCGAGTCCCCATACACAGAACCTCCTTCAATTCACAACCCAACTTTCCGAGTCCAACAACTCTGAGTCCACTCGCACACAAATCACCGAGTCATCCCTTGACTCACCGAGTCACAGCCCATCCAAAAGAAACTTGGACCCTACGACCAGACTCACCGAGTCCAAGAACAAACTCGAGGAGTCTACGACTATCTTCAACCTACTCGCCAAGTTTTTCTTACAACTCGCCGAGTTCCAGGCCATCTTCGACCAACTCGTCGAGTTCCAGCCTTTCTTCAAGCAACTCGCCGAGTCCACCTATGTGACTCGCCGAGTACCACCGGGTCTGAATCCATACAGAGGCTTTCCAAGCCATGCAGATGATCCAAACCATAGATCTACCCCCTCCTAAGGCCATCCATTATGTAAAGTGGCAATCTTTACGTGAATCCAAGGAGATCTAGGAATTTTCACTCTAGGGTTTGGGTTTAGGACAAGATAGCTCCATCAATCACTGAAAAACAGGGACCTTTATGCATTGTAACCGTTCTCCATTCTAGATCTGAGGTAGCAAGCTCAGATCTAACCTCTAAACTCTAATACATCAAAAGATATGATCTCTAACACCTCCAAAAATGATGAATCTAGATAATAGCAGCTCAAAGAATGAAATAATACCTCAAAAGGAAGCTCCAAGAGAATGTTAATCCGAATCCTTGCAAAACCCTTTGATCCAAGTCTCTTCTCCTTCAAGATTTCTTCAACAATCACTTCCCCAAGCTCCAAATGCACTCTACTCCCTCAAATTCGTGCCTTAGGGCTTTCTGGACTTCTACAGAGGGTAAAAGAGGCTGGGGAGAGGGTATAATGCCCTTTAAATAGGGCTCATCCTCCAAATTTACGGTTTTCTCCACTCAGCGCATACTCGCCGAGTCCATTTGCTGACTCGCCGAGTCGGCCACATAAAACATGACCAAAGTCGCGACCCTACTCGCCGAGTTCCTCTTCCCAATTTACTCTTTTAGCCATTCAACTTTACTATTGATATTCCGGGATGTTACATGGTAGTTGCATTTGTTTCATTTTGGTAGAGTTCTTGAGTATTGTCTAGTAGTGGTTTGTGTAGTTGAGGCTAGAGCAGTTTGTGATGGTGCAACTTGAGTGGTAGCAGCCTCGACTCCTACAATTTTTTGCTTTTTGGAGGATCCCTGGTTATGTCGTACTTTTTGTTTGTTGTCCTTGTTTTTCTTTTTTATCCGCTTCCTTCTTGTTCTCGGTATCAATAGCTTTGTCCCCTTCCTTGTTTCCATGGTCGTAAAGCTTTTGAGCTAACCTTTTTGCACTATCAAAAGTTTCTGGATTTTCCGCAATCATGTTTCCATGGATATGAGAAGTTAATCCCCAAATGAACCGCTTAATCTTCTTCCATTCTGATGTGATCATCCTTTGGCACAAAATGGTTAGTTCACTGAACCTTGAGATGTAAGCCTCAATATCTAAATTTTATATTATGAGGTTCCATAACTCCAGCTCCAATTTTTATATCTTCCCGCGGGGACAGTACTCCGCTATCAACATTTCCTTGAGCTCCCCCTTGGGCATGGCATTTTCCACTGGGAGTGTCTTCGCATGCACATGACCATTCCACCATGAGAGCACTTGGTCGACACAGATGCAAGCTGCGAACGTAAACTTGAATTCTTCAGGGCATCCGAAGATCTCAAAAACTGAATCTATCTTTTCCATCCATCGTTTTAAAGTTATCACGCCTCCCGTTCCATTGAATGTTCGGGGTCTGGCATTTGAAAAGTCCTTGTAGGTGCAGACTTTCATAGGACCTTGGTATGTTCCTTGGTTCGAGCTTCCAATCCCTTGTCCGTTACCGCCACCGTTGTTTCGGCTGTGAATATGTGTCAATGCTGCAGTGACCGCATGTGATACTGTTGCTTGGAATGCAGCAGAATCTACCTCCAATGGAGGCGGTGGTGGTGGCACTGTGTTTTTTCCATGACTTGTTCTTTGAGGCATCTTCTGTCATAGAACAGAAACATGGTGAGTACATAGTAGTTCACAGTTTGGAGTCCCTCCAACATCTAGTGGTTTCAATGGTTTGATTGTGCATATAATGCAATTCATGCAATATCATGAAATAGAAAAATGAAAACACATAACAGATAACAATGTCATAAATAAAGCATAGAACTTTTTCATTAAAATAAAAATTGTAGTACAATGCGTGAAAATTTTCCTTGGAAGGCGGAGAGTACATAGAGACATATATGATCCGATAGCATAACAACTTTATGAATAGTGTAATCACTTAATCATAAAGTCGATAGTACATATAATAATACATAAAGGAGAACCATAACAGTAGTGATGAGAGGTGGAGTTGATTCTAGTCATGATAGGAAGTGTCAGGTGGTGCTGATGATGAGGTGGATGCACCCTAGAGTCTAGCTAGATAACTCTTAGTGGCTCGTAGTCGGGCCTCTACGCTGCATGTCTTGCCTGGTAGTCCTTAACCACCTCATGAGTCATTCTATCTATGCGCTCAACCGCATCTCTCATTGCAACCATCTGACCGACGGTTGCCTGTGACTGCACACTAATATCGCATGTCCTCCTAACCATCACTGGCAGGGCTCGATCTGCAGGCCCGCCATGACTCAGGCCGTAATAGTCTCGGTTCATGCCGAATGGGGGATGCACCCCTTGCTGGCGACTCCACCTCTAGATCTCATGAGCCCATGAGGGTATAAGGTCATTGGGGCCCATCTTATACGAGGTACCCTGGCCATGTACGGTGGGTTAATGACTTCAGCTCCACATCCGAGTCATCTGCATCATCACCGTCATACTCCTCCTCCTCTAAGTCCACTACCAGTTATGTTGGTCCTTCCTCGAGTTCTTCCTTTAGTTCATCTTCTAGATCTTCCTCGGGTTTTGGCTCTAGCCATCCTTCGTTCTCCTGGTTGGGAATGTAAGAATCTTTGGGGTGATGAAATCTAGCCATAGAGTATGCACAAAATTGTGTGAATTCAGAAAAAATGGGTAACATTAAAGAATATTCCTATAGCATTTTAATTGTTTAGGTTTGGTTGCGTAAAACTCTTGGATAATTAGATGGTAAGTTTTTGATTCATTGATCACCATGACCACTCCCGAACGCATTTTGGTCATTGAATAAATAGAGTATATAAGGCTATATTTATCCCCAATACGGCTACATAACTGTCGGGGTTTAACCACGATGTTCAAATCCCCCAAAGACTGTTACTGTTTCTTGTTGTGATAATACCCTAAAATGCACACATAGATATGGATTTTTATTTTTGTTCAGTGTATTTTAGTCCCAATGTATTTATAGTTGCATATCTTGTATGATTAGATATACCAATTCTCTATAAACATTTCTCCGATACCAATGTGTCACACCCCCGAACCGGAACGACGGAAATGTCCGGTCTTCATCTTGTGTTATCATCATAGTGAATATAACAGAAACAAGGCAATCATCGTCGTAACATGTACAATAATACAACAATACTAAGTTTACATCATTACGTAATTATTTAGAAGAATTACATCGCAAAAATATAAAGGTTTATAATAGCAACAAAATGTATCAATTTCCACATATTCTTGATGCCCACATGCTTAACGATTTCCTGAGAATACAAGTTATTTTGAAAACATCAACATGTATAATGTTGGTGAGATCATAAACATGTTTGTATGAAAGTTTTGTATAAATTATAAACACTAGAAAATATGATATTTTATGTAAAATGGTTGAAAGTATTGTAACAATTCACCTATTAATGCATGTGTGTTTCCTGTTTTTAAAATGTATAAAATGTGTATTCTAGAAAATCCGATATTTTTTACTTATATAGAATGTCGTGGTCCTAAACACTAAGACCGGTAACCATTGTATGTATGTATGTTTTTATATAATCAATATGTATGTGTATTCCTTAAATTTTATAGTGGAGTTAATTTCTCTGTGAGTTGTTATAACTATACTTGATAATAACTGGTCCGCCCATCATGACGTTTGTCAGATGCCGACTTCTTAGGTAAGGTTTTCCACCCTAGACTGGCCTAGTCTAACTGTAGCGAACAGCTCAAGTGGGGTTGTCAATCCCCATATAGATCGCTACACAAACTCTTGCTGTCCCTCCAAGAGACTCTGGTTATAACTATAGGCTACGATTGTACACTACATAGGTGTGAACAAACGAAATGTCTCATAAGAGTCTTAACTGAATTTACGTGAATATTGAATTGTACAGTGTATATTGTTTCCATGTATGTGTTTACTTTATTAGGCGCAACAAGCATGTAAACGGGTCACAAAGGCCCAACCAACATGTAAGGTATATTCCAGGTCCAGTAAGCATATAATTGGACCACAAAGACCCAATAGACATGCAGTGTGTATTTCAGTCCCACCTAAACATGCAATTGGGCCACCAAGGCCCAATAAGCATATAAGGTATATTCCGTCTAATTAAAAGTGTAAGTGACATATTTCTGCCATTTGTTATTACCTTGGTCATTTAAGCTCAATTGTTTACCAAAATAACATAAAATGCCCACGTTTTGTAAAAATACATTTTTGGTCCATAGAACCGAAATTTATAATTTAGGCACATTTTTGGTAAAAATGATACTTTAGGTCCCTTAAGACCAAAAGTTTACGTTTTTAGGGCTTGTTTTAAATAAAATAACATTGTTAGACCACTTTTATTAGAAATATCATTTTCGGCCCAAATTTATGAAAATTGTCACTTTCGGTCTATGTGTATGAAAATTTGCATTTTCGGCCCAAATGCTTAGAAATTTTCCATTTTAGTCCAAGTTGAATAAAATTTCTCCTTTTCAGCCCATGTAACTGAAAAGTAACAATTTTGGATCATATTTGTTTAAAATGACAATTATCTCCACAAAAATATAAATTTTACAAGTTTAGCCCATGAAAACATGAAGGCCCAATTTGAGGCCTGTTTTTTGAAAATTTACATTTTTGGCCCTTTTAAAACTATGAATATGTTAACAATCCATATTATTTAAAAATGACCAATGATGGTTCCCTCAAAACCATGGGTTACAAAAGAATCTCACCTTTTTGTTTGTTTTATCAAAAATGGCCCTCTACACGATTATATTTAGTTTTTCTAGTGTCCTTCAACGTGTTTTCTCATTCCACTTCATAGTATATTATAGGTAAGGTTTTTAGTTTGCAACTATCACCATGTTTAGTGTATATTTCGAGTTTTGTGATGCTTCAACAAGTTTTCATAGTATCAATCAGAACACATAACATAAAACAAACTTATACATGCATAAACACATAGATCTAACACAAGGCAACTTGTATCCTCCCCCAAACACAATATAAAACGGAAAACAAAGGGTATGAACTCCCTTTGGGGTGATGGATCAATTTTTGGTGAAGAAAAGAGATATTTCGCCGTAGCAAGCTCCTTTGAGTAGATCTCGAACTTATGGGGTTCTAAGGTACATGGATCATGAAATAAAGTGTTAAGAGAAGGAAGTCTAACATGAACTTGAAGATAAACACCTTGACAAGAAAGTAGATTACCAAGAATGGTGTAACGCCGTAAATTTCAAAACAATTTTTCATTTAAACATAATGGTTTAATTTTTAAAAACACTTTTCTTAAAATATCATTCATAATCAAATTACAAAACATAACTCCATTTGCACTTGCATAATAAACCAGGATCCTCAAAATATGACTCTTTCGCTGTTGTGTACAATCAAGCCGGTGCCGTTCCGTGATCCTGAAAGAAATGTGAAACACATAACACAAAACACTGTAAGCACGAAGCTTAGTGATTTCCCCAAAATACCACACATAACACATACTAGCCACTCGAGGCTATAACTCTGTGGGTCCGTGCACCCAAACTCTGTGAACCCTCAGGTTCTAACTCTATAAACATGCACAGCATAAATCACATAGATATAATGCAGTACAACACATAACATACATAGCACACAAATACTCTGTGACATAACTCTGCTTACCTACTCAAGGTAAAGTATAGTGAGAAGACTCACCTAGCAAGCAGGAAGCAGATATCCTCACGCTTGCATCTCGAACTCGCCACCATCTATCATATAAGGCAAATTCTCTCATGAACATAACTCTCGAGACTAGACACTATCCTCTCTTGGCATCCTCTCAAGAATAAAAGACCATTTTACCCCCTTCTTGGCCCAAAGGCCACATTGTTGACCAACCCTAAAAGTCAACAAAAGTCAACAGTCAAACTTTGACCGAACTCGTCGAGTGCACTCCGGTGACTCGGCGAGTACACACATGTCCACTAACTCTTTGGGAACCTCTCTTGACACGTCGAGCGTTTTCCTAACTCGATGGGTTCCACCTGGCATGAGTCGCAGGGCCACCACGACTCAACTCGCCGAGTCTCAAGAACAACTCGGCGAGTTCCGGCTTGACTCATCTCACCCGTCAACCCTCTCTGACTCTCCCTAACTCACTGAGTCAACCCTTTAGCTCGGCAAGACCACTCGTTGAGTGGTTATGGACAATCTTCATGCTACTCGCCGAGTCTGTTCTTCAGACTCGGCGAGTCTATGCCATGCATCAAATCAAACTTACTCCTTAGGTCAGATCCGTTCCAATAACTCATAGATCAAGTTCTTCCAAGCTCATACATCACGTAAAGTTACTATCTTGGTGCTCATACAAAGGTTCAAAGGCCTTATTTGAAGATATGGTCTCTAGAATGCTACTCTAAGCTTATGGCCTCCATTAACACTCATAAAGCTTGAGGGAAAAGGGTCTATGGACCTCTTTGGGTCTAGATCTAAAGCATCAACACGAGAAGAGGCCATTTACTCCATGGATCATTCCAAAAAGACCACAAAGAAACCCTATCTCTAAGATTTACACCAAGGACTAAGAAAGGAACGAATGATTACCTCAAATGAAGTCTCTGAGCTTAGAAATCACTGGATTAGCACCTTCTTTGGTCTCCTCTTGCGTTGGTCATCTTCTATAAGTAAAACACCCACAAATAATCAAGGATCTTCCTCTTCTCTCTCACCAAACGCTCAAAGACTCTTTAGGGTTCTCTCTCTGGGGTTGGTGGCCGCAAATGACGGCCATAAGCCCCTTTAAATAAGTCTCATACCCTGGAAATTAGGGTTTCATTAAACAGCGTGGACTCGCCGAGTCTGGACGCGAACCAGCGCCCATAACCGCGATCATACTCGGCGAGTTTGGACTCCAACTCGCCGAGTCTCCTCACAAATCACCAACAAAATACAAAACAACTAATACCTGGGAACCCGAGCTGTTACAAATGGATGCATTTTGATGAAGTATCCTTGGACTTACACACAAGCTCACACAAATTTGGAGAGGGAAATGAGATTTTCTTGTGAGTTCTAGAGAAGATTCTTGGGTGAGTTTGAGAGTGAAATGAAGGTAGTGGTAGGGATCCTTGTAGCCGAGAGTTATGAAGAAGAATGGGAAAGAGTGATAAGACTTGCCTAGAAGCATGATACTTCATTGTTATATGGGGGATATTAATCATGGATATTCAACATGAAATGGTGAGGTGTCTTCACTAGAATTTTCCCATATTATATATTTTTTTCACATCTATATATATATATATATATATATATATATATATATATATATATATATATATATATATATATATATATATATATATATATATACCCATAACTGAGAATAAGAGAGGGATAGGAGAAAAGATTTAATCATTGGGCTTGAAGTTGATAGCCATCTAAAACATGTTGCCCAATAAGAATATTTAGGCCCATTGGGCCAACATACGTGTTTGTGGCCCAAAATGGTAAAGGAGATGGGTTTTGTCGGCCCAATGATGTTCATCATAATGTTTGCGGCCCATTGAGGCCCATAAATGGCTTTTTGTGGACCAAAGTCACTTACTTAGAGAAGGTGGGTCCAATTAGGGCCCAAATGTGTGTTGTTAATTCCCAAATAGTTAGGTTGTGGGTTTATTGACCCATTAGGCCCATTAAATGATTCCTGACCCAAAAAGATGTTTAAATTAGGGAATTAGGGCTATGGCCAAAACTAGAATGAACATAGAGCATTGAACTAGGTTTAGGGCTTCATGTGTGAGTATTGATTCGAATAGTGGTTTCTGAATGTATAACTTCAACTTAGAGTTACAGCTACATCAAAAGTCAATTATATACTGACAGAATTTCCTAGCCCAAGAATGCTAGTTGTGACATGTTATCTAAAAAGGGACCAATTAAGCTTAAAATACTAGATCTAGTATGAAAAATCCTTAAAGGTTGGAATATGATAACTTAGAAAGCTTGAGAAGATTATTAGAAGGTAAAAGATCTTGGGAGTTGCTTCACTTGACACTAAGTAACAATCAACTTCTCCAATTCAACTCAAGGAACCAAAAATCCAAGACACCGATATAAGGAGGTTAGGGTTTCATATACATGGGTGTCATCATTTTGGAGGTTGATAGAAGGGGGACCCTAAATGCTAGCTCATTTAAGTAAAGCTCAATGCCCGGGATTAGGGATTGGGCTGAATGCAGTTGCACGTCGCGAATCTCACTTAGTTGTGTCGAGACTTATGACATGACACACACTGCACCTATCCAAGTAGATGTCGCAAACTAAGGTTGTTCCTAAAACCCTCTTTCTTAATTTCTCTAAAATTATCAATTAACAAATCCAAAAATCATGCACTATTATTATTATTATTATTATTATTATTATTATTATTATTATTATTTATTTTTTTGCCATCTTTATTATTACTATTATTATTATTATTATTATTATTATTATTATTATTATTATTATTATTATTATCTTTTATCTTTTATCAGAATATTTATATATTTCACTTTCACAACCATTTTCAGCTTTCCCTATTTTGATGGTCAAATGTCGGTTTCTCCATTTACTTTTTCTCACAAGTTTATTATACATATATGTGCACGATTAGAACCCATACACATACTCATACACATATATATACATGCATATAGATATACATACACCTACACATACACAAACAAATACATATACACATACACATACATATGTACAAAGATGTATAAATACATATGTATACATTTACAAGTATAAACATAGACATGCGTACACAAATAATAATTAAATTTATTATTATTATTATTATTATTATTATATTAGTCAAATATATTTTATTTTATTTTTTCTTTCCATCAGTATTCCGTAGTAAATTACCCACACTTAGTAACCCTTATTTGTTGCTATATAGTATGTATTCTATAATTTATCGCGCTGTATCGTATGGATTTTGCATTGTTTTAAAAAGTTCATCATCGTTCCGTTATGGCGCGTCATGCCTTCAAAGCTTGTATGTAACACCCCAATTTTCATACATAGATTATATAATAAATAATCGTTCCAAAATCTCCTAAGATCAATTAAGAAGTTACTTACAAACTAAACTACAACGGAAGCAAAATAAAATAAAATATAGTCTTCAACCGTAGAGCTTCGGGTGTTACGTCTTTGAGGAACTCCTCTGTCGTCTTGTTGATCAATCATTCTCCCTAGCCTTCTTACTATCACTTTTTAAATAGTTTCTTGGGTTGCGCACATTTAAAGTTTCTAAAAGGGTAAGTCTAGGGCCTAGTGAGTTCGTGTTGCACATATATATCCATCAATTAAAAAAAAAATATATTTTTATCATATATGTTCATGAAATCATATAGCAAAACAAATCACCCGATGACATAATTTAAGGGAACGATTAATTATTCAGAGAAAGAACGAAATATTCATTTTCCTTCTCCTTGAGACAACTTATCATCCATTGTACTCAAGTATTTTATATATCCAATGAAATAAGTATAAATCTCAATTCTCATCCCCGCCGATCACACACATCCGTCATGCTCATAGCGATTAAACACCCACCCGTTCCCACTAAACATGTCACCCAAAAAAAAACGCAAAACAGATAAACAACTTAAAATAACATTTGCACACAAACTTACTTGTCATAAAACATACTGTCAAAAAATAAATATAAACCACATGATAAACATTTATGTGGGAGCAACCACATAACATGAAAAAAAACACTCACCTTGATGACGTTAGGTCTTAACCGGATGTCGTCACGCTACTTGTAGGCATGCACCCTACGTTTAACCAACAAGTTTTCTAAGGTTGTAATTCTAGAAAACATCATATGTGTTTGTTTTGGTTCCATCACACATATGTCTTCGTCGGCCAACCAATAATTATTTCATCATATAAAACAGAATGTGCGTAACAACTTTAATAAAAAATGTTATTATCTTTTTCTTCATTTTCTTTTCATGTCGTCATTCCCATTTAATGAAGTTTTACCCATAAAAGATTTACTACTCAAATGTCAAAATAACTAAACCTTAAAACAAAGATTTTATTTGAATAATAACAATACGTAATATTAACATGAATATAAAGCAGGAAATTTAAAATAACAACCATTTATGTGATGGTGTACAAAACTATAAAATTGTTAAATTATAAAAATTGAAGGGGTATTTTTATATCTATTGTTATGATACACAAGTAACATTTGTTATCTATTTGTGAAAACTAAAATTGTCAACTTATCAACAATAGTGGAACCATTTATGTAAATACCATTTTTATCATTTGAAACATCAAGAAAACCGTTTCAACAAAAGATCCAGATTCTTTTCTTCTTTACCCGAACAATAGAAACAATTTCGACCATTTTATCACGGTAAAACTTAAAAACTGTTGTCAAATAAATTTTATAAAACCACCCTTAATCGTCTCCATTTCATACTAACATATTCATATACTAAATCTTGAATAACTTATTATAAAGCAAGTTTAAACTCACCATTTCTTTTATCAAAACATAACATTTGTTTTCACCAAATTCGATTATTCCTTGGCCGAAAAGAGACATAGGATTGAACCAAAATACACTTTATTTCCCATGTCTTTTATAATACTCAAGTTTGTAACCTTTCTAGTTAACCTAAAAGTCCAAATTTATGACACTAGTCAAAGTGATGGGTTTTGGAATTAAAATTCCATAATTTCTCAATTTACTCATACTTAATCACTCATTATATTATTTTAATAATATAGTCAAATTATATATATATATATATATATATATATATATATATATATATATATATATATATATATATATATATATATATATATATATATATACATATGGGAGGATCAAATGAGAACACAAAAAAGGTTGAGAACGCGAGAACACTTCTGGACCAATCATATTATAAGGGTATATTAGTAATTATATATGTTAATTAAATTAAAATAAAATAAAATTCAATCAAATTCCCTTAAATTTAGGATCAGTTACCAAAAAAAATATTCGAATTTTTTTATTTTTCTTATTAATGTATTATAAAAAACGTTTTTACAAAAATTTATTTAAATAATGAAAAAAAATTCAAATTTTTTCTCTTATTTCACGTTTTTTTTTTCTTAAAAAAAATGAATAGAAATTCAACCCCAAATCAATACAATTATATTCACAAATGATTTTTTTTCCAAAAAACGTGAAACTACTCCAATCACAAATGAATACATATCAATTTACAAGTAATTAAATTCTTTATTTTAATCAACTGAAAATAAAAAGAATACCTCTAATCATAAATAAATACACTCATTAACACATGATTACATTGCTATTCACAAATGAATACACTGCTATTAACAAATGAGTACCCTGCTATTGACAAATAAATAAATAAATACCTCTAGTCATAAATAAATACATTCATTCATACATAAATGCAATGTTATTCATACATGAATACAATGTTATTCATAAATAAATACGATGTTATTCATAAATAAATACACATTCTGAATTTATGGAGTATATTGTCGACTGACTTGGAATCGGGATGGTCAATTAAAAAGTCAAAGTTGGATTTGTGGACTTTATGGTTCGAATGTTTCACCTGTGAATGTAATTAGAAACAAGGTCTCAAAATCGTAACTCATATTTGCAATCTGAATCGAGCCTATGTTTAGAATGCTTGGATTCATGTATTGACATAGATTCACAATCGGGAGTGTGATGTTCTTAATGAATGAAATCGGGATTGAAACTTTACTGGAATGCTCTAAGGATGTTCGTCATTTGCTGGTCAACCTGGAAGTCAATATTGTTGCAAACTATCTCACATGCGAACGATCGGAGCTTGATAATCTGGGCTCAGACTGATTTTTCCCACGAACATCAAAGTTAAGATCAGATTCGAAATCGACTGTTCACTATTGGGATATTCGTAGTTTGAAATTGATTCGGAGCTTCATATTCGGGGATTGACTTTGATTCGCGAAGCTTGCTTTGTCAGGGCTATGGCAGCAGAAGGAGGCGGCGGCTGTAAGCCTCTTAGGATCTTACCTTGACCATATTTGCATCTCAGTTATGGCGGAGACGGGTTTAAGGTGGATATAGCCGCCTCAATGGTTGGGGAATTTGACGTCACTGCAACCATCTTCGGCAAAGCTTGCGTTGTCGGGGCTAGGGCAACAGAAGTAGGCGACGGTGTTGCGGATTGGTGAGAGGTAGATGGATTGTTGAAGATCGAAGACGAAGGAGAAATGGGGTGCTTTCTGGATGAGTAGAGAAAAAAAGCGACTACATCAATAGTCTTTATCTTCAAAGTAACTTGTAGGTCCGATTAGGGCTAAAAAAATCATTTGATAGGGGAATGAATAGGGAGACGGGAATCTTTAATGGAAATAAAAATGGGAATGAGAAATTATAGGATTGACCTAAAGTTTCAATTACTGTTATACCCTTATGCCATTTTAAAAGTTACACTTTAGTACCTATAGTTTTAGAATCAACATAAATTACCCGTTCGATAATAGCCTTAGATTCGAATATTTTAATGGCTCAGATGTGTTTTCGCGTTCTCAACCTTTTTGGTGTTCTCAATTGATCCTACTCCTATATATATATATATATATATATATATATATATATATATATATATATATATATATATATATATATATATATATATATATATATATATATATATATATATATATATTAGTTTGAGTTATCACATTTTATTTACCGTCAAATTTTGACAAAATATCGACTTAAGTAGCATATGTATATATAAAAATTAATAATAGTAGAAACTAAATATAGAATTATTAGTTACATACAAAATTACCGCCTTAAATCACGCTTTACAAACAACATTGCTCATCACGACTCATAAAAACTTGAGGTTTAACATTATCATCAAGTCAAATCTTACGTTATTTAGAACATTAGTATTTTATTAGTAATTTGTGCTGAAAATATTCCATCGGTAACTTCAATAGAAAGAAAAAGGCGTCTTCCTACTATAGTCATGAACAATATATTGATTTAAACATACATCCTTTTACACATCATATGTTTTCTAAATTCATATAAAAATTATTAAGAGCACATAGCACAAACACTTAAGGAAACCATTACAACTATTTATGAAATCAATTGCTGCATTTGCTTTCCATCATCTTCCTCTCATTCCCGGCAAGTAAACTTTCATTCAATTTGTCAACCAACCATAAATTGATGCTACTTCCATATGACATGACTACCAAATTCTTGTTCTGGAATGTAAATTCTCTCCATGTCATAAAACCTCTTAAATCTCCATCAGACCATCGTCACATACATTAATGAAGCCAAAAAGGTGGGAGCAGTTACAATAACTCATCTATCATTTAAACTTTGTGAGTAATAGATATATTTCAAAATTTCCATAATATAATTACTTAATAAAAATCTTACAATCAATATTTTTTTGAACGGAAAATCTTACAATATATTCCATTTATCAATTTCGCACTCTTTTCCTTGAGTTTCTATGTTGCTAAAAAAAAAGTTGATTGTATTGTCGTGGTCTACTGCTCCTCCAATAATTGTAACTAATATCTATTTGTTTAAAAGTTTCACTACACAAAATAAACATTCTTTCATTGATAAAATAACAATTGTAAGCATTATATTAAGGGAATATAACTTATCAAGGTAATTAACTTTTCGGTATGTTCACATCTGAGTAACTATATTTTTTTTGTACATATGTAGGTAACAAACTTTTTAGAAGTGTTCACATATAACCATTATGACCTGCTATAGCAGGTTAAATCCTATATATGAACACTTTCAACAAGTTTGTTACCTAGATGTGTACAAAAAAAATAGTTACCCAAATAAACGAAAAGTAAAAATTAAATTACATGAATGGTCCCTGTGGTTTGGGGGAATTTGTGGTTTTGGTCGCTAACTTATTTTTTTTTTAACTTAAATGGTCCCTACTATTTATTTTTGTTGCGTGTTTGGTCACCGTTTTACCTAAAAATACTTTTGTGCTCTTATTGATTTATTTTTTTAATTAATTTTGTTATCTATGTATTTATTTTTTACATATTTAAAAAAAAATTAATAAACCACACATATTTGTATCTCCTCGGATGATCCCTACTATTTATTTTTTAATTAATTTAATTTTTTAACTCGGATGGTCCCTACTATTTAATTTTGTTACGAACTTGGTCTCTGTCTTACCTAAAAAGACTATTGTGCCCTTGGTAATTTTTTTAATTAATTTTTTTGTGGTATCGAAACCCTAAATCATGCGATGTCTTGATTTTAAGTTGATACTTGATACAACCTCAAGAATCTCTCTCCTATGCCCACAACAAAGAGAAAGCATAGCCTTGTATTCTAGTTGCAATTATGTAAAGGACATTATCGTAATCTTCCACACATGGCCACCATCTCTTGGTCACTTCTTCATCCCCACATATTTATTATCTGGATAAAGACAAATTTTGTTTTTGAAATATTGTGGGTTGTGTTATAAATGTACCCATTGTTCTTTTCGAAAGACCAAACATGATGTCAAAGAAAGTCAAACTTGGTTCTTGATAACAATTCCATATTTGTAAAATATGTGCTACTATACGTAAACACCACTCA
The DNA here is from genome assembly GCF_052625555.1 of Lactuca saligna. Classification (NCBI taxonomy): domain Eukaryota; kingdom Viridiplantae; phylum Streptophyta; class Magnoliopsida; order Asterales; family Asteraceae; genus Lactuca; species Lactuca saligna. Next base: position 212,219,541 of record NC_136419.1, read on the forward strand.
TATAAATCATCAAATCATGGAGATAAACAAACACTTTTAATTCAAATCGAATACACAAAGCAATTTGGGATACCTTAGAATTTCCCTAACCAAAAAAAAAAGCCTCTAAATCCGATGACATATGTACAATAAAAATTCCAATTCGTTTGTCTGTACTAGCTACTCTATGGTAGTTCCATTAGCTACTCTATGGTAGTTCCATTTAAATAGAAAACTGACTTTCAGATGCAAAAATTGCAGAAAACAATTGTACCCAAATCTGTAGAAGTACAACAGAAAAAGATAAGATATGAGAAAAAATATATCTTGATTTGACGGCTCAATTGGTATCTTGACCCCGCACTTCATAAAATAGAAAGCCTAGTCCGTGACGTTAGATTCAGGAGGTTTAAATTCCGGTGTTGCCTGTTCACACTTTTACTACTTTGTTTTAAGGGGAAACCGACTAAAAATCTTCATTTTCCGATTAATTAAACATATGGTGATTCTATATATTTTTTCTCTTTTATATATGTGTTTTCGATAAAATTAGTTTATAGCACATAGCTTGTAGCGGCTAGATGAGAGATTACAGCTTATTCTAGCTTGTAACATTTTGTTAAAATATTGTATAAAGTAACATTTGGATCGGGAGTTTTTTGTTTAAATAAAACGGTAGAAGCTTATCGTGCTGAACGAAACTTTCTGTTCAAAACGAAATATTTTGTCAAACACTAGAAGTTAGAAGCTCGGTGCCGAACACGTCCAAAAAGAAAATTGTTTTCCTCCTACAAATGTATAAATCATTATTTTTTAAAATAATAATATTTTTAGATGACATTGCAACACAATATTTCAAGAAGTTTTTTATTTTAAGATTATGGACAATAAATAGATCAAATAAAGGTCTTGGCACTACAAAAAAATTGAGGTATCACCGGCGACATATATGATCGGTAAATGGGACAACTTGAAATTTATTCCGTCACTGTAAGCCGTTTCCGTTAATAAAACTCGTTTGTATTTCAATTTTTCCGTTAACAATTTGAATTAGGTTAATTGAACTGAGACTTTTATTATGATTTCATGAGTGTCCAAACGCATTAGAAACACGTGAAAACACCCTCAATATTCATTTGGAAGATTTTTAGTTACGACCACGTCGGGTTACGACAACTTAATCAGGTACGACCATAAGCCCCGTTTAACGTCGGTATCGGGTAGATTTCCACCGGGCCTCAAACTCAAACCCTATATAAGGGTGAGTGGACTTCATTTGAATCTTTTTCACTCTCTCTCTCTATACAAGCCAAACTTTGATCCAAAACCACACCTTTCAAGCTCCAAATTGGTAAGTGATCTATCCTAGCTTATAGTTTATCTTGTTTAACATTCAAATGCGTGTTTAAATCATCCAAAAGTGTCAAAAACTTGTGTTTACGGCCCAGAAACAACCCCAAACCGCAAACACCCATTAATGGGGTTTTGAAGCCCCAAAACCATTCGAAATCACTTCTAGTGCTTACCTATGACTTAGGGACTTACATGTACGAGCTTAGAACACAAAAAACTTATTATTTGGGGAGTAAACATGAGTTTACGGCCCAAGATCATTCTTGGACCGTAAACCCTCCTTCATAGGTCGTAAACACCATTTAAGGTGTTAAATTTCCCCTTTAACACCTCCTATGGCTTGGAATAATGTCTTGAACCAACCACCATCGAAGTAAGGACCTTAAAACATCAAGGAAACCATGTCCTTAGGAGATTATGGCTATAAACCCCCCAAGGTATGGTACCTTGGCCGTAAACTCCTCTAAAGAGGTCAAATGGTGCCCTAACTTCCTTCCATGGCTTGTATATTTCACTAGAATCATATGTGCTTAACCTAGGACCATCAAAAGACAAAAGGAAAGGGAAAGTAAGAGTTTACAACCGTAAAATTTATGTTTACAGTGGTAAAATCCCCATAATGGTCCATTTAATGATTTAATTACTTCCTATGCGCTAGAACTGAACCTAGCCTAAATCCACAAGTGTTGTAAGACCTTTAAACATCCAAGAACACACCACCGATGAGTTTACAGCCGTAAACCCATGGGGATATGGTCTATGGGCCGTAATCTCTTCCAAGAGTGTACTCTTGAAGAGTAAACTCCATATGTAGGCCCTACACCCCTTAAATGCAACCTATATCACTCCTAACACTTGAATTAAAGTGTTTCCGCGTCTCGGAGTGTATTATCTTAATTAATTAATAGTTCAAAGTCTAATTAGATACATTTGTGTATCTCCTCATGTTACATAGGAGCCTCGCGCGTGTTCAAGCCTTAAACTGATACTTAGCATCCTAACCGGTACATTTCCCGCCTGGTGAGTTCATACCCCTACACATTTCCGAGTTTTTAATTTTTTCAGGGGGGGGGGGGGGAATACAAGCAAATCATAAAGGTTTTCGAAACTTAAAACTGATGTAATTATACGATTTTCTGACAAACTTTTAAATACTTAATCCCTTTTGTAATATGCAGAGCATAAGGGAGATTTTCTGAATATAATTACATGGTTTTCAAACGACATGGGAACTTATCAAATCATCCAAATTATAACTTATCAAATCATTCAAATTATTATGGGAATAATTTGGGATCTTCATTACTTGTTTTATGGATTCAAATTTCATGCAAAGTCAATCATGTATACTATGTCTGATTTAGTTTATCCATGTTTAATCTAGAGTATCTTGTTAAATAAATATCTCGTATTTGATTATTTATACTTTACCTTGTACCAAAGTATTTCGAAACTCGAGAACGATCTATTATCCCGTGAATTAGTAATACTAGCTTGTGAGTTTGACTTCGTTATACCCTTCAGGGTACCAGTAAATCCTCTCTGGAAGTATAACCAGAGTCTCTTGGAGGTAGAACGAGAAATTTGTGGATAGATCTATTCGAGACTGACAATCCCACACCTTAACTGCTAGCTACAGTTTGGCGGGCACACATGGGGTGACAAATTTTGGAATCGAACGACGCCTGAAGAACATCAAGGAGGTCACAGGTCAAGTTAGTATGGTTATACAACTCACAATATGTATTAAATTAACTAACTTTATTCACAGATTCCTTTGTTTCTTTTATAGTTTTATGTATTAAAACTACCTACTTATTAGTCTTATATACGTGTTAAAGCTAATGTAATTTTCAAGGATATCCAGGATTCAGGAAACTTCACTTAAACGCTACAAATATGGTAGATATTTGTACACTGCAATCTGAATCGATAATCAACCACCAACTTTTAAGGAAAATAAGGGTTTTTCCAGGGATAACTTAATTTCTCTTAATAAGACTATTTAACAAATGGATAACTAAACTTCTCTTATAAGAAAATATGGGATTTTCTTGGAGAACAACTTTTTCAGTATACCAAAGGAAACTTGTTCTTTTACCAGAAATAAACCGCTTATGAACTCACCAGCTTTATGCTGATATTTTAAAACTGCTTGTATTCTCAGGTCCTCGTTAGACAGGTATCCCACGATCTTTTGGAGAAGACGGAGTATTTTAGTAGTCTCGTCTTACTTTTGTTATACTGATTTATATATAAATCATGTATTATCTTTGCTTTCAAACAAATGTAAATATTCTTATGTAATATATTGGTTGTGTTTACTATGCTTGCTATGTATATTGGTTGTGATATTTTATATGACGTCCTCCACCCCAGAACTTTTCTGCCTTCGGTTTCGGGTTGTGATAGATTGGTATCAAAGCCCTTGCTTATAGTGAACTAAGTATACCAAACCTTACATGGTATATAACTATAAACCCTAAAGGTACCGAAGTGCTCTGAACTAAAAGTATACTTTAAAAATATAAGTATTTTTCAAAAGTATACAAGAATACCTAACCGCCAGAAACCGTAACTACGAGTAGAACAAAACATAAGTAATTGGGTGTTGTACGCGGCGGTTAAACCTGAGCAGTTATGTAGTCGTGTCTAGGGTCAATATAGCCTGATCAACTATATTCATTTGAGACACGGCTAACGTGCGCTTGGGAGTGACTGTGGTGTGCAGCATGCCTAAAACTTACCAAATATCCAAACAATGAGTCATTGTCTCAACGAAACACAAAAATACTATGGTAGTATTTTCTAGAGCCACCTTTATCATAGAAATCCTCATTCAAGTGTAACTTCCACCATAACTCCGGTCCATGTCGTGAATTGTCATGCTCCAGCTGTGGCAAAAAGGGCCACACGACGCGAAACTACAAAACACAAACCCAATCAACAACTCAAGTTGCCAGAGCAGGTGTTAGTCAAGCCTGCTATGGTTGTTGTGAAATCAGGCATTTCAAGAGAAACTGCCCCAAATCGGCAATAGCTGGCGACACCGGGAGAATTCTAACTATGGGACGAGATGAGGCAGTCGTCGATCCCACCGTTGTCTCAGGTACGTTCCTTCTCGACAAATCTTATGCTTGCATCATTTTCGATTCTGGTGTTGAACGAAGTTTTGTTAGCCATTCATTCAAGCATCTTCTTAAACATAATTCCCAACCATTAATCGAAACGTTTACTGTTGAAATGGCTAACGGTGAGAAAGAGAACGCCAACGATACATTCATAGGTTGTACCCTTACCCTGAATGATTATTCGTTTCCCATTGACCTAATGCCAGTTTCCATAAAGAGCTTTGATGTTATCATTGGCATGGATTGGTTGAGTCCCAATCATGCTGATATCCTTTGTTACAAAAATCCATTCGTCTCAATCTTCCCTCTAGCCAGACTCTCATGATATACGACGATAAACTTAGCTCCAATCTTCGCATCATTTCCTGCATCAAAGCTCAAAAACTTCTGCGTAAGGAGTGTTATGCATTCCTAGATCATGTAATCAACGAGAAACAGGAAGTTAAAGACCTCGAGAGCATCCCCGAAGTCTGTAACATTCTTGATGTCTTTCCTTAAGAGCTCCCGGGAATTCCTCCTGAACGCCAAGTCGAGTTTTGCATCGACCTAATTCCTGGAGCAAATCCTGTAGCCAAAGCTCCTTATCGCTTAGCTCCGGCAGAAACGTAAGAGTTATCCAGTTAGGTCAATGAGCTACTCGACAAAGGGTTCATCAGACCGACTTCCTCAGCCTGGGGAGCCCCGGTATTATTTGTGAAGAAGAAAGATGGATCCTTTCCGATGTGTATAGACTATTGTGAGTTGAAAAAATTGACCGTCAAGAACTATTATCCTCTTCCTCGAATAGATGACCTTTTCGATCAACCTTAGGGAGCCATTTACTTCTCGAAGATAGACCTTAGATCAGGATACCATCAGCTTCGAGTTCACGAAAATGATATTTCCAAGACTGCATTCAGGACTCGATATGGTCACTACGACTTCGTAGTGATGCCCTTTGGTCTAACCAATGCACCGGCTGTGTTCATGGACCTGATGAACCGGGTGTGTCGCCCTTTTTTGGACAAGTTCATCATCGTGTTCATTGACGACATACTTGTTTATTCCCGAAGCGAAGAAGATCACAAACAACACTTGAGGGAAGTGTTGGAAACTCTTAAATCAGAGAAGCTGTACACGAAATTCTCCACGTGCGAATTCTGGATTGGGAAGGTAACTTTCCTTGGTCATGTGATAAGAAAGGGGGGTATACATGTGGATCCGTCTAAAATAAAGCAATAGAGAATTGGTCAGCACCGAAGACACCCACAAAAATCCGTCAATTCTTGGGTCTCGCCGATTATTATCGCAGATTCATTCATAATTTTTCTAGAATCGCGAAACCCCTAACCACTCTGATGCAGAAAGGTGTACCCCTTTTGTTGGAATGAAAAACAAGATACAACATTCCAAATGTTGAAGCAAGCCTTGTGCAGCGCACCTATCCTGTCCCTGCCCGAAGGGACAGAGGATTTCGTTGTCTATTGCGATGCGTCTAATCGGGGCCTAGGTTGTGTGCTTATGCAGAGAGGAAAAGTTATCGCTTATGCTTCGAGATAGCTAAAGGCACACGAAGTTAACTACACGACCCACGACCTAGAGTTAGGAGCAATGGTCTTCACACTGAAAATTTGGAGACATTATCTTTACGGAACCATGTGCATGATCTTCACTGACCATAAAAGCCTACAACACATCTTCAATCAAAAGAACTTAAATATGAGGCAACGGTGATGGGTAGAACTGCTCAGTGATTATGAGTGCGAAACCCGCTACCATCCCAGCAAGGCCAATGTGGTAGCCGATGCCCTTATCCGAAAGGAAAGCTCAAGCAACAAGGCGAAGACATTGATGATGACCATCCATTCCCACTTATCCGTATAGATCCGAGAAGCCCAATTGGATGCCGTAAAACCAGAGAACGTTTTGAATAAAGCCTAGAGGGGAATAGATAAGAAACTTGAGATCAGAGGTGACAGACTCTACTGTTTCATAGATCGAATCTGGACCCCAAAGTTCGAAGACTAGTACAAAAATGAGTTATGGTCACACCAAAAAATTGTGACCATATGCCTATAGTCACACTTTTTTTTTTCATTGAAAGTGTCGCCGAAGGCTGTGCCATTTTAGACACCATACAATCACTTTTAAGTTTAGTGGCTATATCATATGAAAAACTATGACCATAGCATAAAAGTGTGGCTATAGGGTGAAGTTTTTTGTTGTTGTAATCTATCATTTTATCCAATATTGTGACTGTAAACCCTTTATAGACACACCATCTAGTTATTTTAGTGACGACCTTTCATGCAATGGTCACATGAATTTTTTTTTCACTGTGGCGTATTGATAATAATTCATCACACAAAATAATGTTCATTATGACTATTGACTATCGTTTAGAGACACAAAATTAAGCGAAACATGACCATATTCAACAAATGGTAACATGAATTTATTTGCACTATGACGTTTTGCTAATAATTTGTCACACACAAAAAAAATATGACTATTAACAATCTTTTAGACACGCTCATAATAAAATAAATCATGACCATGTTCCCAAAATGATCACATAAATTTATAATTTCAATGACCAAAAGTATTTTAAAGACACATACTATTTTTTAACTATGTTCATCCAATAACTTTTAGCCACATATGTATAATTTATCATGACCATTGCTATGATTCAAACATATAAAAAGTTGTAAGTGTGGCTATTTTATATCTTTTCTACATAGAAAATCAATTAAACATGACTGTAATTGATTTATAGACACAAAAGTATATATAACAGTGGCTAATATTCATCTTATGAACATAACAATTTGTTTGAAGTATGACCGGTTTTATCATTTAGACATTAAAAAATTTCAGAGTGTGACTATTGTTTTTATTATAGTCACATATACATACTTAAACCATAGTTGCAAATGTCGTATAGTTACATAATGTTTTTATAACTATGACTATTATAGAACATACAGCCACATGAATGTAGAAATAAGTGACATATGTTAAGATTTTGACACACATTTATCTACATTAACAATACTATTTAGTTTTTAGTCATGTATACTAAATTGAAGCATGACTATAAAATCATTGTAGATACACAACTAATGTTTACTGTCCTTATTGTTTAGTGTTTAGCCGCACAAATTTTTCATAACCATAACATTTGTTATCCTGTAGACACACCTATAGTTTTCATTGTGGCTATTGATCATGATTTAGATATCGCGAATCAATACAATCGTAACCATTAGTGTTGTATCGACACTCAAATTCATTCACCGTGACTACATTTAACCTATTGTGATATTACTTATAGTCACATGATTATTAAATAGAGTGACATGTGTATCTTTTCCGAGACACAAAAATTTTCAATGTTGTATTTCTTTTACATTTAGTCACACATGTTTAATTAAAAGTGACTATAAAACACTTGTAGACACATATTGAGTTTCTATCATGACTATTGTTAACCCTTTAGTCACACGACACATTTTTTGTAAAGTAACAATTTTATGCATTTTAGTGATAAAACATAATAAAACATGATGGTAAAATTATTACAGACACATGGAATAAAAAACAATGTTAAATAAATGTAACCATAAATGGACAATGTGAAACGATAAAAAAAGATCAATATTAATAATAATTCAAATGAAAATTCTCATATATAATTTCCCTAGTTAAAAGGTAAAAATTCTTGTAATCAAAACAAGTTTACTTAAATATGCTAATGAAAGGAAAAAAAGGCATAAACCAAAAACTAGATTTGTTTAGTCTTGTTGAAAGTTCTCCTTGTATGTTTGTCAATGCTCTCTCTCGTTAAAAAACTTTTTTTTGCTTCTTGGAGCTTTTACATTCATCATCTTGAGTTGATCTCATTCGTGGTATCTGTAGCAACATTGAACCAAACTTGAATAACTAATAATTTAAAAAACAAATTTCCAAAAGAAAAAAGTTTAATGCATAATGTAGTTAATAGAAGAAACAAACCTTTTTGTCACATTTGACAAGGTATTTTGGCCATGCAACAAAAGTTTTATGTGCCTCCTCAACTGTTTTGATATGGTAAAAATGCAGCTCCCTTTATCACTTCATCAATTGATACTTTATAGCAGTCGTCTTGAAGTGGAACTCCATGAATGGCTTGTCTTTCTGAAGAAATGTAAAATGTACCATAAGCAACGTTGCTTCTATTATCTGGATATTGTAGAATGCACTTCATCATCTTCATTGTCTACAATGATTGCACATATTTAGATAAAAAAGAATAAACACATATTTATATTTGCATTTTAAAATACATACCTATGGGAGTTTTGGTGAATGAGTATCTTTTGTTTTTGGATGTGAATTTGTAGTCACACTCTTAGATTCAACGGTTATTTTGCCGGTTTTTGTCATTACCTAGAAAACAATAATTCAATAATATATGGAAATCAGAAAATACTACAAAAAATATTAAAATCAATGATTTTTTCAAATAATTACTTACAAAGTACTACAAAAAAAATATTAAAATCAATGAACTTATCAAATAATTACTTACTCGTGTAACTGGTTCATTTGTCAATGCTTTATCTGTGATAGGTGCTTTCTCTATGATAGTATTAGTAACAGGAGTACCATGAGATTCAACATTCTTGTCCACCGAAAAGACCTACAAAATTGAAGGAAAAGGGTCAATTTATGCAATAAATGCATTTTGCAAAAACAATAACAATTCACTTACTTGTGTTGGAGACTGATTCGGATGAGATGTTAGATTTGGTATCATTGTTCCTTGTGATTCAAGATGAGCTAAAACTAGCTTTAGTGTTTTATCTTGTTCTCTCACCTTTGTTGACAACGCTTTAAGTTCTTCATCTTTTTTCTGGAGCTCAAGTCTCTCATTCTGTAGTTCAAACTTTAGGTCCGCAATTTGTTCTTTTGAAGATCGTTTGATTCTAGGAATATTGAAATATCTACTAGCAGTCACACCTGTGCCAACCCCTTTTAAGAATCCACCATTATCCTTGCCAAAGACTAATGACATGGCATCCATCCCAGGATCAAGCTTCACATCTCCATCTTTAATTTGTTTTTCATGTTCCACCTGTACACAAAAAGATATCAAAATAACATCGTCAATATTTATTTAACAAGTCACATTTGTTATAGTAATCAAATAACAAAGGAGAAAGTTTCAATAACTTACTAGTTTTTCTGCCATGAGTTTTACATTAGCATCTTCTATTTCGCCTGCTTTGTTTTCACGTCCTTTACACCACATTAATGACCGGGGTGGTATTTCAGGGAAGTTGTTATGATCGAAGCTCACAAGACCAGATACTCTGTTCACCCGAGTTCAGATAAGATGTACCTGCATCTCAAGAAACTATACTCGTGGCCAAACATGAAGGCCGAAATCGTTACCTTCATGGCCAAGTGTCTGACTTGCGCCAAGGTGAAGGTCGAATACCAGAAACCCTCGGGTCTACTCCAGCAGCCTTAGATACCTGAGTGGAAATGGGAGATGATTACTATGGATTTCATCACCAAGTCACCCAAATCTCCGAGTAGGTACGATACCATTTGGGTATGTAACACCCCAATTCTGGTATGATATTTACATTGTTATTTATTGTTATATATTTCTTCAAGTGTTAAGGGGAACTCGACGAGTCAATAGCTGGACTCGTTGAGTTGGGTCGCGATTTCAAGCACGTTTAAGTTGGCGACTCGATGAGTCCATATCCCGGACTCGGCGAGTCCGCCAGTCTGGATGAAGCCCTAATTTCAAGGTTTTGCACCCTATATAAACAACTTTTGGGGGCCTCAAGTCGGCCCCCATTACCCCTCAGAGCATCATACTCGAACCCTAGATCCCTCTATGCATTTTGTGTGATTTTGGTGTGTTCTTTGAAGATTTTGAGAGATAAAGGAAGGTAAATCAAGAAGAGAAGAAGGAGATTCTAGATCCTTGAGGAATTTTAGAAGAAAGTAAGGTATATCTTGGCCCTTTTCTGTTTCTATGCTTAAATCTCCTTTGAGAAGCCATTCTTGAATCATTTCTTAGCTTAGTAGTAGCATAGAGGACTCATGGAGTTGATTAACCTTCACATCTAGCTAGATTTGATTTCAAGGAGCTTAGATCTAGCACCTTTATGGATCCATTTTGCATGAAAGCTCTAGATCCACTATTATAGTGTGCTTTTAACCTTAAAACCTTCATTTGATGTTATTTACACGTAAAGTTGGAAACTTTACGTGTAAATCAAGTCTTAGGAACCTAGATCTATTATAGGCATGGACTACTTTCAAGCAGAATCGAGTGTATATAGTATTTGCATGCATACGACTCGGTAAGTCGTTCTTCTGACTCGGCGAGTCAAGTCACGAGTCCCCTTTGTTTCCTTTTTTGAGTTATGCTGAGTGGAACCAGTGAGTGAGAAGTGGACTCGGTGAGCTAGAGGGTTAGACTCATTCGTGGAAGAACTCGGCGAGTCAATGCCCTAACTTGGCGAGTCAAAGGCCATCTTCATACTTCAAGAACAGACTCGACGAGTTGTTCATACAACTCGGCGAGTCACAGCTAGAATGATCATCTGAGGATGGAGAACTCGACGAGTTGTTCATACAACTCGGCGAGTCAGACGCAGATTGACAAAGTGTTAGTAGCGAAGAGGAACTCGCCGAGTTTGCGCCAAAACTCGACGAGTAGTAGTGAGGGGAATCAAGGAAGTAAGAGTAAGGACTCGACGAGTTGGCGGCCCAACTCGACGAGTCAGGTCAACTGAATGTTGAATTTGATAGTTAGGATGACTTGGACCAGGGGTAGGAGAGTCATTTTACCCTCAGTATTATTATTATTATCAGTAATTGATTGATGCTGCTCATGGATATTGTAGCCGGGGTGAAACCGGAGACGCAGCAGACATATTCCGGAGCAGTCCTTTCAGTAGCTAGGCTACGAGGTGAGTTTCCTTCCAGTAGGAACGGGTCTAAGGCCACAATGTCGACCCGTTTAGTTAGTAGTAGATTCCGGACTTCGGTCCGATGCAGTTGTTAGTGTGTTGGATGCCATCGTGGCTCAGACAGGATTTATATGTTATATGTTATGGGCTACGGCCTGACGTAGTATGCAGTATATGAGTTTATGATCATGTGTGTTATGCTAGTTGATATGTGTTTATGCTATGCTATGATCAGTTAGTTCCGGACTTCGGTCCTATGCAATCAGTTCCGGATTTCGGTCCGATGGAGCTAGTTCCTGACATCTGTCCGATGCAGGGGACAAGGTCCCAGTCAGTTCCGGACTACGGTCCGATGCAGTTTACGCGCTTTAGCCCGATGCAGTGGGCAAGGCCCAGTACGTGTTTATATATTATTGTATGGTATGTGGTAGTTTTGGGGAGCTCACTAAGCTTCGTGCTTATAGTTTTAGTTTTGGTTTCACGTACTTCCGCAAGTATGGGGAAGAGCTCGGGATGATGACATCGCACACACCACAGCTTCAGTCTTTATCCTGGAAGTTTATTTTGATTTGTAGTTTGATTTGATACAGTTGTTTCACGACATTTTATTATGAGTTGAGATATTTGACACATGGTCTTTATGATATGACAAACAGTATATGATTTTTATTACTATTTAAGCAAAAAAATTTGGGTCGTATTTTGGGATGTTACAAGTTGGTATCAGAGCCTTGGTTTGAGGGATTCAGGCACACTTCCGAGTATGTCTGAACTCAAACTAAGGAAATGGTAAAATGGTTTTCGAAAGAAAAGAGTTTTAGAAAAGTAAAAATAATTTTAAGAAAGATAAAAACTTTGATAAGAGAAAAGGGGTGTGGCGCATGCGATCAACCGAGCTCAAGTAAGTACTCCTAAATTACCCATACAAGTTATGTTATTGATAGCTTCATTTTATTTACTTATTTTTATAGTTTATTTTAGTACATTTCATTCGCATTTTAGTTAACTTTCATGCATATTTTCCCTTTTGTTATTTTTATGACCATTTCGGGGTACTTTCTAGTTTCTTGAGCATTATTGCAGATTTTCTTGGAAACTAGCGGGGCGGCACTCTTGCGAGGCGATTGGGCTTGAAGGGAATTGGAGATTTCATGCTTGATGGCTATGAATGTGATTCATGGGGTGGACTTGTCAATTGCTTGAAGGCTTGGAAGAATTGAGCTTTAAATTTGAAAGATGCGGGGGAACATTCAAACGTATGAAAATTATTAATCGGGCGAGTTCACGAGCTTTGGAGGATTTAGAGAGGTCAAATTGGGCTTTAAATGAAGAAAAACTTGAAGAAAATGGGCTAGGAGGTGATTGGATTCGATCTGGGCTAGTGGGATATGCTTTAGAGGCCCAAAATCTCAAAGGAGCCCATGTCAGGTACCACCCGCGCAACCCACCTGCGCAGCAGCACGCGGGTCGCGCAAGGCCCTGCAGGGGCAATTTCGGGAATTCTTCTTTTGAGCTATTTGAGGAAGGTTGGTGCCCATCTTTTGCATACTCTTGGACACCCGATTTTTGGAGATTCTCTCTGGAGTTTTGGGGACTTTTGAAGGCCAAGAACCCTTGAAGAACATCATATTTTTACCTCTTGATTCTTGCTTAATGTTTGGTACAAATTTCTCTAACTTTGTTTCTTTGTGTTTAGCCATGCTTGGCTAAAATAATCTTGGTTGACTTTTGTTTAATCCTTTGAACTTTTGTTGAATGTTGAAGAATCCATGAACATGTTCTTGAATCTTTATGGAAATGTTTTGTGTTTTAACATCTTATCATTACTTGTATGTTTTAGTTCATGAGTTTAAATGTGTTTGTGGTGATTAGTTGGCTAATTTCTTGATTAAGTAAAGGATCCTCAAATTAGCAAGCAACAAATGATTTTTGTGTTGTTTTTACTTCACATAATCATAAAAACATTTCCTCCAACATGGTGGTGAAAGCATTTGACCCCTCTTGGATTTGGTGACTTTTTGGTTCTTAATGCTAGTTGACTTTCACTAATTACATGCTATTTGAAATTAGTGACTTTGACTAAGGAAATTGTTATGAGCTTCTCTAGCCATTTCAACAATTAAGAAAAGTCTAGGTAATCTCAAGCTCCTTGGATTACTATAGCCAAATTGAGGATTTAAAATAAGTATTGCACCATTGAATTCTAATGATATGTTCATCAAAAGTCAAAGTGAGAAAACTTTAAGTCAACCATCTTTCCCTTATTGATTTTACATCAAATTCTTATTTTTGTTGCAATTGTCTATTTAAATCATAGTTAATTCTAGCTTGTTTCAAGTATTTCAAAACATCAAAACCCCCATTTTCAATTTATTGTCATATTCCAAGTATTTTACAAAGAGATTTTTCATAGAGTTATCAAATTGAACCAGTCTCCGTGGATTCGATCCCTTTACCACTATACACTATTTTAGTGTGTAATAATTAGGGTTATTATTTGTGTTGGCCTCGACAACCACCAAATTTTTGGCGCCGTTGCCGGGGATTGGTTTATTTTTAATCAATTTGTTTCTCTATGCCTAGATCTCATTGTGCAGGTACTCAAATTTAAATTCCTGAAATTAAAAAAAAAAAAAGAAGAAGAAGTATGGTTCGGAGATGAACACTCCTTGCACCGAAGAGCGACTTTCTGAGCTAGCTCAGTTAGTTATGATGATTGAAAGTGACCAAAGTGTGCAGCCCACACCTCTTCTTTGCGATTTTTGTGCCCAAAATGGACATCATTCCGACATGTGTTCATATTTACAAGGAGAATGGGGAGACGTGCAAGAGAAGGGAAGCTACTATTTGTCAAACCAATCGAGTTATGATCAACCTCAACATGATCAATGGTGGGACAACAACCAAGTTTGGGGAAATAACCAATACCAAAACCCATACCAAACTTGGGGAAATAACCAATACCCACCAACTCCATTGTTCCAAGAACCCTATCCTTACCCTCCTCAACAAACTGAAACGCCAAGCATGTCCTTAGAGGACATTGTTAAAAGCATTGCCACTTCTACCCAAATTTTTCAGGAAACAACTCAAGCTAGCCTCAAAAGCTTAGAGCAACAAATAACACAAATTGCTCAATCATTGAGTATAGTGGAAGCTCAACACAAATTACCATCTGAAGAGAGCCCATGTCATAAGGCATGTTGCATTCCTTTGAAAGATGAGAAAACTTTTGATGGCTTAAGAGTGTTATATGAAGAAGAGGAAGAAGAAGTAGAAGTGGAAGAAGTTGTCAAAGAGGAAGAAGAAATTGAGAATGTTGTCAATGAAACTATAAACGAAGTAATAAGGGTTAATGGAAGAGAGATTGAGCCACCCACTACCAATGAGAAACTAACTCTAGTGGTAGAACAGTCACAAGATCCGGAAACGATAAATCTGTCGGACCCTTCAAAGGATACCTATCCCGAGAAAGAAGACGCCCAACCGGTCACCTACTCAACCACCATGTCAAAGAGGGAAGAGTTGGTCACCTTACTAAACAAGTACAAGAAAGAATATGGTTGGATGATTGCTATTATCAAAGGTCTGAGTCCGGTATGGTTCTCCCGTAAAAAGAAAGTCAAATACAAGAAAAGAGTCCCAATGGAGGTGCGGAAATTAAAAAATGTCGACACGGGGAAAACTTACAAGGTTAATGGACATCGATTGAAGCCATTCAATGAATTTTTTGATTCAAATGTCCAAGATGTTGTCCATTTGGACCCCCCAAAGTGTTAAAGTGAAGTTTGGAGGCGTCTCGCCAAAGACGTTAAAGAAGGGCATTTTTGGAAAGCATTGTGTTTTTGTGTTTTTAATTTGAATAAATGACTTTTGAAGATGCTTTTGGGATTCAAAAGAATTTTTTTTGAAGAAATCAAGAGTTTCTAGGTTTTTGGGGCCTTCCAAAGCGAGAACGGGTGAAAAACGAAGAAAAATGAAGCAAAAATGAAGATCAGGATCAGGGGGTTGCGCGACCCGCGTGCTGTTGCGCGGGTGGGTTGCGCGGCCAGGTGTGATGAAGCGACATTGGCCCAAGACTTAACTGCAAGGTCTGCGCGACCCGCGTGCTACACTGCGCGACCCGCGCACTGTGCTGGGCAATTTGGGCTATTTTTGGCTATTATTTGACCAGGTGTTGACCAAAGGTTTTAATGAGTTGACCTTTTGACTTTTCTTGACCAACATTGACCGAAATTGACCCTTTTTGACCCATAGATTAAAATGTTCAGCTTCTCTTCTTCTTCATTTAATCATCTTGACCTCCCACTCCATTCCTCTCATATAACCTTCCAGCACCCACCTCGCTTGAAAATTCAAGATTGGCGGAGTTCTACCGGTCGTAATTTCACGAAACCACCGCCACAGACATTTCCCGCCGCTCGACCCTCCGATTTAGGTCCTTTCCGCCCTTTCCTTAAGCATTGAGGACAATGCTTGTTCTTAAGCTTGGGGTGGGGCATTTCCCTTTTTTTTTCTTACTCTTTTTCATGCATTTTTAGTTAGGTTGCATAACATATTAGTTTAAGTTAATTTGCATTCATTTTTTTTTATTTTATAAAATTTCAAAAAGATTTTATTTTCTTCTTTTCTACTTTTTATTTTTGCATAACATTTAGCTTAAGACATTAGCATTCATGCATTTTTGTTGTCTGTTTATTCTCACCTCTCTTGGATGCCATGAAACAGGTTCATAGTTATTGTATCATTATTGGTCCAGGATCTTGTTGCTATCTCACCCATCGAACCAGGACCACTAGCTGCAGTTTGGGATTTCATACTTGGGATCAGATGCTGGTAGCTTAAAGGGGTAAGTGATCATGGACAGGTAGTTTTCATGAAGAATTATGCATACAATACTAACAACTGTAGGATATACTACAGCAATGGGTGTTCTTAGCCTTGCGGTCAATACCGCGGAGAGGATCACACTTGATCATGTTTGAACTGTTAGGATGAAGCATTGGTACTTGTCCCCGAGTAGAATCCATATCCGGTCTCTTTACATCACCATATCTTTTTGCGATTTTCTTAGAATTTAGAGAGTCTTTTAGTCCACATTTTGGACATTTTCATTATCTTTGAAAAACCACAAGTTTGAAAAGGAGCTTACCTTACATCTTTATGCTCCACACATGGTCATTTTCACACTTAGGCCATTCGGATTATATCATTACCCTTTCGGTTCCACCTACACACCTTTGGGAACCAAATTTTGAGTCAAAGGGTTTTATCATTACAAAAAAAAAAAAAAAAAAAAAAAAAAAAAAAAAATACAAAAAACAAAAAAAAAAAAACAAAACAAAAACAAAAACAAAATGAAGCATGCAAATTTTCAGTTGCAACTATCTTAGATAGGTGGCCGGTTCAATTATTGAATAAATTTCCCAACATCTTGGTCACCCGACGTTTGATATTCATTTGTATAGATCTGTTTTATTGTATATAGATCGAGATATTTTTTTTTTCTTTCTCACAAATTGGTGATGTTGGAGAGACTGTCGAGTCGGATACTACGGGAGGTTTGGGCCAACACTAAGTGAACTGATTCCTACAACGGTGCCCGAGCGATTAAACCTAGTTACACATGAGAGAAACCGGCAAACGTGAGATCAGAGTGTACACCTAAAGAAGAGCTCCACCCGAGCCCATCCAGTTGCTTTCTCCCTACTACAGATGTTCTTCATTGTATACATGTTCCATTCAGGCTGCGACTGCTCATCCCTCCTTACTCACCTAAAGGAGTTGTCCTGGCTGTGGTTTATGGTTCCATTGTCATCGGATGAAAAAGTTGTGAGATAGCAACGAAATCAATTCTGACCATGTTGACTAACGTCGAACAGGTTCCATGGTTCTATCCATTCTTTTTATTTCTAGGGTAGTTCATCCCAAGTTCATTTAGTCTTGTCTTACTTGAGGACAAGTAAGGTTTAAGCTTGGGGTGATTTGATAGCTTCATTTTATTTACTTATTTTTATAGTTTATTTTAGTACATTTCATTCGCATTTTAGTTAACTTTCATGCATATTTTCCCTTTTGTTATTTTTATGACCATTTCGGGGTACTTTCTAGTTTCTTGAGCATTATTGCAGATTTTCTTGGAAACTAGCGGGGCGGCACTCTTGCGAGGCGATTGGGCTTGAAGGGAATTGGAGATTTCATGCTTGATGGCTATGAATGTGATTCATGGGGTGGACTTGTCAATTGCTTGAAGGCTTGGAAGAATTGAGCTTTAAATTTGAAAGATGCGGGGGAACATTCAAACGTATGAAAATTATTAATCGGGCGAGTTCACGAGCTTTGGAGGATTTAGAGAGGTCAAATTGGGCTTTAAATGAAGAAAAACTTGAAGAAAATGGGCTAGGAGGTGATTGGATTCGATCTGGGCTAGTGGGATATGCTTTAGAGGCCCAAAATCTCAAAGGAGCCCATGTCAGGTACCACCCGCGCAACCCACCCGCGCAGCAGCACGCGGGTCGCGCAAGGCCCTGCAGGGGCAATTTCGGGAATTCTTCTTTTGAGCTATTTGAGGAAGGTTGGTGCCCATCTTTTGCATACTCTTGGACACCCGATTTTTGGAGATTCTCTCTGGAGTTTTGGGGACTTTTGAAGGTCAAGAACCCTTGAAGAACATCATATTTTTACCTCTTGATTCTTGCTTAATGTTTGGTACAAATTTCTCTAACTTTGTTTCTTTGTGTTTAGCCATGCTTGGCTAAACTAATCTTGGTTGACTTTTGTTTAATCCTTTGAACTTTTGTTGAATGTTGAAGAATCCATGAACATGTTCTTGAATCTTTATGGAAATGTTTTGTGTTTTAACATCTTATCATTACTTGTATGTTTTAGTTCATGAGTTTAAATGTGTTTGTGGTGATTAGTTGGCTAATTTCTTGATTAAGTAAAGGATCCTCAAATTAGCAAGCAACAAATGATTTTTGTGTTGTTTTTACTTCACATAATCATAAAAACATTTCCTCCAACATGGTGGTGAAAGCATTTGACCCCTCTTGGATTTGGTGATTTTTTGGTTCTTAATGCTAGTTGACTTTCACTAATTACATGCTATTTGGAATTAGTGACTTTGACTAAGGAAATTGTTATGAGCTTCTCTAGCCATTTCAACAATTAAGAAAAGTCTAGGTAATCTCAAGCTCCTTGGATTACTATAGCCAAATTGAGGATTTAAAATAAGTATTGCACCATTGAATTCTAATGATATGTTCATCAAAAGTCAAAGTGAGAAAACTTTAAGTCAACCATCTTTCCCTTATTGATTTTACATCAAATTCTTATTTTTGTTGCAATTGTCTATTTAAATCATAGTTAATTCTAGCTTGTTTCAAGTATTTCAAAACATCAAAACCCCCATTTTCAATTTATTGTCATATTCCAAGTATTTTACAAAGAGATTTTTCATAGAGTTATCAAATTGAACCAGTCTCCGTGGATTCGATCCCTTTACCACTATACACTATTTTAGTGTGTAATAATTAGGGTTATTATTTGTGTTGGCCTCGACAACCACCAGTTATGAATATCAGTTTCAGTTTCAGTAGAACAGCATGCTAGTATAGAACTAAGGATCTAGGAGGATGCCTTATATGTCTGCTTTATGTGTTTCAGCTTTATAAGAATTGCATGCTATCATAGAGTAGTTAGCAGTAGGATAGCCTGTTTAGGTTATGCCTAATAATATGAATTTAGCATTGTATGCTTGTACAACTTCCCTTTTTATGAGGATAGAATTGCTTGAGTGGTCTCCCATGTCTGAATGCTGCATGCTTTGTGCTTTGTGGGACTCTAAGTGATGGGAGTTAGCCCTTAGGTGAATGCATCACGTCACATGAGAATAGGGTTGAATAATGTAACGACCCAAAATTTAAGACCAACAATTTCTTTTAATAAAACATTACTTTAATCAAGTCATCATTCCAAAACATAATCAGAGTATTAATTTACAAAACACATGTTCATTATCAGAGTAAACATTCCCAGGCTATCGAATCTATGGTGTGTGCCTGCGATCACCCCGAGCTCTTCCCTCCGCTATCGGAAGTACCTGAAACCAAAACTGAAAACCGTAAGCACGAAGCTTAGTGAGTTCCCCACCCTACCACATACCATGCATAATCACATACTGCACATACTGGGCCACGCCCGCTATCTTGGGCCTCGCCCCCTACCTCGGGCCTCGGCCGCTATAACGGCCACGCCTGGCTTCGAGCCCCGCTCGGATACAGATCTGTTTCACTTAGGCCTCGCCTGTCACAGGGCCTCGCCCGCTAACAAATAATAACACATAAACATATCACAACACATAAGCCAAACTCATACGATTGATCCTATCCTAAGGCCTCGCCTGTCCTGGGCCTCGCCCCTGTCCTGCTACAGATGAGTCATGGAACCCCGTCCACGCTCTTACTGGTAGTGAGATACAAGCCCAGCCCACCCTCACTCCTTCCCTAACTTGGGCCTCGCCCCTGTTCTGCTACTAATGAGACGTGGAACCCCATCCACACTCTGCTATTAGTGAGATACGGGACCTCCCCCACACTGACCTCCCTACCAGGCACATACATGTATCACACAGACAACAAGTATAAACTATCATATAAACAAATCCTTGGGCACCCGCCCGCTAATAATGGACTTCGTCCTGAATAGTATACTAGCATAATGTGCCTAGGACTAACCCCCGGGCCTTCTTCTCATAACTACATGGCCGACATTGTGGCCTTAGACCCATTCACACAAAGGGAAATTCACCTACACTAGTTGAACTTGCTGATGATCTCACTAGCTGCTGCCCTGCAACTCACTAAACTCCTGCTCCCCTTGCTCCCCGAACTACCAATATCAATGCAACTCTGAGTCTTACTAACCCCCGAAAGACAATCAAGTCAACCCTGGTCCAAGTAAAAGTCCTGGTCAAGGTCAACCTTCCAGGTCAACCCTACTCGCCGAGTTCATATATTCAGAATCCTTCCCTTCGCGTCTCGACTCGCCGAGTCAGTCCATGACTCGCCAAGTCTACCGATTTCTGAGTCCTGACCTGTCCAACTAACCGAGTCTCCACCCGACTCACTGATTCGAGTCTCAACTCGAAGGGTTTGGGGTTTCGCAACCTGACTCGCCGAGTTCAAGAACAGACTCGCCGAACACAAGGCAATCTTCATCTGACTCGACGAGCATTTCATCCCACTCGTCGAGTTTCTCCTCACCTTCGTGCTGCTCGCCGAGTCTACTCAAAGGACTCGCCGAGTCCATTCAGATCTCCTTACATGCAAAGGAATTTTGAGTCATGCATGGACTCCAAACTGTAGACCTACCCTTCCCAAGCCTATTCCTCACGTAAATTTCGAAACTTTACGTGTAGTGAAGGAGATCTAGGTAAAATACACCATAAAATAGGGTTTAAGGCAAAGAGGCTCCATAAACAACTCAAGGGTTGCTACTTTATGCTTCTCAAGAGCATAATATGCTTAGATCTGAAGTAGCAACTTCAGATCTAGCTTCTAACTCAAAAGAGGTAACTAATCATCGCTAGAAAACCCCTAAAACTCACAACCATATTAGATCTAAAGGAGAGAACGACTTAATACCTTCAATAACTCAAAAAACATCCCCAATCTTCGGATCTAAGGCCAATCCTTGAAGCTTCAATGGTTCCCCTTCTTCTTCTTCCTTCAAATCACCCCAAAAATGGCTTGGAAGCTTGAATGAGCAACAATGGGGCTTAGGGTTTGATGTTCTGGGTGAAAGAGGCAGTAAAGGAACCCTAGGGGAGAGAATGAGATGTTTAAATAGGCTCCAAGTCCCGATTTTAGGGTTTTCCTTGCACAGACCAGACTCGTCGAGTCCCCCTTAGCCGACTCGTCGAGTCGGTCACTTACTCCTCGACCTGGATCCCACTCAGACTCGCCGAGTTCATCCTTGGACTCGCCGAGTCGCCCTTTGAAATTAGGGTTTTCTTTCCTTTCTTGGCCTTCCAGACTTTGGGTGTTACAACTCTCCCCCACTTAAACTAAACTTCGTCCTCGAAGTTTGCTAAGATCCACTGCCTGCGATCTGCCTCCAATACCCCACCAATTATTCTAACACCAGCTGCCTACCGTAGCTGGCCTTCCGCTCAGTCATTCAGACTAGCATCAATCCTTATGGATAATAACCTCGGGTCCATCCTGACCCTGAACATTCTGGAAACACAACTTACTCAACCGACAATCCTTCTGGTAATCTCCAATTACTGCTCTGACCCCATAGGGGTCCATCCCTTCTTTCCTTGCACAATTTCCTTTCCTTCCCAAGGCAACGCTCCATAACCATCTATCTCCTCTGCCACTGTGAAGACCCTGTCTCCACCAAATCTATTACTCCCGCTACTCCCAGTACGGGTCATCATCACCAGTATCCACTGGGAATTCTTTCTACTATCATTTGGTGTTGAGCACCCCACAATCAACTAACTGAATTCCACCATACGCTGCATACTCGCACTGCTACTGACTGGAAATTCCGCTATTCCTTATATGGCTTCCTGGATGAACTGGGGCCACCCTGGTCCCTACCAACCTATCAATATTTGGATTACCGGCTCCCACCGATCGCTGACCCAACACAACCACTAGTCGCTCCCAGCGACATTCGGAGAAACTCAACCACTTATACTGCTCAGTCGATTCTAGCATGCTGGCACTATAATTTCTTGGGATCCCCGATCCCCTATCTTGACTCTAAGATCCCTACCAGGTCCCACCTGTGCTGCTAAAACTCACAGGCCTCGCCCACGGGTCTCACCCGCCACTATCCTTCTAGTCCCACTTGTCTAATCACTCTCGCAAGGGCCTCGCCCACGGGTCTCACCCAATCATTCTACTGAGCAAGCCTGCTCTCAGGTCTCACCTATACTACTATTCTCATATGCACCTCGCCCGCGGGTCTCAGCTAACTATATCCTAGAGCGACCTCTCCCAAGGTCTCACCTCTAAAGGCTATACAGGCAACTCTTTACCATTCTCATCCATTACCCATTCCTGATACCTATCTGAATGCTAGGAGATAAGGGCCTCGCCTCAACTCTGCCAACGAAGCTACTACGGAATGTTATGTCTTACCCGCAGTCTTACATCACCCTCTATCGCCGTCTGCTAGTGAATGCTACAGCTGCCCCGTAGCTTGACAACACATTCCACCATTGACTGCTAGTGAATGCTACAGCTTCCCCGTAGTCTTACAACACTTTCCACCACTGATCGCTATCGATGAAAGCTGAGGCTCTTCGCCGCTCTTCCATGCTCTACATGCTGCTTCTGCCACTGTCTACTAACACGAAAGCATCCCATGCTATCTGACCTCAAGATCATCATTCCAGCTCACACGAGTCCTACAGGCGATCCTTCAACCTGAATCCCGAACCACATCCACACCATCACCATTACGCGCACGACTGATGGGGAGTCTCTCAAACTCCCGACCCTGAACTACTCAATCCATCAACTGCTGAACCACCTCTTTTCCTTCTCAAAAATCGCGTACTCGTTCTAGATTTGCATGCTCTCACCCTTGTACACTCGGAGGATTCTCCCCCACTTCGATCCTGCTTACACTTTGCTGCTCAAGGAATAGAGATCCCAATCCTTGCTACCATTCCATAATCAATCTGCTCAGGAATCCGGAGCTTACCATAGCTAGGGATCTAACCTGTCCATTTCTAAAGCTTATACGAATCTGAACTAACGAGACATACCAAGTCCCTCCAAGGCATGCTACAATTACTGCACCCTAAGTAACCTTTTTCTATAGAACCCATCCCTTATCTACTATTCGAATATCCAAGGTATGCAAATAGCATATAACTCGATCACAATGAAACCACTCAAAATGAAATGCTCATACTGATAATGATGCAGAACCACAACAATATAATCATGCACAAATAAAAGAACTGAAAACGGAAGTCGTATACCTGCAACGTCCGGCACTGCTCGCGCCTCCAAGGTAGTCATCTTAAAAGCCCTGCCTCCTACTGCAGGTGCCTCTGCACAGCCCTGACGGCCTTCTGTGATCCTTAAAGTTGCAGGGGCAGGTGCCATCACCCGTCCTGCTGAAAACAAACTGGGGCATTGGGCCTTCTTGTGTCCCCGCTGATTACAGTGAAAACATATCAAGTATGATCCCTGAGTGGTGGTAACAGTACAATCCCTGCTAAAATGATTGGTCCTACCGTAGTTGAAGTAGCCAGACTCACCACCGCTACCACTCCTGCATGCGCCCCCGTGCATCCTGCCACACTTCCCGCATCGACTGTGGTCCTGATAATCCCTCGATCTCGAATCCAATCCCTTGGGCCTTTTGCCCAAACTCGCGGCTACCTAAACCTCATCCCACATCCTCTTCCGGATCTGCTCCAAATCAATTTCCCTCTCCCTGGCCCGAGAAATCATATCTTCCAACGTCTTACAACCGGACCTGCTCACGAACTCCCTGATGTCAGCCCTCATCATCTCGTGATATCGCCCCTTCTTCATCTCCTCATCCGCGACATACTGTGGAACAAGAAGAGCCCTCTCCATGAACTTGGCGGTGATCTCCACCACAGTCTCAGTGGTCTGCGTCAAATCCTGAAACTCCCGGGCCAACTGCTGCACCTCAATAATTGGCGAAAACTCCGCCCTAAACCTAGCTGAGAAATCGCTCCAAGTCATTGCGTCCAACGCGGCATCATCACCCAAAGCATGACTAATCTCTTCCCACCAATTCCTCGCCCTGTCCTTGAGAAGACAGGAAGCAAGTCTGACCTTGTCCTCCTCAGGACACCGGCTCGTACGAAACGCGTTGGCAACATCAGCCAACCATCTGCTGCTAGCGATGGGGTCCCTAGCCCCATAATAATCTGGTGCGCCGCAAGCCCTGAACTCCCGAAATTCCAAGGTACGCGCTCCCATCAATGCCATCATCTCAGTACGGAAGGCTGCCAGCCTCTCATCCAAAATCTCCAATATACCCTCCTTGACCGTGCCAAAGATCACAGGAGTCTGAGCTAAAATACTGCGCGTAACCTCAGCTGATATCAACTCTCTCATCTGCTCCTTGAGTTGATTGGCCCATGAACCCGAGCCTGATCTCTCTCTGGTGCCTGATCTGCCCGCTGATCTCTCTCGCAACGTCACCATACTGAAACAGATAACATAACCACTATCAGATTACTCCTCACTGCTGCGAGACCAAACATACTCACTACCAGGTTCCTGGTCTTGTCTCGGCATTTCCCGAATCAACTACGGATCCTCTGCTTTCAGTACTACGGGCCCATACTACCTTCCACATCTATCCGTACTTTCCTAAAGAATTGCTTCGACTCCACCAGGTCCCTTTTCTACTACTACTGCTCCCAGCACTACCTCATCCTATGCTTACCCAAGGGAAACCTCTGACTCAACTCAAACCAGCCCTCAGCTGCTGAAGGTCTCCTTGTGATGCCAATTAGCCATCACCTGGATACTATCACATGTGACGAGGCTCAGATAATCCTTCAAGTAAAAGACTCGTTCCTATAACGGTTGGACTCAAACCAGAGCTGCGCAATAGGACCAAATCCAACACTCTCAGATAATTCAACCTTGATCACATGTGATGTGTCGTATCCACCTAATGGCTAACTCCCATCACTCAAAATCCCACAATGCAGAAAGCAAGCAGCATTCAGACAAAGGGAAAAATCTAACCATAACATACTCAAGAAATCATATCCACGTAGCAAGAATCTGAACTAGCATGCAACACAAACTCATAAACTCAGGCATAACCTAAACAGGCTATCCTACTACTATCTATTCAGCACTATCAAGCAGATCAAAAGCACATATAATAGGCATATAAAGCATCATCCCTAGATCCTTAGTCCAAATCTAGCATGTTGTTCTATTAACTGATAATCAAAACATAGACTTCTATGGGTATTTTGGGGTACTTACTTGAGCTCGGTTGATTGCATGCACCACACCTCTTTTCTCTTTTCAAAGTTCTTTTCTTTCTGAATTCTTTTTGCTTTTCTAAAACTGTTTTCTTTCTCAAAACTCTCTTTTTACAAAACTGTCTTTTCATTTTGAAAACTTCTATACCAATTCCTTAGTTTGAGTTCGGACATGCCCGAGAGCATGTCTGAATCCCTCAAACCAAGGCTCTGATACCAACTTGTAACGACCGAAAATTTAAGACCAAACATTTCTTTTAATAAAACATTACTTTAAGAAAAGTCATCATTCCAAAACATAAACAGAGTATTAATTTTCAAAACACATGTTCATTATCAGAGTAAACATTCCTAGGCTGTCGAATCTATGGTGTGTGCCATGTAATCACCCCGAGCTCTTCCCTCCACTACCGGAAGTACCTGAAACCAAAACTGAAAACCGTAAGCATGAATGTTAGTGAGTTCCCCACCCTGCCACATACCATGCATTATCACATACTGCACATACTGGGCCACGCCCGCTATCTTAGGCCTCGCCCCTCCCTCGGGCCTCGGCCGCTATAACGGCCCCGCCGCTCCAGGCCCCGCCTGGCTTCGAGCCCCGCTCGGATACAGATCTGTTTCACTTAGGCCTCGCCTATCACAGAGCCTCGCCTGCCAACAAATAATAACACATAAACATATCACAACACATAAGCTAAACACATACGACTGATCCTGTCCTAAAGCCTCGCCTGTCCTGGGCCTCGCCCCTGTCCTGCTACTGATGAGTCATGGAACCCCGTCCACGCTCCTACTGGTAGTGAGATACAGGCCCAACCCACCCATACTCCTTCCCTAACTTGGGACTCGCCCCTGTTTTGCTACTAATAAGACGTGGAACCCCATCCACACTCTGCTATTAGTGAGATACGAGACCTCGCCCACACTCACCTCCCTACCAGGCACATACATGTATCATACAGACAACAAGCATAAACTACCATATAAACAAATCCTTGGGCACCCGCCCGCTAATAATGGACTTCGTCTTGAATAGCATACTAGCATAATGTGCCTAGGGCTAACCCCCGGGCCTTCTACTCATAACTGCATGGGTCGGAATTGTGGCCTTAGACCCACTAACATAAAGGGAAACTCACCTGCACTGGCTGAACTTGCTGATGATCTCACTAGCTGCTGCCCTGCAACTCACTGAACTCCTGCTCCCCTTGCTCCACGAACTACCAATATCAATGCAACTATGAGTCTTACTGACCCCCAAAAGACAATCAAGTCAAACCTGGTCCAAGTAAAAGTCCTGGTCAAGGTCAACCCTACTCGCCAAGTCACCCTACTGACTCGCCTAGTTCATATATTCAGAATCCTTCCCTTCGCGTATCGACTCGCCAAGTCAGTCCATGACTCGCCGAATCTACCGATTTCTGAGTCCTGACCTGTCCAACTCACCGAGTCTCCACCCTACTCACTGATTCGAGTCTCAACTCGAAGGGTTTTGGGTTTCACAACCTGACTCGCCGAGTTCAAGAACAGACTCGTCGAATACAAGGCAATATTCATCTGACTCGATGAGCTTTTCATCCCACTCGTCGAGTTGCTCCTCACCTTCATGCTGCTCGCCGAGTCCACTCAAAGGACTCGCCGAGTCCATTTAGATCTCCTTACATGCAGAGGACTTTTGAGTCATGCATGGACTCCAAACTGTAGATCTACCCTTCCCAAGCCTATTCCTCATGTAAATTTGAAAACTTTACGTCTAGAGAAGGAGATCTAGGCAAAATACACCATAAACTAGGGTTTAAGGCAAAGAGGCTCCATAAACAACTCAAGGGCTGCTACTTTATGCTTCTCAAGACCATAATATGCTTAGATCTGAAGTAGCAACTTCAGATCTAGCTTCTAACTTAAAATAGGTAACTAATCATGGCTAGAAAACCCCCAAAACTCACAACCATACTAGATCTAAAGGAGAGAACGACTTAATACCTTCAATAACTCAGAAAACTTCCCCAATCTTTGGATCTAAGGCCAATCCTTGAAGCTTCAATGATTCCCCTTATTCTTCTTCCTTTAAATCACCCCAAAAATGGCTTGGAAGCTTGAATGAGCAACAATAGGGCTTAGGGTTCGATGATCTGGGTGAAAGAGGCAGTAAAGGAACCCTAGGGTAGAGAATGAGACGTTTAAATAGGATCTAAGTCCCGATTTTAGGGTTTTCCTCGCACAGACCAGACTCGCCGAGTCCCTCTTGGCCGACTCGCCGAGTTGGTCACATACTCCTCGAACCGGATCCCGCTCGGACTCGCCGAATTCATCCTTGGACTCACCGAGTTGCCCTTTAAAATTAGGTTTTTCTTTCCTTTCTTGTCCTTCCTAACTTTGGTTGTTACAAATAATCTCAGAGTGCTAGACTTAGCCCTATTGCGTAGCTCTTGTCTGAGTATAACCGTTGAAGGGATAAGTCTTTTACTTGAAGGATTATCTGAGCCTCACCGCATGTGATGGTATTCAGGTGATGGCTAATTGGCATCACAGGGAGGCTTTCAGCAGCTGAGGACTGGATCGGGTATAGTTAGAGAATTTCCTAAGGCAGGCCTAGGATCAGAGTAGCAGAGATCATTAGCAGTAATAGTGACTTGGTGCACAGAGGGTGATCTCCGCAGTTGTTCGATGAGCAGTTTCCGGTGGACTTGGTCCCTATTCCCATGCGAGGGAATAAAGTCATAGTAGGCATGGATTGGCTGAGCCCCAATGGGGGTGGTGATAGATTGCGACCTACAGCTAGTGAGAGTACGCACTCCCAGTGGGGGAGAGTTAGTGATTCAGGGAGAGAAGCCACATCGCGGGCCATTTCTGTGTTCAGCAGCGAGGGCAAGACGCTACTTTCAGCAGGGTTGTGTCGGCTATATTGCCTATGTTTTAGATGCCCAGGAGAAGGGCAAGATAACAGTTGATGATGTTCCGGTGGTGCGAGATTACTCGGATGTATTTCCGAAGGAATTGCCGGGGGTACCTCCTGAGAGGCAGGTTGAGTTCGGGATTGATCTAGTCCATGGTGCGGCTCCGATAGCCAGGGAACATTATCGGTTGGCTCCCCCAGAGATGCAGGAGTTTTCTATGCAGCTGCAAGAGCTGCTGGACAAGGGATTTATCAGGCCGAGCAGTTCGCCCTGGGGTGCCCATTTTATTCGTGAAGAAAAAGGACAGGTCGCACCGTATGTGTATAGACTACGGGGGGCTGAATAAGGTAACGGTGAAGAACCATTACCTACTTCCAAGGATAGATGATTTGTTTGATCAGCTGTAGGGAGCATCGTGGTTTTCCAAGATCGATTTACGCTCCGGGTATCATCAGATGAGAGTCAAAGGCAAGGATGTGCAGAAGACTTCTTTCAGGACCCGGTATGGTCATTATGAGTTTGTGGTGATGCCATTTGGGCTCACCAACGCTCCGGCCACGTTCAGGGATCTCATGAACCGCGTGTGCAGGCCGGTGCTGGATTGGTCTGTGATAGTATTCATAGGCGATATCTTGCTGTATTCCAAGACTCAGGAGTAGCATGAGGAACACCTAAGAGAGGTGCTAGAAGTTTTGAGGAGGGAGAAACTTTTCGCGAAGTTCTCCAAGTGTGAGTTTTTGTAGCGCGAGGGTAGTTCCTTAGTCACCTCGTCAACCAGAAAGGTATTGTGGTAGATCCGACCAAGATTGAGGGTGTGATGCAGTGGTAGGTTCCGAGGTCTACATCCGAGATTCGGAGTTTCGTAGGATTGGCAGGGTATTACAGGAGATTCATCCAGGATTTCTCCAAGATAGCAGTACCGCTCACCCGACTAACCAAGAAGTCGGTAGCATTTCATTGGGGGCCTGAGTAGCAGGTAGCGTTTGAGACTCTTAGGCAGAGATTGTGCAAGGCACCGATTCTTACCTTACCAGAGGGAGTGGAGGATTCCGTAGTCTACTGTGGTGCCTCAATCACATGTATGGGAGCAGTGTTGATGTAGCGAGGCTATGTGATAGCTTATGCCTCGAGACAGTTGAAGCCTCACGAAGCTAATTATCCTACGCATGATTTAGAGCTGGGGGCAGTGGTGTTTGCCCTCAAGATTTGGAGACATTACCTTGATGGGGTCCATTGTACCATTTACACGGATCACAAGAGCTTGAGGTACCTCATGGATCAGCCAAATCTGAACACGAGGCAGAGGCGATGGTTGGATGTGTTGAAGGATTATGACTGTGAGATCCTTTATCACCCGAGGAAAGCCAACGTAGTGGCCGACGCCTTGAGCCACAAGGCAGTAGCGGCCCTGATCAGAGACATTTGTTTGAGGATGACGGTGATTGCTCCATTATTGGAGCAAATTAAGGAGGCACGGGTAGAAGGCCTCAAGGAGGAGAGACAGAAGTGTGAAAGAATCGTGGGCCAGGTAGCTTCTTTTGACTATGATAGTAGAGGATTGTTGACCCTTCACGGTAGAGTTTGGGTGTCGTACTGGGGAGGAGTATGAAAAGTGTTGATGGATGAGGCCCATAAGTCTCGATTTTCCATTCATCCAGGGGCTACGAAGATGTATAGAGATCTTCGACCCTATTATTGGTGGCCCTGCATGAAGCGGGATGTCGCCTGGTATGTGGAGAGGTGCCTGACCTGCATGAAGGTTAAGGCAGAACACCAGAGACCTAACGGCAAGATGCAACCGTTAGACATTTCGGTGTGGAAATGGGAAGACATTAGCATGGATTTCATTACAAAGCTTCCCAGGACTGCGCGTGGAGTGGATTCTATATGGGTTATTGTGGATCGGTTGACGAAGAGTGCACATGTTATACCGATCCAGTAGAGCATATCAGGAGAAAAGTTAGTTGACATTTATGTGAGGGAGGTGGTGGCACGTCATGGAGTGCTTGTTTCAGTGGTGTTAGACCGAGATGTCCGTTTCACTTCCAGATTCTAGAAGCGGTTTCACGACGAGATGGGTACTCATCTCCATTTTAGCACCGCTTTCCATCCTCAGACGGACGGACAAAGCGAGAGAACGATTCAGACCATTGAGGACATGCTGCGGGAATGTGTTATAGACTTCGGTGGCAGTTGGGATACGTACCTTCCGTTAGCGGAATTTTCGTATAACAACAGTTACCACGCGAGTATCGATCGACCTCCTTTCGAAATGCTCTATGGGAGGAAGTGTAGGACCCCAATTTGTTGGGGTGAGGTCGGTCAGCGAGTCATTGGGAGCACCGAGGTGGTGCTCAAGACGACAGAATTGATCTAGCAGGTTCGTGGCAGACTGCAGACTACTCAGAGTTGGCAGAAGAGTTACGCCGATAGGAGGCATTTAGATTTGGAGTTTCAGGTGGGCGATATGGTCCTCCTGAAGGTATCGCCCTGGAAGGGTGTTATCAGGTTTTCGGAAGAGGGGCAAGCTGGGCCCCAGGTTCATTGGTCCTTTTAGGGTTTTGGCCCGGGTGGGTTGGGTTGCTTATCGGTTGGATCTTCCATAAGAGCTTAGCTATATCCACAACACTTTCCATGTTTCTCAGCTGAGGAAGTGTTTGGTGGACGAGTCAACAATAGAGCCTATTGACGATATTCATGTTAATAGCAGCCTGAATTATGTTGAGAAGCCAGTTGCGGTCTTGGATCGAAAGGTGAAGACCTTGAGGAACAAGGTAATTCAGTTGGTAAAGGTACAGTGGCAGCACCGGAAGGGTTCTGAGTGGACGTGGGAATCCGAGGAGGAGATGCGGGGGCATTACCCCGAGTTGATCTTAGATTCAGCAGTAGCAGACATCGAGGACGAAGTCTGAGACAAGTGGGGGAGGCTTGTAACACCCCAATTCTGGTATGATATTTACATTGTTATTTATTGTTATATTTCTTCAAGTGTTAAGGGGAACTCGACGAGTCAGTAGCCGGACTCGTCGAGTTGGGTCGCGATTTCGAGCACGTTTAAGTTGGCGACTCGGCGAGTCCATATCCCGGACTCGGCGAGTCCGCCAGTCTGGATGAAGCCCTAATTTCAAGGGTTTGCACCCTATATAAACAACTTTTGGGGGCCTCAAGTCGGCCCCCATCACCCCTCAGAGCATCATACTCGAACCCTAGATCCCTCTATGCATTTTGTGTGATTTTGGTGTGTTCTTTGAAGATTTTGAGAGATAAAGGAAGGTAAATCAAGAAGAGAAGAAGGAGATTCTAGATCCTTGAGGAATTTTAGAAGAAAGTAAGGTATATCTTGGCCCTTTTCTGTTTCTATGCTTAAATCTCCTTTGAGAAGCCATTCTTGAACCATTTCTTAGCTTAGTAGTAGCATAGAGGACTCATGGAGTTGATTAACCTTCACATCTAGCTAGATTTGATTTCAAGGAGCTTAGATCTAGCACCTTTATGGATTCATTTTGCATGAAAGCTCTAGATCTGCTATTATAGTGTGCTTTTAACCTTAAAACCTTCATTTGATGTTATTTACATGTAAAGATGGAAACTTTACATGTAAATCAAGTCCCAAGAACCCAGATCTATTAATGGCATGGACTAGTTTCAAGCAGAATCGAGTGTATAGTATTTGCATGCATACGACTCGGCGAGTCGAGTCACGAGTCCCTTGTGTTTCCTTTTTCGAGTTATGCCGAGTGGAACCAGTGAGTGAGAAGTGGACTCGGTGAGCTAGAGGGTTAGACTCATTCGTGGAAGAACTCGACGAGTCAATGCCAAGACTCAGCGAGTCCAAGGCCATCTTCATACTTCAAGAACAGACTCGACGAGTTGTTCATACAACTCGCCGAGTCATATCTAGAATGATCATCTGAGGAAGGAGAACTCGGCGAGTTGTTCATACAACTCGGCGAGTCAGATGCAGATTGACAGAGTGTTAGTAGCGAAGAGGAACTCACCGAGTTTGCACCAAGACTCGACGAGTAGTAGCGAGAGGAATCAAGGAAGTAAGAGTAAGGACTCGACGAGTTGGCGGCACAAATCGACGAGTCAGGTCAACTGAATGTTGACTTTGTTAGTTAGGTTGACTTGGACCAGGGGTAGGAGAGTCATTTTACCCTCAGTATTATTATTATCAGTAATTGATTGATGGTACTCATGGATATTGTAGCCGGGGTGAAACCGGAGACGCAACAAACAGATTCCGGAGCAGTCCTTTCTGCATCTAGGCAACGAGGTGAGTTTCCTTCCAGTAGGAACGGGTCTACGGCCACAATGCCGGCCCGTTTAGTTAGCAGTAGTTTCCGGACTTCGGTCTGATGCAGTTGTTAGTGTGTTTGATGCCTTCGTGCTCACACAGGATTTGTGTGTTATATGTTATGGGCTACGGCATGA
The DNA here is from genome assembly GCF_052625555.1 of Lactuca saligna. NCBI lineage: Eukaryota > Viridiplantae > Streptophyta > Magnoliopsida > Asterales > Asteraceae > Lactuca > Lactuca saligna. Next base: position 212,252,311 of record NC_136419.1, read on the forward strand.
TGTAGTATGCAGTATATGAGTTTATGATCATGTGTGTTATGCTAGTTAATATGTGTTTATGCTATGCTATGATCTGTTAGTTTCAGACTTCGGTCCGATGCAGTCAGTTCTGGATTTTGGTCCGATGCAGCTAGTTTCGGACATCGGTCCGATGTAGGGGACAAGGTCTCAGTCAATTCCGGACTATGGTCCGATGTAGTTTCCGGGCTTCGGCCCAATGTAGTGGGATAGGCCCAGTACGTGTTTATATGTTATTGTATGGTATGTGGTAGTTTGGGGGAGCTCACTAAGCTTTGTGCTTACAGTTTTAGTTTTGGTTTCAGGTACTTCCGGAATTAAGGGGAAGAGCTCAGGATGATGGCATTACACACACCACAACTTCAGTCTTTATCCTGGGAGTTTATTTTGATTTGTAATTTGATTTGATACAGTTGTTTCACGACATTTTATTATGAGTTGAGATATTTGACACATGGTCTTTATGATATGACAAACAGTATATGATTTTTATTACTATTTAAACAAAAAATTTTGGGTCGTATTTTGGGATGTTACAGGGTAATTGTCGATCGTTTGAAAAAATTCACTCACTTCCTTCCGTTTAAAGAATCATTCAAGATGGAAAGACTTACGCGAATCTACATCCAAGAGATAGTCCGACTGCATGGTGTACTTGTGTCCATTATCTCCGATCGAGATAGCAGGTTTACCTTATGGTTTTGGCAGTCCCTTCAGAAAGCTCTTGGAACTAAGTTGGATATGAGTACAGCTTATCTTCCTTAACCAGACGGACATAATGAGAGAAAAATCCAAACCCTATAAGACATGTTGAGAGCATGTGTCATTGATTTCGAAAGTCATGGGACACCCATTTCCCCTTAATCGAGTTCTCATATAAGAACAGCTACCACACCAGTATCAAGGCTGACCTGTTCGAAGCCCTCTACGGTCGTAAGTGCAGATCCCCTCTATGCTGGGCCGAGGTAGGGGACACGCAGCTTGCCAGGAGTTGAGTCCCATACAGTTCTCTCACTGGTCCTGAAATCATCCATGAAACCTCCGAGAAGATCATCCAAATCCGAGAACGACTGAAAGCTTCACGAGATAGACAAAAGAGTTACACGGATAATCGACGAAAACCCTTGGAATTCCAGGTTTAGAGATCGTGTCCTGTTAAGGTCTCGCCCTGGAAAGGAATGACACACTTTGGAAAGCGTGGAAAACATAACCTGAGGTACATAGGACCTTTTGAGATCCTCGCTAGGATCGGTCCCGTAGCGTACAAACTCCGACTACCTCAAGAACCTGGCAACATCCACCCTGTATTCCACGTCTCTAACCTAAAGTAGTGCCTATCCGATGAAACCCTCGTGATCCCTCTTGATGAGATCAAGATCAATGAAAATGTGAACTTTGTGGAAGAACCAATCAAAATGATTGATCGAGAGATCAAACATACGAAACAAAGCCGCATCCCGATAGTGAAGGTTCGTTGGAATGCCAAGTAGGGACCCGAATTCACTTAGGAGCATGAAGACTCGATGAAACAAAAATATCCGCATGTCTTTCCAAATCCATGATTTGTATCTTAATTCTAAATTTCGGGACGAAATTCCCTCTAACGGGGGTATAATGTGACAACCTGGAATTTATTCCTACCTGTAACCCGTTTCCGTTAATAAAACCCGTTTGTATTTCAATTTTTCCGTTAACAATTTGAATTAGGTTAATTGAATTAAGACTTTTATTATGTCTTCATGAGTGTCCAAACGCATTAGAAACATGTGAAAACACCCTCAATATTGATTTGGAATACTTTTAGTTACGACCACGTCGGGTTACGACAAGTTAATTGGGTACGACCATAAGCCCTGTCTAACGTCGGTATTGGGTACATTTCCACCAAGTCTCAAACTCAAACCCTATATAAGGTTGAGTGGACTTCATTTGAAGCTTCTTCACTCTCTCTCACTACTCTCTCTACAAGCCAAACTTTGATCCAAAACCACCCGTTTCAAGCTCCAAATTGGTAAGTGATTTATCCTAGTTTAAAGTTTAGCTTGTTTAACATTCAAATTTGTTTTTAAATCATCCAAAAGTGTCAAAAACTTGTGTTTATGGCCCAGGAACAACCTCAAACCGCAAACACCCATAAATGGGGTTTTGAAGCCCTAAAACCCTTCCAAATCACTTATTGTGCTTACCTACGACTTAGGGACTTACATGTACGAGATTAGAACACCAAAAACTTGTTATTTGGGGAGTAAACATGAGTTGACAGCCCAAGATCATTCTTGGACCGTAAACCCTCCTTCATAGGCCGTAAACACCATTTAAGGTGTTAAATTGCCCCTTAAACACCTCCTATGGCTTGGAATAATGTCTAGCACCAACCACCATCGAAGTAGGGACCTTAAAACATCAAGGAAACCATGTCCTTAGGAGATTACGGCCGTAAACCCCCCAAGGAATGGTCCCTTGGCCAAAAACTCCCCTAAAGAGGTCAAATGGTGCCCTAACTTCCTTGCATGGCTTGTATATTGGACTAGAAACATATGTGCTTAACCTAGGACCATCAAAACACAAAAGGAAAGGGCAAGTAAGAGTTTACGACCATAAAATATATGTTTACAGTCGTAAACTCCCCATAATGGTCCATTTGATGATTTAATCACTTCCTATGCCCTAGAACTAAACCTAACCTAAATCCACAAGTGTTGTATGACCTTTTAACATCCATGAATACACCACCCATGATTTTACAGCCTTAAACTCATGGGGATATGGTCTATGGGCCATAATCCCTTCCAAGAGTTTACTCTTGAAGAGTAAACTCCATATCTAGGCCCTACACCCCCTTAGATGCAACATGTATCACTCCTAACACTTGAATTAAAGTGTTTTCGCATCTCGGAGTGTATTATCTTAATTAATTAATAGTTTAAAGTCTAATTAGATACAATTATTTATCTCCTCATGTTACATAGGAACCTCACGCGTGTTCAAGCCTTAAACTGATACTTAGCATCCTAACCGACACATTTCTCGTATGGTGAGTTCATACCCTTACACTTTTCCAAGTTTTTCATGTTTTCAGCGGGGGGGGGGGGGGGGGGGAATACAACCAAATCATAAAGGTTTTCAAAACTTAAAACTGATGTAATTATATGATTTTCTGACAAACTTTTAAATACTTAATCCCTTTTGTAATATGCGGAGCATAAGGGAGATTTTCTGAATATAATTACATGGTATTCAAACGATGTTGGAACTTATCAAATCATCCAAATTATAACTTATCAAATCTTTCAAATTATTATGGGAATAATTTGGGATCATCATCACTTGTTTTATGGATTCAAATTTCGTGCAAAGTCAATAATATAAACTAATCTGATTTAGTTTATCTATGTTTAATCTAGAGTATCTTGTTAAATAAATATCTCGTATTTGATTATTTATTTCTTTACCTTGTACCAAGTTATTTCGAAACTCGAGAACGATCTATTGTCCCGTGAATTAGTGATACTAGTTTGTGAGATTTGTCTGCATTATACCCTTCAGGGTACCAGTAAATGCTCTTCGGAAGTATAACCAGAGTCTCTTGGAGGGAGAACATGAAATTTGTGGATAGATCTATTCGGGACTGACAATCCCACACCTTAACTGCTAGCTACAGTTAGGCGGGCACGCCTGGGGTGACAAATTTTGGAATCGAACGACGCTTGAAGAACGTCAACGAGGTCACGGGGTCAAATTAGTATGGTTATATGACTCACAATCCGTATTAAATTAACTAACTTTATTCACGGATTCATTTCTTTCTTCTATAATTGTATTTTTTAAAACTACCTACTTATTAGTCTTATATACGTGTTAAAACTAATGTACTTTTCAAGGATAACCAGGCTTCAGGAAACTTCACTTAAACGCTACAAATATGGTAGATATTTGTACACTACAATCCGAATCGATAATCAACCACCAATTTTTAAGGAAAATAAGGGTTTTTCTGGGATAACTTAATTTCTCTTAACCAGACTGTTTAACAAATAGATAACTAAACTTCTGTTATAAGAAAATATGGGATTTTCTTAGATAACAACTTTTTCAGTAAACCAAAGGAAACTTGTTCTTTTACCAGAAATAAACTACTTATGAACTCACCAGCTTTATGCTGATATTTTTAAAACTGCTTGTATTCTCAGGTCCTCGTTAGACAGGTATCTTGCGATCTTTTAGAGAAGACGGAGCATTTTAGTAGTCTCGTCTTACTTTTGTTATACTATTGTATATATAAATCATGTATTATCTTTGCTTTCAAACAAATGTAAATATTCTTATGTAATGTATTGGTTGTGTTTACTATGCTTGCTATGTATATTGGTTGTGATACTTTACATGACGTACTCCACCCCGGAACGTTTCCGCCTTTGGTTTCGGGGTGTGACAGTAAATACCCCATTTGTCATCATTATTACCATTAGCAACAACATGTAGCCGCTATTACGCCGCCGATAATAATTTGTCGCTAAAATGAAATAATCGTCAGTGTTGTTGTCGTCGATAATATATGTCACCGGAAAGAAATCCATCACCAGAATAGTAGATTGACATTAATACATGTCGTCGGAAATACGCTTTGTCGTCATTAATGTTGTCGCCAGTAATTCTAACATTTTTTAATAAATCCACTGATATATGTTAATAAAAATACATAAATTGCATAAAATATAGAATCTACATTTTCAACACAAAATACATAATAGGAATCCATGACATACATTGTCAACCCAAAATACTTGACATACTTAAGAAAAATCTAACGATAAAGGATTTAGTCATTAACAAATACACAACATAATAAAAATAAGCTGACATAATCCTTGTAATTGTCTTCGGCCCAATCGGTCTCCTCATCATCAACATCGGTATCATCTCCATCTCCACCGCACATTTTTTTTTTGACATTGATCGAAACCAATTAAACAGTTTTCTTGCAATATGTCGTGTTTTTAATAATAGCATCAACGGGATCTTCCACCTACAAAATAAATATGCACATTAGTAATAAGAATTGTCAACATAGTAAAATACCAATAAATTCAAACCAAACAAGGTAACAAACTTCCTATTAAAATTTCCAATTACAAAAGATATCATCAAACCAAACTACATATACATATCACAATTACCAAAGATATAAAAAGACCACACTACCAAATTATCAATATAACTCCTGATTTTGGAAATTTAGGTAATTTTTCCATCTAATATGAGGACTTGGAGTGTTTTGAGTTCATATAGAGGTTGGAACTTCAAATCTAGACCATGTAAGGTCCCTAGAGTCCAAAAGTCTTTAGTTTATTCAGCCACAATAGAGCTTTTGAGTGAAAAATCCTTAATAGAGCATGTTTTTGGCATTTTAAGCCCTAAGTGTCATGCATGGATGTAAAGCTCGTGACTTGAAATCGTCTTAATGAGAAATGAGTCTAAATGAGAAATGATTTTGAATGGACTCGCCGAGTCGATAAGACGACTCGACGAGTCGGTTAGGGTTAGTACCGATGGGCTTGATCATGCGATGACTCGGCGAGTTGGGGGTCAACTCGACAAGCTGAACTGGACCTTCACAAGAATTGTGAGGAAATGAGTGAACTCGACGAGTCACATGGGTGCACTCGGGGAATCGGGTCAAACATGGTCTGATGTCTTGAGTTGATTTCTGTTAACCTTAGGGTTTGGTTATTCATGAGTAATGGAGACCATAAAGGGGTAAAATGGTCTTTTACCCACTTCTAGAGTTAGAGAGAGATATATATATAGAGAGAGAGAGAGTAAGCTTTGGTTTATGTAGCAACCTGTTATTTCAAATTTCTGTATTAGTATAGATGAACTTGTAACTAGTTCTTTTTAAAGTAATAGAGATAAATTTTTAAATACTAAGTACATTTACATAATCAACCATCAAAAATGAAATGTTAAATAAACTTATCTGGTATCAATAAAGTGGTAGAAATCGTATCAAGGATTTAAAAAATATAAAGAACTCCCAAATTTGAGTTATAACAAAGGAGTTATGACTAATCGAAGATCCGCAGCAAAACCGGCAAAACACTTTAAGCGTAAAAATTAAGTTTTCAATAAAATAATTTCTAGCCTTAACTATGTAAGGGTTGTTAGGTTGTAAAGAGTCGAAGTCTAATTTGTACTCTTCGTAAGTTTTGATATCTATTTTACTAAGACATTTTATACGAAGCTTTAATGTCTCGTCCTTAGTATATTTTTTTGTACGCTTTTACTTTCCTATGAATAGGAGTCTTTACTAGAGTTAGAGTAGGTCTTTTACAGTCTTGTCTAGTTTTGTAGTCTGTAAAACCAAATCATAATTTTGAGTAGAAACGAGATCTTATTTACATTGGTGTTCAATCTTTCATACAAATCTTGATTACTTACTCTAATTAATATTCAAACTCGATTCATAGATTCTACAATAGGTATCAGAGCAGGAATCATATCTCTGATCTGATTTTTATCATTTCAAAAGTTTTTAAATCAATTTTTTGGTTTAAAAGTTTCCGCACTTTTTGAAAAGTGAAAAGTTCATTGGATCTAAATTTGTGTTTCGATTCTGCACTTGAATTGTTGAATCGAGTGATCTCCTAGTTGTTTCAATTTGAATCAACTAATTTGCTGTTAAAAATCTCAATTTTTCTTCAAAATTCTCAAAGTTTTCTTCCATACAATAATGGCGTCATTCAATCTTAATTCCATGGCTTCATTCTCTCATTTGTTGGGATCTTCAACAAAAATTCCAATGCTAATTCCTGAGTATTACGATTTGTGGGCTGATCGTACGGAGGATTATCTCAATGGTTTAGATGAAGAACTGTGGACTTGTATTTATGGTAATATCAATCCTCCATCAAATGTTCAACCACTTGGAGTGTCTTCTACAAGTTCTGGAGTTGAGAATCAAACTGAAAGTATGAAAAGGATGGAGAAGAAATGCATGAGAGAGCTGAGAGGAGCTTTGCCTCTACTTGTTTACAACTATGTGAGGAGTTGTAAAACTGCAAAGGAAATCAGGAACAATCTAAAGGAGAAATTTCAAGGAAGTGAGAAGACAAGGGTTAATTCTATGAAACAATGTTTGGTGGAATTGAAAGACTTCAAACAGAAAGAAAGTGAAACAATAGAGGCTTATTACGATCGTTTGAATGAATTGATCTATTGATGCAATCGATATGGAATCACCAGATCAATCATGTAGTTCAGTCTCATCTTTTTTATGGGTATGAGAAAGGAGTGGCGAAATGTCATCTTGATGGTCAAAAATCAACAAAGCTTTGATACGTAAACTTTGAATGATGTGTACAATCAGTTAAAATCAAACGAAAATGAAGTGAATGAAATTGATAAAGGAAGGAAGGCGAGCTTGGGAGGTCCATTGGCTTTGGTTTCAAAAATGACTGAGAAAGAAGTTCATGAGAAAAGTGATTATGATGGAGAAGATGGATTCATCATGAATTCTTATGATGAAGCAATAGCATTTTATTCAAACAATCGCATCAAAAAGTTCTTCAAAAAGCCATTCAATTCAAAGATCAAGTCATCTGAGATTAAAGGAAGTTTTGTGAATAAAACTGCGAGTGATGAGAAGAAGAAGGAAGAGAAGAAGGATGCGAAGAATGTTAAGGGAAAGATTCAGAAGAAATCGAAAGGAGATGCTGGAGTAGACTGTCACTACTGTAATGGTGCCAATCATTTAGCCAATGATTGCATGTTGCGGAAGAAAGATGAGAAGAAAAATAATGTAAAAGATGAAGCTTACTATGATGAAAGACTGGAAGAGGTACGTGCGAAGGCAAACAACTTGTCATTGGTTGCCATGGGAGAACAAGATTATGATGTAACTTATCAAGTCTGGTCATCTGGATCAGATGATGAGGAGATGCGAAATCCAACACATGGAGCAGTGTTTGAGAAGATGGAGGAGGAATCGGACGTGGAAGCATACGGAGTTAAAGGCAGATGCTTCATATCAAAGGCTGCAGACAAATCTCCAATGACAACAAAGGTACGCAACATTCTTGAATCTTTTGATATTCCAATACATGCTTATAATTCTGAATTGATATCTTTTGATAAAACTGTTACCTATTTTGATTCAATTGTGGTGTCTGCTAGCAATGAGGCTAAGAAGCTTTCTATGCAGTTGTTAGAGACAAAGAAGAAGTTAGAATTGAAAAACACAAAAGTAGATTGTTTGGAACTTCAAATTACAAACATTATGGTTGATAGGGATAATTTGGCAAGTGAAATAAAATTATTGTTAGTACAAAGAAACATTTATTTTAATTCAGCTAAAAGATTATATGGGAAATTAACAGAATTACATCATTCTTGTGAGATAAGTAAAGAACAACATACAAAGTTATTGCCTTTTTTAGCTTACGGAAGAGCTAAGGTATATAATATTTCGTATGACTGTAAGAAAGAACTAGCTGAATTTGACAAAGTTCCTAATGATAGATATAGATATGGAATACTCAAAGTAGATAAATGTCTTAATGATACTGAATTAGTTGAAATTGTAAATGATACTTTGAATAAGTCTGAACGAATTCACATTTTGAAAAAGACTGAAACTCTACTTCTGATGCTCAATCTAATTTTGCTGATATTGAAGATAATTTTGATAATATAAGTGAAATTAGTGATCTTGAGGATGTTGATTGTTCTCAGTTGTCTATTGTTAATATTACATCTTCATCTAAAGGGAAATAAAAAGTTAATGGTTTGTTGGTTAAGAATCATACTTGTCAACCTTCAACTTCGAAAGTTTGTATTTTGGACTTCATGGAAATCAGAGACAGTCAAATAGATTATAATGATGATGAAAAAGATGAGCAACATTTGAAGGAAAAGGTATTTTCAAAGAATGAAGAAATTCCTCGAATTGTAGTTGACCAGGTGTATGGTGATACACAAAAGTATGGCAAAGTGCTGAAAGAACAAGGTGCTTATTACCTTGACACAAATACTATGGTGTATCCCATTTTCAAGTGCTCAGATGATGTTCTGTTTCCAAACCAAGTATTCGTAACAACTGGAAATGTTGACAATGTCAAACCAGAATTCAAGACATTGGTGGAACAAGACAATTTGAAAACATCTGATGAAGGGTTCTTCACAAACCAAAGCACAATTGAACGCAACCTAACGAAGAATTCATATGTTTTTCAAAGACAAAAATCTCAAAGAAAATGGGTTGAAAAATCAAAACTTGAGAAAGAAGTCACCAAACCAATTTTTGAGGAAACGAAAAATGGGGTCAAATTAAATTCAAAAGAATTTAAAGAAAAAATTGAAAATTTTTCAAAAGAAAATAATGTTTCAAAAATTTTGGCAAACAATCGAGTCTCGAAAAATGATAACTGAATTGTCGAAACCAGTTAAGTCTGTGAATTCAGACAATTATTCAAACAATAAGAAAAATCCTGATCATTCAAGCAAAAATGTGTCTGAATCAAAGTCATCAAAATATATTTTCAAAGTGAAAAATTCATCTTTTTCAAAAGTTAAACAAGTTTATCGTCCAAAAACTCATACTAAGTTTGAAGAGAAAACAACCCTAAAGTTTTCGAAAGTGTCAAAATCTAAAATTTGAAGCAAGATTTCTGATAATTCATTGAATTCTAATTCAACAACGTTTTTTACTCCACGTCAACATTTAAATCAACAGTTGATGCTTCCTATGCTGAATCATTTGTTTCAAAACCAAAAAATGATTTTGTTCCTTAAAAGCTAAATTTTCCTAATCATACGAACAAACAAACATTGAAAGCTTCGCATGAAAAGGAGATAACTTCACGAAAGAATATTGATCACTGGCTCGAAGGAAGAGGAAGAATTTATCAATAAAGTAAACATTCGAAAGATCAAATCAATGAAGCTTATGGGAAGTATGTAAATACTTCTTCAAATGGCAGTTCATCATCAAAGGATTCGAATATTGTGGTAAAAGCATGGAAACCAGTCACAAAAGTGAAGACTGAACAATCACAAACTCAGAATGTGAAGGGTGATATAAGTAATCATACAAAACAAACAAAACCTTATGTTTCAATCCCTACAAATGAAGATGTAGACATTATTAATAGTCTCAAAAGTAAAGTTTGTGATTTAGTCAACAGTTATTCTTTCAAATCTTTGTTGAAATCTAATTTCCAAGGACCCAAAAAGCCTTGGGTACATAAATTCTTTCAATGATTGCAGATACTTTGTGAAGAGAAATATGATAATAAATGGTATATCGATGGTGGTTGCTCTCGTCACATGACCGGGAAGAAGGAGAATCTTAGAGACTTTCGAAGATTGGAAAATGTTGGAGTTGTTAAGTTTGGTAATAATCAAAAGTGTCAAGTCAAAGGATATGGGAAAATTACGAATGGACAATTCACAATGAATCGAGTAGCGTATGGCGAAGGTTTACAACACAACTTGATAAGTGTATCACAACTTGTGGTAGACACTGGAAATCAATTACTTTTTAACGAAGAAGGAAGCATAATTTCAAATATATACATAAAAGAAGTTTTGCTGAAATCCACACGAAAGGGTGATATGTTTACTTTGGACATGAATCTGATTGTGGGTAAACCTACAGTATGTCTTCTTTCGAAAGCTACATCAGATCTGAGCTGGCTATGGCATTGTAGACTGTCACATCTCAACTTCAGAAATATCAACAAACTTATTGTGCAAGATTTGGTAAGAGGTTTACCTGTACTTAAGTTTGATGATGATTCCTTATGTGCAGCTTGTGAAGTTGGCAAGCAACATAAACAAGGTCATCCGATCACAATTAATTTAAAAATTGTCGAACCACTGGAGCTTTTACATATTGATTTATGTGGTCCTTCGACTGTTTCAACTCTCAACAACAAACACTATATCTTAGTTATTGTTGATGATTTTTCCAGATTCACATGGGTTTATTTTCTCAGATTAAAATCCGAACTGGCACACATCATGATCGACTTTATCAAGAAAATAGAAATAACATTGAAAAAGCTTGCTCGCAAAATCAAGAGTGATCATGGAACTAAGTTTAAGAACAATGTTCTTGATTCATTTCTAGTGGAAAAAGGCATTTCGCATAATTTCTCTTCACCATACACTCTACAACAGAATGGTATTGTTGAACGACGAAATCGATCTTTATGTGAACCTGCAAGGACTATGTTGGTATATGTGAACTTACCACAATATCTTTGGGATGAGGCTGCATCCACTTCGTGTTTTACACAAAATAGATATTTCATTCATCGACGTTTTAATATTACACCTTACGAAATTATAATAATCGGAAACCTAATGTGAAATTCTTTCATGTCTTCGGATGCAGATGTTCTATTACGAATCTCAAGGATAATCTTTTGTAATTTCAACCTAAAGCTGATGAACGGATTTTCCTGGGGTACTCGCATAATTCTGTGGCATATCGTGTATTGAACAAACGTACACGAAAAGTGGAAGAAACTTTTAATCTTATGTTTGATGATTATTATATCAAACAATCACAACAAGTTCAACATCTTCCAACTTTAAAAGAATATCAAGATGAATGTGAACCAATGCAAATGTTGGATATTGATTATGATTTGACATTTGGACTTTCAGATCATGCTAGAAATGTTGAAGAAAACCTCCTGATAATCATATTCCTGAACTTTCAAAGCTTACTGATAATTCAACATCATCTCCTCAAGAAATAGGCGAAAGTATGAAAAATGATCCAATGGAGGGGGAGCATTTGGATTCGAACACTCTGATGGATGGGGAGCATTCTTTCGAGGGGGTGAATGAGAGAGATAATGTTGATGTTGAGGGGGAGAGATCAAATGTACACAATAATGAAAATGATCATGATGTTACTGATGATTGTTCAATTGCAGGTTCAGATAATGATGAATTATACAAAGATGCACTTTTTGACTTCGATCCAGCTTATCCTCCAATGGATAAATGGATAAAAGATCATACGAAGGAGCAAATAATTGTTAATCCACAAGAAGGAGTTTTAACAATGGCTCAAATTCATGCAAAGAATGAGGTATTAAATATTCATCAAGAGTTTTGCATGTTCAATGTTTTCATTTCTAAAATTGAAACAAAGACTGTAAGGATTGCAATGGAACACTAAGATTGGGTTGTTGCAATGCAATCTGAATTGTTTGAATTTGAAAGAAATAAGGTTTGGAGATGAATTTCTAAGCAAAATGATGTTTCAATTGTTGGCCAAAGATGGAAATATCATTCGAAACAAAGCCAGACCTGTTGTTAAAAGATACTCTAAACAAGAAGGAATTGATTATGAAGAAACTTTTTCCCTTGTCGCAAGACTCGGGGAAGTTCGTATATTTTTGGCTTATGCAGCTCACAAAGACTTTGATGTTTATCAAATGGATGTGAAGTGATCTTTTCTGAATGGAGAACTCGAAGAAACTGTCTATGTGGAACAACCTCCAGGTTTTGTTAATGAAGAACATCCTGATTATGTTTATATTTTAGATAAGGCAGTTTATGGTTTCTAACAAGCACCACGAGCCTGGTATGCAACTCTTACTTCATTTTTGAAGAAGTCTAAATTTAAATAAGGATTAGTTGACCCCACATTGTTTTGTAAGAAAGTTGGGAGTCATCTTATACTTGTTCAAATTTATGTTGATGATATTATCTTTGGCTCAACTAACCCTGCATCGTCTAAAGAATTCGAAGAGTTGATGAAAAGTAAGTTCGAAATGAGCATGATGGGAAAAATTAATAATTTTCTTGGTCTAAACATTCGTCAAAGCAGAGAAGGAATCTTAATTAATCAATAAATGTATACGAAGAATCTGCTAGAGAAGTTTGGATTAACGAATAGCACAAAGTTACGAGTTCCAATGGCAACTGGGATCAAACTAAATCCTTCGTTAAATAAACCTGCAGTTGATCTTACTTTATATAGAAGCATGATTGGATCTTTACTTTATTTAACTACTATTAGACCTGATATCATGTAGAACAACCTCCAGGTTTTGTTAACGAAGAACATCCTAATTATATTTATATTTTAGATAAGGCAGTTTATGGTTTGAAACAAGCACCACGAGCCTGGTATGCAACTCTTACTTCATTTTTGAAGAAATCTAAATTTAAACAAGGATCAGTTGACCCCACATTATTTTGTAAGAAAGCTGGGAGTCATCTTATGCTTGTTCAAATTTATGTTGATCATATTATCTTTGGCTCAACTGACCCGCATTGTCTAAAGAATTCGAAGACTTGATGAAAAGTAAGTTCGAAATGAGCATGATAGGAAAAATTAATAATTTTCTTGGTCTAAACATTCATCAAAGAAGAGAAGGAATCTTCATTAATCAAGAAATGTATACGAAGAATCTGCTAGAGAAGTTTGGATTAACGAATAGCACAAAGTTACGAGTTCCAATGGCAACTAGGATCAAACTAACTCCTTTGTTAGATAAACTTGCAGTTGATCTTACTTTATATAGAATCATGATTGGATATTTACTTTATTTAACTGCTAGTAGACCTGATATCATGTTTTCTGAATGTAATTGTGCTAGGTATCAAGCAAATCCATGAGAACCACATCTCACTGCTATATAGAATATCTTTCATTATCTCAAATGAACTTCTTCGCTAGGATTTTGGTATCCTTCAAATACAAGGTTCTTTATTCAAGCATACATGGATGCAGATTTGGGAGGTTGTAATCTTGACAAAAAAGCACAAGTGGAGGGTGTCAATTACTTGATGGTAAGTTGGAGCTGGAAATCTAAAAAACAGACATGTGTTTCAATCTCAACGGTTGAAGCTGAATATGTTGTTGCTGCTGCATGCACTTCACAGATAATATGGATTCAAAGTCAATTACGTGATTATGCAATTAACATGAAATATATTCCTTTATATTGTGATTCACAAAGTGCAATAAGAATTTTTCATAATCCTGTGCAACATTCAAAGACGAAACATATAGCTCTTCGTTATCACTTCATTAAAGATCATATGGAGGAAGGAAATATTGAAGTACATTTTGTGAAAACAATGGATTAGTTGGATGATATTTTCACAAAAGCTTTGGATGCAAAATTGTTTGTACAAATTTTGGAAGGGCTGGGAATGATTGATGGAAATTCAGTTCCATGCGAAAAACACAATCAGTGATTACAAGAAAATGACAAAGAAAAATCATTAAGTATTCAGAGGTTATTGTTCACAGTCAACTCTTCGAATGCTTCGAATTCGTATGATTGGTATTTTTAAAACTTTCAATGTTTGCAATGAGTACTTTTAATTGTTTTATTCTTAATTTTTGAAAAATCAAAAAAACTAAAAAGATTTTCTTATTATTTTGTTCTTAATTTTTGAAAAATCAAAAACATCAAAAAGATTTTCTTATTATATTGTTCTTCATTTTTAAAATCAAAAACAACAAAAAGATTTTGTTTTCTTCTTTCTTTTCAAGTATGATGTTGCAGATTTTCATGAAGATACAAAGTCGATAAGGTTTACAGTTCTAGGGTGAGGTACATTTTTCATTCTATTCTTTCAATTTCAAATTTTTGAGTAGTTAGGATATCCCTAGAAGCATGGTGGTACTTGTTGTCCGAAGCCTCAAAATGACTCAATTTTTGAAAGCCTTAATGAAATTTTCATACGATGATTTTTTAACAATTAGGCTTACATTCGCATTAGTCAAATGAGCTACCTTACTCTTCTCAAATGAGTTAAGAGTTTTCTGTTTGGTCCAATATAACAGAGGTACATGATCCTTCATATACCAATCTTTTTCATCTCAAAGTTATTACACCATCACACACGAAGACATATGTCCAAGAGGTTTCTGATCAAACCAATCGAAACTTAGATATATCACAAATCTTTGTTTATGATCAGACGTCATGAGACTGTGATGGATGTGAAACCCAATGTAATCAACCTTTAAGGAATTGATAGGGAACTTAGTTCCAGATTTTAACGAAACAATTGTTTTGTACCTTCCTTCGAAAGTCCAAATCATATTCAATTCTTATGTGTGGTCTTGATCAAACATTCGAAACCCATGATGTTTGTTACCCAACAGGATCCAGAATACAATTTTTCTTTAAAATGATTTCAGTGTGAGTTTTATCTAAAATTCCTTGTTACTTAAAAGTTTTTCAAAGCAAACTTATCACTGACTACACTGGTCAAACAAGTAATTTTTGTTACAATTACTCACCTTATATTTAGGTTGATATGTAACGAAATTCATTAAACCACCTCAAAAGCCTTTTAAAAGAAGCCCTTTGATACATCTATACAAGTATTTGATTGTAATTCACGGGAACATATACAAGCTGTTGACTATCTCTCTTGATAATTAACGAAGCAATCTTTGATCGGGGTTTTATCTACCTTCGTGTCACATTGAATTTTTGACATCACTGAATATACAAAAAAAATTTAATTCTTTCTTATCTTTATTCTTTGACACACTTTACACACACGAAATCTGTTAAAGAATCTACATCAGCAAAGAGTCCAAAGAAAGTACCAATCTCAGAGTCTGAGTCAATCCAACAAGACGTTTTTATTGCTGATACCCCTTCGATTCAAAAAGAAATTATTCCTTCGAAGATGGGAGTTTATCGAAGAATTAAGATGAAGTCTAAGAACAAGAATCTCTCACCTTTGACCAATGTTGTTCGTAAACCGCAAGTTTCGCATCAAGGAGTCATTTTTTGTGAGATTCCTGCTCCTGAAGGACTTAAAGTCAGTTGTGAAGGAGAGACACATTTTGTTCATTCAGGATGTGAAGAAGGTGCAAGAAGATGCCAATTACAAACTCCAAGAACTGCGCCAAGATATGGAGAAAGAGATTGCAAATGTTCGTACTGAATTTGCATCTTTGAATCAAAAGGTGGATATCATGTGCGATCCTGTTACTAAATTCGCAAAGTTGTACGAAAGTTTGAGTCCTCAAATTACTCAAATTTCTATTACTGAGAATAAAAATTTCATTAGGTATTTTCAATGCTAAAGGAGCTTAAAGCTTTATCTTCTGCACCTGCTTTGTCTTCCTTACTATCTTCTGAAGATCTTATAACAAATTTTCCAAATTTGAAGCCTTACTTATTCAGCAGTTGGCTCCTCTTTCTATAATATCAAGCCTTCTTCCTACTACGGATGCCCCGCCTACTAGCACAGGGGTGCAAGGGGGACAAAAAAAAGGTGAAGGTACGAAGGCTAGTGCTGAAGATGTGAAGGTTTTGGGTAAGGTGTTTCCTTCCAAAATCTTAACTTCAAAACCAGTGATAGAAACTTCTGGTCCTATTACTTCTATAATTGCTACAAATGTGGCAATTACAAGACTTATTTCGAAAGGTATTGTGATTGGTAAATCTATTGATTCTGGTAGAAGTGAAGTGATAGAGGAATCATGTTCGAAAACAAGGGGAAAGTCAATTTTAATCGAAAATTCTAAAGAATAGAAAAGGGCAGAGGCTGAGGAAGAAGTAGAGAAAATGGGGATGATACAAAGCATCATGACTCAGAGAGCCAGTGATCCTCCTAGCATGAACAAGGTTGATCCATCAAAGAACTACAACTATGAAACAATTGAAGCCAAGTTTGCATTCAATCACATGTATTCGTTTGAGAAGAAGCCTAAACAGAGTTATATTGTCACGAATACGGATGCAAGCCAGTTGCAGTTTCCAATTAACGAAATGATGTTTATCATGCCTCAGTTCAAAGTTGAAAGTAAATTCAAGGAGAAGGATGAAGGCACACATATGAAGATAAGATTTCATATAGTTCTTGCCAAGCCTGCAGAAGAAGTGTGGTCCTTAATCAAAATCAAAAATGTCATCAGTATAAAGAAGGATGTGGTCTTCGAAAACACAGTCCAAAACATGAGGTATATTGCAACCAGGGAAAATGGAGATGTGTGTGAGTTTATGATAGCAGACTTTCCTTTGATGAACTTGTATGATCTTATACAAGTTGCATTATTGTTAAAGGAAAGATGATTTTCATATCTTCAAAACACTGAGCCTAACGAATACAAGCTGGGAGTTACTCACATCAAAATTTTTATCGAGAATTATTATGAATGTATGGCAATGACAGATGTGGAGTTGGCTATAGCAAAAGTTTTGGAAATTACAACACCCATGGCTTCTTCGAAGACTCAAGTAGAATTGAAGAAATTTGCAGATGGTGAAATATGCTTGAAGCCTTTTGGCTTAGTCTTCTCTGGGAAGGATAAGTCTAGAAAGTCAAAGAGATTTTTGTTCGAGGTAAGTGAAGTTGAAAGATATTCTACTTCACAATATACGAACTTGATTGTTTGTATGAATCATTGCAAGAAGAATAATGAAAGTGACAAGAAGGAGCTGAAGAAGATAATCTCATGGTATAATGAAATATGAAGAGTAATGCTATACTCTATTCAACTGCGTACAAACTGAAGTCTCCGACTTTGTTTACAAAGGGGGAGAATGTAAGGGTTGTTAGGTTGTAAAGAGTCGAAGTCTTATTTGTACTCTTCGTATGTTTTGATATCTATTTTACTAAGGCATTTTATACGAAGCTTTAATGTCTAGTCCTTAGTATATTTTTTGTATGCTTTTGCTCTCCTATAAATAGGAGTCTTTACTAGAGTTAGAGAAGGTCTTTTATAGTCTTTTCTAGTTTTGCTCTGTAAAACCAAAGCGTAATATTGAGTAGAAATGAGATCTTATTTACATTGGTGTTCAATCTTTCATACAAATCTTGATTACTTACTCTGATTAATATTCAAACTCGATTCATAGATTCTACAAACTATCTAAATGGAAGTTGTAGTATACGTTTGTAACAACCCGATACTTTAGGTCAATATAATGTATCACCAGTGAAATGTAGGTCAAAATTTAACCTTCCTAAAAGCTCATTTGGGTTGAATGAAGTTGTAGATACCGTAACAAGGTTTTCGGAACTATAGAGAACACTAAAATCCGAGTTATAACGAAGAATTTATTACCAATCGAAGATCCGCGACAATACTGGTAAGACACTGTTAAGCGTAAAATGTGAAATTCCAATAAAATACTTTTTAGCCTTAGGTATCTAAATGAAAGTCGTAGATGTCCCAAAACCGTGAACATATATAAAAAAAACGCCCAAATCTGGCTTCATATGAGGAAGTTATGATTTTTCGAAGTTTCGGACGTAGAAGTAGACAGGTAAAAATCTAAATAGAGATTGAGCAACTTTTTTCCAACACGACTTAAACGGGAATCGAAGATTTCATCAATAGTATTACAATGGTAAAAAGTCTGACGAAAACGGACATCAGATGAAAAAGTTATGGATTTTTAACAGACTTTTCCTGTCCCGTCCTGTTAAAAATATAATATTAAAAATACATTCAAAATTTGCCGACTAAGTCTAAATGAAAGTTGTAGATGTTGTTTTTACCTACGCGTCAATATATAGAACGTCGAAAATGGAGTTCGTATGCGAAAGTTTTCACTTTCTGAAGTTCAGGGCACATTAGTGGCTCACAAGGTGAACAGATGATGGACGTGTTCCAGCGAAAGTGGCCATGATGAACGCAATGACATATCGAGCTCATGAGGTGAATATTAGAAACTCACGAGGTGAGCCAGTTCACGAGATGAAAATTAGAAGATCACGAGGTGAACCCAGAAAATTCAGCCTATAAATAGAAATCAAGGGTCAGCCGAGTTTGGTTGCTCATCTCTTACTCTCCCACTCCTGATACTCTCTTTAAGCCTTATTTTAACCCCCCGAAGTTCCGATATCATCCCGAGAAACGACGTAAGTCCTGAAGTCCTAAGATTTCCAAGTAATCGACTTCTTTCCAGTCGAAGTGCTGCCCGAGCAAAGCCTCATTTTCATCAAATTGTCACTCCTAACAAGTGATTTCATACCCTATAACAAAGTTTTCAAATGTTTTGTAAATGCTTTTATACACTTTGAAGGGGGGGGGGGGGGGGGGAATACAAGTAAACACACGGTTAAAATCGTGTGAAACACCAATCTTTTGCTATACTTTTCGTACTATCATTTTAATTATCATATGAAGTTGTTATCATGCAAAACACCTCACAAGACAACTATACCCTCTTGGCATACAATATATTTTATTAATAGAAATATGTTTTATTTATATGTTTGCATACTACATCATATCAAGGGTAACCATTTCAACTATAACATGATGCTTTTACAAGAAAACTCATCTCATCATCACGCCTTTGTAACATGGTAGAAAAGGAAATCATTTCATACAAACATTTTTTCATCATATTACTCGTGAACTTGTTGTTAGCAATCATGTGATGTCATATGGATTTGTTTGTACCAAACGAAAGTCCCCACCTATAACCAGAGTCTCTTAGAGGGAGAGTGTGAAAAGTGTGTATAGATCTATACGGGGCTAACGACTCCGCACCCTGACTGTTAGCTACAGTCCTAGGGGTGACAACTTTCAACATTATGTACTACATCTAGTATGGTTATGAGGAACTCACAACACGCAGAAACAATGACTCATGTGCGTAGTAATACACAACTCAATCATGCTTGGGGGGTAATAGCTATATTCTAGGGTATTATCAGCATGTTCAGAATTTAGGATAAACACTTCCACAAGTAGTTTTATTTTAATACTTAAACTATACATTGTCAGTTTAAGTATGGCATATTTACCTACATTCATGGTCTTGGTTCATTTAAGACTACAACTCACTTTTAGGAAAATATAGGATTTTCCTGGTTCAAACACATTCATTTGGTACAGCAACGATTTACAACGTCATTCTTTTGAGCAGGTCATAGTTGCTTATAGGTTATGGTCTTTGTCATTTGAGACTGCATCACTTTTAGGAAAATATAGGATTATCTTGGTTCAAATACATACAATTTATACAACAAACACTCATACTCATTTCATACACTCATAAGAAAATATCGGATTTTCTAGAAAACGAACATGAACTTTCGAATGGTATACATTTTCTCAAAACACTACTTATGAACTCACTAACTTAAATGTTGACACTTTTTCTTTGAAATAACTTGTATTCTCAGGAAATTGCTAAACCAGGTTAGCTACAACTTTTGAAGACTTACGCTCAGGCGTTAGTTTAATCTTTTGGACATCATATTGTAATTGACTTTTGCAAACATTGTAAAGTTTTCAATTATGTATATGATGGTTGTGTGTACATTCTTTACTATTCATTTGTTATGATACTGTATATGACGTCCTCCGCCCCCGAACGTTTCCTCCGTTCAGGTTTTGGGGTGTGACATATTGGTATCAGAGCATTGTTTATAGTGAACTAAATATATCAAAACCATTTTTGATATACAACTATAAATACAACTGGGCAAAAACACTATGATTAAGAGTTATACTTTTTTTAAATATAATTTTTACAAAAGTATACATGCATACACTACATAACAGGGTCAGTATCATAATAAAAAAACCAACATAGAAGTATAATAGATGAGTTGTGCACTACAGGTATGCCTTGGGATATGTAATCGGCTCCTCCCTCAATTTTGCCTCTCATGTTCACACATATACATATATACGTTCACCAAAAAACCTAAATCACACATCATCTAGCTCTTTCTGTAACAACCAAAACAATTGAATCTGTCCACACCTCTGTCACCATGCTTAACACTACCTGATTCTTGATGTATTTAGAGGAAACGACTGTAATCGCATATATCTGTCTATGTCTATCTCTCTATGTCTAAACAAATATCATCACAATAATTATGGTGTATAGATCACGAGCCCAAACCCTCTCTCACCATAGAGATCTCTCTATATCTCACTAATGGGCATATCCTCCCATTTTTTTTCATTTTCCGTTGTAATGTATGTTGGTTGGGTTCTCCGTGTTTTATTTCAATCAAAAAAGAACTATTATGAACGAATTTTATACTATGCTCTTTTCTATAGTTTCTATGATCCCATGAGCAACCACGAGTTTGGTTCTCTAATCTTTGTTGTGTAATTCCTAATTACACCATACATGTATCCATGTATCACGATTCTTTTTAGTTCATCCTTTTTTATGATTGTAGAATAACCATTCTACAACTCGACTCATCTAATATATTTTTTTTTGATTTATGTGTGAATATTCCATGAATTTTCTCACATATACTTACCCTTTAGCAATGAGATCAACCTCTACCAAAAGGATTAGTATGATTTTTGATTCAGTGTGGTTAAATGTCCATATTTATAAAATGTTATAAAACTTGTACTTTTGTTCTTGGTTCTTGCTCTTTAACAACATTACTATTTTATTTAGGAGTGGTCAATACATTTCAAAAAATCATTTATTATTTCATTTTTATTTTTTGTATAAACATTTTTTTGTTAATTGTATTTGATTAGTCGCTATAATTTAGTTTATTGGGATTATACGCAGGATTTAGACATCAGACTTTATCATAGTCCCATCAGCGGAAAGAAAAAAAGAGAATCACCAGGGTTTGAGCAATTCCTTGCTTATCATGGTGTTTATCATTACCTAAAGAAGTGAGAGAACAAGCTTTTATCTATTTATTATTTCGGCTCTTATTTGTGTATATATAGTTGGAATGACTGGTTTATTATTGTCAAGTTTAATTGTTGCTAATCAAATGTCGTATGGAAGAGCAACAAAGGACTGAACGGTAAGGTGTTTTTGATCATGATTTTTCCTGAGACAAATTGTGTTACTATCAAATAGATGATTTTTCCCAAAAATCTCATTTATAAAGTTAATGATGTGAAATTTTTACAAAGTTACCACTTATGATGTTAAATTTTCCAGGTGAGAAGGTTTTGGGTTGGCATGTAATCCACTCACCCCACCCCTATGTTACCATTTTCCTTTTGCTTTTAGCTTATTTTGAGCAATTTTTGGGCATTTTTTGTTTTAAGTTATAGGAATGTATTAACAAAAAAAATATTCATCTGGTTATAGGTTTAAGGTGTTAGATTATAGAAATGACATTCATTGATTGTTATCTGTTATTTTAGCATGCTTATTGAAGATTGTTACAAATTAATTATTTTGTCTATCATCTGTATTTAACATTCAAATCTTAAAATGTAATTTCTAGGACTTTGACCTGTTACCTTAAGTTTTTTGATTTTGTTTGTTATCTGTTATTAATTTTTCAAAATACTTACCGTAACAAAGGATATATTTGAACACTAAGAGATTAGACATGCCGGTATGCTTTATTCCTATTTAGTTTAATGGTTCTTTTTAGTATTTCAAATAATCAAATATCTATGCATCTTTATGTGAGTGGTTAACAACAAAATAATAATAATTTTGGGGTTAAGTTTACTGCAAAACATTTTAATTCGTTTGCTTAACTAAAGTTTGTGAGTTTGAACATCCTTTCAATTTTATTATGTCATAGATATTGAAAATATGATTTTAAACATTATAGGTAAAAGAAGAAAGTGAAACATATTTTGCTAAGATTTTTTTTTAAGTTTTAAACGAAAATCATATCTTTCAATAGACTTCAATTGGTGTGCAGTCATCATCACGCTTCGAACTTTACTCCAAGTCCAAACAAACATTCTCTCAAAATCATAGTACGTGCAGTCTCTTTTTATTTTCTATATTTGTTAAAATATGGATCATGATTATGTTTTTTTTTTTTTTTATCAAACTGTTGATTTAATTTTCTATTATTTATTCATGTTTTGTAATTTTGTACCAAACTAATCTAATGATTTTATAAAGTTAAATTAACAAAGTTCATACTTATATTATGTATTTATTTCTTTCAACAACATTGTTAACTTTTTATAATCTCAACATTCTCATTAATAAAAATAAATATTATGTATTACAAAAAAAATGAAAAATATTATCATAATATATGATTACATATCACGAGTATGATATAACTTACATTTAATTATAACATGTTAAATGGTTGAAATAAATATATTATTTAAAAATGGTTTCACCTAACCTTGAACAAATGGTTTAATATAATGGTTTAATCTTATATGAATAAACATATATCTTATTTCATTGTGGTTTTTTGGAAAGGGTCTCCCCTACATTACGCTCACATCGTGACTAATCTATCGTGCAAACAATAGGACATGCCTCATGTTCCGGAGTCACCGCAATTGGACCTTCATGATAACAGAAGTAAATACCAACAACCAAATTAGAACTCAAGTACATAAAATATTTGCTCATGGGTGGTGGTATCCTTTTTCTGTGAATTCTTTTTTATGAATATGGATCCCCTAAAACACTCATGTCGTACTTATTGTGATTTCTTCTTGTGAACATGGATTCCTATTGTGAATATGAATTATTATTGTGAATATGGAAAATGCAAATGACCACATTGCCAACAAGGACACCACCAAGTCTGCTTATGACATGAAGATCAATCAAACACTTTGGTGATATGGTCGTCTACTCTGCCCTAGCGGCGAATCATGAATGGGTGTAGCTAGAAACCATAGGTGAGGATGTTAACCCCGTATAAATCTATACATATGTATCTCACTATGTAGATTAGCGGTTATAGTAGTGTGGGTATGTTAAGTGTCTAGACTCAACTAATTGTGATTAAGTCACTAGGCATAATGAATTTCAGAGTATACAGTTTATAAAAATTGAGTATGCTTAGTATGTATGTAAAAGTGTAATGTACTCGCTTTTATAAAGATGTATGTTTTAAAGTAATAAACATATGTACATGTATAAACATTATGTATTTAAACATATAAATAAACATATATAGTAATAGTTTGAATCCTTGAAATACTACAAAGTTTTATGACATACTTTTTATGATATATAATGTCACATAAAAATCATATATTGTTGTGTGGACTAGTTATTTCACGATAAAATAACGATAATACGTATATGAAAAGTTTATACTACATTATTTGTAACAATATGTTCAATTGTTAAATAACATTTTTATAAAGTAGATTTATTATATTTTTACATAAAACATAATATATTTGTATAAACAAAGTATATATAGACACATGTATTAAAAGTTTGAAGATCGAGATTTATGTTGTTAAAAATAACCAAGTGAGGGGTTGTTTTGTTTAAAATACACCAAGGTTTTGGGGAAAGGGCTTATTTTAAAAAGAATATTGCAGCAAGGGGTCATTTGGTTATTTTATCGAAGTTGAAAGAATTCTAGGGTTTTTATTTGCCCTTGTCACTGATCGATCGGGCAATGGGAAAACAATAGGAACGAACGAAACAGATGGATGAAGACGTGAGAAGGAAAGCACAAAGTGGCGGCGCTGCATCCGGGCCCTTGCTCGTTTCAGGTCACGCTGAGGACCGAAGGAAGAAAAAGGTCGCAGGCGGCGAGGTCTCTTTCGATCGATCGCGAAGAGGGATCGTCTCCGGGGTTCAACGAGGCCAAAGGGGAGGAAGGGAGAAGCAGCGAAGCTGCGTTCTTCTCATCCGGTACGAGGTGCGAAGTCCGGGCGTTGCAAGCAGCAATAGCATCGAAGACGAGACCCTCGGAGGTCTGTGGTCAATGAGAATATAAGAGAAAGAACGCGAGGGGAAAGGGGTCTCCGGTCTTTGGTCGGTCGCGAAGGGGAAATGAAGGCATAACCGAAAAGAAGTTTTTGATGGGGCAAGGTAAGAAGCGACTTGCTTCATCTTTTTTTTTTTTTTTTTTTTTTCTGATTTGGCATCCAACCCAAAGGATGATGATGCAGGTAGAAAAGTCGATCAAAAGGGGGGGGGGGGGGTGTTTGTTTGATTTCTTTTAACAGGAAAAGATAGAGGGAAGAGGGAAAGGTTGTTACTGTCGTTGATCAAGGGAGGACCATTTGTGCTCTTGTTGTTGAGGAAAGAAGAAAGACGAAGAAGAGGTGGAGGTTTCTTTGCTTGTACTGAATAAGAAGGAGGGGGGAACAAGAACCGAAATTAGGTGGATGTTTGGGTTTGATTTTTTTTCTACAGAAAAAAATGAAGAGCGAATGATGATGATCTTTCTGCTCGCAATCGGTGTGAAGAAGAAGAAAACGGTGCTGGTACAATGAATACTCTGATTATTGTTTAGTTAAACCTGTGGGTTTTCCTTTGGCAGATGAACACTCGATATCTTTATAATTAATTTATTGGTAAGAAGTGTAAGAGCATCCATAGTAGTAGATTATACTCCTTTCAATTAGCCTTGCAAGTGTGATGGAGTTGCCACATATGTTCTCACATTACACATGTTCTCACATTTCACATTACATATGTTCTCACATTGCAAATATAGAAAGGCTTGCAACTTATTATTTATGAATATTTTAATATTAACCACACAACTTATATTTACATAATTAAATATTAATATTAAATGGAACACATTTACTATATAGTTAACACACTGTATCTAAATATAAATTACATTCAACGTTTTAACTATCTTAAATGCTTAATATTTAGATTCAGTAATATATATATATATATATATATATATATATATATAATTGTGGAGGTATTGATGGGGTCCACTTTTGAAAGAATAGTGTAATTGTAGTGGTGTGATGTGGCACACTTGAAACATGTGTGATATTGCACTCATATGGATATCCTAAGTCTTAATTTGTTTGGGTGTAAATTGTTTGGAAAAAGTGTGTGTGATGCTCCATATCTTTATAAATTAATTTATTGGTAAGAAGTGTAAGTCTTAATTTTTTTGGCTGTAAATTGTTTGGAAAAGTTGTGTGTGATGCTCCATATCTTTATAAATTAATTTATTGGTAAGAAGTGTATGACATTGTTTGATAGTTGTTGACTGGGAAAACGCTGTATGAGAAAGTTTTCTGATTAGGAAAGAAATCATGCTGTTTGATTGTACATCTGACTAGGGGTGTGCACGGTGCGGTTTAGAGTCAAAACCGCAAACCGCACCGCATATGCGGTTTGAATATTTTAGAACCGCAAACCGCACCACAGATGTTCAAAACCGCGTTATGCGGTGCGATTTGATGTGGGCAGTTTATGCGGTTTGGTTGTGGTTTGTGCGGTTTTTAATAAATTGATTCATGTTTCTATAGTTTTGTAAGTATCATTGTTATTGCTTTATATTGCCGTTATAGTCATTATATTCTTGTAAACCATGGGATCTTGATCCAATAATGATTTAATGTTACGTTATAGATATGTGGTTATTGAAAGAAATATATTTATATACATCGTTTCTAAATCGCGATTTGAAGTTATAACAAAGTAATGAAAAAAAAGTATATATATATATATATATATATATATATATATATATATATATATATATATATATATATATATATATATATATATATATATATATATATACACTAGCCGTTTACCCACGCTAAGCGCCGGGCGGCACAAAGTTTCTTTCGAAAGATAGTTTTAATGTGATGATTACTTTCCTTTACACGTGAGTTATTCATTGCGGCCATTTGGTAGACTATTTTGTGTCGAATAGTTCATTTCAACATATAGTTTCTTGCTAGGTGCATAGTCATAAAATACGACAAAAGTTGAGTCTACATCTCAAATAATTCATCTGATAGTTCATACTTGATTTTACAATATATAAATGACAACAATCTGCAACCATATAGCTTTCTACATTTATAGCATGTCCAATATGTAAGCTCCACCAATCTGCAATCATGTTGTTTCATCTGCTAGCCCTGCATTAAATATCAAATAAACATCTAAGATACATATTTGAATAAATTGTAAAATAATAAGTTGTTGATTGTACCTTGTTAATCACATAACACTTCTTTGTACACAACGTTTGATGTGTAGATTCCATCATTATCAAACGTTTTTTCCGGCTTTACTAATACCTTGGTATTGACACGTGATATTCCTCTGGACAACTCCACATAAAGCTGGCCATGTGAGAATACCGATTCTGGTAGATAAACACCCACATTTGGAATTGTTTGTCCTTGAGCTTTATTGATTGTCATAGAGAAACTAAGCTGAATTGGAAACTGCTTTCTCTTAAGTTTGAATGGGAACATCTCATCGTCAGACGGACATAGAGGAATTCTTGGTAAAAACACTCTTTTTCCAGCATGTTGGCTAACAGCTATCTCTACATCAATGACATTTTGTTGGAAAGCTCGACATATCAATCTGGTGCCATTACATAACCCATTTGAAGGATCGATATTTCGCAAAAGTATTATAGGGCACCCAGTTTTAAGCGAAGATAATGCGGGGGTACACCGCTAACATTTAGCGAGTTCAAGTACTCCATCGGATATAAGTTATTTTTGTCATCTTCCGCTTCATCAAAACTATAGTAAACTTTTTGCTCGCCAGAAAATCGTTCGATCAACTTATTATTAATCTCATCAACACTTTCATTTTTAGTTAACAATATCGCCCTCGAAATGATAAATTTTGAATCGGCGCCGTTGGATTCCAAAGAAGGAAATATTGCATCAATCAGAGCGTCCACTGATTTAGTTTTATCAGTGTACCGAATGGACATGTTATCAGGTATACGAATATAGGACTCGTCCAATGTTTCCTCCTTTCCATCACCAACTCGTAATAAAAAATCAGAAAACCATGGGTCATTTACCGCTCTCATGTTGATACTTAATCGAAGCCTTTTAACTGAAGCCCATAGAGGTGACATTCGTAAGCTAGAGTCGACAATTTGTGCTCAAGCGCCACGTCTCACGACCGGCAACACTTGTCTAAAGTCACCTCCCATAACCATTATCTTTCCATCGAAAGGGAGCTTCTCATCTGTGATGTCTTGCATTGTGCGATCAACTGCTTCTACTGCCTGCCTCTTAGCCATTGCTGCTTCATCCCATATGATTACCTTTGCCTCGCGAAGTATCTGAACCTTCCCACTTTGTTTACTGATCTTGCACATCGAGTTATTATCAAGATTGAGAGGAATTCCAAATCGTGAATGAGCTGTTCTCCCTCGTGGCATGTTGTTAGCCGCACCACTTGACGTGGCAGTTGCAAGTGCAATAAGACCACGGGCACGAATATTAGCCAACAAAGCTTTGTACAAAAATGTCTTTCCAGTTCCACCGGGACCATCTATGAAGAAGACAGCCGAAATATTTTGATCCACATGCCTCATTATCTCATCATATGCATGTTGGATACAGTGTCTAAGTCCATAACTTTATTTGGTATGAACTTGACCCGACCCGGCATGGTCCATTTGGGTTGCATGGCATTGCAATACTTGGATAGACTAAATGAGAGAATAAGGTACTTATGATTATTAATATATTATAAGTTCTAATATATTAATAATAGTATTATTTAATTAGTATTTGATCAAGTATTAATCTAGTATTAATTTGGTGATCAAAGTGAAACTAATTAAATATGTATGGGTTGATTATGACAATCATAAATTCTTTTATGGTGGATTAATGATCCATGGTTTATGGGTTATGGATGTAACCATTTGGAGCTCCATGGATAGTCCATGGGAGTTACAAACCCATGGGTCATGAGAAATGAAGAGTCATGATAATTATGGGTCTTCTTAATGAAACCCTAATTGTGACACCACTATAAAAGAAACCCTTTGGCTAGTAAAATCGGACCTAAGAGGTTACTAGAGAGGGCATAACCGATTTTGAGTGCTACAAGTATTCTCTCAAGTTATTCCAAGTTTTGTGGTGTTGTGTGAAGCATTTGAGGCACAAGATTTGGTGTGCTAGGCTCACAAAGTCTTGAAGGAATCCAAGCAACAACAAGGTATGTATTTCTACTAGTTTTATGTTTTATGTAATCCCCATGCCATGCTAGATAGGAAATAACCTTGAAAAAGAAATTTGCATGTATATAGAGAAAACATAGATTCAAGGTTATTAGGGTTGAATGTACACTTAGGAAGTGTTAGAATGCTCAAAACCCATTAGTGGTATCAGAGCCTAGGATTGTTTTCTGTATACTTGATGCAAAACTGCTTGAAAAACAAAAATTCTGCATTCTGACGACTGTACTCGCCGAGTCCATGGGGAGGACTCGTCGAGTCCATGAACAAATTCATCCTACTCGCCGAGTAGGATAATGCACTCACTGAGTAGGATCGAGCTGGGCAGATTTTTCGAGTTTTTGTTACTGGAAATGGATTAGAATCATTATCCCAATCTGTTTTGGACTTGTAAAATCTGTTTTTTCAAAATGATAATGATTATGTTAATCCATTTTACATGACTTTTAACAATTTCAAAGTATTATATATGTTTATATGATTTCTTGAAATTGCTTGACATGAATTTGTGTTCTTATGAGTTTTAAAAGATCATAGGAATTATGTGTAACCACAATGTGTGTTTAATTATTGATCTTAATTGTATTGATGGTGTCCATAACTTGTGCTCAAGTTATGGATAACCAAAGGTCACTTCTTTAATTTGTGTTTAAAGAACTAAAGAGGTTTCATAAAATGAAGAGTCTTCATTTTTTATGAACCAATAAAACTCATAAGTTACAAAATTGAAGAGACTTGGAATAGTTTCAATTCTTGCCCTCAAGATTTGGAATTTGAAAAGTCTTACACTTTAATTCCAAATTATACCTTAGATTTTTAAAAGGTTTAAAAATCAACCCTTATACTATTATTATAATTTTATTATATAGATATGCATAAGAATATGTCATTCTTACCGTTAGTAGGCCTCATTCACGAAGCCGGTCTATAAGGGGGGGGGTATAAGGTTGTTGCCTATAAAATGGTGACTTAATGGGTGTCCACTCTCACCCACCGCTTCCTTGATCGGTGGAAGGTCGTTAGCCGAACGGGTAGGATACGACTTTAAATTCTCATTAAAAGTATAATGAATTATAAAGTAACTATACATTATAAATTCCTAATCTTAGTTACTTTAGGAAAATGTGAAATTGGTGCTAGCCCATAAAATTACACTTTGTACCTTACCAAGTCGTTAGTGGACCGTGCGTGATTAACCGGCACACTAACATGGACTAGTAAGAGTGGCAAAGGGTAACTTGACTTTATTATAGATCGGTGGAGCATGTGTGGTTAACCGGCACATCGATTAGGTAATATTGTTAAGGGTACCAAGTCAATTTGTATGGTTATTCACACCTTGTTTGTGATCCTCGGCATCCCAATCACAAACTTGAGAGGGCACATTCGAGATTCAAACATGCCATTGAAAAGTTCCATGTATCTCAAAAGATCTAGGAGTTTCAAAAACCAATAAAACCTAATAATAAAATATTTCGTTCTTATGGTGGAAATTGGTAAATCGTCATTTACCTACCTTCAAATATTTTATAGTGTGGATTACGGCATCCCTCTTCAACCTATAAATAGTTTGTTGGATCCTAGCCTTAATATCTCATTTGGGTGACTTATTAAGGACTTTTAATCTAATGAAACTTATCTTCCTTCTATTCCAGATGTCTTCCAATAACGTTGCTGGCTCAAACCCTTCAGGCTCCTTTTCCCTAATGAACTTGTGTGGTAAGGTCATCTTTGATGGATCCAACTTCAATGAGTGGATCAGAAACATCAGGATGATTACCCACTATGAGGACAAATAATATGTCCTTGATAGGGAGCTTAAGGTTGTTAATGAAGCCACTGCTACTCCAAAAGAGCTTGCGGAGTTCATTGCAGATGAGAAGGATGCCACCAAGGTGTCATGCATCATGATGGCCACAATGACTCCGGAACTCCAAAAATCTTATGAAGATTTCTACCCCTACGAGATGCACCTAGATCTAATAGAAAGGTACCATCAGAGCGCGCGTCAAGAGAGGTATGAAATCATTTCCTCCATGATAACCGCAAGGATGAAGGATGGTGAACCCATCACCGGTCACTTGCAGAAGATGCAGAGGTTTATTGACTGGTTGCTAAAGCTCAATGTTGACTTTCCTGAGGAATTGGCGATTGACATCATTCTCCATTCCTTACCTTCAAGTTATGATCAGTTTCGTATGAATTATCATATGAATAAGGAGGAAGTCACACTTAGCAAACTTCAAGGACTCTTAAGGATAGCTGAAAATGGCCTTAAGGGTAAAGCGGTTGTTACTTCTACTCCTTTAACAGCCCCTGTTCTTGCAATTGGGCAAGGGAAGAGTAAGAAGAGGAAAAGCCCTTCAAAGGGTACCAAGGGTAAGACTCTTGATGGTTCCTCTTCAAGTGGGACAAAGAAAGGTCCTATTACTCCTTCTTCGAACCTAAAGGAAGCACAGTGCTTCTATTGCCAAGATAAGGGACACTTCAAGCGAAGCTGCACCAAATATCTGCAAGATGTAAAGGATGGGAAGGTTAAACCCACCCATGTAGGTATTTACACAATATTGTCTAACAACTCATCTAATGCTAATTCTTGGGTGCTTGATACAGGATGTGGTATTCACATTTGTACTGATTTGCAGGCACTAAGAAGAAGTGAGCATGTGGAGCATGGGAAGATAAACTTAGTCATGGGCAACAGGAAAGCATCACATGTTACCAAGATAGGAGTTTATTCTTTATTGCTTAATAATGGGTTAATGTTAGATTTGAATAAGTGTTGTTACTCGCCCGAAATGGCGAGAAATATTATTTCCTTTCATGGCTTGTACAAACAAGGTTTTACATTTTCATTTGATAATAAAAATGGTGCTATTAATGTTTATTACAATGATGTATTTTACTTTAAAGCAATACCTTGTGATGGTGTATATGAAGCCGTGAATGTTGTAGACAATCTAGGAAATAATGTGTTGTATATTGATTCTTCTGATAGCTTGGATAAAGCATCTTTGTGGCATTGTCGTCTTGGACATGTTAGCAAGAAACGCATAGGCCAACTCCAAAAGATTGGAGTCTTGGAATCGTTTGACCTCAAGTCAGATGATAGTTGCGAGTCTTGTTTACTTGGAAAAATGACAAAGTCACCCTTCATAGGTACTTGTGATAGGGGTGAAGGTTTGTTGGACCTTGTACACACGGATGTGTGTGGGCCCTTCAGAGTTGCTACAAGAGATGCTAATTGTTATTATGTGACTTTTACTGATGATTACAATAGATATGGATATATATACTTAATCAAGCATAAGTCAGAAACCTTTGAAAAGTTCAAAGAGTTTAAGCAGGAAGTTGAGAATCAATTGGGCAGGAACATCAAGATGCTCCGATCCGATCGGGGAGGAGAGTATCTTAGCATTGAGTTCCTTGACTATCTTAAGGAATGTGGGATTGTCTCACAATTGACACCTCCCAGGACACCACAGTTAAATGGTGTGGTTGAGAGGCGCAATCGAACCCTGCTAGATATGGTTCATTCCATGATGAGTCGAACTTCGTTACCAATCTCTTTCTGGGGGTATGCCTTAGAGACTGCATCCTATATCCTTAATCTAGTCCCTACTAAAAAGGTTGCCAAAACACCTCACGAGATGTGGACTGGGAAAGTGCCCAATTTGGACCACATCAAGATTTGGGGTTGTGAAGCTTTTGTGAGGCGTGAGACTCATGATAAGCTTGAGCCCCGAAGCGAGAGGTGTATTTTCATCGGCTCCCCACAGAGATCCTTTGGTTACCTCTTCTACAGACCTAGTGATAATGTGGTATTTGTAGCAAGAAGAGGAGTCTTTCGTGAGAGAGAATTAATAAGCCCAGGGGACAGTGGGAGGCAAATTGACCTTGAAGAGCTTCAATAGTCAAGTGGTGAAGGAACCTCAAATACTATCAGCCAACCTAATGAGGAAACTCATGTTGAGCCGATAGACGAGTCTGTACCTCCAAGATGTTCCACTAGGGTGAGGAACACACTTGAATTTTATTATGGTTATCACATCACCACTGAAGGTGATACATTTATCAGTGATAGTACACTGATAGATTTGGATGAAACTAATAATTATAAGGAAGCCATGGAAAGCCCTGAGTCTGCGAAATGGAAGGAGGCTATGGACAGCGAGATTCAGTCCATGTATGACAATCAAGTTTGGAACTTGGTTGACAATGCACCAGGTCGTAAGACAGTTGGGTGCAAATGGATCTTCAAGAAGAAGACCGACATGGATGGGAAAGTACACACTTATAAAGTGCGACTGGTTGCGAAGGGCTTTACTCAAACTCCGGGAGTTGACTATGATGAGACCTTCTCACCAGTGGCCAAGATTAAGTCTATTAGAGTGCTGTTAGCCATAGCTGCATTTCATGACTATGAGATATGGCAAATGGATGTCAAAACCGCTTTCCTTAATAGGAAGTTGGCTGAGGATGTTTACATGGATCAGCCAGAGGGTTTTGTCAATCTAAAGTACCCTAATAGAGTGTGTAAGCTTGAAAAATCCATTTATGGATTGAAACAAGCATCTCGCAGGAGGAATCTTTGCTTTGATGAGAAAGTCAAAGAGTTTGGCTTTTCTAGAAGTGAGGATGAGTCTTGTGTATATGTCAGGGCTAGTGGGAGCATAGTTAGCTTCTTGGTGTTGTATGTGGATGACATACTTCTCATAGGAAACAGCATCCCAACTTTGCAGGAGGTTAAGGCCTGGCATGGGAAGTGTTTTGCTATGAAGGACCTTGGGGAAGCTGCCTATATCCTAGGGATAAGGATATTGAGAGATATGAGTAAGAGACTAATTGGACTTAGTCAAAGTACTTATGTGGATAAGGTACTGAAGAGGTTCAATATGCAAGATTCCTAGAAAGGAGAGTTACCAATACAGTGTAATGCCAAGCTAAGTAAGACTCAGAGTCCGAGTACAAAGGCTGAGATAGCTGAAATGAGTCAGATACCATATGCTTCCGCTGTGGGCTCGATCATGTATGCTATGAATTGTACTCGCCCTGATGTGGCCTTTGCTTTGAGCATGCTCAGTAGATATCAAGGGAACCCTGGCAAGGCACACTGGATAGTGGTAAAGAACATTCTCAAGTATTTGCGGAGGACTAAGGACTGGGTCCTTACCCTCGGAGGCAGTGATGACTTGAGAGTGGAAGGATATAATGATGCTAGCTTTCAAACTGACAGGGATAATTTTCGCTCTCAGTCAGGCTGGGTCTTTATCCTAAATGGAGGAGCCATTACTTGGAAAAGTTCCAAGCAGGAAACAGTAGCTGAATCGACTTGTGAATCAGAGTACATAACAGCAAGCGAGGCAGCAAAAGAGGTGATATGGCTAAAGAACTTCATCAGAGACCTTGGATTTGTACCAGCTATAAAGGAGCCAATGGAAATTTTCTGTGACAGT
Source organism: Lactuca saligna (assembly GCF_052625555.1). Classification (NCBI taxonomy): domain Eukaryota; kingdom Viridiplantae; phylum Streptophyta; class Magnoliopsida; order Asterales; family Asteraceae; genus Lactuca; species Lactuca saligna. The sequence continues at coordinate 212,286,645 of NC_136419.1, forward strand.
GAAAGTGCGGTTGCTTTGGCAAAGGATCCAAGAGATCACAGGAGATCTAGGCACATTGATAGAAAATACCATTTCATCAGACATAGAATAGAAGAAGGACTCCTCGTGGCAAAGAGGGTATCATCAAATGAGAACCCGGCAGATCCCCTCACGAAGGGACTGAGCAGGGTTAAGCATTTACAGCATGCAAGGCGCATTGGGCTGAAGGATGATATTAGTTTCGATAATTAGAATCCTGAAACTTGTAAAATGTAATTGACATTTGATGATAAATAAAAGTTGTTATTTATTTATGAGTAAGGTGTTACTATCTTATGTTGATTCTTTACTATGTTTCAATTTTGCATGTTTTTACTTCCAGAATAATTATGTTATGGTATATATCATATTATTCAAACCATCCACAATCAGTCAAACTTTGGAAGTAAGAATTGATTTAAGACTGTCATGAATTTGGCTTGTACGATTTGTCTGAAGTGCTTTGGACAATGCAATGGTTGCTACAACATTCATGAGTACTCATAAGGGCTGAGTATTGGATTCAACCCACGCTCACTTGCATCACTTCATGGAATTTATCTCGAGTGATCGTGAGACGGTAATATCATATAAACCTTCAAACCTAGAGATATGAGTTGTTGACTATGAGTTGATTATTCATTGATTGTACGAAAACGCGTTGGTAACTCGATGTTATAAAACGTGCCTTTGTGAGTAATTCAACAAGTAGTTAGTACAAGCATATCAGTCGAAGTTTATCTGTTCCTTCTAGAAATAGAAGCGATATCTGGGCCCCTCGATGATTTGGTTTTGACCCATGTACCGGGCCCGGTCAGAACATAATTGATGTGTTCAATTTAGTTCTATGTCGAAACAAATCGGAGATCGAGAAACAAATGCTGGACAATAAGTAAGACCATGTTCCATGTGTTTATCCAGCTGATATCATGAGAGCAGAGGATTATATGATCACTTATCTTAAATGGCGTATCATCATCATCTCAGTTCTGAGAGACTTTGAAAGAGCTACGATTGCTAGTCAGGTTTTGAAGTCATATTTGCAAACATAGTTATTAGACTTATCCAAGTGGGAGACTATTGGATATAGTGTCTAAGTCCATAACTTTATTTGATATGAACTTGACCCGACCCGGCATGGTCCATTTGGGTTGCATGGTATTGCAATACTTGGATAGACTAAATGAGAGAATAAGTTACTTATGATTATTAATATATTATAAGTTCTAATATATTAATAATAGTATTATTTAATTAGTATTTGATCAAGTATTAATCTAGTATTAATTTGGTGATCAAAGTGAAACTAATTAAATATGTATGGGTTGATTATGACAATCATAAATTCTTTTATGGTGGATTAATGATCCATGGTTTATGGGTTATGGATGTAACCATTTGGAGCTCCATGGATAGTCCATGGGAGTTACAAACCCATGGGTCATGAGAAATGAAGAGTCATGATAATTATGGGTCTTCTTAATGAATCCCAAATTGTGACACCACTATAAAAGGAACCCTTTAGCTAGTAAAATCGGACCTAAGAGGTTACTAGAGAGGGCATAACCGATTTTGAGTGCTACAAGTATTCTCTCAAGTTATTCCAAGTTTTGTGGTGTTGTGTGAAGCATTTGAGGCACAAGATTTGGTGTGCTAGGCTCACAAAGTCTTGAAGGAATCCAAGCAACAACAAGGTATGTATTTCTACTAGTTTTATGTTTTATGTAATCCCCATGCCATGCTAGATAGGAAATAACCTTGAAAAAGAAATTTGCATGTATATAGAGAAAACATAGATTCAAGGTTATTAGGGTTGCATGTACACTTAGGAAGTGTTAGAATGCTCAAAACCCATAAATGCAAACTTCTGGTATGGATTGAGAGAGTCTCGCGCATGTAAGTTTTCATATTCCACATTAATAGAGTATTCTTCTTGCACCTCACGATAGTCTCTTGATTGTAAATCGATGTGTGCACTAACATTTGGAAGGTCGTAATCACTAAGCTTTTTACTCATAGATTCTAGGAAGAATCTAATGTCGATGAGGACCATATTTTGCACTTGCTCGGCGCATCCATATTGTTTCCTATAATCTTCAGAAAGAGAATCATAGTGGTCGTCCCATAACTTGCGAACATTTCCTGGTTCACAAAAAATCAGCATCGTCGCAAATAACCTTCTAAGTGCGCTGGCAAATTGAAATAAGGAAGCCTCTTCAAGACATTGTGATAAATTATCATCCGTCTCTATTAAACCTCTTTCAAGAGCTACTTTTCGAAATGTAGGGTGTAATACACCATTGGCTGTGTATAAATCTTCAAAGCAGGTAGGCCCGGTGATATGACATAAAAGCAGGCGTAGGTAGTTTGGTTCTAGTTGGTCTTTGTCTTATCCAAGACATCACAACTTACCAATTTCAAATGTGCAAGAATAAGAAAAACTTTTCCCAAATTCCACATTTGATGAATGTTACTAACCTTCTTAAGATTTGTCACTCAATTCACAATCTTGGAGTATTACTCTAAGACTTGATAATGGAATGAAGTATGATTGACTTCTTGATTTAACCATTTCCACAATTCTCGATTCCTCTTCTTAGACATACAAATTGTAATAAGACTCACTTAGAGGATCAATTGAGATATGGTTCTTAATCATTAAGACCTATCATAATAAAATTTACTCTCCGTTTTTCTTAGAATAGAGAAACTTTTATCTTTCTGCCTGCTTGATTCTTCTTATTCGTTCTGTTATTAATTGAACTCTTTTAATCAACCCAGAATTATACTCAATCTTATAAGTATAACCATATTCACTAAACTTTAGTAAATCATGACGAATATCTTTGTCACTCTTATGGTAGACTTGATCAACGTACGACCTGGTGTACTCCATCTCTTAGTCCTTAAATTGACACTTTGTCATAAATTAGTCTAAATTTCCCAAATGTGAATGTTTTTCATTCATCATGAAATACTTGTTGCACAATTCCAAGTTCCTATCCGCTTGAAACTTGGGCAATGAGAAACTCTCCCTATTTGGTAAACTCTTGACACTTCCACAAATAACCTAATTAAGAATCAAATCCATTTTGCTAAGTGCACAAACATCAAATTTTGATATACGCTATTGTAAGGATAAACAAATAAGATAAAACCACAATTTATTTTATTTATAAAAGCAGCGGAAAACATGTCCTTTCAATGCAAAATTCGAATGAAAAACTATGTAACCAAATAATCCTAACAAATATATCATAAATTCCTAAGCTCAAAATATGATCTTCGAATCAAGCGATCGTAATCCATTTCTTCTTGATCAGACTCATCTTACTCTTCCATCAAACTTCCTCTCTTTTCTCTAATCCTGCAAAATATGCAAATGTAATCTTATCACATTATGTATAAAGAATAGGAATTTAAAGGGGTTAGATAGTGGATTTTATACCTGAAGTAGACCCATACTTCTTGACTCTCTCATCTCTTAAACTCTTCAGTTCCTTTGAGCAGCTTTGTATCCATTGCCCCTTCTCTTGGCAGCAGAAACAGGTGGGTTCTTCTAGAGTGTCCACGGAAGCATGGTTGGTTTAATTAACAGACAAATATGCTCCATTACTTTGCCAAATCATTTCTGATTCAGCAACCATAAGCATGTAAGTTAAGTCAATAAGGGTCACGTCAAGATCCATCATATAACACTCTCTTATGAACTTATCATATGATTTAGGGAGTGACTGAAGAACCCAGTCCACAGCTAACTTACTGGGAAAAGACGCATCCAACATAATCAACCTATCAATGTGTGATTTCATCCCTAGGATGTGAGCACACACGGGTTTACCATCTTCATGTTCCATTGCCAATAGGGTTTCGGTGATCTTGAACCTTTCAAATCTTCGATCTTGTAGTTCGGGGAGAACAACGGGAGGAGGAGGAGGGAGTGAAATCAAGCTAGTCCACATTGACCCTTCATATTGAAACAAGCTTTTACTTTCAACAGGACCACCTTTTCCTTGGGATTCGGGAAGACCACGGTTAGAGTCAGACATCTACAAAACGGGAGAAATTTCAAGTTAGTTGATTAAATCCTTAATGAAACACCCAAATGAGACATTAAGTCTAGGATCCAACAACATTATTTACACATTAGAAGAGGGATGCCGTAATCCAACATGCAAATAATTTGGAGGTAAGTGAATGACGATTCACTAATTCTTCACCATTAAAAACATAAAGGCTTAAGTTTTAAATGTATTGAGAATTCATATATTTCCTTTGAGATTCATTGAACTTTTCAACGACATGTTTAAATCTCGATATGCCCCTATCGTTTCTGACTAGGATGTCGAGGATCACAAAGTGGGTGTGAATAACCATGCAAATGTACATGGTGCCCTCATTGTTACAGACACCTATTCGATGTGCCGGTAAATCACACACGCTCCACTAACGTCTTAGCAATGGCACAAAGTGTAATTTCATGGGATTGCATCAATTTCACTTTTGCCTAAAGTAACTAGGATTGGGAATTTGTAAAAGCGTTTAGTTACATTACATAGTTTCATTATACTTATTCATGAAGAGAGGATTGTCATATCCTACCCGTTCCGCTAACGACCCTCCACCAATCAAGGAAGCGGTGGGTAAGAGTGGATACCCATTAAACGGCCATTTTATAGGTCATAACCTTATACCCCCCTTATAGATCGGTTTCGTGAATGAGGCCTACTAACGGTAAGACTAGCATTTTAGTTATACATATATAATATTAGACTTTTAATGTTATACGTAGTATAAGGGTGTATTATACACTTTTAAAGTACTAGGTGGTTTAAATTTTATAAATTACACTTTTAATAAAATATAAACCTCATCATTATGGATTTATTAACTCTCTTTTAATTATACACTTAATTAATTTAATAAAGTCATAAGGGTGTAATTTGAACTTTTCAAAAATTAGGGTTTTAGAATTTAGCATTTTTCAAAATTAAACTTTTAATCAAACAATTTAAATTCCAAAGGGCAAGTTTTTGAAACTTTTCAAAACAATTAGGTTTTAATCTCACTTTAAAATTTTCGAATTTAAGACTATTTAAATTAAAATTTTAAATATTAAAACTCTTGATTTAATAATTATCTTGAATCAAACTATTAATTTAAATTATTGAATCATAAGGGATTATCTAAATCATAAAGGATAATTAAACAATTAATTTATCCAAATCTGTTTAATCCCTCTAAATTTTGAAACTCATGGGATAGGGTAATTCAAAATCTTTAATTACCATATATAACCATTAAAGGATAATTACAAGATATGGGATAATCGAAATCCCTAAAATTTAGGATCTTATCTTGGGGAGGAGGCTAATTTTGAAAATCATAGGGTTTTTCAAACCCTAGATTTTGAAATCTTGAGGCTTAAGGAAAGTATTTGAAAACCCTTTCAAATTTTCGCAAATTAGGGTATAGAAACCCTAATCTCGAAATTTCTAGCCTCCTAGGGTTTATTGGCTATAAACCCTAATATGTCAAGTTCATACAATTGTATAATACTAATTGAAAACAAGTTAACCAAAGGCTCTGATACCACTGATGGGTTTTGTACAAACAACCATATGTGTGCATACAACCCTAGAATTGGATCTATGTTTTCACTATTAGATACACAACATTATGAACACATAAAGAAACCCTAGTATGCCCTAGTATTTTCGAAATTCATATTGTAGATTAGATTACAGACCTTTTGTTGTTATATTGCAATAACAACTCAAATCTTCAAACCCTAACTCTTGAAAGCAAGTACCACAAGTATAATACCTCTAACGGCTCACAAACACTACAAGCAATTGGAGAGGCTATAGAGAGAGAATGGAGGAGGTAAAAATCGGATCTAGATACCTTAGGGATCAAGTGGATGATTTCTTATGCCTTAAGAGTCTTTATATAGGGTTGAGATTAGGGTTTCAGTCCTTTTCCTTATCTAGTTGTTTGCCCACCAGGCAATCATAAGACAAGTCTTGATAACCCTTATCTCTTGGACCTTTGGATGATTTCAAGGATATCCTATCCCTTGAATTCGTCCATCCTATTACTAGGATAACGATTGCCCTATTTTGCAATGGTCACATAATTACAATTTAGCCCCTCTAGTTTAATTAATTACACTTGATCACAAAACTAATTCCTAATTAATTATTGACCAATATTAATTAAACAAATATAATTTCTCCATTAATATATTATTCGTATAACATATTAATAAATCATAATAACCTATTTCTCTATTTATTTCTCCAGTCAAGTTGCTTTGGTGAAAGCAACCCAAAAGGACCATGCACAATCGGGTCAAGTGCTTACCAAATATGGTTATGGGCTTAGACACTAATCCAACATATATATTCCCCTCCATTGTCAGATTCTAATATTTGAATTTCCTTTCGATACTATGATTTGATGATGTGGTATAGTTAATTGAATGCATAGTGTACTTTCCCCTTGTTTTTTAGAAGTGAGATCGGAATCATTTTTGTGCATTCATCAACAAAGATTACAAAATACAGAACACCACTAGGCGTGGTAATCTGAGTCGGACCTCATAAATTGGAATGTATAGTCTTAAAAGGAGTTAACGTTTTATTAAAACCAGGAACATACAAGATTTTTTTGTTTTTTGCTAACTCATAAGTGCCATACTTAAAATCATTGTCCATTACATTCAAAAATAAATTTGGTTTAAGCTTCCTAAGGCAATTAAAGGATAGATGTCCAAGCCAACAATTCCACAACCAAGCCACAAACTGGTTTGCTTGACTTATTCCAGTATGATGCACTTGAATTTTATGGTTTTCTTCAAGATAGTACAACCGCCCCCGCCTAGTACCATAGCAAGAATCTGAAGTGTTCTCATATACTAAAATATAAAATCATTTGGCCAAAAAATCACATAAAAGTTAATAGCTTCCATAATCTGACTAACAAATAGTAATTGTTTTAGGAAACGACAAACGAATTAAGTGGAAGCCTACTCGTAATATTTCAATGAACACCCCGGGTTCAAGCTCCTTTACAGGAAAACCCAACCCCCATAGTGATTTCTAGAGAAAAATTCTCACCACAAGAGGTAGTTTAAGGGAATCAAACTCCCAACCTCATGCCCCACATGGTTATAAAACCCGGTGCATCACCACAGCTAGGCTAGACATCACTTTCGATACCTAGTAAATTAGAGTATAAGGATGGAACCACTAGGACGGAATCAATATCCATTGACCATGAAATTTTCGTGGATCCTTCACCTGTTATAGGTGCAGTACTCCATTCACGTTGCATATGTTTCTTTATTTTATCGGAAAATTTGTCATTATTTTTTAGTCATTCGTCATATCGTCGGTGGCACCAATATCAATTATCCAACCTTTATTTGAGGTGTGGTTAAGATGTGACATACCAGAGTTGGTTGACGTGTTAGCTGCTATTTGAGTGATAACTTCGTCATATTGAGATTAGTTTGCAACAGTTGTCTGACTGATCTTTTTCTGTGGTTTCTTAGTGAAATCTCACCATTCTAGCTATCCGATAATCTAATAGCATCAGAGTTTTGAGTGACCTTCTTCCCTACAATGCGTAAATGTAACTGTATTCCCCTTCTCGTTTGTTTTTTTCTTCTTTGTGTTACGATTTCGAGTGACTAGATGAACCACACTATCTAATTCGGGTTTTGGTTCTTCCATGGTTTCTCTTTGATTTTGATCTTTTCAGGTGTAGGTATAGCATGAATCCAGATCAATGGGTGGGTCTTTTAGAAGGATTTCGCTCCTTGCTTGATTATATTCCGGATCTAGTACAACAAAGAAGATGTGCACATGAAGGCGTGATAATGTTTCGTTTAGGGTAGTATTTTTAGTGACAGTGTCTTCTTGAACAATTAAGAGGGTATCGATTTCATGAAATACGCTTACCAGTTCATTGAAGTAAACAAATAGAGATCTTCCGTTCTGGCGGGTGGTGAAGGACCTCCGGTTCAGCTCAAACAATTGAGTTTTATCCATTCCATCATAAATGGTTTTTCTGACTACATCCTAGATCTTAACCTCCATTTGCAAACAAATAAAACGACCATCAGTGGTGGACTCATCAAGTTAGTTAACCAACTTTCAGATCAATGATTGTCGATGAGCCATGCTTCAATCTTCTTTTTATCACTCTTCGGTTTCAGTGTCGCTCCAGTGATGTAATCGAATTTGTTTCGTGCTCCAATCCGCATCTCCATAAATTGCACCCACAAATGATAGTTATTGTCATCAAGAATGACTTTGGTGGGGAAATATGTGTCTTGAAAATTCGGAACAATGACTTACGAAGTGTTCGATGCTTCCCCCATGGATACGAGAATTCTGAGGTCTCTCTAGGATATCAAGGTGATGAGGTATGTTATGATACCATGTAATTTCGTGAGTTTTGGTAGAAGAAATATTATGTATATATCACCAAAGAAGAGTACAAATATTTACACAGGGGATCAACTAACTATCTATGGTACAACCTTAAATGAAGGAACAAGAAAGGAAATACACACCAATGTAGAGATAAGCACAACTAATATTCCATGTTTGACTCTCGCTAACAGTATTGGTGCTGCCGATATTGATTAAACGAGACAGACGACCTCAACCCTTGGATCGTAGACAAATCGAACGGATGTGGTTTGACAAAACGGATTGATGCAGATTGTTATTATCCAGGTGTTGTCGACAACATTTTTACCGGCGATAGTGACTTTTAGCAGCGGCATAACCTTAAGTGGCCGCTAAAAGTCAGTGTTGCCGCCAAAAGTGTAACCGGCAAGGGTGGAGGTTGGTTCAAAAGGTATCACTACATCATCGGTTTCAAGCTGATGATTCTCTTATTCTTGGTAAATGGTCTAGGCAGAATATAAATAATCTTGTTTCTATTTTGTATTGCTTGTGCCAAGCCTCAGTTTAGTAGTTTAAATTATAAAAATCTAGACCATTTGGAGTGGATGTAGCAGAGACGGGGATACACTACTAGAAAAACAGCCTTTTATGACGCGCGAACCATGACACGTGCTCTTTTATGATACGCATTAGTGTGTGCCCTATAAATAATGTCTACTCTCAGAAAATTAGAAGGATTTAGGTTACGCATTTTCGCGTGTGCTAAAATAAGTGTCACATTGAAAAAAAATAAAAACACGGAGGGCACATAACATAAAATGGGCGTCCTCTATGTATGTCGCTTTATATTTTTTTAATGAAACGCGGGGTTAGTTCTTTTGGGGGAAATGAAATTCCGAAAAGTTTGAAAGGCCCGTCATGAAGGGACGATTCTACTTCTTTTTTCAAAAATCCTATTCAACATATGTTGATTCTCACACGCACAGACTTATCGCTATCTCTATCTCTATCTATCTCTCTCTCTCAAACACACATCTCTATCTCTATCTCTCTCTCTCAAACACACACACACACACACAAAATTGAAGGGACGATTCTAGGGTTTTTTTCAAGAACCATTCAAAACACAAAGGATTCCTCTTTACAATAGGTTGGTGACATCGTGTCACCTCACCTCGTCGGCGATTGTGACTCCTCGAAGATTTAGGGTTGTGCTCGGTGTTGTGCTCGGTGATTCAGCAACTAACTGAGGTCTAAGGTTACGTGGTTGTGTTTGGTAATAATGGAAATAGAGAATATATTGTTTTTACAATCAGATAAGCCTTCTGCTAACCGGTATGCCCCCTCTTCTCTTTTTAATTCGATCACAGCTCCGTCCTTACCCTTCTTCTTCTTATTATTTTTTGGCTGATGTTTTACCTTGAGGAATATACTATGGAGGCGATTTCGGGTGCAAAGAAGGAATTTCAGCGGTGGAACTTATTCCATCTGATGGAGGAGATGCCTAAACAGTGGCATTTTCAGGGGCATTTTCGGAAATATGAAGTTTTTCCAATATATCAGAACAGTTAGTCTTCCAAAAATTCATGGAGGTACTTCCATCTGGCATTCTTTTTGATGAACTATTACCATTTATCAGGGTCCTCATTGATGTATATTGCATGGGAAATCTTGGTGTTGTTTTTGATGTGCCAAGACAATGGGACTTTTGACAGCAAAAAGCATTGGAAGATCTTGTGATGTGCCTCATTTTACCTGTGTATGTGTTGCTATGCCCCTCATTTGAGCCCGACTACTTTGTAGGTTGGCTATTTTTTGTCTATGCCTGATCAATTGGCATGCTAAAATATTTGTTGATGCCTAATCAAACCACATGTTACTAGTCATTAATAGTTAGATGTGATCAAAAAACTTAGGAATCCTAATTTAAGTAGATCTTTATTGCACACCAATTGTTTGATGATATGCCTTAGTGACAATGTGTATGATTTTTTCTTCTTATATGATAATCAGCAATCTTACTGCTATAAGAGAGATGATCGGATGGCTAAAGGTAATTAAGAGACATGATTAATTATAGAATGTTGAAATAGGACAAGAAGAAGAAAATGTTCTACAGTCCTAATGCTTTATGTATGTTCTAGTTGATTCTCAATTTGGGATCCCATTAATGGATCTCAACTATAATTTGATAGTGGTCATTGCAGAATGTTTTTAGAATAAGAGGAATCGGAAAGCTTGATAATTATTATTCTCATGTTTGTGTGTATGTATACTTCATGAATCATGATTTATTATTTTTCCTATATTTCTTATGCATTAATTAACAAGTCTGACTTGTCAACATCTGTAGAATGAAAATGATCCCACAATAGGATTCTTGTATGATGGAATGGACCATCTTTGCTAACTAGTATGAAAATACATTGCAGGTGAAGCTTTAAAGGTTTAATTACCATTTTGCCCTTGACAATCGTTGGGTAATTATACTAAACAATCGTTGGGGAATTATAATCATCAATCGCCATGCGGTTAAACTAGGTAAGATGAGAGCTTTATTTTCTTATTCTTTTATTGGGTTTCAAAGTTTTCTTATTCTTTTATTGGGTTTCAAAGATTCAGAGTCAGAAGCTCAGAACTAGATTTTACTAAAACCCGGTTCTATTTACTGTTAGCACCCCATTTATGAATGCCCTGTTCTCTCCAATATTGAACCCAAACAGATCAAAGTTTGGTTCCAAGATCAATGGTATGATTATGAATATTGCAATTTTTTCTTCCAAATCTCTTTTCAAATGGTTGTGTAGGTTTAACTTTGAACATTGTAGTTGTTAATGATCTTTACAAATGCAAGGAGAAAAAGGGAAATAGGCTTCCCATCTTTAGTTTCTGAATCCAAAGCTTTTAATGGAGGAAAATTATAGCTTTTAATGGAGGAAAATGATAGGTTGCAGAAGCAAGTGTCACACCTGTATATATAATGTTTGACAATTTTATTGATATTGTGGTAAGCAACAATGAATCAAAATTACACATATGATGGATTGTACAAGGTAAACTAATAGACACTTTGGGATTTCTTTTAGAATAAATAGGTAATAATTTTATATAAACATTAAAATTATACTTGTTTTTCTTTTTCAGGTTGTCAAATATTGGGCGGAAAAGGGGTTTCAGGTTTCTATGTTTACAAGTTTCGTCTCAAGCGTATGGAAGGGCAGCCTTCTTTAGTGACTGACATGGCTAATTTGTTGTTTTTAATGTTAGGATGGTATGTGAAGACATCAGTAGAGGCCTTGATAATATTCCCATTCCAGCAACAAATTTAGTTGATGATCCACCTGTTCCCCTAACTGGCATGTTACTTACACTGCCTCAATTTTTTTTATTAAATTAAACTACATCTATGATCCATGATCTATGATTACGATGATGTGTTATTAATTTTTTTTTTATTGCAATGTGAATGTGATAACATGACAGGTTACAAGTATATTAAGTATATTAAAGTTTCAAACAATGTTGTGGTCCCTGGTAGTGCCTCTAGATGCACCTGCATTAAAGAAGGCAGATATAGGAATTGCCATGGACTCAGGCACAACAGTTGCAAAGGTATGTTTGATGACTTTTTGACTAGTCCACTCTTTCTTAGGTTGACTTTATGGTTATAATATAGCAAATTAATAATAATTATTATCAGAGTGCTTCATATGTGGTTTTGACTGATGACAATTTTGCTACAATAGTTGCAGTAATGAGACTTTTTAAAGGCCCATAACATGTCATTAGTTTAGTATATTAATACCTTTGTATGGTTGGGATATTGATTTAGTCGGATCAAATATAGTCATAATAATGTTTTATAGTGCACGAAGTCTTGAAATTGAGCACTTCAGTAACATTGACTCCATTAGACTTTACAGCATATCCAGAAATGTACAAATGTTGTTTTCCATCGTAATGGCCCATAGCATATCAGATTAGTATAGTATATTTATGCAGTTATAAAATTATCATAGGCTAATCGACACTCTTGTTTCAATCGGTTGTTGTTCTGTTCCAATCCACGTGAAAATAATGTTATGTTAAATCTGTTTATTATGTGAAATTAATGCTACAACATATCATGAATGACTTAAATAGCAAAATTCATGGCATACTTTTTGTTGTTTTTTACAGTTGATGAACGTTGTGATATGGGGTTGGAAGAAAAGTTCCTAGATAATTTCACCTCTCAGCCTTCTTTGAAGTCAAGGGGTCCAAATACAGGTTACAAATCTTCTACAATTACAGACAATGGTCTGAGTGTTTTTCTAGTAGTGTGTGTGCAGGAATTAACCATGCTTTGTGCTAAACCTAATCACTTGGTGTTAAGTATTTACAGAATTTTACTGTCTCTGTGGACGAATTAGCTAAAGACATGTTATGTTGTATACTTTTATTTTCCCTATGCTATAGATCTGATTTTCACTTTCTGGAATGTTTTCTGTTTTGTGATGGAATTATTTTCCAAAAATACCCCATGGATTGGATCCTGTCTCTAGTATGTTTAAACAGGTTTGTGATTTAGGAGTTGGATTCTATTTTTTTTTTTTAAGTAGAATGCAATTATTTGTATTTGTTGTCATCTGTTTTTATCTTTTTGACGCAATGCAGCATGTTGCTGCTGAAGGCACAACCTTGGTCAAACAGGTAGAAGATGCTGCAAGTAATAAGAAGGCAGAAAAAAGATTGCAGGTTGATCCTGCTACGTGGCCAATAATGATCTTTAGGTTCTGCTAGAAGGATTGGAGATTCCAGTTAAGCTTCTATCTAAGACTTCGCGCCAAGGACTTGATGAATTTAAGATATCATATTTTGGCATGGCTAGAAGCTTTGGAGGAAATGAGACTCAAGCAAAAGTAAACACACAGAGAGTTGCTGACACATAGTAAGCTAGATAATGCAATTGTATATACATGAGTTCATTTTTTTATAAGATTTACTCAGTATTGGAATAATAATTTGTATTTGACATATTAGTGAAACGAATTATATTTGTTATTTATGGTATTTTATTTTGTATTATGAGATTTATAATGTATTATTTAATTTGAAAATTAGTAAATCTATAAATAATATTTTTTTTAAACATTTAAAATTATGATACGCAAAAATGTGTGTCATCTTCATTTATGACATGGTCTTTTTTGACAGGGGCTTTCTTGATACGCATTGCGTGTCATTAACACGCGCGTCGTAAGGTTACGACACGTGAATGCGTGTCGTCTTTCTTTATGACAGGGCCTTCCTTGATACGCATTGCGTGTCGTAAACGCGCGTCATAATTGCGTGTCGTAAATGAGCGACGTAAATGCGCGTCTTCTATAGACGACGCGCAAAAGCGCGTCGTCTCTCTTTATGACAGGGCCTTCCTTGACACGCATTTGCGCGTCGTCTGAGCCTTTTATGACGCGCAATGAGCGTCGTAAAAAGCTGTTTTTCTAGTAGTGATACAAGATTATGGTATATCAATGGGGTGTTGCAAGGTAACATTACCGTTTTCTTATTTTAGTTCCCTATCAGTTAAAGCATGGGGCGGGAAAGTAGTTGGAAGGTAATTCTAGATAGAATTCAAAAGAAAATATCTAAATGAAAATTTTATTTCCTTGGTGGCGGATGTTACTAAAGTCAATGATCGGCTCCCTTGGAAATTATTTTTTTCTTTTAAGATGCCAAAAAAGTTGTGGAACCTATAGAATCTATTATAGCGGACATTTTTGGGGTGGGGTGGGGTGAAATTTGATAATGATTTTTTTTTATCTTTTATTTTAATTTCATCAAATAGCTAGATAAGATATTTGCTACTATGGTAAATGGTGTTCAGGACTTGGAACTCTTAAGGATTTTAATGATGCTCTTATACAAAAAGCAAGGTGGATAGTGGCTTCGGTCCCTTATTCGATGGCATAAAGATGGCATAAAGGTGGTAGGAGTACTGAATCACATTGTTGGTTCGTTAAATATTCTTCATGATAAGAGTATTATACCACATTGTTTTTTTCAAAAAAAAAAAAAAAAAAGGAAAAAAAAAAAAAAGGAAAAAAAAAAAAAGGAGTGGGAAATGGGACTCTAACTATTTTGGAAATATAAATTAGGTTGGAGATTCCCCGTTGCTATGTCTTTTTCCATGGTTATTTTTCATGGAAAAAAAAGTGAGTACGATAAAATATCATAGGGTTTTGGGAGAGTGGCTGTGGCAGTGGAAAAGACCGATCAGGGTGGTATTGAACTGAACCAACTCCTTGCATGGAACTAGCTCTAGGTCACAACTGTCAAGCAAGACTCTTAACTATAATAAAATTCATTAGAAAAGGTCTTCATATTCCGTCAATTGTGTGTCAGATTTGTTCTAGTTATTTTGAAAATGTGACACTTGTTTAAAGTTTGTGAAGTGGTCAACCAATTATGAAAGAGGACTTTTTATTTCTTTTTTACACATCACTCTCTTAAACACCAGCCTACTATACAATTATTAACTAATCATTTTTATTAATAAATTGTTTTGATTACATAGTTTTTAAAAAAATTAAGTTTCTTGCAATCGCCGGCGGGATCAAACGTCGTTGAATCCTCGATTTCCTCTGCAATATGGGAGCAAATTCTTGGACAACAGTCATCGCAATCGTAATGTCAAAGTGCATGGTAATCGTAGGGATCATCATAATAGTCAAGAACCAAAAACTAATTACGTAAGGTCAGATACATTCTCCCTCTTCATCACTAATTTTCCGGATTAGTTCAAGCAGAAGACATTTATAGGGTATGTAGTCGTGCATGTAGTCGCTTAGGTAAAATTTTCGGAGTTTTATGGCTAAAAAACTATCAAAATTTGGGAAACGATTTGGTTTTATTCGATTTTCAGGCGATGGTAATTGTGACTCTCTGATAAAACAGCTCCGTGAAGTTTGGTTTGGATTATATATATTGTTTGCCTCCCTCCCTCGATCCCTGGGAAATAATGATCGATCCCCCCAACATGCTGGTCTCTTCACAACAGGCCATTGTTATGAGAATGTTAAATCCTATGCAAATGTCGTCCGAGGTCACCCTAATAATACGAGAAACAGGAGATCATTGATCTTCCTTCTGATGACTACATAGTTGAAAACAAACAAAGGGCTTGCCTTGTTAAGGCAAGAGATTTTCTGACACTTCCTAATCTCCGGGTCTTATGTTTGGACGAGGGATTCGATAACTTTGAGATGAAATATGTTGGAGGTCTGTGGGTGCTAATTTAATTCAACTCAAATAATGCATGTAAAAACTTCATGAATAGTGAAGCTATGGATCATTGGCTTTTAGAAAAGAGAGCGTCGGATCGAAATTTTATTCCCCCAGAATGTTTATTATGGGTGGATGTTGAAGGAGTCCGTTTATCTACTTGGAGTAAAGAGTCATTTAGAAAAGTCCTCTCTAAATGGGGAACAATAGTACAGTTAGATGACAACCTGGGAGAAGATATTTAGAAGAATAGGATCTGCATACTTACAACTATCCAATCTATCATTTCAGAAGTGATCAAAGTATGTGTTGCTGGGACTATACATTGGATTAGAGTCAATGAAGCTCCGGGGTGGACCACAACCTTTGTTCATCATCTTCCAGCTCAAGACTTAGCCGAGAGTGAAATACAAGAATCTGAACAAAATGAAGAAAGGAATGATGAGGTTTCATTGGATCCCTTTGGTATTGAAAAAATAAAAAAAGATGAGGTCAATAATGATATTAATAAAGGATTTAACTGCTGGGGTAATGGCAAAAAACACAACAATAATAGAGACAAACCTTAGGGGCAAAACAGGAACTCAGCAATGAATTTTTTTCTCATGATGTTCCTGCTGACCGATGTGCTTCAAGCTCCCCTGCTGCTTCACAAACTCGCCCATCTGCTACCCCCAGACCTGCTGTCGAACCCACAGACAATGCACCAACTGTTTTGGTCCCTAATATTGTTCTGAATGTCGCTACTGTACAATCCGCCTCAGCTGAAGAACCTGCTGCAACAACTGACTCGCAATCAGCATTGCCTGCTCACACTGTTCTTGTTCATTCTGTTGATCCTGGGCCTCTTCAAGTTGAAAAAGAAAACTCAAACAAACAAGCTCTGGTTGGTTTCTCAGGTGGCTTTATTCTTATGTCGGGCATCCCATCTATGGATGATTCTCTATCTCATCCACCTGGTTTTTCAAATTTCAATCAAAGAGATAATGATCTTTTCTCAGAGGGTTCTTTCAACACTGACTCAATAGAGGTCGAATCACGAAAAACAATTGCTGTAGGAGGGAGTATTGGTTTAAATTTGAATAGTTGTTCTGAGCACGTGAAAAATACTATTCAAGAGGAGCGATTTAACAAAATTTAGATATGAATTGTTTATCTATTAATATCCAAGGAGCGGGTTCTTATGAGAAACGGGTGTGGATAAAATCTCTTTGTGTCAAATATAAGATAAATTTTCTAGCTATTCAAGAAACGAAGAAAGAACTAATAGACCTTTCTCTTGTTCGTTCATTGTGGGGTAACCTCGCATTCTCTCATGCTTTCTCTCCTTCTCATGGTGCTTCTGGCGGTATTCTAGTTATCTGGGACCCAAATATTTTTATTTATAATAAAGTTCCATCTCGGATTGGTATGCCGCGGTGGAGGGGGTTTGGGCTGTCTCTAACATGGATGTTATGCTAATTTCTGTATATGCTCTCCAAAAAGATGATAGTAAAAGACAAGTGTGGGATGAAATCTCACGCTTAATTGCTTCTTTCTCTGGAGAATGTGTGCTTATGGGGGACTTTAACGAAGTCAGAACTGAGTCTGAAAGGTTTGGTTCCCAGTTTCATCATGTTCCTGCTAGATTCTTTAATCAATTTATTGATCAGGCTGATTTAGTTGATATTCCTATGGATGGGCCCCAATATACGTGGAGCAATAAATGGGGATCCAAGTTTTCTAAACTAGATCGTTTTTTGGTCATCGAAGGTTTCTTGCAGCGTTATCCTCATCTTATGGGATTGGTTCTGGAGAAAAATATCCCTGATCACTGCCTATTGTCTTACTAGAGCACCGCATTGACTATGGTCCTTCTCCCTTCCGTATATACCATTCTTGGTTTGAGCTTGAGGGTTTTGATGATATGGTACATAATTCATGGAACTCCAATTTTGTTGAAAATGGGATCAATAATCCTTGGGTTATTTTTAAGAAGAAGCTCCAACTTCTCAAATCTAATTTAAGATTATGGAATTCTACTACTCGTGATCGTATGATTACCAAAAAGAAACTTCTTCAAGACAAAGTTGAAGAGATTGATGCCTCTCTTATGCTTGATGGTGGTAATGCTGCTCTTCGTGAACAAAGAGTTTCGGCTATTAAAGAACTAACGGACTTAGATCATCTTTCTAGAATTGACTCGGCTCAGAAAGCGAAAATTAAGTGGGCCATTGAAGGGGATGAGAATTCTAGTTTTTTTTTTATGGTACTATCAATCGGAAGAGATGTCAAAATGCTATAAGGGGTATCATGATCGATGGTGTTTGGGAGGATGACTCTGGGAAGGTTAAGAAGGAGTTCCAAAGTTACTATAAAAATCTTTTCTTGAAGAAAAAAGGAATACGCCCTACAACTGAACCTAGTCTGTTTCATACCCTCACGGATGATCAAGTCATCCTTCTTCATGATCCTTTTTCTCGTGATGAGATTAATAGGGCTGTTTGGGATTATGGTTCCGATCGGACTCCTGGCCCTGACAGTTTTTCTTTTGGTTTATTGAAAAAATACTGGAATTTTATTTCGGATGATTTGGTGTCTTTCATTCATCACTTTCACAACCATTGCTCGATCCCAAAAGGTTGTAATGCTTCTTTCTTTACGATTATTCCTAAAGTTCAAGACCCTAAGCATATTAAAGACTTTAGACCTATTAGTCTTATAGGGTGCCAATACAAAATAATTGGTAAATTATTAGCTAATAGGCTGGCGGAGGTTATTGGTTCTATTGTTAGTCTGGAGGAGTCTGCCTTCGTCAAAGGTAGACAAATCTTGGATGGTCCATTTCTTCTAAATGAGGTTGTGGCTTGGATTAAGTCCTTGAATAATCCTCTCATGATTTTCAAAGTGGATTTTGAGAAGGCTTTTGATTCCGTATCGTGGGAGTATCTTTTGGAGATTATGCACATTATGGGCTTTGGCAATCTGTGGTGTGACTGGATCATGGAGCTTCTTAGATCTGCTAGGGCTTCGGTTCTTGTTAACGAGTCCCCTATTGATGAATTTCAAATTCAACGTGGCCTGCGACAAGGTTGAGGTGGCGGCACGTAAAGTTGGGTGTACTCCTGATTCTTGTCCTTTTATTCATCTTGGAGTTCCTATTGGCCACAACATGTCTCGGATCACTGCTTGGTCTTCAGTAGTTGATCGATTTTAGTCGAAGCTCTCAGGCTGGAAAGCTAATTGTCTTTCTTCTGGAGGACGCCTAACTGTGATCAAATCGGTTCTTGGAAGTCTTGGAAGCTATTGGATGTCTATCTTTATGGTCCCTATCTCCGTTGTCAACACCTTGGAGTCTCTTCGAGCTAGGTTTTTTTGGGGTGCTGACAAGGGTGAGCGACGCATGCATTGGGTTTGCTGGGATAGGGTCTTAGCCCAAATAAAGAATGGGGGTCTTGGTGGTGGTAGTCTGTACTCCTTTAATTGGGCTATGCCCTATAAAAGGCGTTGGAGATTCTTTCATAATTCGGATTTGATATGGGTTAAAGTTGTTAAGGCTATTTATGGTCGGGATGGTGGTTGTAGCTCTTTCTCTCATAGAAGAGGTTCAATTGGTCCTTGGAATGGTGTTATTCAGATGCTTTCACATCTTCATAATCCTGATCTCGATCTTAGGCCTCTTAGTCCTATTAGAGTTGGTGATGGGAATAAAACTTCTTTTTGGCACGATGTTTGGAAGGGGGATACCCATTTGGCTGCTTCTTTTCATAGGATTTATGCTCTTGATCTTCATAAATCCATATCAGTCAGAGATAGGGTGCTTCTTGGTTGGAACTTAGATTGTCTTAGGCGTCCTCTTAGAGGGGGTATTGAGGAGCCCAATTGAATACTTTTATCTCCATAATGCAGGGAGTTCTTCTTCAATCCATAACTGACCGTTTGTGATGGACTATTGATGTCTCTGATTCTTTTATTGTTTCTTCTCTTCGAGCTTTTTTTGGATAATCATATGTTACATTCAGGGGGTCCTGAAACTCGTTGGAACAATTGAGTGCCTATCAAGCTGAATATATTTATTTGGAGATTGTAGTCTAGAAGCCTTCAGACTAGGGAAAATCTTTCGCTCCATGGGATTACTATGGACTCCATTCTCTGCCCTGTCTGCTCTAATACTGTTGAATCTATTGATCATCTTTTTCTCCATTGCAATCAGTTGATTGACTTATGGACTCGGTTAGCTATTTGGTGGGATGTTCAGCTTCCTCGGTTATCCTCTATTGATTCCCTTCTCTCGTGGTCTGATTCTCTTTCCCTCAAAAAAGGGCAGCGACAAGCTTTTGACACTGTTATCATCACTACCTTATGGTGTCTTTGGAATTTTCGTAACTCCTCCATTTTTTGTACGGCTCAACCCAAGAAGTCTCTCATTTTAGATGATGTGATTGATAGATCTTTCTTTTGGATTTCTAGTAGGCTTAGAAAAGTTAAAATTAGTTGGACCTCTTGCCTTTATAATCTTCTCTTAGCTTGTAATTTGTTGTGATGTTTTCTTTCCTCTAGCTTCTTGCTACTTTTTTAATAAAATTTGTGCCGTTCTAAAAAAAAATTAAGTTTCTTTCTTTCTCTATTTTTTTTCTCTCTTTCTCTCTCTTTTATATATTAATTCCAAAATATAAAAACTACTTTTTTTTTACTGCAATACAAAAATAAAAAAATATAAAAACTCCATTTTTTATTTTTGTTAGGAAGAGACTTTTTTTCTTTCTTTGCTTGGTAAGCATAAAAAATGAGAAACATGAGATAAAATTTTGTTGTCTTTTTTTTCTTTGTGTATCAATCCAGACGTGAAAGAAAACAAAAGTATACAATTTTTGTTAATATTAAAGATTTAAGATTCTATCTCCTATTAGTTTTATATTCATAAGGGTTCTTTAAGGTTAAATCTATACATATACCCTTTTATGTTTAGATCCTATCCCCTATTGTTTTTATTATTTTTTTATTATATAATACATTATAATGTTAATATTTTATTAAAAAAAATTGTCATAGACAAAATTTCAAATTATTTAAATATACTGAACAATCGTATTTTTCTTAAATATCTTTTTCGTTTATTATATACAACACAGTCTATGTTTTTTTTTTCTTAAACAAGAAACTAACAAAATAGTAATCATAATAATATTAGTTACAACTATTAATATATTTAAAAGAAACATCAATAATGATTATTATATTTATTTATTTAATCTTAAAACTCCTTAAAAGGTTTTACTTCTAAAGATTATTTTGAATAACTTATGTTTTAATAAAAATATATTTAAAATCTATATTTAATCAGTAACTTTGTATATTTAAGCTAAACAATTCAATTATCCAAATTAAAATTAGTTTATTTGTCGTTTATGTTACACGAGAAAAAATAATTAATAACTAAAGTTGCATACAACTAACAAAAAGTATAAATGTTATTAATTCGTTTGACTATTTTAATAAAAAAAATTATAATAATTTGTATGGACTATTTATATTATTATATAATAAAAACAATATTATTGTTGTTTTTTACGTGAATAAAAAAATAAGTTTAAAATTATTAATATTAATAAACTTAGTAATAATATAGTAATAATTTATCATCATTTACTTAAAAATAAGTCTAATTATATAGATTTGTTTGTCCATAATATGACCCGTTGTGAAATCGGGTTTCTTCTTGTTGCAATGTGGACCTCCCAAATGCACAATCATTGCATGTTTTTACTGGATGGATTCCTCACAGTTCTCGCAACATAAAAAAGATGTTGAAACTATTTTATCAGTAACTTTGTGGACGATTTGGAAGTACCAAAACTCAGTGAGCTTTGGAACGAAATCATTGGGAAAAGATGTATCGTTCTAAATATCATGGGAAAATGCTATTGTAATACAAGTAACTTTTTCGTTCGGTCCGATGTGACCAACTATATTAATTTTTTGCACAATTGACTATTAATATTTTACTGTAGATGTCGATTACACCATGTGACCGATTTTAGAAGGTTTCCCGGTTTCTCATCCTATCGGGGATCCGATGTGTACGGTAAGCTAATGGGAATTTGTCACGTTATTTCCACGTTGACTCCACATCAACTCCCCCTTATACAAAAACCTTAACACCCGTATATAGAACACCCTTACCTTCTTTCTTTCCATTTTCGTGTAAGCTTCTTTTAACCAAAGAACCAAAGCAATGTCTCGATCCTCGATTTTTTGTTCCAAAAACCCTCCCATGCAGATCGGTAACTTTAGGAAGTTAGATGAGTTGAAGACTTGTAGATGTGAGAAGTCGGCGAAGGAACGGACGAGCTGGAAATATCACAACCCATGAAGGCGGTTCTAGAACTATAGAAACAGTTTGGTAAGTTATCATGGTTACAATTTCTAGTAATGTTCAAAAATCGTACGATTTGTAGGATTTATGATGTTTAGATAAGCATGTGAAAACCCTAATAGTGTAATGTAGTTGATTATTGTGAAAATGTTAAAAGGAATAATTTGTTTGTAGGATCCCTTTGTTTGTATCGTTTATTTATTGTATCTAACTCTAAGATCTCATACTATTTGACAATGGTGTATATTTTGGTGTATATTTCAGACAATATTAAAAAGCTATGATTACTTCTTCTAGAAAGATGATGAGATATATGAGGAGTACTACAAGAAACTTATCAGAACAATGAAGCAACAGTTAGATTCAAAGGAGAAATATGTTGAGCTAATCAGCCTTAGGAAGAAGGTTGTGGAGTTGAAGTTTCTCCTTTCAAAAGAAAAGCCAGTGGTTGACAAGATTGAAAATAAGGTAACAAAGGAGAAGGAAGTTGTGATGATGCTTAACAACAAATTGAAACCTTCCATACAACAAAATTCCATGCTGAAAGTTCTGGTTATGATGATTCTATTGGTTGTTGCACTTTAGTGCTTTAAGTATAAGGGAATATTGTTGGATGTTTTGGTATATGTTGTTGTCTTTTGGTCGTTGATTTAGTTGTCTTTTGGTGTTTATGTACTAATTTTGGAAATTGCAAAGACCCATGTTGGTTGTAGAAGACAACATTTAGGAATTTATTTTGGAAACTGCAAGACCCATATTTATGGTGAATTTTGTAATTGTTACCTAATCTAACGACAACTTATTTAGTGGATAAGTATTTGTTTTTTATGTGTCGACCACTATCTTTTTGTCAACTATAGATCATATTGGTCATTAAAGTATGCATAGTCTATTTTGGAAACTGCTTATATCAAACACATTGTCTGTTTTAGTCATTAAATTATATACACATAGAACGATATTGGTCACTATTAGCCATGAAACATATAGCTTGACATCTTTCAAAAAATAGCAACCAACATTCATATTTTGTAATAGTGCAAAACTATATAAAAAACTTCCATTAAATACCAAAAATGCCCATAGTAATAGGCAGTTTTGTAATTGTATGCTACTGCATAGATTATACTAGTGGAAAACATAACAAATTCACATAAAAGTATCACAACATAACACAAATAAAAACATAAAAGATATTAATCCTAATCTACATGAAGTAGCTTATTCTTTGAATTTCCTAGAGCATCATCATCACCAACTCTCTTACCTAATTTCACCTTTATGATTCTTTATAGTTTTCTTTTCCTTATCCCCTTCAATATTTCAGAAATTGGTTTCACACGGATCCTCCTTTGCACTTGAACTTGTGAGCTACCACCAACTTCATCAACATGATCATTAACACCACCATCCTGAGTTAGAGTAAGTTACACATAAATTAGAGTAAGGCACACATCCTCATGTTCTTGCCCTCCTGAGCCACCTTCATTAACCTACAATTAATGTTCCATTAATATTTTGTTATAGTGAATATTAAACTCAAATTAACATTAAAGATAATACTTGTCCTCTAGTTGCGTTGACACTTGCTCCATTGTTTCCATTACTTCCACCTTCACTAACCTTTTATCTTTTTTTTTCTTCCTTGTGTTAACATCACTAGGTCTTTTTGTAGGGCAAGTGGCGTTGTTGTGACCAACCTCCTTGTAAATGGTACACTTGATTTTCATTCTAGCCTTAAATACCTTATGGATAGTAAGTCGTTTAAAAGCATCCCTCTTCCTTTTAGTCACTGGCCTCCCAGACATTCTTCTGCTAATAGGTAGCAAAGGTAGGATAAAATCTATTTGTAGCTACATGTCACTCCCATTCGTGGCTATAATTCTATATTTGTAACTTTTCATGTATGTGGTGGTACTAAACTTCACATCCACATATGATTCCACATCTATATTTACATATGAGATACATGTTGTAGAAAATACACATGCGTACCCATTCAATTGCCACAACCTACAAGAACATGTCCTTCTGTTAGGGTCAACCTCAAATGGCTCAGTTGTTTGCCTTACTTCAAATTGGTTTAAGCCACTTGCTAACACCTCAAAATTTCTCAGGTGATTTTTAAGCTCATTTACCCTATCCCTTATTTCTGGACAAATCTGGTTACCCCATTGTTGTCCTCTCGCCTTCATATTATATAATATCTCCATCATGTACAATCTCAACTCTTTAAACATTATTATAATGCTTCTTTATTGCATCAACAATTGCAACATTAAAGCTCTCACACATGTCATTTTGAATTAAGCCACAACATCTACCCGGTTTGGTAGTATTCCCTAGACCAAGTTTTTGGATGCTTGTCCATCAGGTACTTATGTGTCTTTGGGTTTAAAATTTCCAATTCTTTCATTGTAGCTTTAAATGTATTCTTTCATTGTAGCTTTAAATGTAAATCCATGAAGAGCCTAAGGGCTAATTTGTAATTTTGGGATCAGGAGAAGTACACCACGTGTACGTAGGGTACACAAGGTGTACTAGGGGCACCCTAGTACGCTGGGTGTACACAGTGTGTACGTTGGGCGTACTCATAAATGAAGGAAACCCTAATATCTTGGGTTAGGGACTATATAAACATCCTTATGGTTCATTTTATGTCATCATTCCCAGCCTCCATCTTCCAGAAACATCCCTAAACCCTAGTCCTTGTGTGAAGTTTGGACTTAATTGCTTAAACAATTAAGTACTTATGAGGATTTCTGTTCAGTTCACGTATGCCCCGTGTAGGAAGTTGTACGCTCATCGTACATGGTCAACGACCCCAGTTTTTAATCAACATGAGTTGAGGTACACCCCGCGTACCAGAGGAGTATGCCCAACGCACGTCCTCTGATTAGGCTTTTGAGTTTGGGCTTTGAGTTTTGGAGTGTTTATGGGCAAGCTGGACTTGGGCCTTTGCTGGTCATTATGGATTTGGTGTTTTGGGCCAAGTCTTGCTAATGGATCTTGGATTTCAGCCCAATTAGGTATTAGGCCCAATTTTGAAAGTTAGGACAGTAATGGGCCTTATTATATGGACTTATCGGTCATGGGTTTGGTTTTGTGCGATGACCGGAAATAAGAGGGAAGGCAATTTGGGCTATTGTTATAAGGGATTCTTGGTAAAAATTTATATTCCCTTTTTTTGACTTGTTATTTGCCATTTTGGATAGTTCGGGATTATCGGTGAGACTGTGGTTCAGGAATCTGCTTCTTTAGTTCAGATCAGCATTTCGAGATGAGTTATCCTCACTATATCAACTGGGTCTAAGGCACCAAGGTCGGCCCTTTCTCGGATTGTATATTGGTTTTGTTTGATATGCTTATTGATCTGTTAGATCTGCATCCTAGTAGTTGGGATGGTATGTTGTTGGTGACCGGTTAGGTCGGTATCCTGGTTAGTATGTTGTTATGCTATATGATCTGTTAGATTGGTTTGTTTTGTCTATGGATTGTTATGTAATTATATTTTATATGTGCACATGGTTGTATGTTTGCGTTTCGGTTGAGGTGGTTCCTGCTTTGTGCTATAGGTCGACATACCCACGGAAGACCGGATAGACTGCAGACCCAGAAGGGGCACATAGTTAGGTCGAAGGCCCAGCTAGCGGTCCAGATAGGCTGAAGGCCCAAGAGGGCGGTCCAGATGTGCCAAGGCTCGGAGAGTGGACCAGACAGAATGAAGGCCCGATGCGGGTATTCCAATCGTACTGTAGACTTCGGGAGTGGACCAGCTGGACTGAAGGCCTGGTGTGGACGGACCAGCCACACTGCAGAGTCGAGATGCTTGGTTCTTCTGTATTTGTCTATATCATATGGTTATGGTATTGTTGAGGTTGGTGTTTTAGGGGTAACTCACTAAGCTTTCAGGCTTACAGTTTTAGCTTATTGTTTCAGGTTCAGCAGATGGTCGTGTGAAGACGAAGGCATGATCGTACACTTCCTCGATTGATGATTATGATTACTGGGAACTCTGATGTTTAAACTATTTTGAAAACAAATTGTAATAATTGAATTCTTTTGTATGAATTAAAAAGTTTTAAATTGGTTCAAATTTTATAGATGCTACATCGTCAAGTTGCCATGGCAAATCATCGAGTTTCCCCAGTCTTAACCGATTCAACCATTTTCAGTCAAATCTATGGCTCCAAACTATAGATCCAGTCCCCTAGGGTTAATTTAACACGTAAAGTTGCTAACTTTACCTCCATGCAAGTCATCAAAGGGGTAGAAATGTTTAAACAAGCTTAGCTAGGGTATTCTAGCATGAAGGAGGGCCAAGACTTGATAAAGTGGGAAACTTTAAGTCCACAAAGGCCTTGGGATATCCATATCTGAAGCCAAATCTTCATATCATTCTAAAATCCACGAATAGTCCCAAACTAGGCTAATAATGGCCATAAACTTTCATAGACGAAGATCTATGCAATAAAAGGCCAAGGTTTAAACTTTATACTTGCATGTAGCTGCAACACCGGAGGAAATCTCGGATATACTTCCTTCTACTCAATCTATCCTCTTCAATCTTCTAGTTCCTTTGAATTTAACACCAAAGGTCACTACCAAAGCTCTCTCTCTCACACACACAAGAAGGTATAAGGTTTGAACTATGGTTTCTCTAGGTAGTCAATGTTGGATGAAATGTCTAACCCCATAACTATATTTGGTATGTAGTTAATTTGATTATGAGCATGGTCCTATTGGGTTGCCTTCACGCATGCAACTTGATAGAATGACTAGCGGAGAGAGACTGTGTAGGATTTATTATATGAATATTAAATTGTTACTAAGAATGATTATGTGTATATATATATATATATATATATATATATATATATATATATATAATCAGATTAATATATTATTTGGAAATTATATTATTAATTAGTAATTAATAAGAAATTAATTTGATATTAATTTCGGAATTAAAGGAACTCATTAATAATGGAGAGATTGTTTCGCAAATCATTTATAGTTAAAATTGGGCTAATGGAATCCACATAATGGAGTGGAAGAAATTTATGGGTAAGCCCAAGGGCTTTAAAGAGGAGGGTCATGGGCTGCTTAAGCCTTATGCAAGAAGTAGGGTTTCCTCCAGAAACCCTAGCAGTCCACCCAAGTATATAAGGAACCCTTCTACATAAGAATTTCGGACCTATGTTATAAAAACCCTAAAGATCGCTGATTTTTACCACTCTCCAAGTCATTCATTATATTGAGTTTTTGTGACTCCATTAGAAGTGCAACACTTGGGACACTAGGCTTTTAAAAGTGAAGATCAAGCAAGATTGTTCTTGTTATTACAATATAATGTAACGACCCAGAAATCAAGGGTTAAAATTTCATTTTTTAATGTAGCTAAAGCATTGATACCAGTTACTTCAAACATTTCAAATCATCATTATGTAAAATATTTAATAGAGTTTATCCCAAAATCATTCATTGCGGAAGTCATAGGTGTGCACACTGCAATCAATCCGAACCATTCTTTTCCAAATCGATGATACCTGAAACCATAAATAAAACCGTAAGCATGAAGCTTAGTGAGTTCCCCAGAGCTATCCATATCAAGTATAAAGGCTATATAAACCATAACAATCACATAAGCATTCATATATACATATGGAGATGCCATTGAAACCCTCCAAGGTCTTATTCACATAACCACATAAATCATATACACTACGCAAGCCATGCATATAAGCAAATATGAAAGGCATGGATACCCTCCAAGATCTTACGTCGGGTGCCCTGGAAACCCTCCAGGGTCTTAGCCCGCTGGCATGGGAACCGCTACATGGTCTTCGCTAACTAGCAATCAAAAGATACATACCAACATATACGCTGATCACGTAAACACATAAGGATGCCCTGGAAACCCTCGACGGTCTTACATCGGGTGCCATGGGAACCCTTACACGGTCTTAACTAAGGATGCCATGGAAACCCTCCAAGGTCTTATACCCTAGTTCCACGGGAACCCCCAAAGGTTTTTACCTAGGATGCCGTGGAAACCCTCCAAGGTCTTACACCTAAGTGACCTGCGAACCCCCGAGGTCTTCCATGCAAGTATCACAAAGACCACTAGCATATCACATAACACATTATCAATTAGCATCCCACATAATCACTAGCATACTCCCTATCACATAACCAGCTAACATGGCATATAATACATCGCCAACTAGTCTATCACATATAATAAAATGGGTTGGCATTGGTGCCTTAGACCCATTGGTATGGTGAGGAGACTTACCTAGCACTGCTAAAGTCCCACAAATAAAACTCCAGTGCTGGTTGACAGCTTCTCAAACTGTCAACATCAAACAATACCCAATTAATAGATGGGTTCCAATGCATAACCACAACTCTATCCTTGGGGTAAGAGACTAATTTACCCTAACTTATCCTTATTCAGTCCAAGGCCCAACTCAAAGGCCCAAAAGTCAAACCATGGACCAAAGCCCAACATATAGCCCAATTTTCCAAATTGGGCCCAACTTTTACATGGTCTCATTTAAAGCCCCAACAATTTAGTCTAATCGAACCGTTTGGCATTTCTAATGACCCAATATCTCATAATCATAAAGCCCAATTATGGCCCATCTATGGCCCAATTTTCCAAATTGGGCCCAAACCTTCACATAGGCATTACCCTAAAGTCCATTAAATAATTATAGTCCATATGATTCTTTTTGAATGGCCCATTAATATCCCAATCAAGAAATCCCAAAAGAAAGGCCCAACTCAAAGCCCAAGGGAAACTAGAGTTTCACATAAAATGATAATTAGGGTTAAGTGTTTCTTACTTAACCCATTAAGGACTTAAATCCATTAATGCCACCACTCTACTAGATAAATCATATGGTGTGATTGGTCATAATACATAGTCAAATTCCAATAGCCCAAATGTGGGTCCCAATAAGTCCAAAGCCCATAAATCCAATATTAGGGTTTTTTAAACCCTAATTAGGGTTTCCAACCCCAACTTAGCCAAATAGGCCCAATAGTTAGGTGTTTTGATCTATTAGGGTTCATTAGGCCCATTAGTCACATGTTTCGACTTTTAAGTCAATTATGACTTTATTGGGCTCATTAGGGTTTTAGTCACTTTGTCCAAACACCCCAAACGACTCACAATCCCAAATAGGCACACTGCCACCCGACATGGCAGCTGGTGGCAGTAAGAGGCGGCAGCCACCACCTCACGGTGGTGGTTAGCGTTTCTTTTTCATTATTTCACTATCTAATGCATTTTACAAGGCTTTAATCCTAAAATAGCACACACAGCTAAGCTAAACCCACACACACACACACACAGATAACCACCTTGTGGTGGTCGGCGGTGGTGAGTGGCGGCAGCCACCACCTCATGGTGGTGGTGACGCCTTTTCTGATAATTCCGGCTAAACACACACGCGCACAAACTGAAACATTCACATCTTCACATTTTTTTCTTGGAAGGAGAAGCCAACCGCCCATTTGTTAGCTTATGGTGGCAGTTGTGATTTTATGATGGCAACCACCACCTGACAGTGGTGGCGGCGGTTTTTGTTGGTTCCTAGTCAAACAGCCACAAACACACACGAATCTTAAAGCATAATCATGAGGGGTTTTATGCATAAGAACAATCTTATGTGCTCATACAAACCCTAATGCTGGGATCTAGGTTTCTCTGATTGTACATGCAATGAATCCCAGACTTATAAACCTTAATCTAGCATACAAATATCAAAATTAACATATAGAATCATATCTAGATGTTTACCTCTTCAATGGAAGCTTTATTCGTCTTTCTTGGAACTTAGAGTCACAATTGTAACTCCTCTAATGGCTTACAAACACCACAAGCAAGAAGGCAACTATATGAGAGAGGTGGGAGGATGCTAAATTCGGCCCTAGGGTTCCTTTGGAAGCAAGTGACCAAATTTCGGAGCTAGGGGTCCCTATTTAGACTGCTAGACGTTAGGGTTTCAGTCAAAATCCTAATGGATAACTTAGCCACCAAGCAGCCCAAGGAACCTTCTGGAATAAGGCCCTTGGACGAAAATATGATGATCCTTTATCATAATTTCCTTCCCCCTTAGTCCATTAGGTTTCCCTAGCCCAAAACTCAACTATCATACATTTGACTTTTTATACCCCTTTGTTTAATTAATATCTTTTAGTCACCAGATTAATTCTTAATTAATTTATGACCAATATTAATCAAATAATATGATTTCTCTTTTAATATATTAATCTTATAATATATTAATAAATCATAATATCCTCTCTCTATTTAAATTACCTTGTCAAGTTGCTCTGGTGAAGGCAACCCAAAAGGACCATGCAGAACCGGGTCAAGTACATACCAAATATAGTTACGGACTTAGACACTAATCCAATAGTCTCCCAATTGGATTAGTCTAGTAACTATATCTCATATATCACTGCAACATCTGATTAGCAATCGTAGCTCTTATACACTTCTATCAACTCTGATTAAAATTTAGTCCTTTAGATAAGCAAGCCTACAATCCTATGTTCTAGATATCATGTTGTCAATACTAGTTGTCCAAAATTTGTTTCTCGATCTCTGATTCGTTCGACATAGAATTTTAGTTGAACACATCAACCTCATTTTGACCGGGCCCGACATGTAAGTCATACCAAATCATCGAGTGGCCAGATATCGCTTTTATCCTCTTAGGAGAAAAGGAACAGAAAAACTTCGACTTATATTCTTTTATGATTCACTAGCTAAGTCACACACAATAATGTTTTTATAACATCAACTTACTGATGCGTTTTCACATTATCAATATACGATCAACTAGCAAACAGTAACCATATCTCTAGGTTCAAAGATCATATGATATTATCATCTTGCGATCACTCATCAACAATAGTGATACCAACAAGCATAGGTTTATACTTTGCAGTAAACCTTTGCTATGCCGAAAACCTTTTAGACAATCTACAAACAATTCATGATAGTCTTCATTCACATCTACTTCCAAAATATGAACGACTGTGGACTGTTCGAATAATCTTGTTATTCAGGAAGTCAAAACATGCAAAATTGAAACAATAGATAAATAACCAACACAAGATAGTAGCTTTAGTCATAAATAACACAACTTTATTTATTCATGAAAATGTCAAGTACAAAATTTCTATTACACGTTTCATATCTATCTAATCTGAACTTATATCATCCTTCAGCCCAATGCTCCTAGCGTGCTGCAAGTGTTTGACCCTACTCAGTCCCTTCATAAGGGGATCTGTTGGGTTTTCTTCAGATGATACCCTCTTCACAACAAGGAGTCCCTCTTCTACTCGATGTCTGATAAAGTGGTATTTTTTGTCGATATGTCGAGATCTACCATGATCTCTTGGTTCCTTGGTTTAGGCAACCACACCTTCATTATCACAGAAAATTTCCATCAACTCCTTTATGGATGTCATAACTCCAAGGTCTCCAATGAAGTTCTTCAACCATATAGCTTCCTTTGACGCTTCACTCGTCGCAATGTACTCTGATTCGCACATTGAATCAGCTACGGTCTCCTTCTTGGAACTTTTCCATGTCACTGCTCCTCCATTTAGGGCAAAGACCGAGCTAGACTGCGATCGGTAACTATCCCAATCCGTCTGAAATCTTGCATCAATATACCCTTGTACTAGTAAGTCATCACTCCCACCGAGAACTAGAAACCATTCCTTGGTCCTTCGTAGGTACTTAAGAATATTCTTTACTGCAATCCAATGAGCTCTACCAGGATTCCCTTGATATCTGCTAACCATGCTCAAAGTGATCACCACATCAAGGCGAGTACAAGTCATAGCGTACATGATAGAGCTTACTGCGGAAGCATATGCTACTCAGTTAATATCAACTATCTTTGCCTCTGTACTCAGGATTTGAGTCTTACTCAACGTGGTATTGCTTTAGATTGGCAGCTCCCCTTTATTGGAATTTACCATACTAAAACTCTTTAGTACCTTATCAAAGTATGTATCCTGACTGAGTCCTATCAGTCTCTTTTCCCTGTGTCTCACTATCCTTATTCCCAGAATATAAGCAGCCTCTCCGAGGTCCTTCATAGCGAAACATTTCCCAAGCCAGGACTTGACTTCCTGCAACGTTGGGACATCGTTTCCTATGAGTAGTATGTCATCAACATACAATACGAGGAAGCTCACTATACTCCCACTGGCTTTGACATATACACAAGATTCATCTTTTCTTCGCAGAAAGCCAAACTCTTTAACTCACTCGTCAAAACAACGATTCCATCTACGAGACGCTTGTTTAATCTACAAATGGATTTCTCAAGCTTGCACACTCTATTTGGATGCTTTGCATTGACAAAGCCCTCTAGCTGATTCATCTACATATCCTTAACCAACTTCCCATTAAGGAAAGTGGTTTTCATGTCCATCTTCTAGATTTCATAATCATGAAAAGAAGCTATTGCTAGCATTACCCTAATAGACTTTATCTTTGCAACTGGTGAGAAGGTCTCATCATAGTAAACTCTGGGAGTTTTAGTAAAGCCCTTCGCAACCAATCATGCTTTATAAGTGTGCACTCTCCCGTCCATGTCTATCCTCTTCTTGAAGATCCACTTTCACCCGACTGTCTTACGACCCGGTACATTATCAACCAAATTCCAAACTTGGTTGTCGTACATGGACTGAATCTCGCTGTCCATCGCCTCTTTCCATTTAGCAGACTCGTGGCCTACCATGGCTTCCTTATAGCTGCTAGTTTCGTCCAAATTCATTAGTGTTTCATCACTAACAAACGTATCCCCTTCGGTAGTAATATGAAAACCATAAAACTGGGGTTGAACACTAACCCTACTAGAACATCTAAGAGGTAAGGACTCGTCAACGGGCTCAACAGGAGATTCCTCCTCGAGTTGAGTGCCAGTGTTAGAGGTTCTTTCATCGCTTTGCTCTTGAATCTCTTCAAGATCAATTCGCCTCCTATTGTCCTCTTGGCTTCTCAATCCCCTTTCTCGGAAAACTACTCTTGTAGCAATGACGACAACATTGTCACTCGGTCTATAGAAAAGATAGCCAAAAGACTTTTGTGGGTAGTCGATGAAATAACACTTCTCACTACGGGGTTCGAGCTTGTTGTGAGTCTCTCGTCTTATGAAATCCTCGCAACCCCAAACCTTAATATGTGCCAACAAGGGAGCTTTCCCTGTCAACATCTCGTGAGGAGTCTTGGCAATGTTCTTGGTGCGATCTAAGTTAAGGATATGGGCGGCAGTCTCTAAGGCATACCCCCAGAAATCTATTGGTAATGAAGCCCGAATCATCATAGAACGAACCATGTCTAACAAGTTCCAATTACATCTCTCAGCCACACCATTCAATTGTGGCGTTCTCGGAGGCGTCAATTGAGAATCAATTCCGCATTCCTTTAGATAGTCGTGAAATTCAAGACTTAGGTACTCCCCTCCTCGATCTGACCGAAGCATCTTGATTTTCCTGTCCAACTGATTCTCCACTTCATTCTTAAACTCTTTGAACTTTTCAAAGATTTCTGACTTTTGCTTGATTAAGTAGATATATCCATATCTGCTATAATCATCCGTAAAAGTCACGTAAAAGCCACAAGCATCCCTTGTGGTGGATCTAAAGTGCCCACATACAGTAGTGTGTATGAGATCCAATAGACCCTCACCCCTTTCACAAGTCCCAGTAAAGGGTGACTTGGTCATCTTCCCAAGTAAACAAGATTCACACATATCATCATCCCTAAGGTCGAATGACTCCAACACTCCATCCTTTTAGAGTTGGGCTATTCGTTTATTGTTTGACTTGGCCAAGGTGATAATACCACAAGCATGCTTTTTCTATTCTAGTAGATGAATCAATATTCAACACATCATTTCCTCAATTATCAACAACCATCAGAGATTCATAAATCCCATTATAAGGTAATACATTGAAATAAAAGACACCATTCAAATAAACATTAATAGAATCATTACTATTATCAAAAGAATATTTGAAACCTTCTCTAAAAAATCCATGAAATGAAATAATGTTTCATTTCATATCTGGCGAATAACAACAATTTTCTAAATCTTATCCTAACACATTACTCAACACCAAAGAATAAACTCCGAATCTGGTCACAGGAGATGATCTTCGGTTTCCCATAATCAAGTTTATCTTCCCATGTTCCATCTCCCTACTTCTTCTTAGGCCCTACAAATCAGAACAAATATGGTAACCACACACTGTATCAAGAACCCATTATTGAATCATAAAAAGTGACCCTCTTGAACTTCAGCTACCACAATCATCATGCCCTCGCAGTCAAGCTTCTTCATCAGCAACCGCTACCGCAGTCTCTATCTACCGCGGCAACTTTACTAGATTACTTTATTTGTCTTTTTGTAATACTCTCTATTATCTACTATGCCTTGCATGGCTACTATTGGGGATGTAATTTAGTGTAGTTCATGAGTCTCTATAAATAGAGCTCATTCTCCTGTATTCAAACATACGCATCTATTCTGAATTGCAATCTCTGAAGTTATCTTTTCTATCTCTCTTACTCTCTCTGCTTACTCTTATAATTGATTCCAATCTCTCTTCGGAGCAAGTCTTTAGAGACTTAATCACTAAGTTTGATCTCACTTTTTAACTTGGAATGAATGCATTCCTCGTTATGAATCAACTTAAGTGCATACTTGATATAACAATTGTTGTCATTTCATTTCCTTAGTTTTCTACAACTAACAATCTAACCATATAACTCTAAATATTATTGTTGAGCTTTAGATCCTTCGAGATTAACTATTCTACAATAAACTTGTTCTAACGTTTTCTCAAGCGTGTCTCAAAGTTTCTCTCTCAACAATTGGTATCAGATCCATAGTGGTTGCTTTTTGAAAATCGAAACTCTGATTTTTTCGAAGAGCTTTCTATACCACTAAGCTCATTTCTCAAACAAAAAAAACATCAAAAATATGACACAATCGTTATCTCTGAATGTTTCCAATAGTGTAGGTGGTTCTAATTGAGCCCCAATTCTGGTTGCAAATGAATATCATCACTGGTCACAAAGAATGGAGAGATACATAAGGAGACTTGGTAGAGAGGTATGGAGATCCGTAGAAGAAGGACCACATATTCATGTCCTTACACCAGTCCAAAATGACGGAGCCATAACAAGACTAGGAGGAGGTCAACCAGCTATGAACCGTCTCATCAAAGATGATCTCGATAAAATGGAAAATGATGTTGTTGCTTTTTATGAAATCTCATGTGGAGTTGCTCCTGAAAACTTTGATATTATCTAAACTGCGAATAAAAAAAAAGAGATCTGGGATGTTCTCAAGAATCTGTACGAAGGCTCAAAACAAGCACCAGACAAGAAGCTTACAGCCACATTTAATGATTTCAACAACTTCAAAGCTCATACTGGAGAAAGTTTGGAAGACTCCATCAAAAGGTTCAACCTGAGTCTTACTAAGTTATCCAATGCGGGCACCGTCCGCAGTAACCATGAAACAAATCTTCAGTTACTTAATGGCTTGGGAAGACATTGGAATACTGCAAAGATGATAGTTCAAGGGGATAGAAAGATTTATTCCTTGTCACTCTACAAACTCTATGGGGAACTGCATGCAAAATAATCAACCGTACTCAAAGATTGTGCTGACTTCGAAAGAACTCTTGTTGTCATAGCACAAACTCCACATAATCAATATTACTCTCCCTCGTATGACATTCCACCGCAGTCATACGAAGCTGATTCAGAGTATGATGATGAAGAAGAATTTCAAAAGGCAATTGTTCTCGTCAGCAAAACAATTCAACCGTCTACCACCACACTCTTTTTGCAAAAATCAACAATTTAAAAAACCACCCTTCAATCGTAGCCTCAATCCACAAAACAATCACTCTCATTATCCTAAAAGTTCTCCTCTACCACCACAATCTCAAAATTCTCAACCAAATGAAACACCACAATCTACTTAAACCACTAACTCTGATACTCCCTCAGAAGAAAAGACTGATGTTGTAGTTTACCACAAATGCAACAAAGAGAATCACTTTGCAAGAGATTGTAAGGCCAATGTAGTTAAAGACAGAGCATTCTACCTTAGAATGCCTCAAAAGTTGGAAGAAAAGGAGAAAGCAAGGGAATACGTAGCCCATGTCAAAAGAGACCATCATGTTTGGTCATCCAGAGATGAAGATGAAGCCATCAACAGTATCAAAGGAAAAGGGAAAATCTGCATGTTAGCAACTGCTGATGATGATGGGTCTACAAAGCTGAACAAAAACTACTTCTACATGGCAAAGGATGGAACTCTAAGCATCGTTGAATAGGTAAAGCTCATGATCCAAACACTAAACTATATCATGCATGATTGCCAAGCTTACATAGATAATCTTAATGACACATGTGTTGCCATCATTAAAGACTATAACAAAGCCTTATATGAGCTGAACATTGCATCCCACGAGATGTTCCATGTGAGAGGACAAATGGACAACAAAAGACTAAAAATGGCTATGTTAGAAAGAGATTTAGAGTTATAAAAAGATGCAAGAATGTTGAGTGAAACCCAATTAGAGATAGCTTTAAACCAGAGAGATTTAGCTCAGAGTGAAATTGTACGCTTAAATCTTTTAATATAGAAATTGTTTAATGAAAGTGAGGCTATTGAAAATTTGGTAAATAATGGAACTGTGGACAACACGTACAATTGGGGTTGGTCAAATGGATATCCGACCGTAATGGATTCCTCACCCCGGTTCAACAAACACAGATTGTATGTCCCTCCAGACCGAGAATTTGATTTCTGAGTAAATGAGAAGACCTTTCCCAAAGATATCAAAACTCACTTCAGTAGACTTCATAATCTAAGCAAAAATTGTGTGATTGAGGAAATTATGCCTAAGGTTTCGGGTCACACTAGTGATCAAATTCCTATATGTGGCACTACTTTCCCAAATTCTCAAAACTCATCCGTAGTTGATGAAGAAATTATCATTGAGGACACTAAAGTCTCTAAAGACTTTCCATTTCTGTCCTAAGACCGCAATGTCCCACACTATAGTCAAAAGTCCCACAAAAGTCCCACTGAAGTCCCAACTAAGACTTACTCTGTGGTAGTCAAGTCATCCCTACCACAGTCTTCGAACAAAGGTTCTATCACTCTTCAAACAATTCATCATGAATTACCAATAGAAAACTTTGAAGTAGGTCAATGTTCCCAAATCCCTGAATCTTCAACTTCTGATCACTCAAGCCCATGCTTTCACACAATTTCAAAGAGTTCTAGGGAGACGCCGTTGAATAATAGAGACTGCGGTTCCGCAAAAGCCTTAGCTAAAAAGGCTCTCAAAGAGGAATTTCGCTCCCAAGGCACAAATAGACAAATATTTTCAAAAAGCAAAAAGCATGTCAGATGTGAAAAATCCAAAAGTCCAGAAAAATTTATTTTCTCTCACTATTTTTCAAAAAACTCTACTATTAAGAAAACACCCAAAAAGGAATGTACGGTTTCAACAGTCATTCCTAATTCATCTGACACAACTCAAAAAGGTGCAAAGTCTTTTCGAAACAATGTTTTTCAAATCTATTCCTCGGATGATCCGAAATTGAAAGGTATTTTATCTACTCCAATATACTTCAAGTCACATCAAAACTTTAACAAAAGGAAGGGTATTCTACAAAATCCGAAAAAAAGGAGACAAACATCTACAGGTACTAAACCTTTTTCAAAACAAACTTTTCAGAAACGTACAACACTCATGTCAGATCTTTTCAAAAACAACCTTTTTCAAAACAAACTTTTCAGAAAACATACAACACTCATGTCAGATCTTTTTAACCTTAGACTAGTCAAAAGCCAAACAACTCGTCCTTTAGACCGGTGACCAAGCATAGTGTCATAACAAAAGACAAAATCTCAACCTGTGAATGTCAGTGTAGTTGACAAAATCAGAAACCTCGTAACCTTGCAAAAACACACAACACTCCAAAACTACACAAACATCCAGGACTAGGTTTAAAAGTTGACACGAAACCTGTCCCTACAACCTCGAACCATGCTTCACTTAGAAACTCATCTGTTGTTCTAGGCTCCAAACTAGTTTGGATGCCTAAAATAACCATGTAATTCTCAATCTTTGCGCAAGGAGGAACAAGAAGATGAATGGTTAATTCATAGTGCCTCCTCCTTGCACATGACCGGAAGGTTAGAATACCTTCGGGATTTCAGGCCAATTTGCAACGGTGGAATTGTTACATTCGGAAACAATGCGAATGGAATCATCCGAGGTTATGGTGTACTCACTACGGGGAACTTCACAATTCAAAAGGTCACTTATGTAGAAAGCCTTAAACAGAATCTCATCAGTGTTGGCCAACTATGTAAGGCAGTCCATCGAGTTGAATTTGATGATAAATTTTGTTATGTAATGAGAAGTGATAGAAGCACCTGTTTGATCAAGTCACGATCCGAAGGTACCATGTATCCTCTGGATGTCTCTCTGATTATTGGAAAACTGTAGTTATGATTCCTTTCGAAAGCTGTATCCGAAGTCAGCTGGCTATGACACCGCAAACTCGCTCATCTCATCTTTAGATACATCAACACTTTAGTCACTAGAGAGCTGGTCAGAGGAATCCCTATTCTCAAGTTCAGAAATGACACTCTCTGTCCTGCATGTGAATGTGGTAAGCAATCCAAAGCAAGTCATCCTATTGTGATTGACTCTTCAATTTCTGAACCACTTGAGCTCGTGCACGTTGATCTCTATGGTCCATCAACCATATCCAGTCTCCATCAGAAAAAGTGCATACTGGTTATAGTAGATGACTTCACACGCTTCACATGGGTTTTCTTCCTCAGACTTTAGTTAGAAACACCGCAAATTCTCATCAACTTCATCAAAGAAATAAAACTTCAGATCAAGCTGCCAGTAAGATGTATCTGCAGTGATAATGGAACCGAATTCACTAATCATTCTCTTAACAGTTTCTTGGTGTCCAAAGGCATCACTCACAATATTTAAGTGCCTTATACACCACAACAAAATGGAGTAGTAGAAAGAAGGAACCGCACACTAGTCGAAGCAGCCATATCTATGCTTAATTTCACACACCTTCCTCTGTACTTCTAGGCTGAAGCTGTAGCAACTGCATGTTTTGTATGAAACCGAAGTATTGTGTGCAAATGTCTCAATAAAACACCGTATGAAAGCCTTAACAACCGCAAACCAAATGTTCATTTCTTTCTTGTCTTTGCGTGTAGATGTTTTGTGATCAACAACAGAGATCAGCTTAACAAATTTGCACCGAAGTCTGATGAAGGCATCTTTCTCGGATATTCCATGAACAAGGTTGCTTATCAAGTTCTCATCAGATGTACAAGGCTAATCATTGAATGCTTCGATGTGAAATTTGATGATTCTCACATCCACAATGCCCCTTCATCCACTAAAACTATTGCATTCATGGAAAGTGAAATTCCTGCTTCTTCAGGTCCTTTAAATCTAGTTAAAGTCAATTATGACGATCTCTTCGATCCTGTTGAAACGACGAAACTATCCGAAGTTCTCGTATCACCATCCACTCAACAACAACATGCTGATGTTTCTGGTCCATCTCTATCCGAAAAAGCATTTCTCAACACTTTCACCTCCCCGGTTGAGAGGGAAAGCTCTACTCCAGATCAAGGAACAACCATCGAGGTTCTAGTACTTGATGATGATCAAGCTCCTATCCGCAGAAAGTCATTACCATCAAACGTATCTTCGGATTCGGATGATGAACTCATAGAGAACATTGAGACTAGAACCGATTCAAGGATTTTCACTCTCCCATCCGCAGTCCATGGGGATCCTTCTCAGATTCCAGAGGAACTCTCATCCGAATTCCAGGGGGAACCTCTCCAACGTACTCAAGACAATTCCATTCCAACAAGCCAAAATAATTCCGCAGGATGTTTTGAAATCCAGGAGGAACTGCCATCCCCAACCACAGAAACTTCTGATATTGAATACATTCCCTCTACCACAACTGCTGATCATCTAGAACCTCGTCTACATGAATAGACAAAGGACCACCCACCAGGTCAAATCATTGGCAACCCATACGCAAGTATCTAGACTCGATCTGCCAAGGACTTATATGATAATTGTCACTACGCAACATTTATGTCCTCAGTTGAATCGTGTTCGATCAAAAAAGCATGATTAGAACCTGATTGGATTTCTGCAATGCAAGAAGAACTTTCAAAAGGAAAAAGGTGTGGCAACTTGTTCCCATACCGCAAGGCCATACTATTGTTGGTACAAGATGGGTGTTCAAGAACAAGATAGATGAATCTGGTATGGTCATCAGAAATAAAGCAAAACTAGTTACAAAGGGGTGCAGTCAACTTGAGGTTGTTGACTACGATAAAACGTATGCTCCAGTGGCACGAATGAAAGCCATCCGAATCTTCTTAACATATGCAGCCCACAAAAATATCAAGGTACACCAAATGGACGATAAAAGTGCTTTTCTCAATGGGGAATTAAACGAAGAGGTTTATCTTCAGCAACCTCCTAGATTTGAAATTGTTGAATTCCCTGACCACTACTTCAAGCTTGAAAAGGTAGTCTACTGTATGAAGCAAGCCCCAAGAGCTTGGAATGTGACTCTTTCTGAATTTCTAGTGTCTTCAGGTTACAAAAGAGGAGTGATTGATCCCACTTTATTTAGAAAAGAAAATGGTGACCACCTTATCCTTGTACAAATATATGTGGATGATATCATCTTCGGATCGACAGATCAAGGAATGGTGGATGAATTTGCTAAGCTCATGACTAACAAATTCCAAATGAGCATGAATAGAGTGATTAATTTCTTTCTAGGTCTTCTGGTCAAACAAATTCAGTAAGGGATATTTATTCATCAAGAGAAATACACCACATGACTATTAAAGAAATATTCTATGGATAACTGTTCCTCAGCTAAGGTCCCCATGGCCTTCAGTTATAAGATCTCTGTTGATCCCTCTGGAAAATCTGTGGATCACAAGACTTATAGAGGTATCACTGGCTCTCTAATGTACCTCACCGCAAGCCGACCATACATTATCTATGCAACTGGTGTATGTGCAAGGTATCAAGCTGACCCAAAAGTTTCACATATGACCGCAGCTAGAAAAATTCTCCGGTATCGGAAAGGAAGCAAATCTCTTGGTTTATGGTACCCCGCAGGCAATGACTTCAGTCTTCAAGCATTTACAGATGCTTATCATGCTGGATGCAAACGTCATCGAAAAAGTACCTCAAGTGGATGTCAATTTCTAGGAGGAAGAATCGTCAGTTGTTCCTCAAGAAAACAAAGTTGTGTGTAATGCCGCATAAGCCGAATATGTGGCCGCAGCCAGCTGTTGTTCTCAAGTTCTATAGATGAGGACACAACTGTTGGACTACAGGTACAGAATGCTGTGGATACCAATATATAGTGACTCTGAAAGTGCCATAGTGATTTCTCATGATCCTATTCAACACTC
This sequence comes from Lactuca saligna, assembly GCF_052625555.1. Lineage (NCBI taxonomy): Eukaryota > Viridiplantae > Streptophyta > Magnoliopsida > Asterales > Asteraceae > Lactuca > Lactuca saligna. The sequence continues at coordinate 212,328,287 of NC_136419.1, forward strand.
CAAGACCAAATATATTGAACAACGGTATCACTTCATCAAAGACCACATTCTGAAAGGTAACATTGAACTCATCTTTGTCCTTAATCATGAATAGATTGTTGATGTATTCACAAAAGCACTTCACTCTACCAAACTCAATGAATTCTTACAAATGTTAGGAATGATGAATCCGGACCCTCAATTCTTCATTAATTGATAGGTACCGTGGACCATTCTTGGTCTCTATTGCGGTCCTAACTGAAAGTTATTTATAATAAATTGTTTTGATATATTTTGAGTACCGCAGTATGTGTACCGCAACCATATATTATATTTATGTTTCACTGGTCCTCTTGTGTGTTATTACTAACTTATTGTACAAGTGCTCTTCTCAGTTTCTTCCACTGTATTCATCCGCAATGTCAAAGGAACCATCCACAATGATGTGCTCATCAGCAATCACATTAATTGGTTTTCAGACTGTTCATTCCTTTATAGAAAAAATATAATTTTTTTTAAAAAAATATAAAAAAATGGTGTTCTATTTAATGATCCTTCATTAAATAAAACATTAAATAAATACATTCCTTGAGAAACTGTCATTCTTTTTCTCTAATCCTCGTGTCAGACCTATTTTAGGTATGATGATGAAAAGATAGATTTTCCAAATCAAATCCATTTAATATGTCTTTTCCTATTACCCCAGAACATCACATCCGTTTCAACTTCCACTTTACCCAATGGATTAATCTCTTCCTCTCCACACGTTCACCATACATGATGTTAAATCTGACATTTCATTAAATACAAACCCTGTTTGGTAAATCCTAATTTCAGATTTATTCCCTTTTTTATTCATATGTGGCTAAGATTAAAAACCCTAATTCAAACCGTAAACCCAAACCTTTTTACCCCAATTTGCTTAGGTCACAAACATTTCCCGCTCCCTTAAGCCACTCTAAAACCCCTTCGTCTCCACAAATTACATTTTACGCTCTTTAAACCTTCAACCTTCTTTTGCATTCTTCAAAGCTTTCTCAAACTTTTCAATAATGGTGAAATCAAATGTCTTGAAGAAACAATCCAAGGCTTCTGGATCAGTGAACCCTTCTGGTTCAGACTCTCCCACAATAGCTTCAAGCAATTTCAGAGCCATCTTTGAACAACACCCTCTCTACAATGCTCCCACGAAACTCATGATCAAATTCATGAAGAATCATCCTCTTTTTGGTCCCTTCGATGCTTTCACATATGTTATTCCATTCTCAACCCTCTTCAAATGTTCCTTCTCAGCCTATCGTCCACTCGATAATCCCCAAGAAGTTCATTTTAGCCTAGTTAATGATTCTTTGGTCATTCCGTCCAAAGAAAAGTTTCTCACCGCCATTAACCTTCTTGTTTATTCCTCCATCAAGATTTTCTCCCCATCAATGGCAGGCATTACCTTAGCTCTCAAACAAATGGGATATCAGAAAAGGATAAAAGGTATCGGTGAATTCAAGAAGAACCAGTTGCCTGCAGTCTGGCAATTCGTGTGCCACTTCGTCATCCGCAGTCTATCCGACAGAACCGGAGGAACGGATAATATAGGACTCAAGCTATTGGAACTGGTATGGAGCATGTTCATAGGTCGCGATGTGAATTATGGACAGATTCTTTGGGATGATTTTCTTCAACATATTACCAAAGAGAGCCTAAGGGAGAGCCCATCCGAACTCACTTTTGCAAGGTTCTGGTCCCTTTGTATTGCAGACCTTCATCCGAACTCACTTTTGCAAGGTTCTGGTCACTTTTGCAAGGTTCTGGTCCCTTTGTTTTGCAAGGTTCTGGTCACTTTTGCAGGCATCAACATGGGCTGTGACATCAACTTCTTTGTCACCAAGGTTCTCAAAAGGTACAACCCTTCATCTGATCAATCAATTTTTGGACCAATCCGCAGACTCCCAATCCACATTTTCTCTACCTTAGGTCTTGAGACTACTGATGTCTCATACCATATTGAGGTTACTGAAGGTATTGACACATACCTTCCCACCCTACCTCCTCCAAATCCATCTGTAACCATTAACCCTGAAGGTACTGCAGTCCCTTCCTCCACATCTCTCTCAAATGTTCCACAAAGATGCAAGGATAATGTTTCTGGTCTTCATGGCCCCCACAACACCAAAAAGCAAGGAACCCCCAAAAAGGATGTTTCCAAGCCTTCCAAGAAAAGGAAAACACCACCAGCAATCACCAGTGAAGAACCAAGCCAACTTGACTCTAGCAGTGATTCAGACGAGGATGATCAACCTTTCTCAATACTCAAGAAGCAAAAAACCGATCCCTCTAGCCATATGCATGACCTGACTGATACCTCAGCCTCTCAATAGGCTCCAGTAGTCCTTGGGATGTCCTCACATCCATTTGATACTACCATCATCTTCCTCTCAGACTCAGAAAGTGAGTCTGATTCACAGCAACGAGGAGACTCCCCCCAGTTCAATCCCAAGAGGATAATACTGGTTCTCTCCCTAAAGTTTGTAGGGATTACCGACTACATTTCTTTTCTCCTAAGGAGTTGAACTCCATCCTTTTGAATATCACCCATACACTAATAACACCTTCCCCACTGCAGGGCACTTCTTCTGCCCATTCCAGATGTGAGCGGAGGCCACACTTGACCACGTGTCAAGGAGATCAAGGAAGCTCAGGAAATCCTACTTTTCTTACATCATTAACAGGTGGTTTAGGCACGATGAGCACAAATTTGCAAGGATCCGTGGACCCGAGGGACACCTCGGTGAGCTTTGAAGGAATTAATGGTGGTGACTCAAATGATTCATGGAGTAAGTTTCAACCCTCCAATGAAGCTGAAGCCAAGAAATATGCCGCTTTTCGTAGGGCATTCCATGTGCGCAAGTATCAACAAATCAAACAACAGCAACAAAAGGAATAAGAAATCCAAGTTGTGGATAAGTATTAGGCAGATGCATTTAATAATGCCAATACCGTAGCCACCATTCATAATGTTCAAGACTGGATGACTCAAATGGTCGAAACCTTCCACAAGGCTCAGGAAGCAACTACTGACCAACATGCTTCACGAGTTCCTCCCACTTCCACTATTGAAGTATCACAAGATGAAAGACCCGAAATTGAAGTGAGCTCTGCTCCCACCATCGGATTTGATGATGCTGATCTACAAGAGGTAAACATACCTTCTCCTTCTAATGTTTGATGAAGAAGAAGAATCCAGTGGCTCTCATCATTCAACTTCCAAGCCCAAAGAGAAGAAGAAAAAGAAGAAGAATGTCGTCCCTAGGAAAAAAAATTGAGTTTACAAGCAAAGGTTCATCAAATCCTTGCTGCGGTCTAGCCAACCCAACCGCAACTATAAGATATCTCTGGACCGTAGTCATTAATTGAAAGGATTGAATGCCTAGAAGCACGTGAGAGATTAGCTGCTGAGCGTATCTTAATCAAGGTTGAAATGGTGATCCGGTCCCTTGACAATAATCGATAGGCAGATCACAAATAATTCATGGCTGCTGCGGAACGCCTCATTTCCGAGGTAACCGCAATCAAGAAAGATCTTCAAGCAGCCGTTGCGGATCGAGCCTCCCACACTGACAACCTGATTTCTGAGACTCACACTGCCTACGAGTCTGCAATCTCAGCCCTTCAAGCTACAATCAACTGTTTGCAGTGATCCTTGTCCACAAATTTCCATGGTCCAGAAATCCTTCATCTCACCAAGGAAATTCACAAGCTAATCTTCAATCCCACCATCCCCAACAATCAACAACTGGCCACAGCCCTCAAAGCTCAATTCCAAGAAGTTTTTTGCCAAAGTTGATGACCTTCGAAAATGGCTTGAGGAGTCCCCAGGTCTGAACTCCTCAAGATGGGGAAGTGAAGAGGAAGAAGAAGTCCATCACTCCAATCACACCATCTCACAACATCAAACTCCCCCCATCTCTAAAGAAAAAAATACCTTCACCACAACCATCTCATCATACTCCACCTCACACCTCTCCACCGTAAGAGGAAATCACTCTGGAGAAACCAGAAACTCCCCCTCACATCAAAAATCTTGCGGAGGACATGTCTTCTCCTAGTTCAAATGACTCACCTGCCACCACCCAAAGGAAAAGAGATTGGAAGGCAGCCAAACTTGCGGAGCTCATATGGAGAGAATGGGGATTTGATACTGTCATGGATGAATCCTTGATAAACTCTTGGATTAATCCTCATCACAGACTGCTTGATGAAGATTACAGTCCTCACCTCACCTATGCGGAATCCCCTCCAGATGGTTACTGGGTTGTCCCAATTTCTCCAAATGCCAGATACTTTACAGTATTTGAGCAGTTCGACCGCAGCCTTCCAAACGCCAAAAGAATACAAATTAAATTTGAGAGACTTAGTCGTTTTTATGCTAAGCATGCCTCTCCCATTGAGAATATATTGTCTAACGATAGAGCATCCGTAGTCAAGAACTACAAAATCAGGAAGTTCATGAAGGCTGAGTTCATCCAGTATACTCTGAGTAGAAGGGAACATGATTATGAACGGACCCAGGCTAACTTTCCTTGTATGAATCCGGAAGAAGTCTTTCTCATTGCGAAGGTGTTCCAACTCAAGTCTGAGAAGCACCAGAAGATGAAGATTACACTTGAAAGGGCTAATACTTTCTTGAAGGAAACAGTTTGTGATTTTGCTAAGATTGACGCAGACATCTACCCCACCATTGCCAAGAAATTCGATCTGCCACCACTTGACCCAACACCAATGCCTACCGAAGGCTATGAGGAAAGATCCTTAGGTGCAACCAACTACCCTGAACTTGGAGTCATTTTCAAAAGGAAGACTGAAAATGTCAAATACTTCATTCCTATGACTGCCATGCATCGCCTCACCAGGAAGCAACTTGACATCTTCTGAATTGCGATTGAAAAATCCAAGCACACTACCACAGAAGTCAAATTCGAGATCATAAGAAGAATCATCTGGTTGGAGAACATCAGGAAGTTTTGGAGGATCCTGATCAAGTTTCTTAAACTTGATAGCTGATAAAAAGTTAAAGAGGTCACTTAGGAGGAAATTTTTGAATCATAAAAACTGACCCTCTTGAACTACAGCTACCGCAGTCATCATGTCCCTGCAGTCAAGCTTCTTCATCAGCAATCGCTACCGCAGTCTCTATCTACCACAACAACTTTACTAGATTACTTTATTTGTCTTTTTGTAATACTCTCTATTGTCCAGTATGCCTTGCATGGCTACTCTTAGAGATGTAACCTAGTATATTTTAAATAGATAATTCTAAGTCTATTTTAAATTGCTCTTATTATAAAGATTTATAGTGTTCGGTTTATCATAACTTCTTCATGCGAAGTCAGATTTAGATGTTCTCTATATTTTTGGAATCATATGGACGTATACATTGATTTATACCATAAAGTATGTATGAAAGTTCATATTTATATTAGAATTATCATGAAATACATAGTGAGTTTACTAAATTACTAGTTTAACAAAATCACATTACATGATTGGTATAATCAGATATGATTGTTATTGACCTACTTTTGACTAGTGTTACACTAACCCTTATGATGGATCTTACATGAATCCTTCCTCTTCTTACCCTTTCCTTAGGCAATTGCCAACATGGGAGCAGCCACAGCAGGGGATGGTGCAACATATTTGTCTTTGAGGTTTCTCTCAGCAGTCCTCAATATTCCTTGGAGCTTGCTCAAGGAGACCTCTTCCTTATTCATGTGCTAGGTCATTCTGAACTGGTTGTAGCATGATGGTAAGTCATGGAGTATTATGTCGATAGCCAAATCCACATCAAACTTAACATTAAGTTTGAGAAGACGTTCAACATATCTTTGCATTTTGTGTAAATGAGAGGTTAGGGATTATCCACTCCCCATCTTAGCGGTGATCATGTTAGTAATGATCTCATAGCGCTCTTGCCTCGCGCTTTAGTGGTGTCTGTCCAACAAATCCTGATGCATTTCATACGGATACATGTCCTCAGAGGACTTTTGGAGTTCGAGGTTCATGGTGGCCAACATGATGCAATAAACTTTCATAGCATCATGCTCGTGGGCCTCAAAGGCGGCTAACTCTTCAGGAGTAGCAACATCTGGGATTATCTTCTCAAGCTTTTCATCGAGAACATATTCTTTATCCTCGTAGCGTGTAATTATCCGAATTTAGCTCATCCACTTGTTAAAATTTGAGCCATCAAATGTCACCTTTTGACATAGGTTCATCAACGAGAATGACCCAGAGGCATTGTTGTTGTTGTTGTTGTTGTTGTTAGCAGACATCTGAAAAAGAAAAAGGAACAATTTTTCATTAGAAATGAGTCCCTAATTAAACACCCAAATGAGAAATTAGGGTTAGGACCCAACAACATTATTTACAACTTAGAGAGGGATGCCGTACTCTAAAAGTAAATAATTTGAAGGTAAGTGAATGACGATTCACTAATTCTCAACATGAAAAACGATAAGAAGCTTAAGTTTTAAATGTACATGAAAACTCCTAGATCTTTGAGATTCATTGAACTTTTCAATGGCATGTTTAAATCTCGATATGCAGTTCAAATTTGCGTCTGGGATGCCGAGGATCACAAACAAGTTGTGAATAACCATGTGAATCAACATGGTGCGCTAAATGTATCCATCATCTAATCAATGTGCCGGTTAGCCACGCACGCTCCATTGATCTATGACAAACATCGAGACACCTTTTGCCAACAATGTCAATCCCAAATTAGTGTGCCGGTTAAACACACACGCTCCACTAATGTTTGACAAGGGTACAAAGTGTGATTCCATGGGATAGCATCAGTTTCACATTTTTTCCTAAAGTAACTAAGATTGGGAATTTGTAAAAAAAAATGTTAGCTACTTTGAAATATTCATTATACTTTAAATGAGAAATTTAGTGCCCTATCCTATCCGTTCGGCTAACGACTCCCACCAATCAAGCAAGCGTTGGTGTGAGTGTACACCCATTAAGCGCCAATTTATAGGCAACAACCTCATACCCACCTTATAAATCGACTTCGTGAATGAGGCCTACTAGCGATAAGACTAGATTTTCTTATACACACACACACAAATATATATATATATATATATATATATATATATATATATATATATATATATATATATATATATATATATATATATATATTAATCTTGTAATAATATAGTAGTATATGGTTGAATTTTAAACATGTAAAACTCTAAGGGTTTGAAATTTAAATTACTCAAAATTAAACTTTTAATCATAAAATTTAAATTTCAAAACTTGAGGATAAGTTTTGAACTTTTCAAAACAAAAGGGATCAAATACAAAATAATTAAAATTAAACAATTAATTTCATAATTATCTATATATGACTTAATCCAATTTTAGTTACAAGATAATTACCAAATAATATAAATAATCCATATATATCATCTAAATAAACTATTATAAAAAGATTTGAAATTATCTATTGTTTTGGTATGGATAGTCATTCATATACAATAAAATTCAGATTTTCTCTTAAACAACGATTTAGGCATTAATCCCATAACAAAATGCCAACAAAATCCCGAAATATCCTCTCTCTGACAGCTAAACTCGTCGAGTCCACATTGGAACTCATCGAGTTCATAAAACAGTTAGCACAAAAAAATGATTGGCAACAATCAAACAGTTAAAGCATCACGTACAATAAAAACCAATCAATGCTCTGATACCACTAATGGGTTTTATGCATAAGAATAATCCTTTGTGCTCATACAAACCCTAATGCTTGGATCTAGGTTTCCCTAATTGTATATGCAATGAATCCAAGACTTATAAACCTTAATCTAGCATACAAATATCAAAACTAACATAAAAAATACGATCTAGATGATACCTTTTCAATGGAAGCTTGATTCTTCTTCCTTGGAGCTTAGAGTCACAATTGTAACTCCTGTAATGGCTTACGAACACCACAAGCAAGAAGGAAACTATATGAAAGAAGTGGGAGGATGCTAAATTCGGCCGTAGGGTTCCATTGGAAGCAATTGACCGAATTTGGGAGCTAGGGGTCCCTATTTATACCGCTGGATGCTAGGATTTCAGTCCAAATCCTAATGGATAACTTAGCCACCAAGCAGCCCAAGGAACCTTCAGGAATAAGGCCCTTGGATGAAAATATGATGATCCTTCATCATAATTTTGTTTCCCTTAATCCATTAGGTCTCCTTATCCCAAAACTCAACTATAATACATTTGACAGTTTATACCCCTTTCTTTAATTAATCTCTTTTAGTCACCAAATTAATTCCTAATTAATTTATGACCAATATTAATCAAATAATATGATTTCTCTTTTAATATATTAATCTTATAATATATTAATAAATCATAATATCCTCTCTCTATTTAAATTACCTTGTTAAGTTGCTTCGGTGAAGGCAACCGAAAAGGACCATGCACAACCGAGTCAAGTACATACCAGATATAGTTACGAACTTAGATACTAATCCAACAAATCAGACCCGCACGAACTCACGACCACCTCCCATGATGGGTGGTAGTGACGAGATAAGGCAGCGATGGTAGGAAGTAGAAAGAAATTGCAGCAACAGGCGGAGAAGGTGCGATAGAAATGGTAGTCTCCACTGGAGTGAAAGCAGCGGTGGTGTCTGACGAGTACAACGTCCTTGCGACATTCTTCATCGTCGTCGGCGGACCCACCGAAAGTTTTTTCGACTCCATCAATGGTAGCGGCGATCGGAGGTGAAGAAGGGGGGTAGCGGCTGGTGGGAGATATAAGGGTGGAGGGATGCGACTGCAAATGGTCAATTAGGGTTAGGGTTTGTTCACTAAATACTCGACGCCCTTAAGCATTCTACCATAATGTAACAATTAGTCCCTCCCTTCACATTTTCTTTCAAAGTCAGACCCTATTTTAGCCTTTCAACATAATCCATGGAAATCCCTTACAAAATAAGTCCCATATTTTACTAAGTGGCCCCTTCCTCTACAATTATTTTCAAATGAGATCCATAATTAAGTCTTTAGCCCCTCTTTTCATAAATCATTTAATATTATGTCTTATACTTACCAAACATCCCCTGTCTTCTAAAATCCTTACAAAATAAATATTGAATTGATACTTTGACTCCCGGATAATCCAACTTATTGCATTTGGCTTGCCAAACCAACACCTTGCTATATAATTATTAATTTCCGAGCTACGGTTCATTAATTACTTTCGTCTATTTTTTTATTAAATAAACGAGGTGTTACAACTCTCCCCCACTTAAATTAGATTTCGTCATTGAGATCATTTGTTACTCTTCCTTACACGCCCTACCACTCTAGTAACATGGTCACCATCCTAGGGACACCCTCGTCTTGCCAGGGTAGGCGTGACCAATCTTTGCAAAGAGCTAAAATCCGCAGATGAAAAAATTCCTCATAACAAGATAAGATGTACTTGGTCTAAAATCTGTTGTCTGGAGATGGTCTGAATCCCTAAAAAATCACTCACAGCGAATCATTATCGATCTGATTGCACGAGAACCAACCTAGCTAGAATACCTCCCACCCGTAATACCTTGAGGCTTCCTAACGAGAAAAATCACCAGTCAACTGCGGCTACCGAATAACAAGGAATTCCACATATGGACCCCAAATCATTGAAGTCGCTCCAACTCCTCTTGCTGCCACATTGCTGTTTCCCTTCCGAACAACCGTGACCACCCTGGTCCCACCTTTCCTGCCAATTGTCCGAAGCACCGGATACCTACCCGATCATTGAGCCAAAAACACACGTATAGCAGTACCACATGATCCTCAAAGGCTAACTCGTCTAATAATAAATGCCCAATCTATACAGCCACTCATGCATCCTTCCATCGATTTGATACATCCAATCATGATAGGCTGACAACATGTCGCCTCTGAATCCAATGCGAAAGGTGGATGCTACCAGTATAACTGTAGTCTTACTTCATATCCGGTCTCCTTTAACCTACCATACCCTGAACCCAATTATGTTGTGACCTTCTCACAACCTTGCGAACTGGCCAACACTGGCCTAAGTCATCCGAAGGAATCCGTGAACGTTGTAGCTACCCTATAGTATTTCTACACTTCCTACAACATTTAACTACTCGTGAATGCTACGAAAACCCCCATACTCTTACAAAACTCTCACCTTAACACAATCACAACCCAAATACCTTACCCCTAATCTATCGATTCAAAATGCATATAGGGTCGAGCATCCACTCCACCGAAACCCGAACTGAACTCCATTCATGAATGGAGCCCCAACCTGTCTCCCCAAATTCTATTATCAAGCCCCTAAGAAGACGTTAATCCCGCGACGGGGAGTCTTACCGGTCTCCAAAATTTCATAACCCTCAAACCAAATAGCCGCTTGGGCTACCATTTTCTCTTGATGGGGACGAAAAACCCATCCGGGTGTTATACATGTCCCTGTCCTGAATACCTGCACAGTTCTCCCCCACTTAGATTCGACTAAGTCTTCGCAATATAATAGATTTGAAGGATTCCCAATCCTTCTTACTCTTTAGTAATCAACTGCTGAGAACCTACTTCTTGTCTGTGTGAGTGCTCTATTACGGGCCCAAATACCTAAGAACCACACAACACCTAAAGATCAGACAAACGCTCCCCGAATTCTAACGAAGCTAATAACCTTACACACCTTGAAATGATGCCACACTCTTATCGTGAAGTCCAAAGAATCAATGTCCAGACGTAAACCTCAAGAGTAAACCACTTTTCCTGGTGCTTCTAAAAGCAGAGTCGACCATAATGGCCAAGTCACCAATCCTGTGCGTAGGCCTTCCACATCATATCCCTGAACCGATCTCGACTCTAGACCCAGATAACACTTAACACTCCAAAATAGTAAATAGGGAAACAATTTTTCACTAACCACCCCATAAATAATAGTATGCAAATGGCATATGACCAATGCTTGAATCTATAGTCTAAACACAAACAAGGCAACACACCAAGAGATACACTTCCTAAAACCCTCAAAATGAAAACTCCCTCATGTAATTTCTAGCAACTACCACACTAAACACGGCCCTGCTGGCCTCTCACAACTGACTCAAACCCTTGAATCTCGAGCTCTAGAAATCATGTCATTCAGGGTCTCTCACCTGGTACACTCACCAGCTCAATCATCAACGGCTATACTGCAATAGATGGAGCAACCTCTGCTCTATATCTGCCTACTAACCATTCCCAAGACGTAGTCTCCAATCCCGAAAGTGCAATAGAATGCATAATCAACCCGTACCGTCCAATACGAGAGATCCACGACGATCTCAAAATCCTGACAGTCCTTCCACTATCTGTCTCACAACCGGAGTCGGGACAAAACTCTGGTCCTCCTTAATGTGTGATCCTCTTAATCTAGCAAAGTATCTATCCCCATTATCAAACATAACAAATAATTCACCTTCCCATCTACTTCTTAGATTCTTCAAGACTCTCACTGATTTGACTATGGATCATGTGCTTTCAGTAGTATGGGCCCATACTACCTTCTACACTTACCCATACTTTCCTCAGCAATCCTCCCGAATCCTCTAAGTCACCTATCCTGCTAATGCACCAAATATCCGCCAAATAACAAAAAAATATCCACCGAAGCACCTACTAGGCTCCTAACCTTACTGAACAACTACTAACTAACTCACTGGAGCATATCCTAGGATTTCCTATGTTCCCAGCCTCTCCTTTCCTTCAACTGCTAAGGAACTCCCCATGATGCCAACCATCCACCTCTTGGATATCGTAATATCCACTTAGTAGCTGACTCCCATCACTCAGGAGTTCCACAAAGCACAAATCAAGCAACATTCGTGCAGTAGCACTCCGATCCAAAGAACTATCATAGAGCATTCCGCCCATATGTCGCGACTCCTGTTGTCCACATCCATCCGTCCTCACTGTCGGTTGCCTTACGCATGCAAATTATACATAGAACAGAATCTAATATATTGTTGAATAATATACTCTACCCAAGGACCACAACCAAACAAAGAATAGGAAATAAGGCCAAATCTATTATTCTAAGGCTATAAGATCCTAACCATGCATAATTTTCAAAACATACACCTAGCAGTTACAAATACCAATTATCATTCTTATTCCAGCATATCATCAAATATTCCCAAGGCTACAAGCACCACATACCACGCCGACCTATTCCTGACTACTCAGCACTAGCAAGCAAGTCTTCCATCTCATACAACATATAAATGCATCTTCCCAAGCCCTAACTTTCATGCGATTCGCAAACTCATAAACCAAGTAATAACAGATAATTTATATGGGTATTATGGGGAAACGTACTTGAGATTGGCTGATTGCATGCACTACACCTTTTCTTGTCTTAGAAATTCTTTACTTAAAAGATTTTTTCCTTTTGAAAACTTAACAGATCCTCAGTTTGAGATCAGACACACCTAAAAATATGTATGAATCCCTCAAACCAAGGCTTTGATGCTAACTTGTAACGACCCAAAAATCAAGGGTAAAAATTTCATTTTTAAATGTAGCTAAAGCATTAATACCATTTCTTTCAAACATTTCAAATCATCATTAAGTAAAATATTTATCAGAGTTTATCCCAAAATCATTCATTACAGAAATCATAGGTGTGTGCACTGTCATCAATCCGAGCCCTTCTTTTCCAAATCCATGATACCTGAAACTATAAACAAAACTGTAAGCACGAAGCTTAGTGAGTTCCCCAAATCATACCCCACACAAAACCGTATCAGCTATAACAACTATATAAAACGTAACAATCACATAAGGATTCATATATACATATGGAGATGCCATGGAAACCCTCTAAGGTCTTATTCACATAACCACATAACTCATATCAACTACACGATCCATGCATATAAACATATATGGAAGCCATGGAAACCCTCCAAGGTCTTACACTGGGTGTCGTCGAAACCATCTAGTGTCTTACCCTACTACCATGGGAAGCCGCACATGGTCTTCACTAACTAGCAATCAAACTATACATACCAACATATAAGCTAATCATGTAAACACATAAGGATGCCCTGGAAACCCTCTAGGAACTTACAACGGGTGCCATCGAAACGCCCACATGGTATTAACTATGGATGCCATGGATACCCTCCAACGTCTCATAACTAAGTGCCTCTGGAACCCCCCGAGGTCTACAATGCAAGTTTCACAACGATCACTAGCATATCACGTACCACATAATCAACTAGCATACCACATAATCACTAGCATACTCCCTATCACAAAACTAACTAACATGCCACAAAATACAAATTCAGCTAGTGTATCACATATCATAAAATGCATCGGCCTTGGTGCCTTAGACCCGTTGGTTTGGATAGGAGACTGTGACAACCCAATACTTCGAGACAATGTAATGTGACACCAGTCAAATTTAGGTCAAAAGATAACTTTCCTAAAAACTTATTTGGGTTAAATAAAGTGGTAGGAATCATAAGAAGGTTTTTATACATATAAAGAACACCAGTCAAATTTAGGTCGAAATCCGAGGCTATCAGGCTTGCCACGACGTGGCAACATGACTGATGGCGTCTTGTCAATGGAAGAGGATAGGATTGTGGAAGAGGATAAGATTTTCTCCCCAGGATGCAGCCATCCTTTGTCACGACGTGGCACCAAAAAATCTGCCCTTATTAATAGATCTCAAGGGCTCCGAGATTCATTGCTCAATTCTCTTCTTTCTCATGTCGAAGCTCTGTGTTTAAGATCCCAAAGCCATCTCGAAGCCCTGGTTTTCACATTCAAATTCCGAATGAAGGCCTTGCATTCCCAAGATCCCTTAGATTCTAGAGATCCCCGAGATTCCCATGTTTCGCGAGAAAAATCAACTCTTCGAAGTCGAAGTTATACTCGATAATCATCTGGCTTTCTCCCAATCAATCAAGTGAGTTCATACCCCTTAATTAAATGTTTAAATGTTTTTAAATGTTTATAAATGCTTTATGGGGGGGGAATACAAGTTGAATCGTGCTTAGTTATGATATCAATCACATGTGATTAACAACTAGCATGCAAATGGATCTACTATACGTTAACTGTTTTACCAAACGGATTTCTTAAAATGACTTTCTTAAACGTTTTTACATGTTTAAAACTCTTTATCAAACTATCTTACACACTATAAGTTTCCTTTCAAACTCTTTTACAAAGGTGTTTTCAAACAAAGGTTTTCCTTACACTTAAATTGTCTTATCAAACAAAAATAGTTTCAATCGTTTTATAAACTAACATCAGGTCATCGTTTCTTAGTATTAAAATTTTCAAAGGTTTTAAAAACCTTCTTTTACACTTTTGTATTGTCAAATGCATGCCTACATATGTATAGTTATATAAGTAATGTTTAAAGGACTTAGGACGGTTAGCTTGCTTTATTTCCTTTTCCTCGTTGGGATGTGGCCTTAAGGCATTGGTTGCTCGTCCGAATGTCATCTAAATACTATTTATATATCAGGTATACATATATAGGTATAAAGGTTCCAGTGGTTAGTTTAGTACCATTCAGTAGCAAAGGTATACTTCCGGTTATACTCGTACATTACTAGTAACTATAACAGGTATAGTTAGGAGATACTACTTACAACTCCAAGTGCAAGGAATCACACAAGAGTTAGTTCATTCAAGAGTCTATACGTTTACATATATATGTTACATGAATACGTTTACATATATACGCTTACATAAATACATTTACATATATATGTTACATGAATACGTTTACATATACACGCTTACATGAGTACATTTACATAGATACGCTTACATGAGTACATTTACATTTATACGTTACAGAGATACGCTTACATGACCACGTCTACATTAATACGTTTAATATATACTATTACATAGGATCTGTTACAAATGTTTTGGGACTTACCATTCCACACCCAAGGTTGTTAGCTACAGTAGGGAAAATGATGATCGACGGGTGTCTATGGTTGTATTGTTTGGCGAGTTTCCACGTGGTGAATATCCTACTGCAAAAGGATACATCTTTAGTTATTATATTATTCTCCTTCATTTACTTTGTGACACACTCACATGAACGACGAGATAGGATTTATTTGATATAGATAAACTATTTTTCCTTATTACCTTTATATTGTGACTCATACACATAATCGTCGAGGTAGGATATATTTGATATAGATAAACTATTTTTCCTTATTTCCTTATTACCTTTATACAGTGACGCTTTCTTACAACACGGCCGGGACTTGGTAGAAGACTACATTCAAAACAATCGAGTGTTGGTAGAAGACTACTTTTATACTACTAGGAAATATAGGATTTCCTAGGGTTTTCAAACATTTACAATTACTTAGAAACATTTTCCAACTTTTTTCCTAATGTTTACAAGGATTTACTTTACATTAATTACAAATCAAAGACACATTAATACTTATGAATTCACCAGTTTTATTGTTGATACTCGCTTTCAAAATAACTTGTATTCTTAGGTCACAAAGGGACAGGTACGACGACCAGGTTTGTGAAGACGGAGAAATCAAGACTCCTCTTTTATTTTGATTGTTTATTATGTTGTAATTAAAATTATACTATTAATGCAATGGATGATGTTGTTGCTTTTTTACAACTTTACAATGTTGTGATACATTATATGACGTCCTCTGCCCCAGAACGTTTCTGTCGTTCTCGGTTTTGGGGTGTGACAGATTGGTATCAGAGCATTGTCTATAGTGAATGTAGTGTATCAACCCATAAAAGATATACGAACTATAAACACAATGGGATTAAACTACTCTGACCAAGATTTTATACTTTTAAATAATAAAATATTTAACTAAGTATACGTGCCTGCATTCATACTAAAATCCGTGTCACAACGACATGAACAAAAGTATTACGATTGTTAAATATCACAGGTAAGCTCGGGGATGTATGGTCAGTCTTGGGAGTGACATGGCCAGATGAACTATGCTAGTCCGAGGCGTGATTAGCACATACCCAAGAATGGTATTGATGTGTCAACAAGTCTAAAAACTTACCAACACTACCACAATGAGAACATCATAACAGAACCTAAGTCTAAAATAGTATAGGAGTATTTGTGTTACTATAATTACTTACTTGAGAACTAAAAAGGATCTTCATTACTATGTTGATAGTTGCTAAGTGGATACACTAAGGTTATATGCAACTAGGATGTTATAGACTTAAAATCTGTGAAATTTTTGCTTTACCCCTATTCCTTGCAAATTTGGAGTTAAGGTTACTTTACAAATAGTGATGTAACTAATGAAAATTTTCTAATAATTTTCTAGATAGTCCATCTAATACTTATTTCCTTACCCCAATTCTCGTGTAGATAACATAGCTGGACTCCATTACCACGAAAACTCGTACCTTCCTAACGAAGGCAATGTTGGATGGTTTGGAGAAGAACCTGAGAATGATCATCCAATCCCTTTGAATGATCACCATGCTGAAGATAACTCCGAACCCGAGGTTGAGAACCTACCCCCGGTAGCTCCCATTCCAAATCCTAACCCTCATCCCGCTTTTCATGGCCCGATGGCTCCTTTGGTAAAATGCTTGGAAACATGGAGCCAAGAGCAATGTCGACCTTGTTGGGTTTTGAGCATTCTAACACTCCTAAGTGTACATGCAACCCTAAATACCTTGGATCTATGTTTTCTCTATTATACATACAAATATGAACATCCAAGGTATTATCCTAATCTAGCATACAAAACTATTAATATAACAAGATAGAATACATACCTCTTTGATAGTGCTTGTCTTCATGAAGCTTGAGTGCCTAGTGCCCCAAGTGTGACACCTCAAATGGTTCACACAACACCAAATACACTTGGAATAACTTGAGAGAATTCTACACTTCATGAAATCGGCTAGCCCTCTCTAGAATAATCTAGTGGCCGATTTTGGTCAAGAATAGGATGCTTATATAGTTATAAAATTAGGGTAAACTCTAATTGTCATGACTTTCCATTTCCTTGGATCCATGGGTTCAAATACACCATGGAGCATCCATGGAGCATCATATGGGTTTTGGCCCAACTAGATAATCCATGGAGCATTAGCCCACTATATAAGTATGGATGATTTACACAATCAACCCATATATTTAATTAGTCTTCTTTTGATCACTTAATTAATCCTAGATTAATTCTTGATCAATACTAATTAAATAATCTTATTATTCTTATTATTAATATAATAGAACTTATAATATATTAATAACCATAAGTGTCTTATTTCTCTCATTATAGTCTATCCAAGTGCATGATGCCATGCAACCCAAATGGACCATGCCGGGTCGGGTCAAGTCTTACCAATTATAGTTATGGACTTAGACATTAATCCAACAGTCTCCCACTTGGATAAGTCTAAAACTATTATTGTGTATGACTTCAAGAACTAACTGGCAATCGTAGCTCTCAAAAGCTTTTGTCGAACTCTGACCTTGTAGATGAACTCTGACCTTTGTCAATGACTTGTCCATTAGATAAGGGATCATATATTCCTCCATTCTAGATATCATATAGACTGAGACATGGATTATAATCATTCTCTCTGTCCATTTGTTGTTTCCCGATTTTCGATTTATGACGACTGACTAATTGAACAAATCAAATCAGTCCTGGCCCGGCCGAGCACTTCCATTTGTCATCATCAAATCATCGAGGGGCCCACAGATATCGCTTTTATCCCGAAGGTAAAAGGAATGGATAAACTTCGACTCATATGGCTTGTTCTACTACTTGTTGAATCATACACAAAGACACGTTTTATAACATCGAGTTACCAATGCGTTTCGTGTAATCAATGTACTATCAACTCATAGTAACAACTCATATCTCTAGGTTTGAAGAATATAAGATATTATCGTCTCATGATCACTCGTGATAAAATCCATGAAGTGATTCCAATGAGCGCGGGTTGAATCCAATACTCAGAACTTATGAGCACTCATGAGTGTTGTAGCCATTTGTCCAACATCTTAGACCTCTACAAGCCAACTCATGACAGTCTTAATTCATATCTACTTCCAACATATGACTGACTGTGGATGGTTTGAATAACTTAGTCATTCCGGAAGAATAACCTAGTTTATTCGGGAAGTCAAAACATGCAAAGTGAAACACAATAATAATTGAATCCAATATGGTCTCAGAACTTATGAATATAAATAAAACACCTTTTATTTATCACCATATGATTACACATTATTCATTGTATACTGTTTCAGCTATCAACATTATTCTTGAATTTAAAACAATAGTTGTCCCATGCTCCAAGGATGTACACTATGTTTTTCTAAACACTAGTCATGCCATACACCAAGTATGCATACTATGTTTGTCTATGATCTTTACTTTGTGAACTAGATCAATTGAACATAACTTCAATGATTCTCTTTTCACACTCCCAAATCCTTACTGCAAATGCAAGAATTCCAAATTCATGTCATTTACTGAAATCTGTTAGATTCTAAACTTATATGCATCGATCCTCTTGTAATGATTATGCACAAAGTCAGAAAGACTTAACAACAATCATTACAGAGCATTCCAAAGGAGATCAAGTCCTTGGAACCATCCTTCTTGCATTAAGTTTCCTTAATCTTACACAGATTGAAAATTCTAACTTTGAAACATTTCCAGATTCCATTTCGACTATCACTTCTGAACAAGAGTTGCCTCCTTACAGATTATGTCAATATGGTCCTTCCAGAATTATCACTATACTTCCAATTGTCCTTGAGAAACCAATCTTTGGTAAACCTTAGATTGTCCTCGACAATTGTTTAATCCTTTTAGTCATATCCAGTTCTAAACCTTTTCCCTTCTTAATGCCCCAGCCATTTGGAAAATTTTAGAAAGGATGAATATAGCACATGTAATCGATCCTATATCCGAAGGATATGGGACACGATTCATGATGTCTCACATAAAGACTAAACCAGTCTTTTGCTATAACATTTCCATTTCAATCTGCCAAGTTCTCATAATTCAGATTATGAAAAGGGATGCCGTAATCATAATCGAATTTAAGAACGCAAATAATGGACCCATATACAGAATTTCCTTATGTTGAGCCATTCCAACATGAAATTCATATATATCCTTGACTAAATGATTAAAACCTCACGATCTAAGCTTATAGATTTGAGATGAAGTATAATTTCCTCTCCCTTAATTATAGCAAAACAACTTTTTCCCAATTGAAACCTTTTGTTTTCTATAATTAACATTGCTAGCTTGCAATACTTATCGTAATTACCATGCTCCCACTAACATGATGATTATTAGCATAACACTTATGCTCCCACTAGCTTTGACATGTACTCAGAAAGCTCGACTTCTAGAAATCAATACTTTATTGACTTTCTGACCAAAGTTCAGATTTCTGATACTAGATTGTTTTGATAAGACTTTATCAAAAAACATACACCTTCCCTTAGATAGCACATTTGTGTGTCTAAACAATTATGAAGAGGGATGCCGTAATCATAATGGTTAGACCTTTTTGCCACTTCTCACAAGTCCAGGTTAGTGTGCCGGTAAACCACACACGCTCCACTAACGACTTTGAGAATGCATATATCACAATTACTATCTAACTAAAATCTACTTAGTGGAAGTGTTTCCTCACCATCATTTTCATGAATCAGAGAGAAACCTTATGACACTTAGATTTATTGGTGTATGAGTTCCTATCCATGTGAATTGTCAAAACCATAGTCACAAGACAAGGCTAATGACAAATCCAAACTCATATGGACTGAACTCAATCTTAATTTCTTGCCACCTAGTAGCTCAAGGGCCTACCATTGCTTCCAAGTTGTTGTGCAACACATTGAGAACTCTAAGAACTCATATGCAAAGCCAACTTTAACTGGAATGGGCACAGAAAATGTCAACACGATAGGTTATAAACCTTAAGTCGTGTGCTACTGAAGAACTTTTGGTTTTATACTTGATTAGTTCTTGAGACTTTCAAGACCTTTAAGACTCCCACTATCCTCTTGACATATAAGACTTCCTTGTCAAACATTCAAGAGATAGTGTGGATTCTAATCAAGACAAACACTTCACATAATTGGCCTAAGTTGATCTTTGTTTTTATCCAAAACATCACAACTTACCAATTTCAAATGTACAAGAGTAGAAAACTTTTACTCTTACATTTGACACGTGTTTTTAAACCTTCTTAAAGACATGTCACTCAAGTTACAATCTTGGAGTATGACTCTAAGACTTGTATTGGAACGAAGTATGACTCATCTTCTTGATTTAACCATTTCAACAATTCAAGATCCCTTCTTCTTAGTCATAAGAATGAACTAAGACTTCCTTAGAGAACTAATTTTGATATGGTTTCTTAATCATTAAGATGATTACAAAGCTGATACTAAAGTACTCTCCCATATTTTCAGATTTGAGAAACTTTTATCCTTCTGCCTAATTTGATTCTTCTTATTCGCTCTGCCTTACATTGGAACCTTTTCCAATGTCTCAGAGTTACACTTAAGCTTGTAAGTATAATCATATTTACTGAGCTTTAGTAAACTATGACGAATAGCCTTATATCTTTTGTGGTGGACTTAATCAGTGCACATGACTATGTACTCGATCCCTTAGTCCATTACTTGACTCACATATCCATGTGAATAAGTAATTAGTCTTAATTTTTCCAATACTTGAAAAGTTCTCATTCATCATGCTATACAACTTGCATGATTCCAAGTCCCGGTCCAATTGAGACTTTGGATGATGAGAATCTTTCCTTATTTGGTAAATTTAGACATTACCACAAATGAAGGAATCAATTTCATATTTCCACTCTTGCTATTAATGGAATCATATAAGCAACAAGTTTTCCTCAAATGCCATTGTAAGGATATTTTTAAAATAAATAAAATCAAAATTTTCCTTTTATTTTAAAACTATGCGGAAAAACTTATCCTTACAATCCATATGAAAACTTGTTGTTATCTATTCCTTAGCAATATCTCATAACTCCTAAGAATTAGCTCAAGAATCAAATCTTCAAACTATGCGATAGAAATCCATCTACGCGATCAGATTCAGCATATTCTTTCTTTAAGTTTCTTCACTTTTCTTTGATTCTTAAAACATCACCATGTGACCCAGTCACATCATGCATCAAGAATCTCATAATAGAAACTTAACAGAGTTAGATTAGTGGACTTTTACCTGAAGTAGAGTCAATCTTATTGACTTTAACATCCTTAGGTAAATTAGGCAGCTTCGCAACTAATGACCCTTACTTTGGCAATATAAACATATGGACCCTTTGATAATGGTACATAGGACTATCACATACTTAGCTTTTTCTCTTATACCATTTGTTCAACCGAGTTGACTATGGCCGATCCCTTTCCATTGGGAAGAGAATGCTTTTTCTGGATTTCCTGTGTCACTATTGTCAATGTCCATCAAGTTTTTAGGAAGTTGATCTTAACAAATAGATAAGATCATTAAGGGTCTTGTCATAGTCTGTTTCATAGGTGTCCCAAAGGAACTCACTATATGACTTAGAAAGTGATTGAACCACCAACTTTCTCAAGACTTTGACACCCAACTCTCCCGGCTTGTCAATATGTGACTACATCTCCAAGATGTGATCACACCTAGACCTTGCCTTGCCATTAGGGCTTGAGTGATCTTAAACTTTTCAAGAACTTGTGGGTTAGGGAGAATAATTGGAGGAGAAGAAAGAAGTATGATATCCATGGGACATCATCTTCATTAGGAATGCTTGTTACAAGAGATTTGGGAAGATCATAAATGTCTAAACCAGACATGTTTTGGGAGATATTCAAGATAGTTGATCTTAAAGTCCTTAATATGACACCCAATATGAAATATTAAGGCTAGGACCCAACAAACTATTTTATAACTTAGAAGAGGTATGCCGTAATCCAAGCTATAAAACAATTTAAAGGTAGGTGAATGACGATTCACCAATTTCCACCAAGATAAACGAAACGTATTATTAGGTTTTAATTGGTTTTTGAAACTCCTAGATCTTTTGAGATTCATTGAACTGTTCAATGGCATGTTTCAATCTCGAGTGTGCCCTTCAGGTTTTGTGACTAGGATGCCAAGGATCACAAAACAAGGTGTGAAGTAACCATGCAAATTACTTGGTTCCCATAATTGTTTACCCCTCAATCGATGTGCCGGTTAACCACACACGCTCCATCGATACTATGATAAACGTTAAGTTACCCTTTGCCTACCTTGTTAAATACGAGTTAGTGTGTTGGTTAACCACACACGCTCCACTAACCGACTTAAACAAAGTGCAAAGTGTAATTTCATGGATTAGCACCTTCTTCACATTTTCCTACGTAACTAAGATTGGGAATTATTAAGAGTTTAGTTACTTAG
This sequence comes from Lactuca saligna, assembly GCF_052625555.1. NCBI lineage: Eukaryota > Viridiplantae > Streptophyta > Magnoliopsida > Asterales > Asteraceae > Lactuca > Lactuca saligna. The sequence continues at coordinate 212,350,786 of NC_136419.1, forward strand.
TATTTATCATTAATACTTTTAATGAAGGGAGAATTATAGTCATGTCAAACCCGTTCGGCTAACGACCCTCCACCAGTCAAGCAAGCGGTGGGTGAGAGTGGACACCCATTAAGTTGCCATTTTATAGGCAACAACCTTATACCCACCTTATAGACCGGCTTCGTGAATGAGGCGTACTAGCGGTAAGACCGACTTTACACTTATACATATAAATATTATTAACTTATAATATTATAAAGTATAAGGGTTGAATTTTAACTTTTAAAATTCTAAGGGCTAACTTGGAATTAAAGTATTCATAAGAGAAAACTTTACAAATTCCAAAACTCGAGGGCAAGTTTTGAAACTATTCAAAACTAATTAATTCCATAACTTATGTATTTAAAGTAGTTTTAATCCAAAAACTCTTCAAGTTCCATAACTTGTGGACAAATTATGGAAGACTTTAAACTAATAATGAATTAATCTTTTCTTTATTTTATAACTTATGGAATTAATTAAGGTTACATATTTTATTTATTTATTTATTAATGAAGTGACTCTTGAACCTCCATAACTTAAGGACAAGACTCTTCATCTTTTGTAACCATTGCCAACTTTTATGAGTTTTTATGAAACTTAAATGTGACTTTTCATATAACTTGAGGACAAGTTACAAAAACACATTTTAGAATCAATTCTTAGATTAATTTGGATTGAAAACAACTTTTCCACTCAACTTTTCTATTAATCTAAGCAACTCATAAGAACAAGATAATTCAAATCAAACTTTTTCATGTAATTAGTCTAACCTTTAAACTAATACAAAACATGAATCTATTGACAATTATCTTTGAAAATGGATTAGCATGAACATTACCACATTAAAAAAACAAGTTTATAAGTTCAAAACAACTTAGGGTAATGTTCCTACTCCATTTCTAGCCAAAAACCTCGAAGTTATGCTGTCTGGGGTCCAACTCGTCGAGTGCATGAACACAACTCGGCGAGTTGGATGCATTTTGCCTTGGACTCGTCGAGTCCCTTCATGGACTCGGCGAGTCAGCTGGGCTGACAGCATCAAAACTCGATTTTTCAGCTTCTATTGCAGGTATAACAAGAAAACAAGCCTAGTCTCTGATACCACTGTTGGGTTTTGAGCATTCTAACACTCCTAAGTGTACATGCAACCCTAAATACCTTGGATCTATGTTTTCTCTATTATACATACAAATATGAACATCCAAGGTATTATCCTAATCTAGCATACAAAACTATTAATATAACAAGATAGAATACATACCTCTTTGATAGTGCTTGTCTTCATGAAGCTTGAGTGCCTAGTGCCCCAAGTGTGACACCTCAAATGGTTCACACAACACCAAATACACTTGGAATAACTTGAGAGAATTCTACACTTCATGAAATCGGCTAGCCCTCTCTAGAATAATCTAGTGGCCGATTTTGGTCAAGAATAGGATGCTTATATAGTTATACAATTAGGGTAAACTCTAATTGTCATGACTTTCCATTTCCTTGGATCCATGGGTTCAAATACACCATGGAGCATCCATGGAGCATCATATGGGTTTTGGCCCAACTAGATAATCCATGGAGCATTAGCCCACTATATAAGTATGGATGATTTACACAATCAACCCATATATTTAATTAGTCTTCTTTTGATCACTTAATTAATCCTAGATTAATTCTTGATCAATACTAATTAAATAATCTTATTATTCTTATTATTAATATACTAGAACTTATAATATATTAATAACCATAAGTGTCTTATTTCTCTCATTATAGTCTATCCAAGTGCATGATGCCATGCAACCCAAATGGACCATGCTGGGTCGGGTCAAGTCTTACCAATTATAGTTATGGACTTAGACATTAATCCAACAGACCTATGCTGTTTAATGGAGACCGAAGCTTCTACAACGTAAATGAAGGGAGCTCAGCAGATAGAGTTCTACCAATCCTAATCCATAGAGTTGCCCAAAACGAAATTCAGGGCAAGACGGGTCTCCAACGTATCGAAGAGTTTAATGCCAATGCAAGAATGCAAACCATTCGCACCAATTACCTTGATCACACAAGTGAGAGATCTGAGAGAAACCATGAGACCCTACTGCAAGCACTAACTAAAACTCGAGACAAAGTCATAGAGCTCCGAGTACGCCAAAGGGTGTACAAAAGATACCTGCTTGATATGGAATGTCAACTTGCTGAACTAAAGGTTCACCATAGGGGTGACCATCGCTAGTAGGAGATACCTTACTTCCTTCTTTGTTTTAAAGAACTGTGTTCCTATCTATGTTATGTGTAGTACTTTCTATGTGACTACCTTGTACTATAAGTACTTTTAGTTAAGTCTTTATGCTTTCAAAGACTTTTTTACTCCGAATATGATGTAAGACCTATAACAAGGTCAATTTCCCCAAACCTATTACATATTAAACATCAATGATATTGACAGTTGGCTAACTTCTGTGTCAATCTTTGTTCAAATGCTTTCAACATGCTTTCATTGGAGTCTATCTGAAACCCCATCTAGTCAAGTCATTGGACTATTGTAATTTAACTTCAGAATCATTTGCAAGTCTCTTTAAAAGGTTGGATCATGTTATCCACCAACCAATAATACCCTGGTTTGAACGACCAACGTCTTCAGACCATTTTGTGAACTTTCTACAAATATGTACTAAGACTGTATCATAGGGATGTAGGTCAAACCTTCAAGAACATACTTCTATTCTTTACATGAACGATCGAACTACATCTAGATTCAATCCTACTCACTCACGAATTCATTCTCTTTCCGTGTAACATAATCATGTCACCGAAGAAAAAGGATCAACCCATCAACCAAACACCAACTCTTCAAATTGATGGAGCTACCTTTCAAGCTGCAGACTCGACTGCCGTGTTAGCTGTTCTGACCCACCTTAACACTAACAACGCGAATGTTAGTGGGATTATTAACAATAATTCAAATACAAGTAACAATCAAGTACCTCAACGAGTAACAAACTACCACAACACCCCGAATCCGAAGCCCAAGAATAACAAATGAAAGTTCTTGGCTAAAGCTAAAGGCGAATCACCCCAAGGGGTGAGAAAAAGACAACAATATGTGGCAACCTTCACAGCCACGACATTTGTACCTCCTACTAACATCCCTTCTGGTATTCTAATTGTCCCTACACCAGCTAGGTAGTATGCCGGAAACTTACCAAAATGCAATAAGTGCAACTTCCATCATCTGGGTAGTCGCCGTCCGTTACACTGCTTTAAACGCGATAAGAACAGACATACTACAAATTGCTGCAGGACTCGAATCCAACACATTACTTCAACCACCAATGTCTAAATCTCTCGAATATGCCATCTATGTGGCGTAATGGGACACTTCGAGAGGGACTATCCAACAGAGAAGAATGATAGCAAATTCGGAGGAGTTTGACCTCAGAATGGAAAGAGGAAACAAAGGACCCTACTAGAGTATGGGTTAACTTCCAATCATCAGTATTTTGTATGTTTTTAAAACATGTTTAAAACTAGTGCAACTCGAGTCTTATCTTTTATGAGATTCTGTTAGTTAAGGGACCCTCGCACTGCGTATACTTGCCTTTTGTAGTATACCTTGTTAGCAACAGTATTCATGTACTTACTCTAAAGTACTATAACTTTGTTAAAAAGTTGCACTCTTGTGTTTTGTCTGTAACGCCTTTATGATCAAATCTAGTGCCTTGTACTTCTAAGAAAGTCCGACATTATCATAAAACTTGAGTCAATTCGATCTGCACGATACCAGTTTCGTGCATACGTCTCCTTCTCCGAAAACGTCTTTCTAGCGAAGCCGTCATTCCAGAACACCGAAGTACTCATGCATAGAGTTCCTCATGTTTCTTATCCTTTCCGAAGAAAAACTCAGCAAACCTCCCCAAAGTATCACTCGTACAGTACGTCACATTCAATCCAAAGACCCATACAGTTGATCTATCGCTGAAGAATGTATACATAGGAGTGGTATATAATCAAGGTTCTACAAGTTTAGAATTGATGATTCCACTTTAACTTCTTTTCCTTGTTTGGATGTGAGCTTAAAGAAGAATCATTTATTCGACTACCTTTTCAATCTTAATTATCTACGACTCGTATACGTGAAACTGTGATTGATGAACTAGGTATGAGTTCTAATATGAACTTCATGATGGAGACTGCCTAAGACTACAAGTGATCGTGTTGCCATGCAAAGAAACTTACAAGTACCTATCCTTTTTCCTTAATTCAGGAGTAATCATACTTTCTTTTAGATCTTAATGACATCTAATCAATCACAAGGTTTTGACTTCATAATCAGTATGAATTGGTTGAGTCTACATCAAGTCGATATCAAGCGCTTTGGGGAAAGCGGTTTATCTTAACCTCCCTATCAAAGAACCTCTTGTTATTTACAAAGACAAATCAAGTATGAACCTTCGCATCATTTTGTGTATTTAAGCTCAAAATCTCTTACGAAAGGAATATCACACATTCCTTGCACACATCGTCACTACGAGCAAGGAAGTGAAAAACATTCAGCATACATTCGACCAAGAAGAGTTATCATACCAGTGAAGTCAAATGAAAGAAGCAAAGTCGTATCCCGATACTGAAAGATTTGCTGGAATGCTAAGCGAGGACCTGAGTTCACTTAAGACCACGAGGCGCAAATAAAACTTCTATCTGTAGCATGATTATCAATTTTGCTTAAACTCTGATCTCGGGACGAAATTCTCTCTAACGGGGGGATGATGTGACAACCCGATAATTCAAGACAATGTAATGTGACACCAGTCAAATTTATTTCAAAATATAAATTTCCGAAAATCTTATTTGGGTTAAATAAAGTGGTAGGAATCGTAACAAGGTTTTCATACATATAAAGAACACTAAAATCCGAGTTATAACGAAGAAATTGTAACCATTCTAAGATTCCCAACAAAACCGGCAACACCGACTAAACGAAAAACGCGAAGTTTCAATACAATAGTTTTTAACCTTAAGTATTTAAATGAAAGTTGTAGATAACAATTAACCGTAATCGTACGTAAAAAGAACGTCCAAATCTGACTTCTTATGAGGAAGTTATAATTTTTCCAAGATCCAGATATAGCAATAGATAGGTAAAAACTCGAAATAGAGATCGAGAGACTTTTGACCAAAACAACCTAAATAAGAATCGAATGTCTCAACAATGGTAGCGAAACAGTGAAATGTCTGACAAAAATGGACATCGGATGAAGAAGTTATGGATTTTTAACGGACTTTTCGTGTCCCGACCTATTAAAAATAAATAATTAAAAATAATTCAAAATTAGCCGACAAAGTCTAAACGAGAGTTGTAGAATATATTCTCCCCTATGCGTGCATATAAATAACGTTGAAAACCGAGCTCGTACGCAAAAGTTACGGATTTTACAAGCTCGAGACCCGAAATCCGAGGCTGTCAGGCTTGCCACGACGTGGTAACATGACGGATGGCGTCTTGTCAATGGAAGAGGATAGGATTGTGGAAGAGGTTAAGATTTTCTCCGAATGATGTGGCACCAAAAAATCTACACCTATAAATAGATCCCAAGGGCTTCGGGTTTCATTGCTCAGTTCTCTTCTTTCTCGCGCCGAAGCTCTTTGTTTAAGCTCCCGAAGCCATCCCGAAGCCCCAGTTTTCACATTCGAATTCCGAAGGAAGGATTTGCATTCCCGAGATCCCCGAGATTCTCGAGATTCCCGAATTTTCGGAGAAAATCAACTATTCCAAGTCGAAGTTCTGCTTGATTATCATTTTGCTTTCTCCCAATCAATCAAGTGAGTTCATACCCCTTAATTAACCATTTAAATGTTTTTAAATGTTCATAAATGCTTTATGGAGGGGATACAAGTTGAATCATGTTTAGTTATTATATCAATCACATGTGATTAATAACTAGCATGCAAATGGATATACTATACGTTAATTGTTTTACCAAACAAATTTCTTCAAATGACTTTCTTAAACACTTTTACATGTTTCAAACTCTTTATCAAACTTTCTTACACACTGTAAGTTTCCTTTCAAACTTTGTTACAAAGATGTTTTCAAACAAAGGTTTTCCTTATACTTAAACTGTCTGATCAAACAAAATACTTTCAATCCTTTTATAAACTGACATTAGGTCATCGTTTCTTAGTATTAAACTTTTCAAAGGTTTTACAAAACTTCTTTTATGCTTTTATATTGTCAAATGCATGCCTACATATGTATAGCTATATAAGTAATGTTTAAAGGACTTAGGATGGTTAGCTCACTTTATTTCCTTTTCCTCGTTGGGATGTGGCCTTAGGGCATCGAATGCTCGTCCGAATGTCGTCTAAATATTATTCATATATCATGTATACATATATATAGTTATAAAGGTTCCATTGGTTAGTTCAGTACCTTTGAGTAGCAAACGTATACTTCTGATTATACTCATACACTACTAGTAACTATAATAGGTATAGTTAGGAGATACTACTTACAATTCCAAGTACAAGGAATCACAAAATAGTCAGTTCATTCATGAGTCTATACGCTTACATATATATGTTACATGAATACGTTTACACATATACGCTTACATAAATATGTTTACATATATATGTTACATGAATATGTTTACATATACACGCTTACATGAGTACATTTACATAGTTACGCCTACATGAGTACATTTACATTGATACGTTATAGAGATATGCTTACATAAACACGTCTACATTAATACGTTTAATAGATACTATTACATAGGATCTATTAAAAATGTTTCGGGACTTACCATTCCACACCCAAGGCTGTTAGCTACAGTAGGGGAAATGAAGATCGACAGTGTCTACGGTTGTACTGTTCAGCAAGTTTCCACATCGTGAATATCCTACTGCAAAAGGATACATCTTTAGTTATTATATTATTCTCCTTCCTTTACTTTGTGACACATTCACATGAACGACGAGGTAGGATATATTTGATATAGATAAACTATTTTTCCTTATTACCTTTATATTGTGACTCATACACATAATCGATGAGGTACACTATAGTTTTTATAATAATAGTTAAATAGGGAAAAACCATCACATTTACAGTGATGCTTTCTTACAACACAGTCGGGTCTTGGTACAAGACTACTTTAAAAATAGTTGAGTCTTTGTAGAAGACTACTTTTATACTACTAGGAAATATCGGATTTCCTACGGTATTCAAACGTTTACAATTACTTGCAAACATTTTCCAACTTTTTTCCAAATGTTTACAAGTATTTACTTTATAGTAATTACAAATCAAAGACACATTAATACTTATGAATTCACTAGCTTTATTTCTGATACTCGCTTTCAAAATAACTTGTATTCTCAGGTCACAAATAGACAGGTAGGACGACCAGGTTTTGTGAAGACAGAGAAATCAAGGTTCCTCTTTTATTTTGATTATTTATTATGTTGTCTTATACTATGAAAGAGCACACTTGTAATTAAAATTATACTATTAATGAAATGGATGATGTTGTTGCTTGTTTAATAATTTACATTGTTGTGATACATTACATGACGTCCTCTAACCCAGAACGTTTCCGCCATTCTCAGTTTTGGGGTGTCACAAAGACTCATCTGGAACTGCTGATGTATTGTAGATAAAACTCCAGTGCTGGTTGACAGGTTACCAAACTGTCAGCATCAAACAATACCCAATTAATAATTAGGTTCCAATACATATCGACAACTCCATAATTGGGGTAAGAGACTACTTTCCCGTAACTGTAACACCCGATTTCAGGTATTTTTCAATTACATTTTTTTGGTTTTGGCCCTACTAAACGAGTTGGTTGCCCTACTCGTCGAGTAGCAGCGGGCTTGGATTGCAAATTAAGTGACTGAATCGGTGAGTCCACTAGTGGGACTCGGCGAGTAGGAGCTGACAAGTGAAACCCTAATTCCCAGGGTATATGCCCCTATTTAAAGGATCCTTAGCCTCCCTTAGGCCTCTTTACAGTCTTAGAGAGTCCTTGAGAGGTCCGATTCGAGTGTGTGTGTTTTGGTGAGTGTGTGTAGCTTGATTTGAAGATTTTGGAAGAAGAAGACTTGAAGGAAGATGAAGTTGGAGCAAGTAACGTGGGGAAATCAACACTATTCTCAGTTTTCATCTTCCAGAGGTATCATAAATCACCATATCTTCTGTGAGTTTTTCTTTTTATGAAGTTTTAGGGTTTTCTATGGACCTTAAGGGTTGATAAGTTGAACAATGAGTTGGATCTGAAGTTATAACTTCAGATCTGAACCCTTTCCAAGCTCTAGCAACATAAAATCGTAGAATTGATCATGCTTGAGGTCCCTCTTGGGCATAAAGCCCCATTAAGAGGTTAGAGTTGGCATTTAGAGCCTTAAAAAGCAATGCATGTACGTAAAGTTTGTGACTTTACATGATAAGTATGATATAGAAGCCTAGATCTATAAATTTGAGCCACTGCATGGCTCAGAGTAAGTTTGTATGGAAAAAGGAGTGGACGGACTCGGCAAGTCACAAGGATGACTCAGCGAGTCTGATGAAGAAAGCTGTGAACTCGACGAGTTGGATGAATAACTCGTCGAGTCCGATGAAGATCGTCGTGAAACTCGGCGAGTTGATGAACAACTCGGCGAGTCGGATGAATTTCCCCAAGGTTATGCATGCGTGTGTACCCATCGAGTTTCGTTTAAGAAACCCGACGAGTGGCTTTAGAATTCAGTAGAGAAACGACGGAAACTCGACGAGTCACTCGATGACTCGGAGAGTGCACCGGAAGCTAAGAAAACTCAGCGAGTAGCCGAGGGAACTCGGTGAGTCAGGTCATCATGGACTGTTGACCTTGACTGTTAACTTTGACCGTTGACCCAGGGTGACCCTTTAACTTTTGAGGACAGCTCTAGAAAGATCGGAAACTTACATATAGAATTCGTGATAAATATAGGTGGTGGAGTTCGTGACAGTGACCCGAGGGTTGGAGCTTATTTCTGTGAGTCAGCGTTGCAAGGTAAGTTATCCTCACTATACTAAGGGGTCTAAGGCACCAAGGCCGGCCCATTGGATTGGATATCCTAGTAGTCATTGATATGTTGAGTTGGGTTGGTAATGTATGCCAGTTGATATGCTAGTCGGGTAGACCTGTAGGACTACCTATGATATTGATTGATTACCTGTATGTGCATTTATCTGTTACATGTCGACATGTTGTGTGGGGTGGGTTGAGGTTCAACTGCTCCGTGCTGAAGCCAATAAACCCAAGAGTATTCTAGATATGAGCTGAGGGCCTGGTATGCATTCCAGACTCATACTGAGGACTCGAGAGCATTCTAGATACAAGCTGAGGGCCCGATAGTCATTCTAGACTTGTACTGAGGACTCGATGGCATTCCAGATACGAGCTGAGGGCCCGGTAGGCATTCTAGACTCGTATTAAGGGCCTAGGGGTATTCCAGCGTGTAAAGTTGTGGACCCAATGCATGTTGTTCTGTTTTATTGATATAATATGCCAACGCTGATATTGCTATGTGAACTGTATGTGTATCGGTATTTTAGGGTATCCCACTAAGCTTTCGGGCTTAGAGTTTTAGTTTATTGTTTCAAGTACCTTAGGGGATCGTGGCAAGGTTAAGGCATGATCCTATTGCTCCTCCTATTATGTCATGTTTCTAGGAAAAGACTCTGATAATCAATGTTTTGAAAACAAAGTTGTAATATATTGATGAACTTGACATGTTTTAAAAAGTTTAAATTTGTTTGAAATTTTGGATGTTACACTAACTTAGTTTTATTGAGTCCAAGGCCCAATCTAAAGGCCCAAAATTTATACCATGGACCAAAGCCCAACATATGGCCCAAATTTCCAAATTGGACTGAACATTTACATGGTCTCATTCGAAGGCCCAACCATTTAGTCTAGTCCAAAAATTTAGCATCTCTAATGGCCCACTATCTTATAATCATAAAGGCCTAATTTTGGCCTATCTATGGCCCAATTTTCCAAATTGGCCCAAAACCTTCACTTTGGCATTACCCTAAAGCCCATTAAATTATTGTAGTCCATATGATTGTTTTTGAATGCCTCATTAATATCCCAATTACCAAAGCCAAAAGAAAGGCCCAACCCAAAGCCCAATTGAAATGAGGGTTTCACCTAAAATGACAATTAGGGTTAAGTGTTTCTCACTTAATCCATTAAGGACTTAATCCATTAAGTCCACCACTTTACTAGATAAATCATATGTTCTGATTGGGCTTAATACATAGTCCAATTCCAATGGCCCAAATGTGGGTCCCAATAAATCCAAAGCGCATAAATCCAATATTAGGGTTTTCTAAACCCTAATTATGGTTTCCAACTCCATCTTAGCCCAATAGGCCCAATAGTTAGGTCTTTTGATCAATTACGGCTCATTTGGCCCACTAGTCACATGGTTGGGCTTTTAAGTCAATTAGGGATTTATTGGGCCCATTAGAGTTTTAGTCCCTTTGTCTAAACAACCCAAACGAGTCACAATACAAATGAGGCTCACCGCCACCTGATACGGTGGCTAGTGCCGGCAAGAGGCGGCAACCACCACCTCACGGTGGTGGTTAGGGTTTCTTTTTCATTATTTCACTTTCTAATACATTTTACAAGGCTTTTATCCGAAAATAACACAGACATGATGGTGTTGATGCCTTTTCCGAGACTTCCGGCCAAACACACACGCCCACAAACTGAAGCACCCACATGTTCACGGTAGTAGTGGTGGTGATTTTACTATGGAAGCCACCACCTCACGGTAGTAGTGGTGGTTTTTTCTGTTTCCTAGTCGAACAACCACACACACACACACAAATCTTTATGCATAATCACAGCCATAAGAACTCACGTCCACATCCCATGGTGGCTCGTGGTTTCGTGATAAGGCAGCGATGGTAGGAAATAAAAATAAATGGCGGCAGGAGGTGGAGAAGGTGCAACAAAAAAAAAAACAGTCTTTCCGACTCCAAAAGAAGCAGTGGTGTCTCACGAGTAAAATGTCCTTTCGACATTCTTTATTGTCATCAGCAGACCCACCGACGGTATTCCGACTCCAAAAATGGTGGTGACGATTAGAGGTGAAGAAGGGGGTGACGGCCGGTAGGAGACATAAGGGTGGATGGATGCTGCTGCAAATGGTCGATTAGGGTTAGGGTTTGTTCACTAAATACCCGATGCCCTTAAGCATTTTACTATAACTTCACAGTTAGATCCTCCATTCACATTCTTTCAAAATCAACCCATATTTTACCCTTTTAACCATATCCATGGAATGTCCTTAAAAAATAAGTCTCGTATTTTACTAAGTGGACCCTCCCTCTTCGATTTTTTCAAATGAAGTCCATAATTAACTCTTTAGCCCCTATTATAAATCCTTTCATATTAGGTCTAATACTTACCAAACATCCCCCTGTCTTCTAAAATATTTACAAAATAAATCTCCAATTTATACTTTGATCCCCGAATGATCCAACTTATGGCATTTTTCTTCCCAAACCAACACCTTGCTATATAATTATTAATTTAAGGGCTATGATTCATTCAATAATTTCATATATTTATTTATTAAATAAACAGGGTGTTACATATAACAAGTGAGTTAATATTCTAACCCTAGTTTTATACATGAAATCGAAAATTGTATGCAAGTCTATAGGTTTTTGCTTTGGATAGTTAATTTGCATGTATAACTTGAGAAAAATTTAGCTCCGAAGCAATTAGGTTTGCATGATCACATAGGAATGTAGATATTGTCAAAACGCAAAAGTGGTATCAAAGCCTAGGGTGTTTTTTAGTTATATGATGAAATTGTAATGTTTTCAAGCTGGAAAATTTTCTGATTTTGGTTTCTGCCTGATGAACACGACACGTTCATAGTTGAAGACGACGTGTTGGGCATCACGACGTGGCATGGCATGTCACAATGTGACATCGGGTCTTTTGGAAGATTTTCGGATTTTTTTGGCATGAATTAGATTTGGATAATTAACATAATTGTTTGTAATGATTAAATTTGAATTTCGTAATATGGTAATGAATATCCTCATCTAATTAAAGGATAATTGTCAAATTTTAAGATAATTACAAGACTATGTGATTAATTAATTATTTGTAAAGTTTGATTTGAATTTTCTTACCAAAAAAATTTCATTAGGTCAAATTTATGATAAAGATAAATTTATATGATTAATTTGAATGTTTTAAATTTGATCTAGAAGATTTGAAAAGTTTCAAAAATCTACTCTCAAGATTTTTGAATTTAAAATTTGATTAAAAGTTTTACTTTTGAGACATTAACTTCTAAAATCCGACTATTTTTAAAATACACCCATAGGGATTTTGTTAATTATTTAAATAAAATGTTATAAATAAAAGACTATTAATAAATCCACAGATATGTTTAAATTTAATTAAATTAAAAATTTAATTTATTAAAACTTAAACAATTTAGTATTTTAAATGTATAAAATACACGCTTATACTATTATAAGATTAAAAGTTTTATTTATATATATATATATATATATATATATATATATATATATATATATATATAAAAGACTATTAATAAATCCACAGATATGTTCAAATTTAATTAAATTAAAAGATTAATTTATTAAAACTTAAACAATTTAGTATTTTAAATGTATAAAATACACGCTTATACTATTATAAGATTAAAAGTTTTATTATATATATATATATATATATATATATATATATATATATATATATATATATATATATGTGTGTGTGCGTGTGTGTGTGTGTATAAGAAAAAGTTAGTCTTACTGTTAGTAGGCCTCATTCACGAAGTTGGTCTATAAGCGGTGTTTAAGGAAGCTGCTTGTAAAATGACTGTTATTAGGTATCTACTCTTACCCACCGCACCCTTGACAAGTGGAGGGTCGTTAGCAGAACGGGTTGGATAGGGCTCTAAACTGTCATTAAAAGTGTAATAAATTATAAAGTAACTGAACGCTTTTATAAATTCTCAATCCTAATTACTTTAGGAAAATGTGAATTTGATGCTAACCCATGAAATTTCACATTGCACCTTATTTGTCAGTTAGTGGAGCGTGTGTGGTTTGTCGGCACACTAATTTGGACTAATGAAGGAAGAAAATGGATAACTCGTAAGCTATCATAGATCGATGGAGCGTGTGTGGCTAACTGACACATTGATTTGGTGATAAATGACATCGATAGTACCATGCTAATTTGCATGGTTATTCACACCTTGTGTGTAATCCACGGTATCCCAGTCACAAACTTGAAGGGCATAATCAAATTATAATTCGATTGAAAAGTTTAATGAATCTTAAAAGATCTACGAATTTCATCTAAAACATAATTCGTTTAATATTTCATTTGGGTCTTATATTAAGGAATTAAATTAACTAACTTAAATTTTCTCCTTTTGTAGATGTCTGGTTCTGACAACTATGGTCTTCCTCATCCTTTTGGAAAAGGCTTTCCTTCTGAAGATGGTGTTCCAAGTGTTGATCATGGTAAAAGGTCATTCCCTTCTTCAAGCATTAGTGGAACTAGAAGCCATAATTCTCTACCTCCACCTCCTCCAATGATTCTCCATGACCTACGTTTTCATCAACTTGAAAAGTTCAAGGTTACTCAAGTCCTATTGGCATGAAAGCACGAAGATGGAAACTCTATATATGCACATGTTCTAAACAACAACACATACCTTGATAGATTGGGAATGTTAGGTGTTGTTTTCCCAAAGGAGATGGTTGTTGACTTGCTTCATGAGTCACTTCATGAGTTACATGGTCAGTTTGTTAAGGACTACTATATGACATATCACGACATAACCCTCATTGATTTGACTTATTTGCTAATTGTTGCTAAAGCAACAATGCTTTGGTGCACCTGTCAAGTAGATTTATTTGGAAGATCGACTTCTCAAATTTTCATGAACGTTGGTAATGGCAAAGGTGATAGTCCAGAAATGGTTTCTCCTCTTAAAGGAGAGAAATCGGCCATGGTCGAAACGTTTGATAACAAGAAAAAGGCAAATTCTGAGATAGTCCCATGTGTCATTACCAAAGACTCCATATGTTTCTATTTCCAAGAGAAGGTGAATTAGATGCGAAGCTATCGTACCTACCTGAAAGATCGCAAGGATAGTAAAGACAAATTGTGTGACTCTACTTCAGGTATATCCACTATGTAACTCTACTAACTTATTATTTATAGATTCTTGATACATGATGTGATAAGATTACATTTTTCATGTTTTGTAAGATCAAAGAGAAAGAAGGAAACTTAAAGGAAGAGTAAGTTGAATCTGATTGTAAGGAGATGGATTTTAGTCACATGGTTCGATGAGCGGATTTTTGAGCTGCTACTTAGGAGTTATGATAGATTGCTTAGGAATATTTAGAAACATATTTTTCATTTGTATTTGCGTTGTAAGGACAAGGTTTCTACATTTTTGGAAATAAAATAAATTTTGATTTTATCTTATTTTACATATCCTTGCAATGCTATTTGTCAAAATTGGTGTTTATATTTCTATTGTTAGCAATGTTGAAAATGGATTTGATTCATAGTTATATCATTTGTTGTAGTGTCTTAATTTACCAAGTGAAGAAGGATTCTCATCATCCAAGTTTCAACTGGGCAAAAACTTGGAATTATGCAATATTGAATTGTGTGATGTATGAGAATCTTGATCCTTGCGAAACTGGGACTAATTCCCTGTTCACATATGTATGTGAGTCAATTGAAAGACTACCGAAAGATCTTGTGCACATTAATGTGTAGAAGTTAGATCCACCACAAAAATACAATAAGTCTGTTCGTCATGATTTACTAATAGTTCAGTAAATATGGTTATGTTTACAAGTTGAAGTTTAATTCTAATGCCTTGAAAAGTCTCAATGTATAGAAGAACGAATAAAAGGAATCAAATTTAGCAGAAAGATAAAAGTTTCTCCAATCTAAAAAGAAAGGAGAGTACTTTAGTATCATGTTTTATGATCATCCAAATGATTATGGAACCACGTCACAATTGATCCTATAAAGGCGCCTTAATTAATTTGTATGGTTAAGAAGAGGAATCAGGAATTATTGAAATGGTTGATCAAGAAGATGAGTCATACTTCATTCTAAGATCAAGTTTTAGAATCATACTCTAGACACTACCCTGAGTAAAATGTTCTAAGTAGGTTTATAACACCTCATGAAATACGGAGTAGAAATGTATTCTAACTCTTTGACATTTGAAATTGGTAGTTGTGATGTTTTGGTTAAAACACGGACCAACTAAGACCAATTAAATGAAGTGATTTCATTATAAGAGCTCACACTAAGTCTTGAATATTTGTTTGTCAAAAAAATGTCTCTTTAACAGAGAATCATATATGTCACGAGGTCAGTGAGAGTCTTATATAGTTTCAAGAACTAATCAAGAATAAACCTTTTACTTATCACTAGCACATGTCCTTAAGTTAACAACCTATCGTGTTTACATATTCTTATTTTTATGCCTATTTCAGTTAAATTGACTATGGATGTGAGCTTATGAACTCTCATTTGATTGCATAAGGAAAAGCACCTTGATCAGCGAAAGTACATTGATCAGAGTTGGTGAGTTTCTCAATAACATGGAAGCACTAGTAGGCACTTGCGCTACCGAATGCCATGAAATTAAGAATAAGCAGGTTCAATCCATATGAGTTTGGATTGGTCATAAACCTTGCCTTATGATAGTGGTTGAAATTGACAATTTCACATGGATAGGAACACATACACCATAAAATCTAAGTGGAAAGCAGTTTCTCTCTAGTTCATGAAAATGATTGCGAGGAAACACTTTCCCTAGCAGATTTTGAAGGATTAGAGTTAGCATTTGTGGTAGTTGCATTCTCCAATTCGAGTATGATTACGATATCCCGTTTCATAGTTTGAATTGTGAGAAATGGAAAATAGTTTGAACATTGATGACTTATTGTTATGAGTTCCGAAAGGGTTTAGACACACATATAAGCTATCTAATGAATTGTGTATGAGCGTGAGAAGTCTAAGAGAAGACTTATCAAAGCAGCACATATCATAAATCTGAACTTTAGTAAGAAAGTCAAAATGTATTAATTTCTAGAAGTCCAGCTGATTTCTGAGTATATGTTGAAGCTAGTGGGAGCATAATTGTTATGCTGACAAGAACATAATTGCTATGCTAGTGGGAGTGTAATTATTATGTTAAGTGTTGCATGTTAGCGATGCTATTTATAGGGAAAAAAGTTCTAAATTTTCATAGTTGCAAAATTTGAAAATTCTTTCGCTATAGTAAGGCTTAAGGGAGAGAGCATTTATACTTCATTTTGAATCTGAAAGCTTAGATTGAAATTCTAATGGAACTTAGTTATCGAGATATATGAATATCATGTTGAAGTAATTTAACATAGGAAGACTCAATATATGGAAATATTATAGCAATATACTATTAGGTCTTTATGTGAGACATTATGAATCGTATTCTATATGCTTCGAGTATATGATCGATTGTATATGCTATAATATTCGCTTGTTCTGTTTTTTCCAAATGCCTAACTAATGCATTAAGAGGGAAAAGGGATTGGAACCAGATATAACTAAAGTTATTAAACAACTGCCAAGGACAAACTAAAGTTTACCAAGGATCCATTTCTTGCGATAGTTGGAAGTATAGTAATGGATGAACCATATTGATATAATTCTAAATGATTCTATTAAGAATGGATATTCATATGGTAAATATGGAAATGTTTCCATAATAGGACTTAGTAAGAATCTATGTGTAAGTTAGAAACTTTTATGGAAGAAGGATATTAAAGCAATGTACCTTGAATGTGAGACTTCATTTCTGGGAATTATCGTGTAACATTCTCCAATAGAACACTCTGTAATATCGTTGGTTAAGTCTCTGTGACCTTGGAGCCTCGACATTACAAAAGGATCATTACATGAAAGGTTAGACTCTAACACATTCTATTAGAGAAAATACTCATGTATTCTTCCACTTACAAGGGTCCAATAATTGTGAAATGAGCATGATTGGAAATGTGTTTAATTAATTTCATAATGGAAGGACCATAGATAAACATAGTGTGCATGATTTGAGCATGGGATGACTATATTTTTAATTCAAGTATTGAGTTGATTACTCGATATAGCAACCCATTATTTTCTATCATATAAAACTCAACCAAAGTCAATAAAAATCAAACATATCAAATAAATGTCAACATTCTTGTTTTGTTAATCTAATAAAGTTAAATTGATAATTTTGATATATATAAACCTTTTATAAAAAGTGCTGTAAGAATTAACAGTAAAATTCTCTAAACACCGAGAAATCTCGCATATAGCTTCTAAGTCTCGAAACGAAAATGGTTTCCAATCAAAAACCCTCAGAATTTATCACATCCCTCGCATCGAAAACTATTCTCGGCCGCAAACTCCTTCGGACAAGAACCCTTCTGACCACAAACCTTCGCATTCTTGGTCAAAAACATGCGAAGCCGACATTGATTTAATGGCCGAGAACCCTCGCAATCCTTATCCTTTGTGACTAAGAACCTCATTCCTCGGTTAGTGTTCATGGCCAAATGCTACACTTCTCGATTTAAATTCTTGGCCGAGAACCTCTTCTACGAATTGTGTTCTTCAACGAGAATCCCTAAACCTCCACAC
This sequence comes from Lactuca saligna, assembly GCF_052625555.1. Classification (NCBI taxonomy): domain Eukaryota; kingdom Viridiplantae; phylum Streptophyta; class Magnoliopsida; order Asterales; family Asteraceae; genus Lactuca; species Lactuca saligna. The sequence goes on from NC_136419.1 coordinate 212,368,554, forward strand.
TATACTTTCCTATATATATGTAAGAAACAAAAATGCACCTCATTCTCTTACATTTTAGCCAAAATCGTCACGTTTTCTATCAAGAACTTCAACCGAAATCTCCTTTCTCTCCTCTCAAGAACATACGAAACCGCTCATAACTCCTAATTTCCATGTGAAAATTCTTTGTAGCTTCTTAGAATCTTGCCAGTATCATCTTTTGTTCTTGATATAATCCATAAACACCTTCCAATCTTCATATATTGGGCCGAAAACACATAAAATCACTAGTTTTCATCAAGAACACTTGAAGAATACGAAGAAAAATGAGATCACATACAAACTAATCTAACACTTATTGTAGGTTTTCTTACAATAATTAAGTGTTGTTTAACACTTTAAACTTAGTATTAATGTTATTATATGTGATTTAAATACAATATTGTGTGTAAATATTGTGAGGATATGATTTATAATATGAGTTCTAACCCAAAGATCTACAAAATCAGTCGAGAATTCACACAAAAGGTGAGTTCATACCCTTACGTTTTCACAATTTTTAACTGTTTTGATGAGAGGGGGGGGGGGATACAAGTGTAACACAATAAAAATTGTGTTAATATCTAAATGTTTTAACATTTATAAATTATTGTCGTTATATATATATATATATATATATATATATATATATATATATATATATATATATATATATATATATATATATTATGTAATCTGTTCCTTGTTTGGTTGTGCGCTTGGGGTAGAATTATTTATACAAATGTCTATTTAATCACAATTATATAAATATTATATTTATATAAGTATAAAACGATTTTTGAACTTGTTAAACAAAAACATCATTTTTGAAAACTATTTTAGTACCATTTGAATATGAACATTGGATTTCAAAGAATAACCGTATTAATGATTTTACAAATTTGAAAAAGGTTTTCATTACATTTAAACATGAACATATTAGCTATAATAGGTATAGTTTATGAAACTTACACATTGCTTTCAAGGTTCAGATTTACAAAATAGAAAAACAAACATATAAACTATAACGGGTATAGTTTTTGGGCCATAGGCATTACTTTACATATTCAAAGTACATTATAGAAAACAGACATACAAACTATATTAAATATAGTTTATGAAACATACTTACGGTTTTTTCATTATAGAGTACTTTTCATTATTCTATGCGTAATCATCAATATAACGTTTGTGAGACACACTTCAAGTACTTATCTGAGAAACAACCAAAATTTGAAATTATAACCAAAGTCTCCTTGAGATAGAGCATGACGCCTATGTATAGATCTATATGGCACTGTCAATGCTGTGCCAAAGCTTCTGGCAACAAGTAGACCGTCAGGCCTATGGTGATAAATGTCGTACCAATTGCGATGCCTAAATAACATCGTGTTTAGGCCATCTTAGGTCCTTAAGTATGGTTATAATAACTCATAATTTGGTATTGAATAAAATGATTAGTGTTTGAATAAGTAAACAACTTCATTTAGTTTTATTTAATAATAAAACTATAATACAATACTTCACAAGTACAGTTGGTAACACTAGACGATTACAAATACATGGTTTACATACAAGTACAAGCACCAAATCCTATTTTAGTACAGAGAAAACATACTTTTCAAGGTTTCAGGTGAACTAAACTACATTTTTCTACTTTAGCGTACAGTAAAACACATTTTGCTTACAAGAAATTGTAGGATTAGTGTCTATGTCCATAACAATATTTGGTGCGTACTTGACCCGGTTGTAGCATGGTCCATTTGGGTTGCCTTCACACTGGTGACTAGACATGATGACTATTGAGGAAAGAGGCTGATTTAATGTTAAGAATAAGAAAATGGGGTATAATTATGATTTATTAGTATGTTATATGAATAATATATTAATTTGGAATCATATTATTAATTAATATTTAAACAGAAATTAATTATGATTTAATTTTGAGATTAAAATAATTGATTAAAAGTGAAGGGGCTGTTTTGTAATTTTTTGATAATTGAGACTTGGACCAATGGATCACCTTATTAGGAAAGGGCTTAAATGCAAGAAGGCTCTAGCAGTTTTTGTCAAAGGCTAAGGGATAAGGAGTCCATAGATTTTATTAGGCCCTAAGCTAAGGGTTTAGGGTTTCCACCCTGAAACCCTAGTTGGCTTCAAGTACAATTAGCACCCTAAGGCACTAAAATTCGGCACCCCTTGGAGAAACCCTAGTAGAGCCTATTTTTAGAGCTTGTTACCCTCCCTCCTCTCTCTCATGTACATCTTCTGACTCAAGTGTGTTTGTGAGCCATTAAAGGTACTATAGTTGTGGTACTTGCTTTCAAGAATCAAGAGCTAAGGAAATTCAAGGAACTAGTTGTTATTACTATATAACAGTAAAGGTATGTGTTCTATTATAATATGTGTTTTTCAAAAGTTATAGATGCATGATAGGTTTTTTTATGTTCATAAACTTGTATGTATAATAGTGAAAACATAGATCCAATTAAGGTTGCATGCATACATAGGATTGTTTATATAAAACCAGTTAGTGGTATCAACACTTTTGGTTTTGATTTCAATTAGATTTGATACAAGAGTATGAACGTGAAAATTTAGGGATTATGGCTAATAAACCCTAAAGGCTTCGATTTTCGAAATTAGGGTTCCAAAACCCTAGTTTTCGAAATTTTATTAGTGTTTCCTAAACCCTTTCCTTAGGTGTCAAGATTTCGAAACTAGTGTTGTCTAACCCTAGGGTTTAGAAAACACCTTATCCCCCAAGATAAGATTCCCAAATTTTAGGGATTAGGATAATGCCATCTTTTGTAACTATCCCTTTAATTTTTTAAATAGATAATTAAAGATCTTTGAATTATCCCATCCTAAATTTTCAAATTTTAGGGGATAAAGGGATTTGGTTAAATTAATTAGTTAATATAATAGATAATCCTCCAAGATTTAATAATTTAAATTAATTGTTTAATTTTGGATAATTATTAAATCAAAATTTTAATATTTAAGATTTTAAAATTAAAAGGTTTTAATTTTCAAAACTTTTAAATTTGATTAAAACCCTAGTATTTTGAAATGCTTAATACACCCTTATACTATTATAATATTATAAGATTAATAATTATATATATGTATAAGATTAAGCTATTTGTACCGTTAGTAGGCCTCATTCACGAAGCCGGTCTATAAGGGGGGTATAAGGTTGCTACCCATAAAATGGCAGTTTAATGGGTATCCACTCTCACCCACCGTTTCCTTGATTGGTATAGGGTCATTAGCCGAACGGGTAGGATATGGCAACTAATTCCTCATTAAAAGTATAATGATTAATAAAGTAACTAAATGCTTTTATAAAATTCCCAATCTTAGTTACTTTATGAAAAATGGGAAAATGCTGTTATTCCATTAAATTACACTGTGTACCCTTGCCAAGAGGTTAGTGGAGCGTGTTTGGCTAACCGACACACTAATTTGGGTCTAGAATAAGCGGCAAAGGGTGACTTGATGTTTGTCATAGATAAATGGTGCATGTGTGCCTAACCAGCACATTGATTAGGTGACTATAACATTGAAGGCACCAAGTACATTTTCATGGTTATTCATACCTTGTTTGTGATCCTTGGTATCCCAATCACAAACTTGAAGGGCATATCGAGATTTAAGCATGCCATTGAAAAGTTCAATCAATCTCAAAAGATATAAGAGTTTTCAATATATTTAAAATTTAATTTCCTTTTCATTTTTCATGTTGGAAATTTGTGAATCGTCATTCACTTACCATCAAATTATTTTATGTTTAGATTACGACATCCCTCTTCTAAATTGCAAATAATGTTGTTGGATCCTAGCCCTAATTTCTCACTTGGGTGCTTAATTGGGTATTCTTATCTAATGAAACTTTGTCTCTTTTCTTTTTCAAATGTCTAACTCAAACAACAACGCTTCTGGCTCAAACTCTTCCGACTAATTGTCACTCATGAATTTATGTAAAAGGGTGATTTTTGATGGAAACAATTTCAATCCGCGACATTCGAATGGTTACCCGCTACGAGGACAATCAGTATGTGCTCGACAAGGAGCTAAAAGAAGTGGATGCCGGTACTGCTAGTCCCGAGGAGATCGCTACCTTTGAGACTCAAGAGTGCGATGCTACGAAATTCCATTCTATCATTTGTGACAACCCGATATTTTCAGATCAATGTAATGACCTAAAAAGTCAAGAATTTGTAATCGCTTTTAATGTAATGAAATTTGCATCAAAATTTGAATGTTTAAAAGTCTCTAATGGGTTACATAAAATGATAACATCGTATCAAGGGTTTCAGAAATATAAAGAACACTAAAATCCGAGTTATAATGAATAAGTTATGACCAATCTAAGATTCACACTAACAACCGGCAACACTGATAAGCGTAAAACGCAAAGTTTCAATAAAATTATATTTAGCCTTAGGTACCTAAATGAAAGTTGTAGATATCATTAGGCAGTAAGCGTATACAAAAGAACGTCCAAATCTGACTTCGTATGAGAAAGTTATGATTTTTCCAAGTATCAAATATAATAGCAGACAGCTAAAATACTCGAAACAGAGATCGAGAGATTTTTAGCCGATATAACCTAAATGAGAATTGAAGATCTCAACAATAGTAGCACAACCTAATAAAGTCTGATGATAACGGACATCACATGAAGAAGTTATAGATTTTTAACAGACTTTTCGTGTCCCGACCCGTTAAAAATAAATAAAAATAAATAAAAATAAAAATAAATTCAAAATTTGCTGACGGAGTCTAAACTAGAGTTGTAGAGCATAATCTCACCTATGCGTAGATATAAATAACGCTAAAAACGGAGCTCGTACGTGGAAGTTACGAATTTTACAAGTTTTTCGGCACAAAATCCGAGGCAATTAGGCCCACCACGATGTGGTAAAGTGGCCACGACTTGGTAATGTGATTGATGGGTGCCAAGTGCATCAGCAAACGTCTCATCAGCGGATGAGGATAGAATCCCTCACCACAACGTGGTGAGTTGTACCATGACGTGGTGACCAAATCTAGGCTATAAATAGCAGCCGAAGGTGTTGGGTTCCAATGCTCATTTCTTCTCTCTCTTGTGTCGAAGCTCTGCGTTTAAACCCCCGAAACCATCCTGAAGCCCCGGTCTTCATATCCAAGTTCCGAAGGATGGTTTTTCTCTCCCGAGATTCCCGAGAATCCCGAGAAATTCAACTTTCCCTAGTCAAAGTTCTGCTCAGTTTTCGTTTTACCTTCTTCTGTCTATCAAGTGAGTTCATACCCCTACAACTACGTTTTCAAATTCTTTATAAATGCTTTTTTACACTTTAAAGGGGGGCCGGGGGGGGGGGGGGGGAGGGGGATACAAGTAAACACACGGTTACTCTCGTGTGGAAAACATTAAGCTTTTACTACAATTATCTTTATATGACAAATCATACGTGATTCATAACTATCATCTGAAAATGTTCGCATGCAACACGTATTCAACAACATTTTTTCCTTCAATAGTAAAAGCCTATTGTTATACAAATATCAAACACTTTATTTATATATTGGTGTATAATGTTCAATAATGTTATTGCAAAGGTTACACTTACATACCAAGCTGATACTGCAGTAGGGTTTATCATACAAACGAATCCTACATTTGATAAAAACTATAATAGGTATAGTTTACTAGATATTCAAGAGATTTTACATACTATGAGTACTATATCAGGGAAATACTTTCATATATAAGAACAAATGAACTTTTCATAAGTAAATCTATTTGATACTAAGTTTTGTGAGACATTCAACTTCACGTACTTTCAAGTATGCAGTTAAAGTCTTGTATTATATATCATAATCTGTTATAGGGAGAGCGTGATACTTGTGTATAGATCTATACGAGATTGACAATCCCTCACCTAAACTGTTAGCTGCAGTTAGACCGGTAGGTCTGGGGTGACAAACTCCATAACATTCCAACACCTGAAGAACGTTGTTACAGGCAGTTAGGGTCAATAGTATGGTTATAAAACTTACATGGAGTATTAAAAATACGTTGATTTACGGGGTTATCTAATGCCTTAGCGACTCTTTTACATACATAAATCTTCTATTCTAGGCATGAAAAACACTAATGCATGATAGTTTTTGGAACTTTATAACCACCTTACACTTATGGAAAAATATTGGAATTTTAGAAACAACATTCGAAACAGTCGGATCTTAGTAGAAGACTACTTTTATACTAGTAGAAATATGGGATTTTCTATGAGTTTTCAAACATCTACAAACAAATTCATTTAATTTTATACAAACATTGACATTATATACTTATGAACTCACCAGCTTAAATGCTGATCTACTCTTTCAAATCTACTTGTATTTCTCAGGGATTCAGTAATATAGGTAAACTCATTTTGTCATCATATTGTAATTTATTTTTGAAACAAGTATCATTCAACAATGTAACTTTTAAATTATATATATGATGGTTGTGTTTACTTTCTTTACTATGTCTTCAACTGTTATGATACTACATGAAGCCATCCACCCTTGAACGATTCCGCCGTTTTGGTTTGGGGTGTGACAGATTGGTATCAGAGCATTGTTTATAGTGAAGTAAGTACATCGAACCACATAAGATATACAAACTATAAATGCATAGGGACTAAAACTCTCTGACAAAATGTTTTTACACCTAAAACGCATTTCATTTAGCTTATGTTATTTGGGTCGTAAAAGCACAAATACATGCATACAACGAGTCATTTTCATAGTTAGAACTATGCAAGAAGTATTAAGACAAGTTGGACCCTACGACTAGGTCTCGGAATATGTAATCGGATTTGGGAAGAATATAGACTGATCAACTATATTTATCCGAAATCGGACTAATGTATGTTGAGGGATGGTCGTAGTGAGCAACAAGTCAAAACTTACCAAAATAACACTAGTATCAAACATATAAACTTAAATACTATAGGTGTATTTGGTAAATACAATAGTTAAACCTACGTGTCTATATTTACATGTATTAATTTCTAGACAATTATCATATCACTAATCTTGCACAGACGAAATGGCTGGATTCCACCCACTAGGGGATCCCTACTACTCGAATCAGGGTAATGGAGCATGGCTAGAGGAGGACCCCGAAGAGGATGAAGAACCAATAGAGTTAGAGGAAGGGGATGACTCTAGAACAAACTCAGAACCAGAAGTAATCAACCCGCCAGTTGCTCAACCTCCCATAGTTAGGAGAAACTTTCAGGGACCAACTCCTGTCCAGGGAAGTCACCTTCACCATTGGAGCCAACAACAAGGGTTACGTACTCCCTACAGTGTGTGTCGAGACTTCTATGACATCAGGGATGGAGGTTGAGCCGACTGAGCACTCCCAGTCATGGTGGACAAACTAGCCAATCAGTCCTATCAATCCGGGGTTCAGGCTGACTGGATTCGGGAAGTCAACGTGGAGGTACAAGTTCACACTTTTGACATCTATCGACTGGACAAGCCGCCTTCGATAGGCGTCTTATGGAAGTAAAGCAATCAGACACAGAGTCAAGCTCCAAACGGAACGTTCGACCCAAGTAGTACTTGCCGAATCCCAAATATTTTGTTATAGAATAGAAACTCGGCTAAAAGTCTTAATTTTCATTAACTTCTGTATCAGAGATCCTTTGAAGGGTAGAAATTTTCCTAACTTCAAATGTAACTCGGCATATGTTTAATATATATGAAGAAATTCCTTTGTGTGTAAATTCTTTGACTACCACTCACATTCATAAGTTTATCTATCACTATGCAAACTTTTATTATCAGTGAAACTCTAAACCTTGGGTAGGTCAGTCGAATTTATAAATTGATAAAAATAACAAATTTATTAATACACAACTTCAAATCATTTAAAACTTATGTTCTTCATTCTATTTCCTTAGCAGCATGATGCCACCCTGTAGATCTACATGCCATGGCAACAAAGCAACACCTCCACCACCACCACCTCCATCAACGGATAATGTCGCCTTGATAGCTGTTGTAACAGCTGCAGTGACAGCAAAAATGGAACATATGAGTAATAATGGGTCCGGAAGTGGAGTAAATAGCTCTATGAATGGCCAACACTAGGGCCATTCAGGGGAATACACTTTCAAGGACTTCACCAATATCAAGCCCATAACTTTTAACGGCTCCGGAGGGATAATGGCTCTATCACAATGGGTAGAGAAAACAAAAGCGGTTTTCGAGATCTGTGAATGTCTGGAAGTGAGCAAGGTAAAATTTGTCGCTTGTACATTCTCCGAGAGAGCCTTGACATGGTTGAATGGCTACGTCAAGTCACTAACTCTGGCAATGGAAAATTCTATAGGCTGGGAGAAACAAATGTTAATGCAAGAATACTATCCAAGGGGCGAAGTACAAAAGCTAGAGCAGGAACTTTGGGGCCTTACTATGGTAGGCTCGGACATCACAACCTATACCAATAGGTTTAGTGATCTAGCAATCCTTTGCCCAAGCATTGTTGCTCTAGAGAGCAAGAAGATCGAAAGATACATATGGGGAATGTCACCCCAGATTAGAGGAAGTGTACTAGCTTCCAAACTAGTCACTTTTGATAGCACCAAACAATTGGCACAAGCTCTCATTGACCATGGAATCTGTCAAGGCTTCGCAACTGCTGTCTCGGAGCAAACCAGAGGATACAACAACAACAACACCAGTACCAACAAAAACAAGAAGAAGAAGTTTTGGAAAATGAGGAAGAGTCAATTTTCACAGGAACCTTCCAAGAAGCAACAAATAGTGGCAGTCCATGCCGCTACTACCCCCACTGATGCTCCTGTTACCTCTACAACAACAACGATATACATGGGGAACCTACCGAAGTGTATAAAATGCAATTTCTATCACAATGGAAATTATCGGGAGATGCACTGCAACAACTGCAACAAGATAGGGCACATTGGCCGTTTCTAAAAGGCACCAGCACGACCAATCACCCAAGTCCCTGGAGTCGGTGTGGGTCAGTCATGCTATGGGTATGGGGAGGCTGGACACTACAAGAGGGATTTCCCCAAGGAAAGGAATGATGGCGGCATGGGAAGAGTGATGGCAATAGGGCAGAATGAAGCAATTACTGATCCTACGGTGGTTACGGGTACGTTTCTCCTCAATAACGCTTATGCAGGCATACTCTTTGATTATGGTGCGGAGAGGAGTTTCGTGAGTCATAAATTCAAACACATTCTAAAACAGAATCCACAATCACTCAATAAGATATTTATAGTAGAAATGGAAAACTGTAGAAAATAAAGCACAAACGATATGTACATAGGTTGCACGCTAACTCTAAATGAACATTCATTTCGAAATGATCTAATACTGATCACTATAAAGAGCTTTGATTTCATCATCGGTATGGATTGGTTAAGCTTATACCATTCCGATATACACTGTCAAGAAAGGGTCATTCGCCTAAATTTGCCAAACGGCGAAACTCTTGTCATTTACGGTGACAAACTCGGTACCAATTTACAATGACCAACTTCATTCTTATGGGCCTTTATGGGCCATGAACGACTCTCTTGAACATTATTAGGCTGTAAACCCCCTTTCTTTATCATTATTGGGTCGTAAAGCCTCATATGGGCCCAATGGGCAGAAAACTTTCATATTCGGCCACATAATTTTGAATATATTCAAAAATGACCCAACCTTTTCTTTCTCTTTTCCTTCCCCTTCATTTTCGGCCATATATACAAAAATAAAACAAAAAAGCAAAAAATGAGAGAACAATTACTTAGATTAGATGCCTAAACCCAAATTATTATTGGTATGTATTTGACCCGACTTGGCATGGTCCATTTGGGTTGCATGGCATTGGAACAATTGGATACACAGAATGAGAAACAGGATACTAGTGATGTATATTAATATATTATAAGATCTAATATATTAATATGAAATCGTATTATTTAATTAGTATTGATCAAGAATTAATTTAGAATTAATTTAGTGATCAAAAGGAACTAATTAAATATGGACTCTTATATAAATAATTAGTGAGCCAAATTTATTTAGGTTAGGCTAAGCTTTCATGGATAGTCAATGGAGTGTTTAACCCATGGATCTTATGGAAATGAAAGGTGATGGGTATTAGGGTTTACATGAATGTAACCCTAATACTCCACACTATATAAAGAGGTCTATGGTTCATGAAATGACACTAGTGGAACTAGTGTGACTAGTATGTCCACACAAGAGGGAAAAACCGAATTTTGTACAAGTATCCTTATTCTCATGTTATTCCAAGTCTTCTTGATGTTTTGTGAACCATTTGAGGTTTCACACTTGAGGAACTAGGCTATTATGCTCCATGGAATAAAGCTACAACAAAGAGGTATGTTATTCTACTAGATTTTATATTACTTGTACTTCATAGTATGCTAGTTAGGATAATCCATTTGAAAATTGATATTTTGCATGTATAATAGAGAAAACATAGATCCAAGGTATTTAGGGTTGCATGTACACCTTAGGAGTGTTAGAATGCTCAAAACCCAATAGTGGTATCAGAGCCTAGGCTTGTTTTCATTTTTACTTGATGCAAATGGCTGAAATCGAAGTTTTTTGATGGCTGGATAGCGGACTCAATGAGCTCATAAAGGGACTCAACGAGTCCATGATTAAAATCATCCAACTCCTCTAGTTGGTTCATGCACTTGACGAGTTGGACCTCCAAACATCATGTCTTTGAGTTTTTTGGCTGGAGTTGGACTAGCAACATCACCTTAAGCTTTTTTTGAACTTATAAACCTGTTTTTGATGTGGTAATGTTTATGATAATCCAATTTCAAAGATAAATGTCAATAGATTCATGTTTTTTATTAGTTTAAGGATTAGGCTAATTGCATGAAAAAAATTTATTTGAATTATTTTGTTCTTATGACTTAGCTTAGATTAAAATAAATGTTATATGATAATGTGTTTTCAATCTAAATTAATCTAAGAGTTGTTCATAAAATGTGTTTTTGTAACTTTTCCTCAAGTTATATGAAAAGTCACATTTATGATTTTGAAACTCATAAGATGTCCATAAGCTATGAAAATAAAGAGTCTTATTTTATTAAATGATTTTTAAAGTCTTCAATAACTTGTCTTCAAGTTATGGAACATGAAGAGTTTTTCATTAAACTATTTTAAACTCATAGGTTACGAAAATGAAGAGTATTATTTTCTTAAATGAATTTAAAGTCTTCCATAACTTGTCCTCAAGTTATGGAACTTGAAGAGGTTTTACATTAAACTACTTTAAAATCATAAGTTACGGAATTGATAAGGTTTTGAATAGTTCAAAACTTTCCTTCAAGTTTTGGAATTTGTAAAGTTTCCCTCATGAATACTTTAATTCCAAGTTAAACCCTTAGAATTTTAAAAGTTGAAATTCAAACCTTATCTATTATAATATTAATAGGTAATAGTTATATATATATATATATATATATATATATATATATATATATGTATATATAAGAACAAGTTTAAGTATAATTCAGAAACATTGTAAAAGTTTCGATGTATGGCAAAATGAATGAGAAGAATCAAATTAGAAAAAAAAAAGTTTTTCGAATCTAAGAAGATGGGAGAGTACTTTAGTATCATGCTTAATGATGATCTTAATGATTGTGAGACCATATCAGAATTCATCCTCTAAGGACATTTTAGTGCATTCTAATGGCTGAGAAGAGGAGTCATGAATTTTTGAAATGGTTAAATCAAGAATATGAGTTATACTTCGTTCCAAAATAATTCTTAGAGTCATACTCCAAGATTTTAACCTGAGTAACACATCATAAAGAAGGTTTATTAACACTAGTCAAATGTAAGAGTAAAATGTGTTCTACTGTTATACATTTGAAATTGGTAAGTTGTGATGTTTTGGATAAAATAGAGACCAACTTAGGCCAATTGTATGAAGTGTTTGTCTTAATAAAGAATCAGCACTATATCTTGAATATTTGGCAAGTGAGTTTTATATGTCAAGAGGACAGTGGGAGTCTTAATGATCTTGGAAAAGTTTCATGATCTAATCAAGAATAAAAACTTGTAGTTTATAACTAGCACACGACTTGAGGTTTGTAACCTATCGTGTTGACATATATATATATATATATATATATATATATATATATATATATATATATATATATATATATATATATATATTTGTGCCCATTCCAGTTAAAGTTGGCTTTGAATATGAATTCTAAAAAGTTTTCCATTGTTTTCAAAACTTCTTGGAAGCAATGGAAGACCCTGTCACACCCCCGAACCGTCAGAAAACAATGGCGGAAACGTCCAGGGGCGGCGACGTCATTTGTTGTATCACAACAAGCGTATCATATTAATCAAAGTAATCACAACCATTACATTACATTATGAATATTTACATCTACATGAAAACATAGTTTGTACATCATATTATATAACCAAAGATAAAGACGAGACACCAAGAATGCTCCGTCCTCTCCAAAAGTTGGGTAGATACCTGTATATCGTTGCCCTGAGAATACAAGCGGTTTAAAAATATATCAGCATAAAGCTGGTGAGTTCATAAGCATGTTTTTGTATTGAAAACTAGTCACTGAGTTTGTATAAATAGTTTCTTTCCATTATAAATAAATATCGTTTGTATCGAAAACCATAGTTACCAAGTTTTGAAATATGTGTGTATGCTTACCAAGAAAATCCAATATTTTCTAATATGTTTGTTGCTTCTATATGAAAAGTACGTTCTGTTTGAAAACCTTGGCTACCACCAGTATGTAATGTATGATCGTTCGAAAACCCCTGGTTACCACCAGTATGTAGTGTATGATTGTTAGGAAATCCGTGGTTACCACCAGTATGTATAGTAGTTTTATTACTTAAAATAAAACTATAGAAGAAAGAAATCCCGTAAACGAAGATTAGTTATTACTTATTATGAGTCGTATAAACATACTAATATGACTGATGACCTCCTTGACGTTCTTCAGGCGTCGCACGATTACCAAAATTTGTCACGCTAGGCGTGCCCGCCTAACTGTAGCTAACAGTTCAGGTGTGGGATTGTCAGTCCCGAATAGATCTATTCACAAATTTCGTGCTCTCCCTCCAGGAGATACTGGTTATACTACCGGTGAGGATTTATTGGTACCCCGAGGGGCAAAACGAAGATAGTCTCACAATCCTGTATTAACTAGTTTACATGTTTGTTCTGTCGTTCTCAAGTTCGAAATCGTTTGTAACAGTGTAGAGAATAAATAATTATACATAAATTAATTATTTAGCATGATACTCTAATTTGTATTCGTATTAATGGATAAACTAAATTCGACATAGTTTATATGTTTGACCTGCATGAAGTTTGAATCTGTAAAACTGATAATGAAATCCCAAACTATACTTATTATAGTTTGAACGGTTGTTACATTTGTGTATGGTTTTGAAAACAATGCAATTATGATTTGAAAACATCCCTCATGCTCCACATATTACAAAAGGGATAATTGTATCTAAACGTTTCATAGAATAGTGATTGTAATTGCATCGGTTTTTAAGTTATGACAACCTTTATGTTTTGCTTGTATTCCCCCCCCCCCCCCCCCCCGTGCCCTGAAAACATGAAAAACTCAGAAAAGTGTAGGGGTATAAACTCACCGTTTAACTTAGGATTCGAGTCTCGATTGGTTATGAGCATCGAGTGTCAACCAAGGTTTTGCACGCGTGTATAGCCTAAGAATTATATATTGCACATATATGTATTAGATTGAGTATCTCATGATACATCATGATGGAAAAACTATCTTAAAGGCTTGGAATTACTAGAACTAAGTGCTCTATGCCCCATACTTAGGGATTTTTACAAGTTCAAGGCTAAAGATGAGCATTACAGTGGGTGTATGGCCATAAAAATGAGTGTGCGGTCGGGGAGTGCGGTCAGACTGTGTGTGCGGTTGCACACATGAGTCTGCGGCCGTATAGAGGGTGTGTGCGATCGTCCACTCCTCATTTGAGTCCAAATTGTCGATTCTAAGGTGTTTTCTCCTCACTTTGGAGAGTTTTGAATGTGTTCGGCCACCTTATGAAGGTGTTGTTGGATAAGGTGTCTAAATCCATAACTTATTTGGTATATACTTGACCCGACCGGCATGGTCCATTTGGGTTGCATCTCATCCAAACTATTATGGATAATTTTATGAGAGTTATACACATATGTTTATTAATATATTATGAGTTATAATATATTAATATGAAGTTACGTTATTTAATTAGTTTTAGTCTTAAATTAATTATGGATTAATTTAGAGATTAAAAGGAATACTAATTAAATTATGGGCTATTTGTTTTATATAGTGTGGGCTAATACTCATTTGTTAATGGGCTAGGCTTATGTGGAAGTCCATGGATGATCCATGGAGCTTTTAACCCATGGATCCTTGGAAAAGGAAAAGACATGGGTTATTAGGGTTTCACCCTAACCATGCATACTATATAAGCATGCTTATGGAGCATGAAATGAAGCCTAAGAGAAAACTAGTGATCTAGTGTGTGTGTGCATGTGTGTGGCCGATTTATACAAGGTGTATACTCTCATCAAAGTTTTCCAAGAGTTTGTGGTGTTTGTGATTCCATTTGAGGCATTCACACTATTGGTGCTTGGCCCTCAAACTCCTAAGAACCCAACTCATCAAAAGGTATGTAATCTCTTCTAACTCTTTTATGTTGAAATGTTCCCCATGCCATGTTAGATAGGTTATAAACCTTGGAAAATTATTATTTTGCATGTATTTAGACAAACATAGATCCAAGGTTTATTAGGGTTGCATGCACACTTAGGAAGTGTTAGATTGCTCAAAACCCAACAGTGGTATCAGAGCCTAGGCTTGCTTGTTTGATACTTGATGCAAAATAGTAAAAAAAGTCGAAATCGTTGCTGTCTGCATGGTGGACTCGCCGAGTCCATTGGGGGGACTCGACGAGTCCAAGGCAAACTTCAACCTACTCGACGAGTCAGTTCATGCACTCGACGAGTAGGATCGAAAGAATGCAGATTCTCGACTTTTGCTGCTGGAAATGGACTAGAAACATTACCCTAAACTGTTTTGGTGTTATAAAACTTATTTTAGTTGGTGTAATGGTTGTTCTAATCCATTTACAATAGCATATATCAAAAATCCATGATTTTATGTGTTCATATAATTCTTGAATTTTTGATGATCATGTTCATGTTCTTATGAATTTAGAAAATGATAGGAATTATTTGCTGAATTATTTAGGATTAATTCTTTATCATTTATGTGTTTTAATGGAGTCCATAATTTGTCCTCAAGTTATGGATTACCAAAGGTCACTTTTATTTAACACACACTTAAAACACATAAGTTACATGAAAATGAAGAGTCTTCATTTTTATGAACCTTTAATTCATAAGTTATGAAATGAAGAGTTTTGCAAAGTTACAAAACTTGCCCTCAAGTTTTGGAATTTGTAAAGTTTCACACACTTTAATAAAATTTAATTCCAAACCTTAGAGTTTTAATAGTTAAAATTCAACCCTTATACTATTTATAACATTAATGGTTAATTATTATATATATGTATAAGAATAAGTCGTTTTACCGTTAGTAGGCCTCATTCACGAAGCCGGTCTATAAGGTGGGTATAAGGTTGTTGCCTATAAAATGGCGACTTAATGGGTGTGTACTCTCACCCACCGCTTGCTTGATCGGTGGAGGGTCGTTAGCCGAACGGGTAGAACAATGACTTTAAATCCTCATTAAAAGTATAATGAATATTATAAAGTAACTAAATTCTTTTAATTCCCAATCTTAGTTATTTTAGGAAAATGTGAACATGGTGCTAATCCATGGAATTCACACTTTGTACCTTACCAAGTCGTTGGTGGAGCGTGTGTGGTTAACCGGCACACTAACTAGGACTAGTAAGGATCACGAAGGGTAACTTAATGTTTGTCATAGATCAATGGAGCGTGTGTGGTTAACCGGCACATTGATTAGGTGATAATATTAGGAGTACCAAGTGAATTAGCATGGTTATTCACACCTTGTTTTGTGATCCTCGGCATCCCAGTCACAAAACTTGAAGGGCACAATCGAGATTGAAACATGCCATTGAAAAGTTCAATGAATCTCAAAAGAATCTAGGAATTTCAAATCCAATTAAACCTAATAAATCATTTCGTTTTCATGGTGGAAATTGGTGAATCGTCATTCACCTACCTTTCAAATATATTATTACTTAGATTACGGCATCCCTCTTCTAAGTGTAATATATTGTGATTGGATCCTAGCCTTAATATTACATTTGGGTGTCTTATTAAGGATCCTAAATATCTAATCTAAACTTACTTTCTTCTTTCAGATGTCTTCCAACACTAATGCTTCAGGCTCTAACCCAACTGGTTCTTTCTCTCTCATGAATCTTTGTGGGAGGGTCATCTTTGATGGTTCCAACCTCATGGATTGGATTAGGAACATCAGGATGGTTACTCGTTACGAGGACAAGGAATATGTCCTCGATAAGGAGTTAAAAGAACTTGATGAGTCTACTGCTACTCCTGAGGAGATCGCTGAATTCAGGACTCATGAGAGAGATGCTACTAAGGTGGCATGTATCATGATGGCCACGATGACAGCCGAGCTCCAAAAGTCATATGAAGATTTCTACCCTTTTGAGATGCACCAAGACCTGATGGAAAGGTACCATCAGAGTGCTCGTCAGGAGCGGTATGAAATAATCTCCTCTATAATAACTACCCGCATGAAGGACGGTGAATCCGTCACGAGCCACATGCAGAAGATGCAAAGGTATGTGGACCGTTTGCTGAAGCTGAATGTTAACATCCCCGAGGAGTTAGCAATTGACATCAATTTGCACTCCTTGCCTTCTTGTTATGATCATTTTCGAATGACATATCATATGAACAAGGAGGAAGTTACCCTCAGCAAGCTTCAAGGACTCTTGAAGACCGCTGAAACCGGTCTTAAGGGTAAAGCGGTTGTTACCTCTACTACTCCTACTCCAACTTCTACCCCTGTTTTAGCTATTGGGCAAGGCAAAGGGAAAAAGAGGAAGCACCCTTCGAAGGGTACCAAGGGAAAGTCTCTTGAAGGCTCCTCATCAAAGACTAAGAACGGTTCTGTCACTCCTTCTGCCATTCCCAAGGATGCTGAATGCTTTTATTGCCATGAAAAGGCACACTGGAAGCGAAACTGCCCTAAGTACTTGCAGGATCTAAAGGATGGGAAAGTGAAACCCACCTATGCAGGTATTTACACTATATTGTCTAATTACTCAACATATTCTAACTCTTGGGTGCTTGATACAGGATGTGGTATTCACATATGTTCTGATTTGCAGGGCCTAAGAAGAAGTGAGGATGTGGAGCACGGGAAGATAAACTTAATCATGGGGAATAGGAAGGCTTCACCTATTACCAAGATTGGAGTTTATACTTTGTTGCTTAATAATGGGTTAAAATTAGATTTGAATAAATGTGTGTACTCGTCTGAAATGGCGAGGAATATTATTTCTTTTCATGCTTTGTACAAACAAGGTTTTACCTTTTCGTTTGATAATGAATGTGGTGGTATTAATGCTTTCTTTAATAATGTGTTTTATTTTAAAGCATTACCTTGTGATGGTGTGTATGAAACTGTGTCGATTGTAGACAACTTAGGAAATAATGTGTTGTATATTGATTCTTCTACTAGCCTAGATAAAGCATCATTCTGGCATTGTCGTCTTGGACATGTAAACAAGAAACGCATAGGACAACTCCAAAAGAGTGGAGTCTTGGAATCATTTGACCTCAAATCAGATGATAGTTGTGAATCTTGTCTACTTGGAAAAATGACAAAATCACCCTTCACTGGAACTTGTGAGAGGGGTGAAGGTTTGTTGGACCTAATACATACTGATGTATGTGGGCCATTCAAAACCGCCACAAGGGATGCTAATCGGTATTATGTGACTTTTATTGATGATTTTAGTAGATATGGGTATGTCTACTTAATCAAACATAAGTCCGAAACCTTTGAAAGGTTTAAGGAATTCAAGCAGGAAGTAGAAAATCAATTGGGCAGGAACATTAAGATGCTTCGATCCGATCGAGGTGGTGAGTATCTTAGTACCGAGTTCCTTGACTACCTTAAGGAGTGTGGGATTGTCTCACAATTGACTCCTCCCAGGACACCACAGCTGAATGGTGTAGCTGAGAGGCGTAATCGTACCTTGTTGGACATGGTTCGCTCTATGATGAGTCGAGTTTCGTTACCAATCTCTTTTTGGGGGTATGCCTTAGAGACTGCCACCCATATCCTTAATCTAGTCCCTACAAAGAAGGTTACCAAAACACCTCATGAGATGTGGACTGGGAAGGTTCCCAATTTGGACCACATCAAAATTTGGGGTTGCGAAGCCTTCGTGAGACGTGAAACTCATGATAAGCTTGAACCCCGAAGTGAAAGGTGTATTTTCATCGGCTACCCACAGAAATCCTTCGGTTACCTTTTCTACAGACCCAGTGAGAATGTGGTCTTTGTAGCACGAAGAGGGATCTTTCGCGAGAAAGAATTTATAAGCCAAGGAGACAGTGGGAGGCAGATTGATCTTGAAGAAATTCAAGAATCAATTGGTGAAGGAACCTCAGACACTAGCAATCAACCTGAGGAGGAAACTCCTGTTGATCCAGCTGACGAGTCTGTACCTCCGAGACGTTCCACACGGGTTAGGAACACACCTTCGTTTTATTATGGTTTTCATATTACTACGGAAGGTGATACGTTTATTAGTGATAGTACACTAGTAAATTTGGATGAACCTAGCAGTGTTAAGGAAGCCATGGCAGGCCCGGAGTCTGCTAAATGGAAGGAGGCTATGGACAGCGAGATACAGTCCATGTATGACAATCAAGTTTGGAACTTGGTTGACAATGTACCAGGCCGTAAAATAGTCGGGTGCAAATGGATCTTCAAAAAGAAGACAAACATGGAAGGAAAAGTGCATACTTATAAGGCTCGACTGGTTGCGAAGGGTTTTACTCAAACTCAAGGTGTTGATTATGATGAAACCTTCTCGCCGGTGGCCAAGATTAAGTCTATTAGGGTTATGTTAGCCATTGCAGCATTTCATGATTATGAAATATGGCAAATGGTCATCAAAACCGCTTTCCTTAATGGTAAGTTGGCTGAGGATGTGTACATGAATCAGCCAGAGGGTTTTGTCAATGCAGAGTACCCTAATAGAGTATGCAAGCTTGAGAAATCCATTTATGGATTAAAACAAGCATCTCGTAGCTGGAATCTTTGTTTTGATGAGAAGGTAAAAGAGTTTGGCTTCTTGAGAAGCGAATATGAGTCTTGCGTGTATGTCAGAGCTAGTGGGAGTATAGTTAGCTTCTTGGTACTATATGTGGATGACATACTACTCATAGGAAATGACATCCCAACCTTGCAGGAGGTTAAGTCCTAGCTTGGGAAGTGCTTTGCTATGAAGGACCTAGGGGAGGCTACCTATATCCTAGGGATAAGGATATTAAGAGAAAGGAGTAGAAGACTAATTGGACTTAGTCAGAGTATCTACTTGGTGTTGAAAAGGTTCAACATGGAGAATTCCAAGAAAGGAGATTTACCGATCCAAAGCAATACCAAACTGAGTAAGACTCAGAGTCCGAGTACAGAGGCAGAGATAGCTGAGATGAGCCAATTACCATATGCTTCTGCAGTTGGCTCGATCATGTATGCTATGGCTTGTACCCGTCCTGATGTGGCATTTGCTTTGAGCATGGTCAGCAGGTATCAGGGGAACCCTGGCAAAGCTCATTGGACCGCGGTAAAGAACATTCTCAAGTACCTGCGGAGTACTAAGGATTGGGTCCTTACCCTTGGTGGCAGTGATGACTTGAGAATATTAGGGTATAGTGATGCTGGTTTTCAGACTGATAGGGATAATTTCCGCTCTCAGTCGGGCTGGATCTTTACCTTAAATGGAGGGGCAATTTCTTGGAAGAGTTCCAAACAGGAGACGGTGGCTGATTCGACTTGTGAATCAGAGTATATAGCAGCGAGTTAAGCAGCGAAGGAGGCGATATGGCTAAAGAACTTCATCGGAGACCTTGGAGTTGTACCAGCTATTAAGGAACCTATAGAGATTTTCTGTGACAACAATGGTGCGGTTATCTTAGCTAAGGAACCAAGAGATCATGGCAGATCCCGACACATTGACAGAAAATATCACTTCATAAGACACAAGATTGAAGAAGGACTCCTTGTGACAAGGAGGATATCGTCAGATGAGAATCCTGCAGATCCCCTTACAAAGGGACTGACGAGGGTTAAGCATTTTCAGCATGCGAGACGCATCGGGCTGAGGGACGATATTAGTTTTACAGATTAGATAGTTTTCCTGAAACTTGTAAAATGTAATCGACGTTTGATGATGAATAAAATTTGTGATTTATTTATGAGTAAAGTGTTACTATCATTGTCAATTATTTACTATTGTTTCAGTTTTGCATGTTTTGACTTCCAGAATAATTAATTTATTCAAACCTCCACAATCAATCATACGTCGGAAGTAGGTATGAATCAAGATTGTCATGAATTGGGTTTGTAGATGCCTTAAAGGTGTTTAGACATGGCAATGGTTGCTGCAACATTCATGAGTACTCATAAGTTATGAGTATTGGTATAAACCCACGCTCACTTGTATCACTTCATGGAATTTATCTCGAGTGATCGTGAGACGATAACATCATATAAATCTTTAAACCTAGAGATATGAGTTGTTACCTATGAGTTGGTTGTGCATTGATTGCACGTAAACGCATCAGTAACTTGATGTTATAAAACGTGCCTTTGTGTACAATTCAATAAGTAGTAGAACAAGCATATCAGTCGAAGTTTATCTGTTCCTTCTAGAAATAGAAGCGATATCCGGGCCCCTCGATGATTTTGTGTTGACCCATGAACCAGGCCTGGTCAGAACTAAACCAATGTGTTCAGTGAAGTTCTTCGTCAAACAAATCGGAAAATTGAGAAACAACTGCTAGACAATAAGCAAGACATAGTTCCATGTGTTTGTCCGGCTGATATCATGAGAACAGAGGATTATGTGATCACTTATCTAAAATGGCGCTTCATAGTTCGACAGAGTCTTCATTGTTCGAGGGAGTTTTCGAGAGCTACGATTGTTGGTTGGTTCCTGAAGTTATAGGCAAATATAGTTATTAGACTTATCCAAGTGGGAGTCTGTTGGATAAGGTGTCTAAGTCCATAACTTATTTGGTATATACTTGACCCGACCGGCATGGTCCATTTGGGTTGCATCTCATCCAAACTATTATGGATAATTTTATGAGATTTATACACATATGTTTATTAATATATTATGAGTTATAATATATTAATATGAAGTTACGTTATTTAATTAGTTTTAGTCTTAAATTAATTATGGATTAATTTAGAGATTAAAAGGAATACTAATTAAATTATGGGCTATTTGTTTTATATAGTGTGGGCTAATACTCATTTGTTAATGGGCTAGGCTTATGTGGAAGTCCATGGATGATCCATGGAGCTTTTAACCCATGGATCCTTGGAAAAGGAAAAGACATGGGTTATTAGGGTTTCACCCTAACCATGCATACTATATAAGCATGCTTATGGAGCATGAAATGAAGCCTAAGAGAAAACTAGTGATCTAGTGTGTGTGTGCATGTGTGTGGCCGATTTATACAAGGTGTATACTCTCATCAAAGTTTTCCAAGAGTTTGTGGTGTTTGTGATTCCATTTGAGGCATTCACACTATTGGTGCTTGGCCCTCAAACTCCTAAGAACCCAACTCATCAAAAGGTATGTAATCTCTTCTAACTCTTTTATGTTGAAATGTTCCCCATGCCATGTTAGATAGGTTATAAACCTTGGAAAATTATTATTTTGCATGTATTTAGACAAACATAGATCCAAGGTTTATTAGGGTTGCATGCACACTTAGGAAGTGTTAGATTGCTCAAAACCCAACAGGTGTGCGGCGGTGCACCTTCAAAGGACGAAGAACACGAAGAACACTATGAGTTTTAAGCTTAGATTCAAGTGTTTTACTGATATAACAAGCTGATTGATGGAGTAATTCACGTTCTTGAGGACCTTAGAGTGTTCTTGTATGAAGTTTTTAGAGAGACAAAGTAGTAAGAGAAAGTAGAGTGCAACCAAGGAGAGAAAAGAATGAATGAAGGGGTCTTCCTCTATATATAGAGGGGAGTGTGTGGCTGGGGATAGGTGTGTGGCTGGCTGGCTGCACACTCGGGTGTGCGGCCGCACACACCTTCCTTGGTGTGTTTGGCCCGATTTTTCGATGTTTCCCACTTTCTAAACCTTCTTATGACTCATATCTAGGATATTATAAGTCTAAAGCAGTCATACAGACCCAAAATTTCGCTATAAGATAAATAATTTTGAGTGAAACATTGATATACGAATCGATTACACATAATAAAAGTTTCGGGTTGTCACATTATCCCCCTGCTAGAGGGAATTTGGTCCCGAAATTCAGAAATATGGATACTGTTGAAGATAATAGAGTTGCGTCTTGGGCTCTTTTGTATTACAACCGGATTGGCTTGTCAATCCGTGTTCAGCTAGATTAGCCTTATTTTTATTAGAAAAACTGTTAGGGTTTCATTATAAATATATGCATGCATGTATGCGTATGGTAACTATCGTCATTCTCATTGAATATTGTAAACCCTAAAATCCTCTACAGTTGACGTTCTTCATCGAGCTCTTCTGAGGATTGTTTATTGAATCATTCGACACTTTTGATTCATTAGCTTGTTCTTAATTGTTTACTTAGTCATTCATTTACCTGTTTCATTGATCTAATCGATCTTTAAGTTTGTTTTAAACTCATCAATTGGTATCTGTGACATCCCCATTTTCACGGCCAGAAAAGACCGATTTTGTTTATGCTTTATAAAAATCAGAGTACTTCATTTTATAAAAATGTTGCGGAATTTGTTCCCAGAAAAACATGGTAAATACGTTATTAAAACATTTTCGAAGAAATGTATTTATTTCATTTTAAAACGTTTGGGACGTCATCGTTAATACAGAAACATAAGCATAAACAAAACTTACAATTATTTACACTAGTGATCTACATCTCTTTAAATCTCTTAGTGTAATGTCACTTCATATCAACACCTGTGATATAAATAAACTGAGTGGGTCAGGTTGGGAAACCTGGTGAGTACATAGGGTTTTCAACCCACAATAATATAATTATTATGTTTAAACAATCAAACAATCAACCCAATTACCCATCCCCATTATCTTCTTTGTTCTTAAGGATCTACCCTAAGAATCAGCTATTTCTCATTCATTCATTCCTAAGGATCATCCTAAGGAAACAACATGAAGTCCATTGATGCCAATGACACATTGGTCAAGCGCAGCTGCTAATATTGTCACTTAGGCTCAGCTGCCAGAATTAGGACATTTTCTATGAGGCGCTTTTGCCGGTATTGACCTTTAAACACTGCTGTCATGGTCATAAGGCTCCCTATTAGGCGCAGCTGCCGAGACTATCCTTAGAGCGCAGCTGCTAGGATGTTTACCGTAGATCTAAATCATCTACGGGTTGTGGCGCAGCTGCCAGTGCTCATCTATAGGGTACTAGGTCCACTGCTGCCAATGTATACCTATAGGGCACTAGGTCTATACTAGTAATGTTCCTCTATTTCAGCTTTTATCCATCATCATTCATCTACCCATGTTTTACCCAACATATTTGTAGATATAAAATACTTTATATAGTTTACATCATTTATAACATGTATAAAAATCTTTCACCAGCATAGACAACAAGTATTCAGACAATATGCACACATAACACGTAATTTATATTAAAATACTTCATATCTATGTGTAAGATGAAAGAGACCATGCACTCACAACACATAAATTATATAATAAATACTTCATATCTATGTGTAAGATGAAAGGGACCATGCACTCACCTGAGAAAGTGGTGACTTGGTACTCGAACAACGCTTCGTTTACTTTAAAATAATTTTCTTCGACGAAACCTAGTATTATCACCAATAGATTTTAGTCTATTATTCGCCGAGACTAATTAATAGTCTAGCTATTATTACTATTATATAAGCGTTAAAAAAATACTTATATAACCCATAATAATAGCCCAAGTATTTATTATATGTTCTTAATAACGTTAATATAATTAAATAAAAACTATATTAAAAATAGCGTAGGCGTAGCTCACTTACAGCGGGTTTTATAGAAAACCAGGCTTTGCTTGGAGCAGCGTTTCCGAGCCGAAAAGGTCTTTTTCTCGGAGCCGTCGAGCACTCCGGGGATTCCGCCTCGTGCTAGGGAGGTTCCATAGGCTTTTCGGGGGATTTCGGGGCTAGAGAGAGGTTCTAAAGAGAGAGAGAGAGAGAGAGAGATAGTAAAGAGAAGAAAGAATGGGAAAGGTGTGAAGAAAATGGCTGAACTTGGTGCCACATGTCACCATCTAGTGGCAAGACTTGGGGAGAAAGCAATGGCCAAGATTGTGCCACATCACCCATTTTCGCACAGCACACTTCCGACTTCTAAAATCCGTAACTTTCACATACCACCTCCGTTGTTGACGTTCTTTATATCCACGCGTAGGTAAAAATAATATCTACAACTTTCATTTTGACTCCGTCGGCCAATTCTCGACCGATCTTAAATTTAATAGTACGAGGCGTTTAGACTGTTAAATGACCGCGATGAATTCGTAACTCCTTCATACCGACTCCGTTTTCGTCTGTCTTTTTACTGTTGAGTTCCTATTAATGAGATCTTGAACTCTCATTTAGGTCACGTAAGCCAAAAACCGCTCGAACTAAAATTCGAGTTTCGGGTCGTGCACTGCTAAGCCGAATCTTAGAAAAATCATAACTTCCTCATACGAAGTCAGATTTGGGTGTTCTTTTTATCGATGCTCTTAGTTTAACATATTATATGACTTTTGTTTAGATTGCTAAGGGTAAATCTCGCTCTATCGTAAATTCACTATTTACGCTTCCCGGTGCCGTGCCGGTTTTGCCGTAAAACTTCGACTGGCCATAATTTCTTCGTTATAACTCGGATTTCGGCGTTCTTTATATGTACGGAAACCTTGTGACATATTCTAAAATTTGGTTAAGATTATTTATTCTAAATAATATTTTGTCGAAAAGTCATTTTCGACCCCTATTGCCTCTAAATTGACTAGCCCGGATCTGCGGGCGTTACAATTATCTCCCCCTTAGGATGATTACGTCCCGGAATCATCAACGAAAAAGGGCTCATATAATGACTCCATACGTTATCTCTTCATCCTAGATAATAATTATAACTTCTTTATTCCTTCGAGTCTATCTTTTAGACTTATTGTCTGTAAGTAGTACTTAATTGTGCACCTGCTATCTTCTTCAGGTTAGACTCCAGATTACGACGTATCATCATGTGATGCTCGTTTAGACTTAGGTATTTTAGAGTTAAATTCTGAAATAAACTATTCCTTCCTTCACGTTCTAATGTGATATAATCACACTTTAACATGTAGCATTTCTAGCTACCAACTTCTTTAGTGTCGAGCCGATACTTCTATTGGTCGCTTTGATTTCAGTTGTTTGGTTAAAGTCGGACGCTACATCAAACTTGGTTCTCTAAACCACGTAACCTACTCATCGTAGTCGGACTCAATGTGACATGACCACTAGGGTTGCGATAACAACAATCTTCTTAGTCATTACCGAAACAATGGTAACGACATACTTGAATAAAACGAAATCAATTACTGGCTTCTTGGTAACCTTGTGACTTTCCCTGATCCAAGTGTGAGTCCTGTGCTTCCGGTAGTATAGGCCTCTACTACCATTCACACCTACTCATACTCGTCCCAAGTATTGTCCCGCAGTTTCCCAAGTCACCATGCAGCAAATCACACAATCATTCAACACATTAGATAACAAAACGAAGGTTTTATTTTATTACTTGAAACAATTACATGGGTGTTCAAGTTCACCCTAGATTATGCCTCTAATAGGCTACATCATGTGACACTATCTATATAGCTTCTTCATGACTCGATCTCTATATATACATCCTTACTCCTGATTCCTTGCATCGTCAGCTGCTTCGTCAAGGATCATTTGAAATGCTCTTGCCTTTGGTTTTGGCGGCACATTTGGCTTTGTAGCCCCTTCTCTCTTTGGGCAATCTTGCTTGAAGTGCCCTTCCTCGTTACATTCATAACACACCCTTTTGTTGAATTTACACTCGTTGGCATAGTGCCCATGCTTCCCACACTTGAAACAAGTCACCTCCTCACCGCATTTTCCAGAGTGTTTCTTTTTACACTTCTCGCACCATCTTTCTTCACTCCCTCCTCCTCTAAACTTCCTTGTACTGGACTTGCTTCTCTCATCGGGCTTCGCAGAGCCCTCAAACTTTCTCTTTTCGCCAACCTCGGTCTCGTTGGCGGCTCTTCCCTTGATCATCTCCTCAACCGACTTGGCAGCCCAGATAGCTGCCTCCAAAGTAGGTGCCTGACGCACTGGCACCGCGTACTCCCATGGAAGTCCTTTTGCATACTTGTCGACTTTCGTCAGCTCATCCGGAACAAGACGTAATGCGAACTCCATCTTCTCTGTGAAGTTGTTGGTGTATTCATCAACAGACATGCTTCCTTTCTTCAAGGTAAGGAATTGGTTTTCTAGCTCGAGCAGATTTTGGGCTGAGCAGTACCTACGTTTGAATTGCACCAGAAATTCTGCCCATGTTAGTTGCAGGGGCTCATTGGGGCTTAGAGTCTTCCCCAAGGTATTCCACCAACGTACAGCGCCTCCTCGAAACTGATGCACCGCAAATGTGGTCTGTGGTTTTCCCTTGCAACCGCACGTCATGAAAGCTAATTCCATCTTCGAGATCCAATCCATGACCCCGATCGGATCCTCCTATCCAGTGAAAGTTGATGGCTTGCAAGTCAGAAAATCCTTGTACTTGCATCCATTCCTCTCGACTTCGTCGTCGTGGTTGTTTTGTTGAACTATTGGTGGGTTGACTTGACCAACAGTCCCACTGTAGTTCTCCTCCTCAGTCTGCCCTTCATTCAACTCGGGCCGTTCGATCTGAATAGTCGCTTCCTCTCGATTTTGCTGGAGCAAACGTATGGTTTCCTCCATTTGACGATCCAACATCACCTGGATCATTGCTTGCACTCCGGCCATCGTTATTGGCTCAGCAGCGGCTACCACAACCGGTATTTGCTCAATCACGGGGGGCTGGTTTCGGTTCCCATTTGCATTCACGTTTCCGCTACGGGTTCTTGCCATCTTGATCTATTCACCTAATAAGGTGAATCTAAACCTTTACTTAGGATTGACGGTTAAATCATCCTTATCACTCTGAAACGTTTATATGCTAGTTCTAATATCGTAGTTAAACGCCTAGAATCCTAAACACATAAGGTTTCCAGATCCGGTCGGCAATAGACCATAGATCCGAATAGATAACAGCATATCAAGCACAAGCATTTAGCACATAGAAGCACTTTAGGCACAATCCCTAAAATAATCTAGTGCTCACACCTCACAATCATCGCTTAGCATTCTATGTTTAAGTCTAGAAATAAATCCATATTCCTCGTTCGCTTAAACTAATGCTCTGATACCAACTGTGACATCCCCATTTTCACGGCCAGAAAAGACCGATTTTGTTTATGCTTTATAAAAATCAGAGTACTTCATTTTATAAAAATGTTGCGGAATTTGTTCCCAGAAAAACATGGTAAATACGTTATTAAAACATTTTCGAAGAAATGTATTTATTTCATTTTAAAACGTTTGGGACGTCATCGTTAATACATAAACATAAGCATAAACAAAACTTACAATTATTTACACTAGTGATCTACATCTCTTTAAATCTCTTAGTGTAATGTCACTTCATATCAACACCTGTGATATAAATAAACTGAGTGGTTCAGGTTGGGAAACCTGGTGAGTACATAGGGTTTTCAACCCACAATAATATAATTATTATGTTTAAACAATCAAACAATCAACCCAATTACCCATCCCCATTATCTTCTTTGTTCTTAAGGATCTACCCTAAGAATCAGCTATTTCTCATTCATTCATTCCTAAGGATCATCCTAAGGAAACAACATGAAGTCCATTGTTGCCAATGACACATTGGTCAAGCGCAGCTGCTAATATTGTCACTTAGGCTCAGCTGCCAGAATTAGGACATTTTCTATGAGGCTCTTCTGCCGGTATTGACCTTTAAACACTGCTGTCATGGTCATAAGGCTCCCTATTAGGCGCAGCTGCCGATACTATCCTTAGAGCACAAATGCTAGGATGTTTACCGTAGATCTAAATCATCTACGGGTTGTGGCGCAGCTGCCAGTGCTCATCTATAGGGTACTAGGTCCACTGCTGCCAATGTATACCTATAGGGCACTAGGTCTATACTAGTAATGTTCCTCTATTTCAGCTTTTATCCATCATCATTCATCTACCCATGTTTTACCCAACATATTTTGTAGATATAAAATACTTTATACAGTTTACATCATTTATAACATGTATAAAAATCTTTCACCAGCATAGACAACAAGTATTCAGACAATATGCACACATAACACGTAATTTATATTAAAATACTTCATATCTATGTGTAAGATGAAAGAGACCATGCACTCACAACACGTAAATTATATAATAAATACTTCATATCTATGTGTAAGATGAAAGGGACCATGCACTCACCTGAGAAAGTGGTGACTTGGTACTCGAACAACGCTTCGTTTACTTTAAAATAATTTCCTTCGACGAAACCTAGTATTATCACCAATAGATTTTAGTCTATTATTCGCCGAGACTAATTAATAGTCTAGCTATTATTACTATTATATAAGCGTTAAAAAAAATACTTATATAACCCATAATAATAGCCCAACTATTTATTATATGTTCTTAATAACATTAATATAATTAAATAAAAACTATATTAATAATAGCGTAGGCGTAGCTCACTTACAGCGGGTTTTATAGAAAACCAGGCTTTGCTTGGAGCAGCGTTTCCGAGCCGAAAAGCTCTTTTTCTCGGAGCCGTCGAGCACTCCGGGGATTCCGCCTCGTGCTAGGGAGGTTCCCTAGGCTTTTCGGGGGATTTCGGGGCTAGAGAGAGGTTCTAAAGAGAGAGAGAGAGAGAGAGAGAGAGTAAAGAGAAGAAAGAATGGGAAAGGTGTGAAGAAAATGAGGGTGGGAGAGGTGGTATTTATAGGGTGAAAATGGCTGAACTTGGTGCCACATGTCACCATCTAGTGGCAAGACTTGGGGAGAAAGCAATGGCCAAGATTGTGCCACATCACCCATTTTCGCACAGCACACTTCCGACTTCTAAAATCCGTAACTTTCACATACCACCTCCGTTTTTGACGTTCTTTATATCCACGTGTAGGTAAAAATAATATCTACAACTTTCATTTTGACTCCATCGGCTAATTCTCGACCGATCTTAAATTTAACAGTACGAGGCGTTTAGACTGTTAAATGACCGCGAAGAATTCGTAACTCCTTCATACCGACTCCGTTTTCGTCTGTCTTTTTACTGTTGAGTTCCTATTAATGAGATCTTGAACTCTCATTTAGGTCACGTAAGCCAAAAACCGCTCGAACTAAAATTCGAGTTTCGGGTCGTGCACTGCTAAGCCGAATCTTAGAAAAATCATAACTTCCTCATACGAAGTCAGATTTGGGTGTTCTTTTTATCGACGCTCTTAGTTTAACATATTCTATGACTTTTGTTTAGATTGCTAAGGGTAAATCTCGCTCAATCGTAAATTCACTATTTACGCTTGCTGGTGCCGTGCCGGTTTTGCCGTAAAACTTCGACGGGCCATAATTTCTTCGTTATAACTCGGATTTCAGCGTTCTTTATATGTACGGAAACATTGTGACATTTTCTAAAATTTGGTTAAGATTATTTATTCTAAATAATATTTTGTCAAAAAGTCATTTTCGACCCCTATTGCCTCTAAATTGACTAGCCCAGATCTGCGGGCGTTACAGTATCAGAGCAGGAGGCTGTGTAATCCATACACTTCTTTTCTGTGAAAAAGCTTCGATTAGGGTTATTCCGCATTCATTGATATTTATTGAGCCGTCATCACATAATTGATGTATCTCAATATTTATTATCTTTGCCCTAATTCGATATATTACAAGTCTGATCTTTGAACAGGTTATTCGATCAATAATGGACGAGTCACAATCCAATCCCATCAATATTTCAAACAGCATTGGATCAACGACAAAGATTCCCATCCTCTACACCCATGATTATGAAGTCTGGGCGAACCACTTTGAAGATTATGTCATAGGATCTGAGGATAATGGATACCTCATCTGGGAAGCAATTATCTCTGGACCGTTTTCTCATTCAGCAACTTCAAGGATTATTAAAACTCAAAAGGAGTATAATGATCTCCTGAAAGATGTTAAAGATGTAGCGCAAGATGAAAAAGTTAAATTTCAATGCAGTATCAAAGCGCTAAGATTGATTAGATTTGCTCTTCAATCCGATACCTTTAGGCTGGTAAGTTCATGCACAACTGCTAAAGAGATATGGGACAGGCTACGTGAATTGTACTCTACAGATGAAGATCTTGAACACTCCATTCAAACCTTACTCTTGTCTGAGTTTGGTGAGTTCAAGCAAGGAACAGAAGAAACAGTGACTCAAACGTTTGATCGCTTCAATCATCTTCTTAGCAAGATGATCAAACATGACATCGAAAGGAAGCTTATCGAACAGAAGGTTACTTTTTTAAATGGACTCAGGTCTGAGTGGAGAGCAATTGTGTCCACAGTTAAAGCACACGAGCAATTCAAATCCTACTCTTTGGCGAAACTGGTGGGCATCCTAAAATCTCAGGAAAAGATTGTACTGCAGGAGAAAACCGTGGTTTCAAGTCTGGGTTCATTAGCACTCCTGTTGAAATGTAAAGTTGTGATAGAGGACGAAGATCTCAACTTGGATAATTACGATCTCACATCTGAAGACTATGCTATGATGGTGTCAAATCCTAAGAGATTCATTAAGAAGAGATTCCCCACAAATAGGAACCGAAACTGGCAAGGAAGCTATAGCACTGAAAAGGTCAAAGATGAACCGAAAGCTGAAGAAGCAAAGAAGGAACCGAAGGCTGAAGGAGATTCTGGAGTGAGCTGCTATTATTGTGGAGGAAAGAACCACTACGCAAAAGATTGCATCCTCAAAAAGATGGTAGAAAAGAACGAAGAAAATGATGAGGAAGCTGTGTTGATGAAAAAGCTTGATGAGCTAAGGAAGAAGAAATCTGCTGCTAACCCTTCAATGAATGCTTTAATTGTGCAGGGCTCGGTAGCTGATGATGAGTTCGGTGGCGTGGAGGTTTGGTCAACCGATTCTGAAGATGATGAAGTGAGGAAGCCTTCTCATGGAAAGGCCTATGTAGCGAAAGAAGAAAGCAGTTGAGGAAGATGCTTGATGGTGTCTGACGTTTCGCAGATGAGAGGTTACAACACAGATGGTGGGAATGATGACAAAGAACAACATAATCTATATTTTACCACCAAACCACTCAGCGAGCAGTTCAACGAACTTGATGAACTGATCAAGAAGGTACAATCAGTTTTTGTCTCATTTAAAGTCCCACAATGTTCATATGAAAAGGAATTAAAAAGTGTTAATTCACGAATCTCTCATCTAGATAGTAGCTTAACTCAAACTCGGGTCACCAATTCTAACCTAACTGATCAATTAAGCAGGGTGTCTTCGAAGAGTGAGGAACGACGGATGTGGATCGAACTGAAGGAGTCAGAGTTAATCAAAATAAAAGATGAAAACATCTATTTGCAAAGAGATAATTTAAAGCTTTTGAAAAAGCGAAATGTTTTTTGTCTGATTGCCAAACGTCTTTATACTAATATTACTCAGCTTCATTTAAATTGTGAAATAGGGCAAAAGATTCATCGCATGATTTTACCCTTTCTTGAATTTAAGGAAGATGAAATTGATGCTGATGCATTTAATTGTGAGAGTATTATTTCGTCTGAGGATGTTAATCCAACATATTTATATGGACTGGACAAAATTGAATCTTTCATAAAATCCAAGGACCACAAGAATATGCTCAAAAATCTTTTGGATGAAAATGATAAAATGAAGCTTAGAACCGAAACTATACAAAAATTTGACTCACTGAATGTCAACTTAAGCTCGGAAAATAAAATTGATGTTGAAAATGCATCTGAGCTTAATGAGGACGATAACATGAGTGAAATTTCTGTAGAAGACACAGCTGATTGCTCAGAATTTGTCAAAAATGAACCCGAGAACCACAAAAATCTTATCTCAGAAAATTCTTTGGAATTCGCTCGGTTGTCCCAACAAAAGTCCCCGATTCTTGTAGAGAAGGCAGTTGTATACCAAAAAGTTAGGACCACTCCGAATCAAGTATACAAAGTCACTGGTGTAACCGAACATCAGACTGCTGAACTAACTGTTGGATTAATATCTAAGTCCATAACTATAATTGGTAAGACTTGACCCGACCCGGCATGGTCCATTTGGGTTGCATGGCATCATGCACTTGGATAGACTATAATGAGAGAAATAAGACACTTATGGTTATTAATATATTATAAGTTCTAGTATATTGATAATAAGAATAATAAGATCATTTAATTAGTATTGATCAAGAATTAATCTAGGATTAATTAAGTGATCAAAAGAAGACTAATTAAATATATGGGTTGATTGTGTAAATCATCCATACTTATATAGTGGGCTAATGCTCCATGGATTATCTAGTTGGGCCAAAACCCATATGATGCTCCATGGATGCTCCATGGTGTATTTGAACCCATGGATCCAAGGAAATGGAAAGTCATGACAATTAGGGTTTACCCTAATTGTAACACTATATAAAGATATTATTCTTCCCAAAATCGGCCACTAGATTATTCTAGAGAGGGCTAGCCGATTTTATGAAGTGTAGAATTCTCTCAAGTTATTCCAAGTGTATTTGGTGTTGTGTGAACCATTTAAGGTGTCACACTTGGGGCACTAGGCACTCAAGCTTCATGAAGACATTCTACATCAAAGAGGTATGTATTCTATCTTGTTATATTGATAGTTTTGTATGCTAGATTAGGATAATACCTTGGATGTTCATATTTGCATGTATAATAGAGAAAACATAGATCCAAGGTATTTAGGGTTGCATGTACACTTAGGAGTGTTAGAATGCTCAAAACCCAACAGTGGTATCAGAGCCTAGGCTTGTTTTCTTGTTATACCTGCAATAGAAGCTGAAAAATCGAGATTGGTGCTGTCAGCCCAGCAGACTCGCCGAGTCCATGAAGGGACTCGACGAGTCCAAGGCAAAATGCATCCAACTCGCCGAGTTGTGTTCATGCACTCGACGAGTTGGACCCCAGACAACATATCTTCGAGGTTTTTGGCTAGAAATGGACTAGGAACATTACCCTAAGTTGTTTTGAACTTATAAACTTGTTTTTTAATGTGGTAATGTTCATGCTAATCCATTTTCAAAGATAATTGTCAATAGATTCATGTTTTGTATTAGTTTAAAGGTTAGACTAATTACATGAAAAAGTTTGATTTGAATTATCTTGTTCTTATGAGTTGCTTAGATTAATAGAAAAGTTGAGTGAAAAAGTTGTTTTCAATCCAAATTAATCTAAGAGTTGATTCTAAAATGTGTTTATGTAACTTGTCCTCAAGTTATATGAAAAGTCACATTTAAGTTTCATAAAAACTCATAAAAGTTGGCAATGGTTACAAAAGATGAAGAGTCTTGTCCTTAAGTTATGGAGGTTCAAGAGTCACTTCATTAATAAATAAATAAATAAAATATGTAACCTTAATTAATTCCATAAGTTATAAAATAAAGAAAAGGTTAATTCTTTATTAGTTTAAAGTCTTCCATAATTTGTACACAAGTTATGGAACTTGAAGAGTTTTTGGATTAAAACTACTTTAAATACATAAGTTATGGAATTAATTAGTTTTGAATAGTTTCAAAACTTGCCCTCAAGTTTTGGAATTTGTAAAGTTTTCTCTTATGAATACTTTAATTCCAAGTTAGCCCTTAGAATTTTAAAAGTTAAAATTTAACCCTTATACTTTATAATATTATAAGTTAATAATATTTATATGTATAAGAGTAAAGTCGGTCTTACCGCTAGTACGGCTCATTCACGAAGCCGGTCTATAAGGTGGGTATAAGGTTCTTGCCTATAAAATTGCAACTTAATGGGTGTCTACTCTCACCCACCGCTTGCTTGACCGGTGGAGGGTCGTTAGCCGAACGGGTTTGACAGGACTATAATTCTCCCTTCATTAAAAGTATTAATGATAAATACTAAGTAACTAAACTTTTACTAATACCCAATCTTAGTTACTTAGGAAAATGTGAATAAGGTGCTAATCCATGAAATTACACTTTGCACTTTGTTTAAGTCGGTTAGTGGAGCGTGTGTGGTTAACCGGCACACTAACTCGTATTTAACAATGTAGGCAAAGGGTAACTTAATGTTTATCATAGTATCGATGGAGCGTGTGTGGTTAACCGGCACATCGATTGAGGGGTAAACACTTAAGGGTACCAAGTGATTTGCATGGTTACTTCACACCTTGTTTTGTGATCCTCGGCATCCCAGTCACAAAACCTGAAGGGCACACTCGAGATTGAAACATGCCATTGAACAGTTCAATGAATCTCAAAAGATCTAGGAGTTTCCAAAACCAATTAAAACCTAATAATACATTTCGTTTATCTTGGTGGAAATTGGTGAATCGTCATTCACCTACCTTCAAATTGTTTTATAGCTTGGATTACAGCATACCTCTTCTAAGTTATAAAATAGTTTGTTGGGTCCTAGCCTTAATATTTCATATTGGGTGTCATATTAAGGACTATAAATCAACTATCTTGAATATCTCCCATAACATGCCTGGTTTAGACATTTATGATCTTCCCAAATCTCTTGAAACAAGCATTCCTAATGAAGATGATGTCCCATGGATATCATACTTCTTTCTCCTCCTCCAATTATTCTCCCTACCCCACAAGTTCTTAAAAAGTTTAAGGTCACTCAAGCCCTAATGGCAAGGCAAGGTCTAGGTGTGATCACATCTTGGAGATGTAGTCACATATTGACAAGCCGGGAGAGTTGGGTGTCAATGTCTTGAGAAAGTTAGTGGCTCAACTACTTTCTAAGTCACATAGTGAGTTCTTTTGGAACACGTATGAAACAGACTATGACAAGACCCTTAATGATCTTATCTATTTGCTAAGATCAACTTCCTAAAACTTTATGGACATTGACAATAGTGACACAGGAAATCCAGGAAAGCATTCTCTTCCCAATGGAAAGGGATCGGCCATAGTCAACTCAGTTGAACAAATGGTAAAGAGAAAAACTAAGTCTGTGATAGTCCCGTGTACCATTATCAAAGGGTCCATATGTTTATATTGCCAAAGAAAGGGTCATTATTTGCGAAGCTGTCAAATTTACCTAAAGATGTTAAAGTCAATAAG
Source organism: Lactuca saligna (assembly GCF_052625555.1). Classification (NCBI taxonomy): domain Eukaryota; kingdom Viridiplantae; phylum Streptophyta; class Magnoliopsida; order Asterales; family Asteraceae; genus Lactuca; species Lactuca saligna. The sequence continues at coordinate 212,404,303 of NC_136419.1, forward strand.
GTTGACTCTACTTCAGGTAAAGTCCACTATCTAACACTGCTAAGTTTCTATTCTGAGATTTTTGATACATGATGTGACTGGGTCACATGGTGATGTTTTAAGAATCAAAGAAAAGTAAAGGAACTTAAAGAAAGAATATGCTGAATCTGATCGCATAGATGGATTTCTATCGCGTAGTTTGAAAAATCGGATTCTTGAGCTAATTCTTAGGAGTTATGAGATATTGCTAAGGAATAGATAACAAAAAGTTTTCATATGGATTGTAAGGATAAGTTTTTCCGCATAGTTTTAAAATAATAGAAAATTTTTGATTTTATTTATTTTAAAATATCCTTACAATGGCATTTGAGGAAAAATTGTTGCTTATATGATTCCATTAATAGCAAGAGTGGAAATATGAAATTGATTCTTTCATTTGTGGTAATGTCTAAATTTACCAAATAAGGAAAGATTCTCATCATCCAAAGTCCCAATTGGACCGGGACTTGGAATCATGCAAGTTGTATAGCATGATGAATGAGAACTTTCAAGTATTGGAAAAATTAAGACTAATTACTTGTTCACATGGATGTGTGAGTCAAGTAATGGACTAAGGGATCGAGCACATAGTCATGTGCACTGATTAAGTCCACCACAAAAGATGTAAGGCTATTCGTCATAATTTACTAAAGCTCAGTAAATATGATTATACTTACAAGCTTAAGTGTAACTCTGAGACATTGGAAAAGGTTTCAATGCATAGCAGAGCGGATAAGAAGAATCAAATTAGGCAGAAGGATAAAAGTTTCTCAAATCTGAAAAGATGGGAGAGTACTTTAGTATCAGTTTTGTGATCATCATAATGATTAAGAAACCATATCAAAATTAGTTCTCTAAGGAAGTCTTAGTTCATTCTTATGACTAAGAAGAAGGGATTTTGAATTGTTGAAATGGTTAAATCAAGAAGATGAGTCATACTTCGTTCCAATACAAGTCTTAGAGTCATACTCCAAGATTGTGACTTGAGTGACATGTCTCAAAGAAGGTTTAAAACACTTGTCAAATGTAAGAGTAAAAGTTTTCTACTCTTGTACATTTGAAATTGGTAAGTTGTGATGTTTTGGATAAAACAAAGACCAACTCAGCCCAATTGTGTGAAGCGTTTGTCTTGATAAAGAATCCACACTATCCCTTGAATATTTGACAAGAGAGTGTTATATGTCAAGAGGACAGTGGGAGTCTTAAAGGTCTTGAAAGTCTCAAGAACTAATCAAGAATAAAACCTGAAGTTCTTCACTAGCACACGACTTGAGGTTTATAACCTATCGTGTTGACATATTCTGTGCCCATTCTAGTTAAAGTTGGCTTTGCATATGAGTTCTTAGAGTTCTGAATGTGTTGCACAACAACTTGGAAGCAATGGTAGGCCCTTGAGCTGCCAGGTGGCAAGAAATTAAGATTGAGTTCAATCCATATGGTTTTGGATTTGTCATTATCCTTGTCTTGTGATTATGGTTTTGACAAATTCATATGGGTAGGAACTCATACACCAATAAATCTAAGTGTCATAAGGTTTCTCTCTGATTCATGAAAATGATGGTGAGGAAACACTTCCACTAAGTAGATTTTAGCGAGATAGCAATTGGGATATTTGCATTCTCAAAGTCGTTAGGAGCGTGTGTGGTTTACCGGCACACTAACTTGGACTTGTGAGAAGTGGCAAAAAGGTCTAACCATTATGATTACGGCATCCCTCTTCATAATTGTTTAGACACACAAATGTGCTATCTAAGGGAAGCTGTATGTTTTTGATAAAGTCTTATCAAAACAATCTAGTATCAGAAATCTGAACTTTGGTAAGAAAGTCAATAAAGTATTGATTTCTAGAAGTCCAGCTGTTTTTTGAGTACATGTCAAAGCTAGTGGGAGCATAAATCATCATGTTAGTGGGAGCATGATAATTATGATAAAGATTGCAAGTTAGCAATGTTAATTATAGAAAAACAAAAGGTTTCAATTGGGAAAAAGTTGTTTTGCTATAATTAAGGGAGAGGAAATTATACTTTATCTCAAATCTATAAGCTTAGATCGTGAGGTTTTAATCATTTAGTCTCTATAAGCTTAGATCGTGAGGTTTTAATCATTTAGTCAAGGATATATATGAATTTCATGTTGGAATGGCTCAACATAAGGAAATTCTGTATATGGGTCCATTATTTGCGTTCTTAAATTCGATTATGATTACGGCATCCCTTTTCATAATCTGAATTATGAGAACTTGGCAAATTGAAATGGAAATGTTATAGCAAAAGATTGGTTTAGTCTTTATGTGAGACATCATGAATAGTGTCCCATATGCTTTGGATATAGGATCAATTACATGTGCTATATTCATCCTTTCTAAAAATTTCCAAATGCCTGGGGCATTAAGAAGGGAAAAGGTTTAGAACTGGATATGACTAAAAGGATTAAACAATTGTCGAGGACAATCTAAGGTTTACCAAAGATTGGTTGCTCAAGGACAGTTAGAAGTATAGTGATAATTCTAGAAGGACCATATTGGCATAATTTGTAAGGAGGCAACTCTTGTTCAGAAGTGATAGTCGAAATGGAATCTGGAAATGTTTCAAAGTTAGAATTTTCAATCTGTGTAAGATTAAGGAAACTTAATGCAAGAAGGATGGTTCCAAGGACTTGATCTCCTTTGGAATGCTCTGTAATGATTTTTGTTAAGTCTTTCTGACTTTGTGCATAATAATTACAAGAGGATCGATGCATATAAGTTTAGAATCTAACAGATTTCAGTAAATGACATGAATTTGGAATTCTTGCATTTGCAGTAAGGATTTGGAAGTGTGAAAAGAGAATCATTGAAGTTATGTTCATTTGATCTAGTTCACAAAATAAAGATCATAGACAAACATATTATGCATACTTGGTGTATGGCATGACTAGTGTTTAGAAAACATAGTGTGCATGCTTGGAGCATGGGACAACTATTGTTTTAAATTCAAGAATAATGTTGATAGCTGAAACAGTATACAATGAATAATATGTAATCATATGGTGATAAATAAAAGGTGTTTTATTTATATTCATAAGTTCTGAGACCATATTGGATTCAATTATTATTGTGTTTCACTTTGCATGTTTTGACTTCCCGAATAAACTAGGTTATTCTTCCGGAATGACTACGTTATTCAAACCATCCACAGTCGGTCATATGTTGGAAGTAGATATGAATTAAGACTGTCATGGGTTGACTTGTAGAGGTCTAAGTTGTTGGACAAAGGGCTACAACACTCATGAGTGCTCATAAGTTCTGAGTATTGGATTCAACCCGCGCTCATTGGAATCACTTCATGGATTTTATCACGAGTGATCATGAGACGATAATATCTTATATTCTTCAAAACTAGAGATATGAGCTGTTACTATGAGTTGATAGTACATTGATTGCACGAAACGCATTGGTAACTCGATGTTATAAAACGTGTCTTTGTGTATGATTCAATAAGTAGTAGAAATGGCCATATGAGTCGAAGTTTATCCATTCCATTTACCTTCGGGATAAAAGCGATATCTGTGGGCCCCTCGATGATTTGATGATGACAAATGGAAGTGCTCGGCCGGGCCAGGACTGATTTGATTTGTTCAATTAGTCAGTCGTCGTAAATCGGAAATCGGGAAACAACAAATGGACAGAGAGAATGATTATAATCCATGTCTCAGTCCATATGATATCTAGAATGGAGGAATATATGATCCCTTATCTAATGGACAAGTCATTGACAAGATCAGCGTTCATCTACAAGGTCAGAGTTCGACAAAAGCTTTTGAGAGCTACGATTGCCAGTTGGTTCCTGAAGTCATACGCAATAATAGTTTTAGACTTATCCAAGTGGGAGACTGTTGGATTAATGTCTAAGTCCATAACTATAATTGGTAAGACTTGACCCGACCCGGCATGGTCCATTTGGGTTGCATGGCATCATGCACTTGGATAGACTATAATGAGAGAAATAAGACACTTATGGTTATTAATATATTATAAGTTCTAGTATATTAATAATAAGAATAATAAGATTATTTAATTAGTATTGATCAAGAATTAATCTAGGATTAATTAAGTGATCAAAAGAAGACTAATTAAATATATGGGTTGATTGTGTAAATCATCCATACTTATATAGTGGGCTAATGCTCCATGGATTATCTAGTTGGGCCAAAACCCATATGATGCTCCATGGATGCTCCATGGTGTATTTGAACCCATGGATCCAAGGAAATGGAAAGTCATGACAATTAGGGTTTACCCTAATTGTAACACTATATAAAGATATTATTCTTCCCAAAATCGGCCACTAGATTATTCTAGAGAGGGCTAGCCGATTTTATGAAGTGTAGAATTCTCTCAAGTTATTCCAAGTGTATTTGGTGTTGTGTGAACCATTTGAGGTGTCACACTTGGGGCACTAGGCACTCAAGCTTCATGAAGACATTCTACATCAAAGAGGTATGTATTCTATCTTGTTATATTGATAGTTTTGTATGCTAGATTAGGATAATACCTTGGATGTTCATATTTGCATGTATAATAGAGAAAATATAGATCCAAGGTATTTAGGGTTGCATGTACACTTAGGAGTGTTAGAATGCTCAAAACCCAACACTAACAACTATTGTGAACGAGGACAATGCTGATGGGTGTGATGAGTCCTTCTGGTCGGCTCCCATTAACAATGCTGATGAAACGGTAGGTCTGTCTGAAAATACTTCATGGAAAAGCAAAGGCAGATACGTTCCAGAACCATTAAATAAACCTGATTGCTTTAACGTGGCAAGTACCAGTGGAACGAAAGATATTCCTCAAGAGAAAGAAATTCATGCAAAAGAAGTCAAATCTCCAAGCAAAGCAACATCGGAGCAGAGTGGTTCAACTAATGAACATAAAGCTAACGTCCATCATCGTTCAAAGCAGATGAGAAGTCAAAAACGGGAAAGGAATCAGAGATACAGGAAAAATCTCTCCGAAAGAAAACAGTTTTGGCGATCGCAAAATGCCTATTTCTCACATCAAGATAGGAATTTAAAACCAGCAAAAAATCCTGATGGATCGACCGAGAGCAACAATGACCGAACGCAGTGTCTCGGTTCTGAGCAGAACAACAACCGAAAGCAGAGGTTCAGTTCTAAGCAGAACAACGACCAAAAGCAGATGTTTGGCTCAGCGCACAACAACAACCAAACGTATAGATTCGGTTCAGAGAATGATTTCAACCGAAAGCACAGGTTCGGTTCGGGAATTAAAAGAGGTCAAAACTCTAAAGGTGGTCCTTCCGTTAATAAAAAACAAATGAGTTACCCAGTCTCTTCTCGTACTAACACTTCTAATTCCTCACAATCCTCTGTCTCTTCTCGTCCTCGAGTCCACTCTGCTTCTTCTCAAAAATCTCAGTCTTCAGCTGATAAAAAATGGAAAAAGAAGGTTTCAAACACTGAATCAAAATCCATTCTGAAACCATCAAATCCAAATCAAATCAGAGTTTACACCATCAAAAGAAAAGATAATAAAACACTAATTAAAAGAACTTATGTTGTTGACATCTCTCTTACTATTCCCGCAAACAACTCACGGGGACCCAAAAAGCTCTGGGTTCCTAAATCTGCTTAATTTTTGCAGGTTATTAGTGACGAGCAGTATGACGAAGAATGGTACATTGATAGTGGCTGCTCGTGTCACATGACTGGGAGGAAGGAAGAACTCAGGGAATTCAGATCTCTTTCCAATGGTGGTAATGTCAAATTTGGGAACAATTCCTTCGGAACAATCAAAGGCTATGGGATGATTACAAACGGTGATTTCTCAATTAGGAAAGTTGCATATGTAGAGGGATTGCAACACAATCTCATCAGTGTATCTCAGCTTGTTGGAGGTACTGGTCTCAAAGTCTCATTCGATGATGATGGTTCGGAAATTATTGAGAAGAAGACGAACAAAGTTATTCTCCAATCAGAGTGCAAAGGTGAAATGTTTCCCCTGAATCTCAAACCAATCAAAGGAAACCCAGCCATCTGTCTGTTATCCAAGGCACCATCTGACGAAAGTTGGCTGTGGCACAGAAGACTCTCTCATCTCAACTTCAAAGATATCAACAAACTCGTCACTGAAAGTCATGTGAGGGGTCTCCCATTGCTCAAATATGACAAAGATCATCTGTGTGCTGCATGCGAAATGGGAAAGCAGAGTCGTCAAAGTCATCCATCCATAATAAACACCAAAGTCGTTGAACCACTGGAATTACTTCATATTGACTTATGTGGTCCATCTTCTGTAGAAAGCATTGGTGGTAACAAGTATATTCTTGTTATTGTTGATGACTTTTCACGTTTTACATGGGTGTTCTTTCTGAAGCTTAAATCTGAAGCAACTCACATGCTAAAAGTGTTCATCAAGCAGATTGAAGTACAGCTGAAGAAGGTCGTTCGCAACATTAGAAGTGACAATGGGTTGGAGTTCAAAAATAAAGAATTTGAAGAATTCCTGGAAGAAAAAGGGATCAGTCACAACTTCTCAGCTCCTTACACATCTCAACAGAACGGAATCGTTGAAAGACGAAACCGATCCTTATGTGAAGCTGCCCGAACAATGCTAAGTTTTGCTTCCTTACCTTTATATTTTTGGGCTGATGCTATTTCTGCTGCTTGTTTTACACAGAACAGGTCGTATCTTAACAAACGCTTCAGTCTCACTCCTTATGAGATCATCAACAACAGGAAGCCAAATGTGAAGTTTTTCCATGTGTTCGGTTCCAGGTGCTTCATTTTCAATTCCAAAGAACACCGCAACAAGTTTGATGTCAAAGCTGATGAAGGGATATTTCTGGGATATTCTCTTACTTCCAAAGCATACAGAGTGTTAAACAAGCGTTCAAAGAAGATCGAAGAAACTTACTATGTGACTTTTGATGATAGCTATGTTAAGAAGCTACAGGCCACCAAACACACAGCTGGAGAAATCTTTCCTCAAACTGGCCAAGTCACAGCCTCGGTCGCCAATCTATTCGAGAAATTCATGGAGCTTTTTGATGAACCAGAGAAGGCCACTCTTTCTGAAGCCAGTGCAGCAAACAACAGGGTAGATAACTTGAAGCAACTTATTGACAATGTTGCAAGAAGACTGAATGAAGAAGAATCGAGTTCACAAGACCCTCCTCAACACAATGCATCAGTAGAGGGGGAGGATCCACCTGCATTCCAGTCAAGTTCACAAGTTGAGGGGGAGCTAAGGTCTCATCCTCCAACCGAGAGTGCTTCACCAACAGAGAGTGCTTCACCAACAGAGAGTGCTTCACCAACCGAGAGTGCTTCACCAACCGAGAGTGTCTCACCAACCGAAAGCGTCTCACCAAACGATAGAGCCTCTCCAACCGTAGGTTCATTAGCACCCGAAAGATCATCACATCAGGAAACCCCTATAGCTCATGATTCACAAGACATTCCTGCAAGATCACATGTCGAGGGGGAGCATGCTGATATGTCATGCGACTTCGAGAGTCTGTCCGAACCAGAAGAAATGATAAATGCTGAATTGGATCCATCCTTTGATCCAAAATTCCCTCCTCTCACCAAATGGACCAGAAATCATCCTATTTCACAAGTGGTCGGTGATATCTCAGAAACAGTTCTGACCCGATTACAGCTCAAGGCAAAACAAGCATCCTTGTACTCAAAAGTTGAATTCTGCATGTTTAACTCATTCGTTTCCAAAGTTGAACCAAAGACAGTTAAAACTGCTCTTGATCACTCTGATTGGGTTCAAGCAATGCAAGATGAACTGAATGAATTTGAAAGGAACAAGGTCTGGCGTCTTATTCCAACTCCTGCTCATGCCTCAGTTGTTGGTCTGAAATGGGTCTTTAGGAACAAACTCGACAAGGAAGGGAATGTTATCAGAAACAAAGCTCGTTTAGTCATCAAAGGATACTGTCAAGAGGAAGGCATTGACTATGAAGAGACTTTCGCTCCGGTAGCTAGGCTGGAATCAGTGAGAATATTTCTTGCTTATGCTGCTCACAAAAACTTTGAGGTCTTTCAAATAGACGTCAAGTGTGCTTTTCTCAATGGAGATCTCGAAGAGACTGTGTATGTGGAGAAACCTCCTGGATTCGTGAATGAAAAGCATCCCGATCACTGTTACATATTGGATAAAGTCGTGTATGGTCTCAAACAAGCATCGAGGGCCTGGTATGAAACGCTGACTAAATTTTTAAAGATGTCCAAATTCAAACAAGGTTCGGTTGACCCAACCTTCTTTTGTAAAAAGGAAGGTAACCACCTTATGATAGTCAAAATTTACGTCGATGATATCATCTTCGGCTCCACGAATCCAAGCCTAACAGCTGAATTCAGAAAGCTGATGGAGACTAAATTTGAAATGAGCTCAATGGGTCCCATTAACTTTTTCCTTGGTTTAAATATAAGATAGGGACCTGAAGGCATCTTTATCAACCAGGAAGCTTACACCAAGAATCTCTTAGCAAAATTTGGCATGATGGGAGATTCAAAAGTCAAAGTCCCAATGGCATTCGGCACTAAGCTCACTCCATCCCTGTACAAACCAGCTGTTGATCTTACTCTTTATCGTCAAATGATAGGCTCTCTAATGTATCTTACTGCTAGCAGACCTGACATAATGTTTTCTGTTTGTTACTGTGATCGATTTCAGGCAAATCCAAGGGAACCTCATATGCTTGTAGTGAAAAACATATTCCGATATCTCAAGCGAACTACCTCTTTAGGTCTGTGGTACCCTTCTAATTCAGGCTTCTTCGTTCAAGCCTACTCAGATGCAAACCTTGGTGGTTGTGGTCTCGACAGGAAAAGCACCACTGGCGCATGCCAATTCCTCGATGGGAAGTTGGTTAGCTGGCAATCAAAGAAACAAACCTGCGTGTCACTGTCTACTGCTGAAGCTGAATACATTGCCGCTGCTTCCTGTACCTCTCAAGTGATTTGGATCCAGAGTCAACTTCGAGACTATGGACTCAATATGAAAAAGATCCCACTATATTGTGACTCTAAAAGTGCAATTAGGATCTGTCATAACCTAGTGCAGCATTCCAAGACCAAGCACATCGCACTGAGGTATCACTTCATCAAAGATCACGTGGAAGACGGAAATGTTGAAGTACACTTTGTTAGAACCACTGATCAATTGGCCGATGTCTTTACCAAAGCTCTTCCTGAAACGACTTTCAATAAAATTCTACAAGGCTTGGGTATGATGGTTGGAGAGTCGATCCCAAATCCTCAAATCTCCATCTAAGAATCAAGAACCGAACGAGACAGACCGCTCGGTTGCTCTCTGCTCTGGAGATATAAAGGAACCAAAGCAAACAGACCGCTCGGTCTCTCTCTGCTCTGGAGATTTAAAGGAACCGAAGCAAACAGACCGCTCGGTCTCTCTCTGCTCTGGTGAAATAAAGGAACCGAAGCAACCAAACCGCTCGGTCTCTCTCTGTCCTGGAACTTTAAAGGAACCAACACAAACAGCCCGCTCGGTCTCTCTATGCTCTAATGATTTACTGAAACGAACTAGACAGACCGCTCAGTTCCTCTCGGTTCTGAATTTGTCACCGAAATACACAGATCGCTCGGTCAATCTCTGCTTCCTCAATTTTTTATGTTGTACAATTTTATCTTTCTGTTTTTTTTTTTTTTTTTTTCAGAAAAATTCCAAAATTCCAAAAACATTTTATCTTTTTGTTTTTATTTATTTTATTTTTCAGAAAATTCCAAAATTCCAAAAACATTTTATCTTTCTGTTTTATTTATTTTTTAGAAAATTCCAAAATTCCAAAAGCATTTTATCTTTCCGTTTTTATTTATTTTTCAGAAAAATACCAAAATTACAAACACATTTTATCTTTTTGGTCGGTGTACGTTTTGCACAGGTGAATACAAGCATCTCCTTCTGTAGTGTTTACTCAGGTATGTTTTATCTTTCTCCGACTAGTTACACGTCCCTAGAAGCATGCTGCTGTATGTTGTCGCAAGCCTCTATGACCTCGAGCAGGCCTTAATGATTCGATCAATACCTATCATTTCTTCCCAATTAGGCTATTCTCTCATACTCGGTCTAGAGCTACCTTACTCTACTCATCTGAAACATGAGTTGCTCTGCTTTGTCCCTATTCTGTAGCAGAAGGTACGTTCGGTCTCTTAACCATCTCCTCAACTTCTTCATTTACCTTCGAATCCCCAAAGTAACCCTTGATGCTTTCGGTCTTTACCACTGAGGCTTATGGTTGCACAACATCTGTGTTTATGATCTTGGATTCGATTACCATGTTCTAAGTGAAACCCAAAATCCAATACCTGAAATGAATTGACGGTGAGTGATAAACTCAAGCTATTACTTGGAAATCTCATTTTCTTTTTGTGTGATCTTTTATGAAATTGTCTACACCTAAGACATTTCTTCCCAAAGAGGTCCAGTTTATTTTTCTTTGAGATTTCTGTCTATCCCATTCTTGTCATGCGATAATTCCCACCTACCTGTTCAACAGATCACATCGGTCTCACAGGTATCTCTACGAACACTCAGTTTTATGTTAAGACTTGATGTTCAGTTAGAGGTCAGCCACCCTTCAGCCCATGATCAAAAGATGCCTTTCATTGTTTATTAACAGACAACTGATCGTATTTCTCGGGAAACCACACAAGCACTTCAAGTCTCTCTTGGCTTTGAAGGAAGCGATTTTTGCCTGGAATCTTCCGCTTTGTGTCTTCTTACTAGACAACACTCACATCCCAAACACCTTTGATTTATTTCTTTATCTTTCACACTCCTATGCATGAAAATTAATTTTTTCCAACATTCTGATTACTGTTTGGTATATGGTTTCAAGTTTCAGATGTAACCAAACAAGGGCACAAGGAATTTCAAATGGCACAAAAATGATTTTGTAACATCCGGATTTTTACCAGGTATCTTGTAAATTTAATTTTGTGGTATTGCGAGGGGGACTCGGCGAGTTGGAGCTCAGACTCGCCGAGTAGGGACGCGGATTTGGACAATGGAGCGCGCCTGGACTCGGCGAGTCCAGGATATGAACTCGGCGAGTCTGCGCTGTGTAATGAAACCCTAAATTTCCGGGTTTGAGGCCTATTTAAAGGTCCTTATGGCCATCATTTGTGCTCACCCAACCCTCAGTGAGAGACCCTTGTGTTCTTGAGCGATTTGTGAAGAGAAAGGAGCATTTCATGACCTTGTGTGTGTTATTTAGCAAGAAGAAGGAGACTCTAGGCAAGAGGAAGCAAAGGAGGTTGCTATTTCGTGGATTTGGAGCTTAGATCATCACTCTAGAGGTATGATCTCAGACTATTTTCTGTTTGGTGAAGCATTATGCAATTTAGGGCTTATGATGGTCATTTATGGGATGATTTGGTGCCCATTGGTTCCCTCCTTGAGTTGAGGTTATGGATCTGGACCCATAGAGGTCCAGAGAGCCTCACTCATCAAGCTTTATGTATGACAATGGAGTCCATGACCTTGTGTTGTAGTAAATGAGTCAAAAACATCATATATGGTCATATAGAGGTTGTATGTGCATCAAGATTGTAACTTTACGTGCTAAATGAGCTTGGAGGGACTGGATCTATGGATTAATGGACTGGATCTGACCTTTAGAGCAAGATTGAGTCAGTGCATGGCACGGACTCGCCGAGTCCGAAGAACAGAATCGGCGAGTAGCATGAATGTTGCCCGACCACACAGTGAGTGGCCTCGCTGAGTTGGGGAGGGTGGACTCAGTGAGTCAAGGGGGAGCCAGAATGGACAGGTGGACTGAGTCAAACTGGACTCGTCGAGTTGTTCTTGAGACTCGGCGAGTTGAGTCGTGGTGGCCCCACAACTCGTGCCAGGTGGAACTCGTCGAGTTGAGTGAATGCTCGACGTGTCAGGGGAGGATTCCAGGGAAATTGGGGTGTACGCTCAGACTCGCCGAGTCGCCATAGCGCACTCGCCGAGTCCGGTCAAAGTTGACCGTTGACCGTTGACCAGCGTTGACCTAGATTGACTTGTTATAGTATGGTCAACCCTAGTTGGGAAAGTGTTAATTAGAGATGTATTGTGCTATAGGGGGACTACAGCTCGGCAGATCGAGTGATTAGCGATTTCAGGTTTACGATTTACCGAGACACGCAAGGTGAGTCTTCTCACTATACTTTACCTTGAGTAGGTAACCAGAGTTATGTGATAGAGTATTTGTATGCTATGTATGTTGTGTGTTGTACTGCATGATTTCTATGTGATTTATGTGGTGCATTTTTATCAGAGCTAGAACCTGAGGGTTCACAGAGTTTGGGTGCACGGACCCACAGAGTTATAGCCTAGAGTGGCTAATATGTGTTATATGTGGTATTTTGGGGAACTCACTAAGCCTTGTGCTTACAGTGTTGATGTTATTTGTTTCAGGTACTAGTGACGACCGCGGGAAGGCGCCGGCTTGATCCGTATACACACACGTTCGGAGCTTGATTTTATGATCTTGGGATTTTGTACTGTTTTGTTGGATAATTAAAAATGGTTGTTTTTATGAATATCGATGGAATTATGTTTTATAAAAATTGAAAATTTTGTTTGAAATTTTCGGTGTTACAAATTGGTATCAGAGCCTTGGTTTGAGGGATTCGGGTACACCTTCGGGGGTATTTGAACTCAAACTGAGGAATTGAAGAGATATTTCAAAATAAAACCAAAATTTTCTAAGAGTAAAAGATTTTCCAGGAAGAAACGTGTGTACGATCAGCCAGCGCCCGAACGGTGAATTCCCAAAATACCTTTATATTATGTGATAATTAATGTGATGTGTTTGCATGCTAGAGTAGGCTAGGTATTGCTAATAGGACTAGAGTGGCCTGTTTTGTGATGCCTTAGCCTAGGGAGGGGTAAGCTGCTATGAGATGCTGAGAGTAATTAGGTAGCAGCTAGGGCTTTGTGTGAGATCTATTTCAAAGTGATTTAAGTATAATAGAGTACTTGGGGATTGGGATCCGAAGAGGAAGATTTGGGGTGTGTACTGAGACGGTGCAGACAGTGGTATTGGGCCCGTACTACTGAAAGCACCGGTGCGGTACACAGTCCAAATAAGAACCTTGGGATGCCAAGGATCAAGGAGGGGTGGATTGTCGAATGTAAGAGTGTTCGAGTGAAGTCTAATTATCGCATGTTGTATTTCAGAGGTTGATCATGGTGAGGACACGTCATATGCCAGAGGATGCCAGAGCTAGTGATGAGGAGATTCGACAGATCATTCATGAGGAGGTGGCTGCGGTCATCAGAGCTGAGATACCAGAGATGTTCGGGTCTATTAAGACCGCGTTGATTGAGACATTTGACGAGCGCTATGTTGCTCTATCTGAGGCTGCGGTTGCAGCGGCTACCGCAGCGATTTCTGCGGCAAGACCCCAGGGAGGTGATGCGACATTGTTTAGGGAGTTCAACAACACCAAGCCACCAGAGTTTGATGGTACGCAGGATCCGGTGGCAGCTATGAGGTGGATATCTGATATGGAGGGATGCTTCTTCACTTGCTCGTCCCCTGAGCATTTGAAGGTTCGGTTCGCGCTGAACCAGCTTCGCTTGGGAGCGAAGGACTGGTGGAAGTTTGTGACGGCACACTTCACACCGACTGAGCTTTCGGCAGTGACCTGGGAGAGGTTCACTACCATGTTCCGAGATGAGTACGTTCCTCAGGTGGAGAGGGAGCGTCTGGCACAGGAGTTTCTGACCCTCAAGCAGGGTACCGAGTCAGTTACAGCGATTACGAGGATGTTTCATGAGAGGGCGATGTTCTGCCCTGAGCACGTGTCCACCGAGCAGGCACGTATGAGCCGTTACCTGAGCATTCTGAGACGGGATATTCGGGAGTTCGCTGCGAACTCATCGTATCGGACATTTGCCGAGCTTCAGGCAAATGCTCGGAAGAGGGAGATTGAGCTTGAGACTCAGGCCAGGGAGGAGGCGGAGTCTCTAGGGAGGGATCGGCGGCCGGCACAGTCCCAGCCGGCAGCCAAGCGGGCCAAGCCCGCTGATCCCAGACCCGGGAGCCAGAAGGGCCGCACTTATGGAAAGTGCGGCAAGGGTCACGATGGAGTCTGTCGAGCAGGGTCTTGCTACAAATGTGGTAAGGAGGGGCATATGGCCAAGGACTGCCCCAAGGGATTTGCAGTGTGCTTCCACTGCAACCAGACCGGACACGGGAAGGCAGAGTGTCCGCTGCTGCGTGGAGCATCTCAGGGATTTGCTCCCGCTGCCATTAGAGCTACTGCTACAGAGAGTCGGCCCGTGAAGGCCGAGGCACCGAGGGCTCGGGGGAGAGCCTTTCAGCTGACTGCGGAAGAGGTCCGCGCTGCACCCGACGTTGTGGCTGGTACGTTTCCTTTTTATTATTTATTTATGGTGTTGAGATATTATGCTTATATTATGCTATGCATAGGTACCTTCCTTGTGAATTCTGTACCTGCTTTAGTGTTATTTGACTCGGGTGCGAGTCGATCTTTTGTATCTTTGACATTTAGTCAGCATATCAGTGTTAGTCGTGGGGCACTGAGTCGGCCCCTGCGGGTTTCCATAGCCGCCGACAGAGTGATTTGTGCCACAGAGGTCCTCCGGGGATGTGTATTGGAGATTTTTGGGGTTGAGTTCCCGATCGACCTGATTCCTATTGCGATGGGTGATGTCTGTGTTATAGTGGGCATGGACTGGTTGAGCCGATTCGGTGCGGTTATCGATTGCGAGCGTCAGCTGGTGACTATACGAGATCCTAGTGGGGGAGTTCTTTCGGTTTACGGTGAGGGTACACATTCTGGATTAGCCTTTTGTTCGGCTGCTAGGGCGAGGTAGTGTTTACAGCAGGGCTGTAAGGGTTTTGTGGCGTATGTGATGGATACGCGAGTGATCTCCGAGAGACCGAGTTCGGTGGATGAAGTTCCGGTGGTGCGTGAGTTTCCAGATGTCTTTCCCGAAGAATTACCAGGTGTTCCTCCCGTGAGGCAAGTGGAGTTTGGTATCGATTTGGTTCTGGGAGTCGCGCCTATCGCTAAGGTGCCGTATCGCCTTGCGCCTCCAGAGATGCAAGAGTTATCCTCGCAACTTCAGGAGTTGTTGGGGAAGGGGTTTATTAGGCCGAGTAGCTCGCCGTGGGGAGCACCCATCCTGTTTGTGAAGAAGAAAGATGGCTCGCATCGCATGTGTATTGATTACCGGGAATTGAATAAGCTGACGGTCAAGAACCGTTACCCGTTGCTGAGGATCGATGATTTATTCGATCAGTTGCAGGGAGCATCTTGGTTCTCCAAGATTGATTTGAGGTCGGGCTATCATCAGGTGAGAGTGCGGGACGAGGACGTCCAGAAGACAGCATTCAGGACGCGTTATGGGCATTATGAGTTTGTGGTGATGCCTTTTGGGCTCACCAATGCCCCGGCTGTGTTCATGGACCTCATGAACAGGGTATGTCGGCCGATGTTGGATCGGTCGGTGATTGTGTTCATTGATGATATTTTGGTATATTTGAGATCTAGAGAGCAGCACGAGGAGAATTTGAGGGAGGTTCTTGGAGTTTTGAGATCGGAGAAACTTTATGCAAAGTTTTCCAAGTGCGATTTCTGGTTGCGGGAGGTCCAGTTTCTGGGACATCTCGTTAACCAGAAGGGGATATTGGTCGATCCGGCCAAGGTTGACGCAGTGATGAGGTGGGAGGTGCCAAGGTCACCTTCTGAGATCCGGAGTTTCCTTGGGTTGGCAGGGTATTATCGGAGGTTTATTAAGGATTTCTCCAAGATTGCGGTTCCACTCACCAGATTGACCCGGAAGGGTGTTACATTTTTATAGGGTCCCGAGCAGCAGACCTCCTTTGAGACGCTTCGCCAGAGGTTGTGTGAAGCTCCGATATTAGCTCTTCCGGAAGGGATGGAAGATTTTGTGGTATTCTGTGATGCATTGATTTTAGGATTGGGAGCGGTACTGATGCAGAAGGGACATGTGATAGCATATGCATCGAGGCAGTTGAAGCCTCACGAGACGAGGTACCCCACACATGATTTGGAGTTGGGGGCAGTGGTGTTCGCCCTCAAGATTTGGCGGCACTACTTGTATGGGGTTCGTTGTACGATTTACACGGACCATAAGAGCTTGAAGTACTTGATGGATCAGCCTAACCTAAATATGCGGCAGAGAAGATGGTTAGATGTGGTCAAGGATTATGATTGCGAGATCTTGTACCACCCGGGCAAGGCTAATGTGGTAGCCGACGCATTGAGTCGCAGGGCGGAAAGTACTCCACTAAAAGCTGTATGTTTGAGATTGACCGTGATAGCTCTAGTTCTAGACGCCATTCGTGGGGCTCAGGCCGAGGCTGTGCGTCCGGAGATGCATAAGAGAGAGCGGGTCGTTGGGTTGGTTTCTGAGTTTATATCGGATAGTTGGGGTCTTATGACTTATCAGGGCCGGATCTGGGTACCGTTTGTGGGCGGTACGCGTACTACATTGATGGAGGAGGCTCATAGATCGAAATTTTCGATCCATCCCGGGGCTACAAAGATGTATTTGGACTTAAGGAAGGAGTATTGGTGGCCTTGTATGAAAAGGGATGTCACATGGTTTGTCGAGAGGTGTTTGAACTGTCGAAGGGTAAAGGCCGAACACCAGAGACCGCATGGCAAGTTGCAGCCATTGGAGGTTCCCGAGTGGAAGTGGGAACAGATCACTATGGATTTCATCACCAAATTGCCGAGGACTGCCAGAGGAGTCGATGCAATTTGGGTGATTGTGGATAGGTTGACAAAGAGCGTTCACTTTCTTGCCATCAGTGAGACCTCTTCGGCGGAGAAGTTGGCGGAGATTTATGTGAGAGAGGTTGTATCTCGGCATGGGGTGCCGATCTCGATTGTTTCAGACCGCGATGTGCGTTTCACTTCCCGTTTCTGGAAGAAATTTCATGAGGAGTTGGGTACTAAGCTGCATTTTAGTACCGCATACCACCCCCAGACCGACGGCCAGAGTGAGCAGACGATTCAGACACTTGAGGACATGCTTCGAGCATGTGTATTGGACTTTGGGGGTAGTTGGGACACGTATTTGCCCTTGGCAGAGTTCTCCTACAATAACAGCCATCATTCAAACATCGGTATGCCGCCCTTTGAGCTGTTGTATGGTAGGAGGTGTCGGACTCCCATATGTTGGGGAGAGGTTGGGCAAAGGGTAATCGGTAGTACAGAGATCGTGAATCAGACGACAGAGCAGATACAGCTGGTTAGACAGAGGTTATTGACCGCTCAGAGCCGACAAAAGAGTTATGCGGATAGGCGCCGGTCCGAGCTGGAATTTCAGGTCGGCGATTTCGTCCTCCTGAAGGTTTCTCCTTGGAAAGGAGTGATCCAGTTCAGGAAGAGGGGCAAATTGGGGCCCCGGTTTATAGGTCCGTTTCGTGTGATTGCAAGGGTAGGCCGGGTAGCCTATCGGCTGGAGTTACCAGCAGAGTTGGGGTAGATTCACAACACTTTTCATGTATCGCAGTTGAGGAAATGTATAGCCGATGAGTCGGCAGTGGTTCCATTAGAGGATATTCAGGTGGATGCAAGCCTGAATTATGCTGAGAGACCAGTGGCTATTAGGGATCGGAAGATCAAGATTTTGAGGAACAAGGAGGTACCTCTGGTATTGGTTCAGTGGCAACATCGGAGGGGATCAGAAATGACCTGGGAGCCGGAGGGTATGATGCGGGAGCAGCATCCGGAGCTGTTTTAGAGCGAGACTTCAAGGGCGAAGTCTAGTTCTAGTGGGGGAGAGTTGTAACATCCGGATTTTTACCAGGTATCTTGTAAATTTAATTTTGAGGTATTGCGAGGGGGACTCGACGAGTTGGAGCTCAGACTCACCGAGTAGGGACGCGGATTTGGACAACGGAGCGCGCCTGGACTCGGCGAGTCCAGGATATGGACTCGGCGAGTCTGCGCTGTGTAATGAAACCCTAAATTTCCGGGTTTGAGGCCTATTTAAAGGGCCTTATGGCCGTCATTTGTGCTCACCCAACCCTCAGTGAGAGACCCTTGTGCTCTTGAGCGATTTGTGAAGAGAAAGGAGCATTTCTTGATCTTGTGTGTGTTATTTAGCAAGAAGAAGGAGACTCTAGGCAAGAGGAAGCAAAGGAGGTTGCTATTTTGTGGATTTGGAGCTTAGATCATCACTTTAGAGGTATGATCTCGGACTATTTTCTGTTTGGTGAAGCATTATGCAATTTAGGGCTTATGATGGTCATTTATGGGATGATTTGGTGCCCATTGGTTCCCTCCTTGAGCTGAGGTTATGGATCTGGACCCATAGAGGTCCAGAGAGCCTCACTCATCAAGCTTTATGTATGACAATGGAGTCCATGACCTTGTGTTGTAGTAAATGAGTCAAAAACATCATATATGGTCATATAGAGGTTGTATGTGCATCAAGATTGTAACTTTACGTGCTAAATGAGCTTGGAGGGACTGGATCTATGGATTAATGGACTGGATCTGACCTTTAGAGCAAGATCGAGTCAGTGCATGGCACGGACTCGCCGAGTCCGAAGAACAGACTCGGCGAGTAGCATGAATGTTGCCCGACCACACAGTGAGTGGCCTCGCCGAGTTGGGGAGGGTGGACTCAGTGAGTCAAGGGGGAGCTAGAATGGACAGGTGGACTGAGTCAAACTGGACTCGCCGAGTTGTTCTTGTGACTCGGTGAGTTGAGTCGTGGTGGCCCCACAACTTGTGCCAGGTGGAACTCGTCGAGTTGAGTGAATGCTCGACGTGTCAGGGGAGGATTCCAGGGAAATTGGGGTATACGCTCAGACTCGCCGAGTCGCTATAGCGCACTCGCCGAGTCCGGTCAAAGTTGACCGTTGACCGTTGACCAGTGTTGACCTAGATTGACTTGTTATAGTATGGTCAACCCTAGTTGGGAAAGTGTTAATTAGAGATGTATTGTGCTATAGGGGGACTACAGCTCGGCAGATCGAGTGATTAGCGATTTCAGGTTTACGATTTACCGAGACACGCAAGGTGAGTCTTCTCACTATACTTTACCTTGAGTAGGTAACCAGAGTTATGTGATAGAGTATTTGTATGCTATGTATGTTGTGTGTTGTACTGCATGATTTCTATGTGATTTATGTGGTGCATGTTTATCAGAGCTAGAACCTGAGGGTTCACAGAGTTTGGGTGCACGGACCCACAGAGTTATAGCCTAGAGTGGCTAATATGTGTTATATGTGGTATTTTGGGGAACTCACTAAGCCTTGTGCTTACAGTGTTGATGTTATTTGTTTCAGGTACTAGTGACGACCGCGAGAAGGCGCCGACTTGATCCGTATACACACACGTTCGGAGCTTGATTTTATGATCTTGGGATTTTGTACTGTTTTGTTGGATAATTAAAAATGGTTGTTTTTATGAATATCGATGGAATTATGTTTTATAAAAATTGAAAATTTTGTTTGAAATTTTCGGTGTTACAGATTTGGGCGCGTGCAATTGATTCCTTTCACACCCACGTGTGCTGACGTATTCCTGGGATACACCATAACTTCCAATCGCGCTTTTTCAGGCGACGTTTTGGTTTCTTCATCATCATGATTTTCTCTCTCCTGTGAACGGTATAAATAAGGGGTGATCGTGTTCTTTCGCATTTACCTCTCATGAATTCTCTCTCTGAAAAAGTTTCCACTGTTCATCTTCTTCCACAACTCAACAATGGTGACTTCTTCTTCAGCCCAAGATCAAACTGCATCCTCCTCTTTGCTCTCAATCAAACCTAATCAAAATTTGATTATAGAGATGACCCCATTCTTATATGATTCCTACATGCTACACGTGGTGGAATGCCTCAAATATTCCCCATTGTTGTTGGAAATCACGCAGGTGGAGGCCGTTCCCATGTCCCTGCTCTCCCAAGTTTACACAACGGCCAACTACGACAAACACAAAGATCGCATCTTCTTCACCATTCACGACAAGAAAACCTCTGTATCCAAAACAAGGTTTTGCTCTCTTCTAGGGCTTGCTGTCGACTCTTCCGTCATCTCACCGGACTTTATCACCACTGCGCAACTCTTTTCAATGATGTACGAAATGGGGTATACGGATGTTCTTACTACCATTGCCAAAGTCAAGAAATCCTATCTTTCGTCTCAGTGGAACGGATTGCTTACCCTTCTTATTAAGGGATTAGCGGAGAGGTGTGGTGGTTCTGACACCACGAGTAAAGGGTTTCTGACCATCCTGTATGGTCTTTACAACGGCATCAATCTAGATTATGGCTCCATAATCTGGTCTCAAGTCGTTCAGAGTCTCAACACAACTACAAGGTACTCCGAGATCTCATGCGGTCGGTTCTGGACGCTTATTACCAAAAGGGCCATGGATTCCCTTGAAATCCCGGTAATGAAGGATGCTCTTACCGCTTCAATTGCCACTTACCACACCAAGAAGATCATTGTCTCTGATCCAAGTAAGTTTCTCCATTATGGATTGATCCCTGAATCCATGTATAGGTGCGTCACGCCTCACTGCAAAATCATGGCTGACTATAGCACCAGAACACCCTTGCCTCCAAGGGTTCTGTCCGATGAACAGCGTGCTGCTCTTGACGCCCTCGATCAACCTGCCAACCATGGCAAGAGGGCAAGCAAAAAGGAGAAAAAGGAGAAGAAAGAAACTGAACCAAAGAAGGAGAGAAAGAGAAGATCCTCTAAACGCAAATCTGAGGCAGAGGAACCTTCTCAGTCCAAATCCAAAAAGGTCAAGAAGATGGCTAAAAGAGCCAAAGGGTCTCCTTCTCCTGACTCTGCTCCTAATGACCCATCAGATACAGAGGCTGCTGCTCCTCCAACCGAAACTACACCTGCTCAGTCTCCTCAACAACCATCTTCTCCTGTAGGTTCTCATTTTCCCTCTCCACCACCATCTCCCAAAATTCCCAAATCACCCTCTCCACCTACATCTCCCAAAATTACCAAATCACCCACTCCTCCCACTTCTCCTAAAATTCCAACCCCACCCCAATCACCAACACCGAAGGTTCCACTTTTTGTTCCTATCACCATCCCTCCCACTACAACAGAACCACCCATTCCCATCTCTGTTACTCAACCTTCATCCTCTATCCCCATACCAATTATCACCGAAACAGTTACTATCACCTCTTCCCAACCACTAGTCACAGTCAATGTATCTGATACAGGGGCTGCTACTGTGGTTGAAACCCCAGTCATCAACCTTCCCCCATCTCCTTCTCCATCCTCCAACTCCGGTGCTACCTTGGGCGGCGATGATGAAGAGTTCGACTCTATTTATTATAGTCCCTATCGGATTCCTACAAACACTGATGCCGATACCCCTTCTACTAGTCAGCAGATTCAGGAAATTCACGACAATCTTGATAGTCTACTGGCTGATAATAAAGCCTACGGGGGTGTTGTGCTAAAAGCCTTCATTGAGTCTGCGATCAAGATGTACACTGACGCTCTGGATCGTTCAACTGATGCAATCGATAACTCAGCTGCTTCATGCTCCAAAGCCACCAAGGAAGTTTCTGAGGTCATTCACACAACTCAGATCTTTCTTGATTCTCTGAAAGCTCATGCTGATTCCAGTGCGGCCAAGTTTCAGACGTCCGTAGACTCTTTCTCGGCTACCCTTCAGGGTGAAACCACCAAATTTGAGGCTCTGCGTGCTGACCTCAAAACTGAATCCACATCATTTCTCAAATCTTTGGATTCACGTTTTGCTTCTCTGGCAGCAGAGAGCACCCTGAAGGAAGATCTTGTCAAGCACCAGGCAACCATTGACCTACAAAAGATCCAACTGGCCCAGGCACAACAAGAAATTTCTTTGGTAAAGACTCAGCGGGTAGTTCTTCAAAGTTGCGCTGGTGATGTGAAGAATTTGTTAACAAATGTTCTTGACACTCATGATCCCTTCCTTACCCTCACTATTAGACAGCATCTCCAGGCGAAACTCCTTCCTGCTATTAACATCTTGAGTGAAATGAAGGGTGTCTCGGAGAAGCTTGTTCTTTTGCGACAAGGGGGAGAGGAAGGTGTGCCCAAGACAGAACCGAAGGTTAATGTAGCTTCGGGTTCTGGGAAACAAGTCCTTGTTGAGAGTGAATCAGATTCAGATGAAACTATCAATGAAGCTCTTCAACGCAAGAAAAGGGACAAAGAGCTTGATGAAACTCTTAAAATAGCTCGAGAGGCCGAGGCCAGGGAAAGAAAGATCAAGGAGGATGAGGATGCTATTCAAGCCAAGAAGACTCTGTTCCCAGATTGGGACAGAGACACACTCATCACTCAAGCGATTGAGTTTCCCTCCATATATTGGTTGGAACCAATTGCATCCTTCGAGTGTGAAAATACAAAAGACTCGCAGTTCGACATGCCAATCACCAGAAAATCTTTCACATTTCATTGCTTTGATGTCACTGCCGATGTCCCTCATCCGAACTTGAAGGTTGACAGAGAGCTAATAGATTTCTATCTGAAGTATGGTCAACCGCAGTACTTGACATGGAGCGCTCAGAAAATTATTAAAGTCAAGGTGCTGAAACTGACACAGGCTGGGAAATTTGTGAACATTAATTTCAAAATCAACAGAGGAACGGCCAACATAGAACATCTTATTTCTCTGGCAGATCTTCCCAGTCTGAATCCGCATGATTGGATTCTTCTATACAACATTCTTCTCTCCAATCATAGAGAGTATGAACCGATTCTTAAACATCTTAAAAGAATATTGGCTTCCTACATCCATGAGCTCGCCACTATGGATCAGCAAATAGCAAAGGTTATGAATAAGAAACCGACCATCAAGCCTACTTCCAAGACAGGAGATGTTCATAAAATGAAGGTAGGGCAAATTGATTCTTCCAATCTGACGGTCATGTTAACCAGAGGCGAAAAGCATAAGTTTCTCTTTGCTTTGGTAGACAAACATTTGTTTTCTACAGATTGTCTGGAGCATATTATAAATATCATTCACCGATGCAAACAGAACTCAACAGCAGACAAGAAGAACTTCACTGACATGCTTCATTGGTATATCACCTTCAGGCATCACATTCTGGCTATAATACCGAAGATTTTTGAGACGGTAAAGAAGCCTTCTGCTGTCCAAAGAGAATGAATATTTTGTGCCAAAGACGCAAAGGGGGAGATTGTTGAAGATAATAGAGTTGCGTCTTGGGCTCTTTTGTATTACAACCGGATTGGGCTTGTCAATCCGTGTTCAGCTAGATTAGCCTTATTTTTATTAGAAAAACTGTTAGGGTTTCATTATAAATATATGCATGCATGTATGCGTATGGTAACTGTCGTCATTCTCATTGAATATTGTAAACCCTAAAATCCTCTACAGGTGACGTTCTTCATCGAGCTCTTCTGAGGATTGTTTATTGAATCATTCGACACTTTTGATTCATTAGCTTGTTCTTAATTGTTTACTTAGTCATTCATTTACCTGTTTCATTGATCTAATCGATATTTAAGTTTGTTTTAAACTCATCAGATACAAATCATGGGTTTGAAAAAGATGAGGGTACTTCTGTTTCATTGAATCTTCGCGCTCCCATGTGAATTCTGGTCCCCGCTTAGCATTCCAGCGAACGTTTACTATCAGGATGCGACTTTTCTTCGTTCGTTTGATCTCTCGATCCATGATTTCGATTGGTTCTTCCATGAAGTTCAGATTTTCATTGATTTCGATTTCGTCAAAAGGGACCACAAGGGTTTCATCAGATAAGCACTTCTCAAGATTCGAAACGTGGAAGACAGGGTGGATGTT
Organism: Lactuca saligna; assembly: GCF_052625555.1. Lineage (NCBI taxonomy): Eukaryota > Viridiplantae > Streptophyta > Magnoliopsida > Asterales > Asteraceae > Lactuca > Lactuca saligna. Next base: position 212,428,162 of record NC_136419.1, read on the forward strand.
ACTGAGTTCGTGTGGTAGACGGAGTTTGTAGGCTACGGGACCAATTCTAGCAAGGATCTCGAAAGGTCCTATGTACCTTGGGTTCAATTTCCCGTGCTTTCCAAAGTGTATCATGCCTTTCCAGGGCGAAACATTCAACTGGACATGGTCTCCAACCTAGAACTCCAAGGGTTTTTGTCGCTTATCAACGTAGCTCTTTTGTCTATCATGGGAGGCCTTAAGTCAATCTCGGATTTGTACGATCTTTTCGGTGGTTTTGCAGATGATTTCAGGACCAGTAAGAGTACTATCAGGGACTCAACCCTTGGCTAGCTGCATGTCCCCTACCTCGGCCCAGCACAGAGGGGATCTGCTCTTGCGACCGTAGAGGGCATCGAACGGGGTAGCCTTGATTCTAGTGTGGTAGCTGTTGTTATAAGAGAATTCACCCAAGGGTAAATGAGTGTCCCACGACTTTCCAAAATCGATGACAGATGCTCTCAACATGTCTTCTAGAGTCTGGATAGTTCTATCACTCTGCCCATCTGTCTGAGGATGATAAGTTGTACTCATATCCAGCTTAGTTCCAAGAGCTTTCTGAAGGGACTGCCAAAATCTCAAGGTAAACTTGCTATCTCGATCAGAGATAATGGACACAAGTACACCATGTAGTTGGACTATCTCTTGAATGTAGATTCGCATGAGCCTTTCCATTTTGAATGTTTCTTTGATTGGTAGGAAGTGGGCAGATTTTGTCAATGGATCGAAAATTACCCAAATGGTATCGTACCCACCCGGAGATTTGGGTAATTTGGTAATGAAATCCATAGAAATCATCTCCCAGTTCCACTCAGATATCTCGGGCTGCTGGAGTAGGCCCGAGGGTTTCTAATATTCGACCTTCACTTTGGCGCAAGTCAGATATTTGCCCACGAAGGTAGCGATTTCAGCTTTCATGTTTGGCCACTAGTATTGTTTCTTGAGATCCAGGTATATCTTATCCGAACCTGGATGAACGAAGTATCTGGTCTTGTGAGCTTCATTCATGACAACCTCCCTTAAACCTCCGAACTTTGGGGTCCATATTCGATCCATGTGTGACAACTGTCAATTCAGGTCATTCTTGGTCTCATGCATCTTTATAAAAACCATTCATGCACAACATGACATGGCCTAGTAGTATAGATTAGGTCAGAATCTTGCATAAACTAGGATCCAACTAAGATTTAGGACTAATATACTTGACACTTATGATTCTAGTAAGTTGCTTAACTACAATAGGAAATGCCAATGCTATAATTAGAATGAAACTTCAAACTTTGTTACAATTGAAAAAGTGTATAAAACCCTAAAAATAAATTAAAATATTCTAATTATACTACATTATGATGATGAATATCAAACAATATTCCAAAAACCCTAAAGAGCCAAAAATCAAAATTTATAAATCATAAAGCTTAAAAACTTTATAAAATTCGGCTATAAACTTCCTAATATCAAATTTTTATTAATCAAATTATGGATTATACCAATGAAATAGAAATATAAGTTATCATGCATTAATCATAATTTATTAGTTAAAAACAAGATTTTTAAATAAATCAAAAATTCCTTAAAGAATCACTTTTATAAAAATTAGATTTTTAAAAGAATTAAGAAGGGATTTTTATAAAATTTGAATTGAGGAGAGAGGAGGCTTTAATGCCTCAAAAATCCGGCCATCTACCCTCTCCCCATACTCTCTCTTCCCAAAACTCAATCATTAAGTCTTATCTTCCACACTTCCTCTTCTCTTTTCACTCTCTCACACTCCACCCTCCTAACCCACAAACTCTCTTCCCCTCTCTCTATCTTTAACCCACAAAATCCTCTCTTTCTCTACCATAATTTCGAGATTTAGGAGACCTTGAAGTGTTCTTGCTTCTCTCAAGATCAAAACCAAGGTAAACAACACAATCCTCCCTCATGGTTTCATGATTTTACTTCTCTTCTTCATAGTTTTCTCTTCTTTTTGGATTCTATACCTTTCCATGGCCAGAAATCCTTGTTTTTCCCTTGTGGTTTGTAGATTCTCACCATAACACAATGCATGTGTTTGAGATGGTGAAAATCCGGGATCAAACCCATGCAAGGAGTGAAAAAGATGCACATATGTTCATGTGACTTCAAAACCGAGTATTACATCTTCTTCTCAATTTCTTTTGTGTTCTTGCATGATCAAAAGCATTTAAACCATTTCTAGTACATATTGAATGCTCATTCACTCCATGCATGTGCTAGAAATCGGACCTTAACAAAGGCATCCATGATGTTATTGTCAAAATATCCTAAGAATGCACTCAACGCAAACATGCAATCTGCCAGATTACTTTGTTCAACTTTGAACTACCATAACTATGTCATTACATAACCAAATCATGATATTCTTTTTTTATTGGATAGTTCCACGAGTTAAATTTCAAACCCAACTGGTCTCACTGTAAAATATTAAATATCCGATTTTTGGCAATTTTTACTAAATGGTTGCGCAAACAACTCTTTTTCTGTGATCACCATTTTTGCCTTGCATGATCAATGGCCTTAAACCCAACCATAAATCTGGGGAAAAATACTTTAGAAGCTTATCATATCCAGTGGATGATGGCTGAAATTTCGTGGCTTTAAACGACACTGAATGGGCTGCACAAATTCATGAACTTCAGCCACATTTACATCTCCTGCACCATTGCATACAACATTTCTTAACCTGTTTGGGTTCAATACCCTTATTTCCCTTCTGAATAAATTTTGAACATTTTTCCTTTTGAAAGCCCTCAAATGCATGTGATAATCTGTAAAATACCAAAAACTTTTATTATTTCTTTGATTTATTAAAATTATTGCTAGAAACCAAGGGCATAAATCACATAAAATACTTCCAGAGGTCAATAAATCCAGAATAAATTCATGAATGACCCTTATGGTGAATAATGACCCCTCACTAAATTACATCAATTTTTATTGTTGTTTGGTATAAATTTCCGATTTTCTTTTCGTTTGGGTATAATAAATCACAAAACCACTTTAGAGAGTGTGAAAATTGTATCTAACAATTTTCGCATACCTTACCTGTGATGGGTGACTCAGAAAAATAATTTCAACATTTTTTATCATTCCTTACTATTTTTCCCAATCTTTGGTAATTATAATGGTCTAAAAATAGGAAAAATAGTTTTGATTATCCAAAATTCATGAAAAATTACCAGAACATTATGTTGTACAGTAGGAGGTTACATAAAAACTTTGAGGATTTTTCTCCACTGTAAACTATTTTTCTCTTAATTTCTAAAGTTAATTACACTTAAATACACTTAAATACACATAAATACCCAAAACCGGATTATACAATATGAAAACAACTTTTGGTATTTTTCCCAGGTTATTTATACTATAAATGATGTTACAAAAAGTTTTGGTAATTTATTTTAACTGTTTAATATTATTTCTTCAATTAATGATTATTTAAAGGAATAAAACAAGGAAAAATAGAAATACCCACTGAAAAATATCTTTTATATTTTTTCCAGCCTAGTTATGTGTAATAACAGTTAAATAAAAAGTTTGGATAATTTTGGAAACTATTTTCTATTTATTTCAATTTTTATTGGAATAAATACTCAAAAATCCTAAAATATAATTAAACAGCTTGGAAATCCATTTTTATATTTTTCCCAGCTTAGTATTGTGTAATAACAGTTAAATAAAAAGTTTGATAATTTTTATCCTTTGAATGCTATTTTTCGTGAATTTATGTTTTTCTAAAGACTTAAAATTTTGGAAAATTAATGTTTCAAAGTTGTAATTAATCGCACGACTTGTAGAATTTCATTATTTCAGAAAAAGTGTAACCAATTAATATAAAATCCAATATTAAAATATAAATTGGCATTTCACTATTTGTAGAGGTTAGTATATTAGCATTAGATTTCGACATGGAAACTCACTAGTGTGTGTTTGATGTCGTAGGATCCCGGTAGTAAGACGTTGGTGCATTCCAAACTACCACTTGTGCCTACATGACACATTGTGAGTATTCACCAATCCCCTATTTTATGTTTTTAAATGTTTTGGGGTGGAAAAGCATGTCCTAAACTATTTATATCCGTTGTATTTATCTAACTCGTATAAACTTGGTTGTTATATTTAGCATACTGTGAGTATTCAAGCACTCCCCTATTTTTCAGTTTTTATGTTTTGGGGTGGAAAAGCATGTCCAGAAATTCTATTGTTTGCATGTTGTATTTAAATTGATTATTATTAAACATGATTGCTATTGTATTGCTATGTTTCTTTATGGATGGCTATGCAACACGGAACATGAGAACTTATCATACTAAGGCCCTTCCCTTATCTCTAACCATTAACTCTTTGAGCCAATGGTCATTATGGATAGCGCTATTAGGAATTGACAACTCCTCAGTCGCCCTATTGCTGGAGTGCATGATATCATATTAATCTATGGAACGATAAGCATAGATCTCGATAGGGCTTCAGTCATAGGTTTGGTTAAGACTCATTGTTTGCTCATATACATACAAACTCGTTTCTCGTTATAGCAATAAACTTGTATTCATTAATAGCAATCAACTTTGTTTCTCATTAAAGCGATGTACTTGTATTTACGAAAAGGCTTATTCAAGCTCGATTTTATAAACCTGTGAACTCACCAACTATTTTCATAGTTGACGCTCGTTTTACATGCTTTTTCAGGAAATAATTAGTAAGTGGATGTAAAGATTCATCATCATAGAGCATGCTACATCGTGTTGAAGCTATTATGAAGTTATATTTTGAACAATGTTATTTTGGAAAAACTTGTACCTTGTTTATTTTTAAGCTATGGGTTGTAAACTTTTAAATACTGCTATGGTGATGTATCTTTATCTTTTGCAATGAAACTGTTATCGCTGTCATATCTTGCGTTTCCGCTTCAGCGGGGTGTGACAGAAGTGGTATTAGAGCTAAAGTTATAGAGAACATCGGTTTTTCTTTAAGAAAACACAACCTATAACCAAAACTTACAAATAAATTCTTTTTACATCAAACATATTACTCGTATAATTAGGTCGGGAGTTGTATCATTGGACCTCGATTAAACATAGCCTGATCACAATTGTTTAATTAAGGAAAGGTTTATACAAAGCCTGAGCTAATTATAATGGGAAATTGTTCAACAAAAATATTTGAGAAAACTTTATTTCAAAAATTCAAAAGGTTAATTTTGGTGTGTGTAAGCATTGCATATTATAGGCATGCATTGTCATTTATTTCATATCTCATTGAAACTATGTCACATTCGACTATGTCAATATCGTCATCTTCTCGCGGTACCGCCTCAGCCGATGAGTCCGGCTACATCACTATTATTCCTCGTCGTAATCCCCCCCGCCTCGGTAGAAGAAGATCCATCAGAGGACACAGAAGATACAGGGAACTCGGTGGAGATCAGCAATGACAATGCCCCGACTCAACGACACGAGGCATCGCCTTCATCGGTGTTGCCACAACCACCGCTTTATAGCCTTCGCATTCGGAGGACGGCGAGGAAGAGTGTTCCCATTCTGGGAAGGATACCCACCAGCACAGCAGGACTTGGTACGACAGGACCTAGCGAGGTAGGACCCAGCGTTGCAGGACCGAGAGCACCGCCACCACAGCGAGTCATAGGGATACCTGTCAGGCAGCCAGGTATGACCCCGGAGGAGTCCCGGAGGATGCATTCGACGGCAGTGGATCTACGCCACAACCTCACTGTAATAGTCGGGCATTAGGAGGTGTTGAACGAAGTAATGACAGGGATGGAAATCCTGTTTCAGCATTCGATGGAGGCTACTGACACTGCTAGTGCTGCTAGACGAGAGAACCATGTCAGGAAGGCCTAATCGCGGGCACCCACAAAACGAAACACCCGATGTTGCTCAAGTTGTAGCACAACAGCTCATGGAGGCAATCCCAAACATTGTTAGTCAAGTAACTGCAGGACTTAATGCTAACGAAGGAAGTAGTGGAGGAAACCAGGGAACCAATGAAAGAGCATGCAACTACAAGTCCTTTATGGCCTGTAAACCTAAGGAGTTCCATGGAAAGGAAGGTGCGGTTGGGTTGCTAAAATGGATTGACAGCATGGAGTCGGTCCTTCACATTAGCAAATGCCTCGAGCGCAACGAAATTGAGTATGCTACTTTCCTACTCCAAGATAGGGCATTAACCTGGTGGAATACTCTAGTGCAAACCCGAGGTCGTACAGCGACATATCAGCTAACTTGGGAAGACCTAAAGAAGCTGCTCATAGAGGAGTATTTTCCCAAGGATGAACTTCAGAAGCTTAAATCTGAATTCTAGAACCATTCTATCAATGGAACACAAATAGAGAAGTACACAGTCCGATTTCATGAACTAGCAAAACTGGTACCTCACATGGTTACTCCTGAGGAGAAACGGATAGATCGTTACATCTGGGGTCTGGCACCAGAGATTCGGGGAATGGTTACCTCAGCAAACCCAACTACTATTCAAAGTGCAGTAAGTCTAGCAAATCGACTAACCAATGATGTGATAAGGATGGGAGCATCGACAAAGGAAAGCTCTGGTAGCAAGAGTAAGCCATCAGATCAGGGAGAGAAGAAGTATGGAGGCAAGTCAGGCAGGAAGCAGAAAGTCTCAAGAAACTTTATGGTGCGGGAGTACTGATCATCTCCGTAGAGCATGTCCTAGACTAAACGAAGGGCCTAGTAACAATGGACAAGGGCAAGCTAGGCAAAACTTCCAAGGAAATCAAGTTGGACGACCAAGAGGTGTAGCCCTTGTGATTGGTGCAGAAGAAGCTCGTCAGAACCCTAAAGTGATAACAGGTACGTTTCTCCTAAAAAACCATTTTTCATCGGTAATATTTGATGCGGGAGCAGATAGGAGTTTTGTTTCTTTAGCATTTAGACCGTTAATTGGCTTGAAATCGAAAAAGATGAGGAATGCTTATGCTATTGATCTGGCTGATGGGTATGAAATTAGGGCTAAAGATATAATTCCTGGTTGTACTCTGAATTTAGCTGATAAACTCTTTAGCATTGACCTAATTCCTATAGAACTAGGTAGTTTTGATGTGATGGTAGGGATGGATTGGTTATCCAAAAATAGAGCGGACATTGGTTGTTACGAGAAAGTCATTAGAGTACCTCTCCCTAATGGAGAAACCCTTATCATACACTGTGAGAAGCTAGGAAGAAGTTTAAACATAGTATCAAGCATGAAGATTCACAAGTACCTGAAGAAGAATTGTATTGCATTCATGGCCCACATGCTAGAAAGGGAACCTGAAGCTAAGCAACTCAAAAATATCCCGAAGTATTTCCAGAGGAATTGACCGGTCTACCCCTTTACAGATAGGTCGAATTTCAGATAGACTTAATTCCCGGAGTGGCACCGGTAGCAAAAGCACCATATCGCCTTGCACCATCCGAGATGCAAGAACTATCCGGACAACTTCAAGAACTTCTAGACAAAGGGTTTATTCGACCAAGTTCTTCACCGTCGGGAGCCCCGGTGTTATTCGTCAAAAAGAAAGATGGTTCGTTCCGAATGTGCATTGATTACAGAGAACTGAACAAGTTGACAATCAAGAATCGATATCCCCTCCCTCGAATAGATGACTTGTTCGATCAGTTGCAGGGCGCTTCCTACTTCTCAAAGATCGACCTTCGGTCAGGGTATCATCAACTAAGAATTCACGAAGGGGACATTCACAAAACAACATTTAGAACCCGTTATGGACATTATGAGTTCTTAGTCATGCCTTTTGGACTAACGAACGCACCCGCTGTTTTCATGGATTTGATGAATAGGGTCTGTAGACCATACCTAGACAAGTTTGTAATTGTATTTATCGATGACATACTTGTTTACTCGCAAACCAAACAAGATCACAATAGACATCTAAAGCTAGTGTTAGAGCTGTTAAAGGAGCAGAAATTGTATGCCAAGTTCACTAAGTGTGAATTTTGGATTCGGGAAGTACATTTTCTAGGTCATGTGATCGGTGAAAGAGGAATTCATGTAGATCCAGCTAATATTGAGGCAATCAAGAAATGGGAAGCCACCAAAACCCCGACAGAAATACAACAGTTCCTAGGATTAGCCGGGTACTACAGACGCTTCATTGAGAATTTCTCTAGGATTGCTCAACCATTAAAATATCTGACCCAAAAGGATAGAAAAATTCTCTAAGAAGAGAAACACGAAGAGGCATTTTAAATCTTGAAAAACAAGCTGTGCAATGCACCAATTCTAGCTTTACTAGAAGGATCAGAGAACTTTGTGGTGTATTGTGATGTGTCTCATCAAGGATTAGGATGTGTGTTAATGCAGACAACTCAAACCGCATGAGAAGAATTACACCACCCATGATCTAGAACTAGGAGCAATAGTTTTCGCTCTGAAGATATGGAGGCCTTATTTGTACGGAACCAAGTGCACCATTTATACCGATCACAAAAGCGTTCATCATAGCCTAGATCAGAAAATGTTAAACATGCGGCAGAGAAGATGGGTAGAGTTGTTTAGTGATTATGATTGTCAGATACAATATCACCTAGGAAAGGCTAACGTACTAGCCGATGCTCTTAGTAGGAAAGAAAGAGTGAAACCTTCCCGTGTGAGACCTTTGAGAATGGTAATTCAGACAAGCTTGAAATCTCAAATCATTGATGCCCAGGAGAAAGCGTTATTCTATTGTTTGCATGTTGTATTTAAATTGATGTTTTGGGGTGGAAAAGCATGTCCAGAAATTCTATTGTTTGCATGTTGTATTTAAATTGATTATTATTAAACATGATTGCTATTGTATTGCTATGTTTCTTTATGTATGTCTATGCAACACGGAACATGAGAACTTATTGTACCAAGGCCCTTCCCTTATCTCTAACCATTAACTGTTTGAGCCAACGGTCATTATGGATAGCACTATTAGGAATTGACAACTCCTCACTCGCCCTATTGCTGGAGTGCATGATACCATATTCATCTATGGAACGATAAGCATAGATCTCGATAGGGCTTCAGTCATAGGTTTGGTTGAGACTCATTGTTTGCTCATATACATACAAACTCATTTCTTGTTATAGCAATAAACGTGTATTCATTAATAGCAATCAACTTTGTTTCTCATTAAAGCAATGTACTTGTATTTACGAAAAGGATTATTCAAGCTCGATTTTATAAACTTGTGAACTCACCAACTATTTTCATAATTGACGCTCGTTTTACATGCCTTTTTAGGAAATAACTAGTAAGTGGATGTAAAGATTCATCATCATAGAGGATGCTGCATCGTGTTAAAGCTATTATGAAGTTATATTTTGAACAATGTTATTTTGGAAAAACTTGTACCTTGTTTCTTTTTAAGCTATGGGTTGTAAACTTTTAAATGTTGCTATGGTGATGTATCTTTATCTTTTGCAATGAAACCGTTATCGCTATCATATCTTGCGTTTCCGCTTTAGCGGGGTGTAACACCATGAAACAATAGAATCCATCACTTCCGATCTCAAGATTCTTATCCATTCCCCTCAAGGCTTCGTTTGATACGTTCTCTGGTTTTAGGGCTTCCAACTGAACCTCTTGGATTTGTGCGGATAAGTGGGAATGGATGGTCATTGTCAGTATCCTCGCCTTGTTGCTTGAGCTTTCCTTTTGGCTAAGTTTATATGCTACCACATTGGACTTTCCATGATCGTAGCCGATGTCGCACTCATAGTCACTGAGCAACTCTACCCATCACCTTTATCTAATGTTTAATTCCTTCTGATCGAAAATGTGTTGTAAGCTTTTATGGTCAGTGAAGATTATGCAGTTAGTTCCGTAAAGATAATGTCTCCAGATCTTCAGTGCGAAACCCACTGCTCCTAACTCTAGCTCGTGAGTTGTGCAGTTAACTTCGTGTGCCTTCGGCTATCTCGATGCATAAGCGATAACTTTTCCTCAATGCATAAGCACGCAACATAAGCCTTGATTGGATGCATCGCAATAGACAACGAAATCCTCTATCCCTTCGGGCAGAGACAAGATAGGTGCACTGCACAAGGCTCCCTTCAACGTTTGGAATGCAATGTCTTGCTTTTCACTCCAACAAAAGGGTACACCTTTCTGTGTCAGAGTGGTTAGGGGTTTGGCGATTCTGGAAAAATTCTGAATGATTCTACGATAATAGCCGGCAAAACCCAAGAATTGATGGATTTCTATGGGTGTCTTCGGAGCCAACCAACTCTCTATTTTCTTGATTTGGACGGGTCCACGTGTATACCCTCCTCGCTTACCATAAGACCAAGGAAAGTTACCTTCCGAATCCAAAATGAGTGTGCGGCCGGGGAGTGCAGTCAGACTATGTGTACGGTTGCACACATTAGTGTGCGGCCGTACAGAGGGTGTGTGCGGCCGTACACTCCTCATTTGAGTCCAAATTGTCGATTTTAAGGTGTTTTCTCCTCACTTTGGAGAGTTTTGAATGTGTTCGGCCACCTTATGAAGGTGTGCGGCCGTGCACCTTCAAAGGATGAAGAACACGAAGAACACTATGAGTTTTAAGCTTAGATTCAAGTGTTTTACCAATATAACAAGTTTATTGATGGAGTAATTCACGTTCTTGAGGTCCTTAGAGTGTTCTTGGATGAAGTTTTTAGAGAGAGAAAGTAGTGAGAGAAAGTAGAGTGCAACCAAGGAGAGAAAAGAATGAATGAAGGGTTCTTCCTCTATATATAGAGGGGAGTGTGTGGCTAGGGATGGTGTACGGCTGGCTGGCTGCACACTCGGTTGTGTGGCCGCACACGCCTTCCTTGGTGTGTCTGGCCCGTTTTTTCAATGTTTCCCACTTTCTAAACCTTCTTATAACATATATCTAGGATATTATAAGTCTAAAACATTCATACGGACCCAAAATTTCACTATAAGATAAATAATTTCGAGTGAAACAATGATATACGAATCGATGTGGTAGCGGATGTCGCACTCATGAAACAATAGACTCCATCACTTCCGATCTCAAGATTCTTATCCATTCCCCTCAAGGCTTCGTTTGATACGTTCTCTGGTTTTAGGGATTCCAACTGAACCTCTTGGATTTGTGTGAATAAGTGGGAATGGATGGTGATTGTCAGTATCCTCGCCTTGTTGCATGAGCTTTCCTTTCGGCTAAGTTTATATGCTACCACATTGACCTTTCCCTGATGGTAGTGGATGTCGCACTCATAGTCATTGAGCAGCTCTACCCATCACACTTGGAGAATTTCGCGTACAACTTTTCCGATCTGAGAGTTTCCAACACTAACCTCAAGTGTTGTTTGTGATCTTATTCGCTTCTTGAATAGACATGTATGTCGTCAATGAACACGATCATGAACTTGTCCAGAAAGGGGCGACTCACCCGGTTCATTAGGTCCATGAACATTGCCGGTGTGTTGGTTAGACCGAAGGGCATCACTACAAACTCGTAGTATCCATATCGAGTCCTGAATGTTTTTTTTGGAAACATCACTCTCATGAACTCGTAGCTGATGGTACCGTGATCAAAGGTCTATTTTTGCGAAGTAACTGGCTCCATGAAGTTGATCGAAGAGGTCATGTGTTCGAGGAAGAGGATAACGATTTTTGACAGTCAACTTATTCAACTCATGGTAGTATATACACAACCGAAAGGATCCATCTTTCTTCTTCACAAATAACACCGGGGCTCCCCAAGATGAGGAACTTGGTCTGATGAACCCTTTATTGAGTAGCTCATTAAGCTGACTGGATAACTCCTGCATTTCTGCTAGTGCTAAGCGATATGGATACTTGGCTACAGGATTTACTCTGGGAATTAGGTCGATGCGAAACTTGACTTGGTGTTCGGGGGGGAATTCCTGGGAGCTCTTCGGGAAAGACATCAAGAAAATTGCAGACTTCGGGGATGCGCTCAAGGTCTTTAACTTCCTGTTTCTCGTTGATCACATGTGCTAAGAATGCATGACACTCCTTTCGCCGAAGCTTTTGAGCTTTTATGCATGAAATTATGCGAAGATTTGAACTAAGTTTATCTCCGTAGATCATGAGAGTCTGGCCAGAGGGAAGATTGAGATGGATATCTTTTTGTAACAAAGGATATCAGCATGATTGGGACTCAACCAATCCATGCCAATGATAACATCAAAGCTCTTTATGGAAACTGGCATTAGGTTTATGGGAAAGGAACGATCATTCAGGGTAAGGATGCAACCTAGGAATATGTCATTAGAGTTATCTTTCTCACTGTTAGCCATCTCGACGATAATGTTTCGGTTAATGGTTGAGGACTATGTTTAAGAAGATGTTTTAATGAATGGCTAACAAAACTTCTTTCAGCACCAAAATCGAAAAGGATGCAAGCATAAGATGATGGGTTTGAGCCATAAGAACATTCCTATGTGCACATACAAACCCTAATGGTTGGATCTAGGTTTCTCTAATTGAACATGCATTGTATCCAAGATTTCTAATGGTAATTCTAGCATAATAACAATAAGAAATCAGATTTAGAAGATTACCTTGAATCACTTGCTTGAATCTTCTTGTCTTTGGAGCTTTAGAGTCACAAGTGTCACTCCTCTAATGGCTTAGAAACACCAACTAGCAAGAGGATGATTATAGAGAGAGAGAGAGAGAGAGGAGAGGGGATGAAATCGGATAGGGTTTCTTCTAAAGCATGAGTGTCGATTTCCTTGACCCCAAGGGTCTATTTATACTAATGAGGCTCCTAGGGTTTCACCTTTAAACCCTAATTGGATAACTTAGGCCCTAAGTTATCCAATACCCTAATGATAAGCCTTGGACGAATTCTAGACTTATGTTAAGTCCCAAAACCATCCACCCCTTATCCATAAGGGATAATAGCCCAAACTACAACTATCATGCAATTGACAGTTTATGCCCCTTTATTCAATTAATCTCTTTAAGTCACCAAATTAATTCCTAATTAATTTATGACTTATATTAACAATATTATTATTCCTTATATTATTCTCATAATATATTAATAATATTTCCTCTCTCATTGTAAATCATCCTATCAAGTTTCTATGGTGAAGGCAACCCAAAAGGACCATGCACAACCGGATCAAATACTTGCCTAATATAGTTGCAGCTTTAGATACTATTCCAATAGTCTCCCACTTGGATAAGTCTATTAACTATATACAAGTATAATCCGATTAGCAATCGTAGCTCTCAAAGATGCTGCCAAACTCTGATCTCATCAATCTTGTCCTTTAGATAAGGGATCGTACAGTCCTCTGTTTAAATATCATGCAGACATTTATATGGAACCAATTGTCTAGCATTTGGTTTCTCGATCTTAGATTTATTCGACATGGAACTTAATCGAACACATCAATTCAGTTCTGAACGGGCCCGACACATAATTCAAATCAAATCATCGAGCGGCCGAGATATCACTTTTACCCTCTTAGGATAAATGTAACAGATAAACTTCGACTTATATGCATTTACTTATTCATTAATCAATCATACACAACAATGTGTTTTATAACATCAATTTACTGATGCGGTTTCGCATTATCAATGTACAACCAACTAACAAATAACAAACCATATATCTAGGTTTTAAGACCATATGATTATCATCTTACGATCAACCTTTTCGACAAATTCCATAAGGTGATTACAGCAAGCGCGTGTTTGTTCCAATCCTCAAAACTAGTTCATAAGCACTCATGAACGTTGCAACAAACTTTTGCTATGTCTAATACCATTTAGACAATCTACATACCAATTCATGACAATCTTCATTCATACCTACTTCCAAAATATGAAGGATTGTGGACTGTTTGAATAATTCGTTTATTCTAAATAAATTCAATTATTCTGGAAGTCAAAACATGCAAAATTAAACAATAGTTAAATATTCAACATAAGATAGTACCTTTTCTTATAAATAATACTCCTTTATTTATTTATCAAATGTTAAATTACATTTATCTATTATAAGTTTCTAAAATTATCTAATCTAATCTAATATCATCTCTCAGCCCAATACTCCTAGCATGCTACAAATGCTTAACCCTACTCAGTCCCTTCGTAAGCGGTTCTGCTGGGTTATCTTCTAATGATATCATCCTCACCACGAGGTGTCCTTCTTCTACTTGATGTCTAATGAAATGATATTTTCTGTCGATATGACGAGATCTACCATGATCCCTTGGTTCCTTTATCAAGGCAACCGCTCCTTCATTATCACAGAATATCTCCATAGGCTCTTTGATGGTAGGCACAACTCCGAGATCACTAATGAAGTTCTTTAACCATATTGCCTCTTTCGACGCTTCGCTTGCTGCAATGTACTCTGATTCGCAAGTTGAATCAGCTACTATTTCCTGCTTGGAACTTTTCCAAGTTACTGCTCCTCCATTAAGAGTAAAGACCCAACCCGACTGCGAACGGTAATTGTCCCTGTTGGTTTGAAAGCTGGCGTCACTATACCCTCGCACCTTCAAGTCATCACTCCCTCCGAGGACTAAAAACGACTCCTTGGTCCTCCGAAGGTACTTAAGGATATTCTTGACCGCAATCCAATGGGCTCTGCCAGGGTTCCCTTGATATCTACTAACCATGCTCAATGCAAAGGCTACATCAGGGAGAGTACAAGTCATAGCATACATGATTGAGCCAACTGCGGAAGCGTAAGGTACTTGGCTCATTTCTGCTTTCTCTGCATCGGCACTCGAACTTTGAGTCTTACTCAGCTTGGCATTACTTTGTTTTGGTAATTCTCCCTTCTTTGAATTTTCCTTACTGAAACGTTTTAGTACTTTATCTACGTAAGTGTTCTGACTAAGTCCTATTAGTCTCTTACTTCTTTCTCTCACTATCCTTATTCCCAAAATATAGGAAGCCTCTCCGAGGTCCTTCATAGCGAAGCACTTCCCGAGTCAGGACTTAACCTCCTGCAGTGTCGGGATGTCGTTTCCTATGAGCAGTATGTCATCGACATACAAAGCGAGAAAGATGACTATACTCCCACTGGCTTTGACATATACACATGATTCATCTTCGCTTCGTATAAATCCAAACTCTTTGACATTCTCATCGAAGCAGAGATTCCATCTGCGAGATGCTTGCTTAAGTCCATAAATGGACTTCTCAAGCTTACACACTCTATTTGGATGCTTCGGATCAACAAAACCCTCTGGTTGAGCCATGTAAACATCCTCAGCCAATTTCCCGTTAAGGAAAGCGGTCTTGACATCCATTTGCCAAAATTTCATAATTAAGAAATGCGGCAATAGCTAGCATCACTCTAATAGATTTTATCTTCGCAACTGGTGAGAAGGTCTCATCATTGTCAACTCTGGGAGTTTGAGTAAATCCCTTCGCAACCAATCGCGCCTTATATGTGTGTACATTTCCATCCACATTGGTCTTCTTCTTGAAGATCCATTTGCACCCAACGGTCTTACGTCCGGTCACATTATCAACCAAATTCCAAACTTGGTTGTCATACATGGATTTAATCTCGATGTCCATTGCCTTTTTCCATTTTGCAGACTCCGGGCCTGCCATGGCTTCCTTAAAACTATTAGGTTCATCTAGATTTATTAGTGTACCATCACTAATATACGTGTCCCCTTCGGTAGTAATATGAAAACCATAAAATTGGGATTGATCTCTAACTCTTTCGGAACGTCTAAGAGGTAAGGACTGGTCAATTGGTTCAACGGAGTTTCCTCCTCGGGTTGAGTGTCAGTGGTAGAGGTTCCTTCATCTATCGATTCTTGAATCTCTTCAAGTTCGATTTGCCTCCCACTGTCTCCTTGGCTCATAAGTTCTCGCTCTCGGAAAACTCCTCTCCTCGCAACGAAGACAACACTGTCCTTCGGTCTATAGAATAGATATCCAAAGGATTTTTGCGGGTAGCCGATGAAAATATATCGCTCACTATGAGGTTCGAGCTTGTCGTTAGTATCTCGTCTTACGAAAGCCTCGCAACCCCAGACCTTGATATGTGCTAACGAGGGAGCTTTCCCTGTCCACATCTCATGAGGTGTTTTGGCAACCTTCTTAGTAAGGACTTGGCTAAGGATACGGGTGGCAGTCTCTAAGGCATACCCCCAGAATGAGATAGATAGTGAAGCACGACTCATCATAGACCGGACCATGTCTAACAAGGTTCGGTTACGCCTTTCTGCCACACCATTCAATTGCGGTGTCCTAGGTGGCGTCAATTGTGAAACTATTCCACACTCTTTTAGATAGTCGTGGAATTCAAGACTTAGGTACTCTCCTCCTCGATCAGATCGAAGCATCTCGATTTTCCTGCCCAATTGATTCTCCACTTCATTCTTGAATTCTTTGAACTTTTCAACGATTCTGACTTTTGCTTGATTAAGTAGATATACCCATATCTAGTATAGTCATCGGTAAAAGTCACATAGAAGCGGTTCCCATCCTTTGTGGTGGATCTAAAGGGTCCACATACATCGGTATGTATTAGGTCCAATAAACGCTCACCCCTTTCACATGTGTTAGTGAAGGGTGACTTGGTCATCTTTCCAAGTAAACAAGATTCGCATGTGTCATCTTCCCTAAGGTCGAATGACTCCAACACTCCATCCTTTTGGAGTTGGGCTATGCGCTTCTTGTTGACATGTCCAAGACGACAATGCCACAACGATGCTCTATCCATACTATTAGAAGCATCCATGCACAAAACATCATTTACTAGGTTATTTACAATCATAACAGTTTCATAAATTCCATTACATGCTATTGCTTCAAAATATAAGACACCATTTAGATAAGCAAAAATAGAACCATTCTCATTATTAAAAGAAAATCTAAATCCTTGTCTAAACAAACCATGAAATGAAATGATGTTTCTTGCCATTTCTGGCGAATAGCAACAATTGTTCAAATCTAAACATAAACCATTCCTAAGAAAAAGAGAATACACTCCAATCTTGGTCACAGGCGATGATCTTCTGTTCCCCATGATTAGATTTATTCTTCCATGCTCCACATCCCTATTTCTTCTTAGTCCCCACAATTCAGAAAAAATGTGGTAACCACAACCAGTATCGAGGAGCTAAGAAATAGCATTAGATGAATCATTAGATTTAATTGTATAAATACCTGCGAAAGACGGCTTAATCTTTCCTTCCTTGATAGCTTGTAGGTACTCTGGGCAGCTTCTCTTCCAATGCCCTATTTTGTGGAAATGGTGGTACTCTGCCTACTTTGGGTTTAGGTTAGGCTTAGCAGGATCAACTTTGGTCCCACTAGAAGAGGAACCACCTCGGGACTTTCCCTTGTGGTTGCTCTTAGACGGAGCCTTCCTCTTCTTGCCCCTTCCCTGCCCAATAGCCAAAACAGGAGCAGCGGGTGGATTGGGAGTTAGTGCAACAGACTTGTCCTTGAGGTTGCTCTCAGCAACACTAAGGAGACCTTGGAGCTTACTTAGGGTGACCTCTTCCTTGTTCATGTGGTAGGTCATCCTAAATTGGTTGTAACACGGAGGCAAAGAATGAAGTACCATGTCGATGGCCAAATCTTCCCCAAAGTCGACATTCAACTTGCGAAGATGATCGACATACCTTTCCATCTTTTGCAAGTGTACGGTTAGAGATTCTCCATGTCCCATTTTAGCGGAGATCATGTTATTGAAGATCTCGTAACGCTCCTGCCTCGCATTTTGATGGTATCTCTCCAATAAGTCTTGGTGCATTTCATACGGATACATGTCCTTGTAGGACTTTTGGAATTCAGAGTTCATAGTGGCTATCATGATGCAATGAACCTTCATTGCATCACGCTCATGAGTTTCAAAAATGGTGATTTTAGCTGGAGTAGCGATTTCTATATTGATCTTTTCGAGCTTTTCGTCAAGGATATACTCCTTGTCCTCGTAGCGAGCAATCGTGCGAATGTATCTTATCCATTCGCTAAAGTTCGTTCCATCAAACGTCACCTTTTGGCAAAGGCTAATCAATGTGAACGAGCTAGCAGCAGCGTTGTTCGCGTTCGACATCTACAATTAGAAAGGAAAAAGATTGATTAGAATTTGAATCCCTAATTATCACCCAATAAAAGAAATTACGGCTAGGATCCAACAACACTATTTACATATTAGAAAAGGGATGTCGTAATCCAACATGCAAACAATTTGAAGGTAAGTGAATGACGATTCACTAATTCTCCACCATAATAGCATAGCCTTAAGTTCTAAATGTATTGTGAATTCCTAGATTTCGATGAGATTCATTGAACTTTTCAATGGCATGTTTAAATCTCGATATGCCCCTCTCGTTTGTGACTGGGATGCCAAGGATCACAAAGTGGGTGTGAATAACCATGCAAATTTACATAGTGCCTTCATTGTAACAATCACCTATTCGATGTGCCGGTAAACAACACACGCTCCGTCGTACTATGATAAACAATGAATCACCCTTTGCCACCTATGCTTAGAACCAATTAGTGTGTCGGTAAACCACACACGCTCCACTAACTTCTTAGCAAGGGTGCAAACTGTAATTTCATGGGATTGCATCAATTCACTTTTCCTAAAGTAACTAGGATTGGGAATTTGAAAAACATGTAGTTACTTCGTATTTAATTTTATACTTTTAACGAGGAGAGAGAGTTGCCCTATCCTACCCGTTCGGCTAACGACCCTCCACCGATCAAGTAAGTGGTGGGTGTGAGTGTACACCCATTAAGCGCCATTTTATAGGCAGCAACCTTATACCCACCTTATAGATTGGCTTCGTGAATGAGGCCTACTAACGGTAAGACTAGCATTTTAATTATACATATATATGTTAAACTTGTAATCATATAAAATATAGGATTGAATTTTAAACTTGTAAAATTCTAGGGTTTGAAATTTAAATTGTCCAAATTAAACTTTTAAACACTACACCAAATTTCAAAACTTTAGGATTAGTTTTAAACTTTCTAAAACACAAGGGATCAAATAGCAAATAATTTAAATTAACCATTTAATTTCATAATTATCCATATTTGATGTTTCTTGGAAAACAATTTACCAATTTAATTAAAATAATTAATCAATTATCATATAAGGAAATTATTATTCTATTAATTGGTAATTATCTTTAATTAGGTCAAGGATATACTCATATATATATATATATATATATATATATATATATATATATATATATATATATATATATATATATATAAATCGGATTTCTATTGACCCATTAAGATAAAGGAAAGTTTCCATAAGATAAACAACAATAAATCCCAAAATTAGCTCTTCCTTACGCTCGAACTCGCCGAGTACTACAATGGACTCGCCGAGTTGAGGCCTACTCACCGAGTTCATGAAGCAGATGGACAAAAATCGAATTTTGCAATTAACAAACAAGCAACCAATGCATCAATTCAATAGAAACCAATTAAGGCTCTGATACCACTGATGGGTTTGAGCCATAAGAACATTCCTATGTGCACATACAAACACTAATGCTTGGATCTAGGTTACTCTAATTGAACATGCATTGTATCCAAGACTTCTAATGGTAATTCTAGCATAATAACAATAAGAAATCAGATTTAGAAGATTACCTTGAATCACTTGCTTGAATCTTCTTGTCCTTGTAGCTTTAAAGTCATAAGTATCACTCCTCTAATGGCTTACAAACACCAACTAGCAAGAGGATGATTATAGAGATAGAGGAGAGGGGATGAAATCGGTTAGGGTTTCTTCTAAAGCATGAGTGCCGATTTCGTTGACCCCAAGGGTCTATTTATACTAATGAGGCTCCTACGGTTTCACCCTTAAACCCTAATTGGATAACTTAGACCCTAAGCTATCCAATACCCTAATGATAAGCCTTGGATGAATTCTAGACTTATCTTAAGTCCCAAAACCGTCCACCCCTTTATCGATAAGGGATAATAGCCCAAAGTACAACTATCATGCAATTGACAGTTTATGCCCCTTTATTCAATTAATCTCTTTAAGTCACCAAATTAATTCCTAATTAATTTATGACTTATATTAACAATATTATTATTCCTTATACTATTCTCATAATATGTCAATAATATTTCCTCTCTCATTGTAAATCATCCTATCAAGTTTCTATGGTGAAGGCAACCCAAAAGGACCATGCACACTCGGGTCAAATAATTGTGTAATATAGTTGCAGCCTTAGACACTATTCCAACATAAGATTTTTCGAGAAGGAACGTACCCGTGACAACGGTGGGATTGACGACTGCCTCGTCTTATCCCATAGTCAGAACTCTCCCGGCATTGTCGGTTGTTGTTGCTTTGGGGCAGTTTCACTTGTAATGCCCGACCTCGCCACAACTGTAACAAGCTTGACCGACACCTGCCCGAAAGCTTGATTGGTTGGTTGGGCTGGTGTTCTGCGGAATCGAGTTGTATGTCCCTTCTTGCCATAGCTCTTGCACAACATCTCGCAGCAGTGCCCATTATGATGAAAATTACATTTGTCGCACCGAGGAAGGGTAACAGAGTACCCGCTGGTAGGTGCTTGAGCTGTAGGAGTGGCGATAGGAGTAGTAGCAGCGTGGACTGCAACGGTTTCTTGCTTCTTGGAGAATTCTTCCGAACTCTGACACTTTCGCTTGTTCCATAATTTCTTTTTATTTTCACCTCTCCCTTTAGCCGGTTCAGGAGGGGTGGTCACTTCATCGAGATCGACTCCATGATCGATCAGAGTCTGCGCCAGACACTTAGCGCTGTTAAAGGTGTTTGGCCTAGCCACCAATACATTTCCTTTGGTTGGCTAGGTCAGTCCCCAAATGAATCTTTCAATCTTTTTGCCTTTCGGGGTGTCCATTCCTGGACAAAGGAGCGCTAGGTCTTTAAACCTAGAAGTGTAGGCGGCAACATCAGAACCCTTCATCTTTAGGTTCCAGAGTTCATGCTCCAGTTTCTGCATTTCACCCCACGGGGAGTACTCAGCAAGTAGGATCTCCTTCAAGCTCTCCCAACCCATAGCGTTTGCCATTGATAGGGTTAGGGATTTGACCCGACCATTCCACCAGGTCAATGTGTGACAACCCAAATTCTATTCCGTTGCATAACCCTGTTTTCACTAACGGAATTCGTCGCTATATATAAATTCCCGTAATATTTGAAGTCGTTAATAAATAAATATCTATTTAGTTATATTTCTTGATATTATCATAAGTAATTATAACTTGTAAGTGTTAACCCAGTTTAACTAAATAAAGTTATATTACTTTCAACCCTTTCACCCAGGTAAAAAACTTTAACTCTGTTAAACTTTAACATCGGGTAGCCGTGTACCGGGTGCAATACCCGAGGAATATATAAAGCAAATGAACACCACTTTAAACCCTTTTACCACTCATTCACTCTGTCTCACTACTTTCTCTCTCTAGACCCGAACTCGACTCCAAAACCACGAATTCCGACTTCCAAACGTAAGGGTTTCTTCCCTATCTTGTTCTAAACATATTCCATTGCATTTAGAGCCCAAAAAGCATAAGATTTAGTGCAATATATGGAGTTTACGACCTAAGAAGCCCCTTAGGCCGTAAACACCCCAAAACATGGCCAATATCCCGTTTTTACTTCCTATAAGCTTGTAAACTAATTAAGGGATATCCCTAGATGAGTTTGGACATGAAAACTTAAGATTTTAGAGCCTAAAAAGGAGTTTACGGCCCAAGCTTATGCTTAGGCCGTAAACACCCAAAAACCATTGGTAAAAGTCCCAAAAACTCATCTAAGGTCTTGTAGAATTAAGTTATGACCTTAGGAAATGCTTAAGGCCATTAAGCAAAACATTTTAGAGCCAAAAAGGGGGGGTTTACGGCCAGGACTATGCTTGGGCGGTAAACACCCAATGTCCATGACAAAATGTCCCAAAAACCCACCTAAGGCCTTCTAGAATTTAACTAAGGTTTAAGAGAGTGATTTGGACCAATTAACAATCCATTTTGAGGGACAAAATGGAGTTTACGGTGCAAGCTCAAGCTAGGACCGTAAACTCCCTCAAACACCACCAAATGAAGGTTTTAACCCTCCAAATTGGTCCTAGGCACTTACTAGAAAATGGGGGAAATGAAATAAGGCCTTAGCATTCACATTTGCAGGAGGACGTGAATTTACGGACAAGCCTAGGGGGCTTACGGCCATAAACTCTCAAGGAGTGGACTTTGGGCCATAAACTCCAAGGGAGTGAACTCATGGACTCCCCCGTAAACCCCTCCTGGCCTTGTACCACTCCCGGGAACCCCTTCTAAGCCCTAAAACCCCGAATCAATGCTAGAATGCCTAAATACTTTAATGAAAAGCATAAAATGATTAATTTCTTGTAAAATACATATTGCATATGACATTAGGGTCCTAAAAGGTGCACAAGTCGTTATTTGGTACAAAACGCTCAACCGACACTTTCATCCGATTTACACGATTCACCTGATTTACGCGATTTCAGGTGAGTTCATACCCCTTTAATGAACCTTTCAAATGTTTTTATATGTTTTAGGGGGGGGGGATACAAGTCAATTATACATGTTTATGGAAGTTAATCACATGTGATTCACTATCCGTAGCTCAAATCACATGTGATTTACCATTATGCCTATAAAAGGATTTTACATTTTCAAAACTATTTTGAATAAATAAACAACTTTTTTAAATGTTCCCTTTTGACAAGATCTTTCTTAAATAAATTTTCTTATAAAATGTAACCACACTAATATATTTATATAAGTAAGACTTGAAGGACTTAGGACCGATAGCTCACCCTATTTCCTTTTCTTGTTTGATTGTGGGCTTAGGGTAGTTGTTGTCCGTCCGACTGTCGTTGATTTCTTAGTTATATATCATGTATATTAGTGTTGGATACGAGCATTTTCATTTCATCCGATGCTTAAACCACTAAATTGATAAGAATTATACACACTAAGTTAACTATAATAGGTATAGTTAAGGCCATTACTACTCGCTATAACTACTACTCTACACACTATAATACACACTATTACGATACGATACACTAATAAGAGAACACACTACGAGTTATACCAAAGACTACTACACTATAATACAACAAAAGGCGCTAAACAGAAGATAACACACTAACTCACTATGAGATTCTCTATTCGCTACATACTATGCCCAGAGTTTTTCCGACCAGAAGACGACACTACATGTATAGATCTATACGGGGCAGACACTATTACATCCCGACTGTTAACTTCAGTCCGAGCCATGCAGGCCCAGGGATGCGACTACTTCATTACATTGTGTATGACCGGGGAGGTCATAGGGTCCTCTATTGACCACACTATCGGTAACATACAAGGAATACACTATATCCACACTAAAATACTAAACTAAAGTCTAAATTAACATCCCGGAGTAAACAAGTATCTATCACTAAAGAGAGTTTGCACCTCTACTACTAACTACAGGCATATCCTATCTTATCACATTACTTATGGGAGATTCTCTAATATACTTTTACAATAAACGGTTTTCAAAGATGAAGATTTCTTGTTTCTTAAAGGTTTTCACTTACAATGCATTTTCTGGAAAATATAGGATTTTCTAGGGTTTTCTACTACTTATCACTGTAAATTCCAACTTTTCATACTAACGGTTCTAATGCATGTTATACAAAAACTCACACTAAATTCTTATGAACTCACCAGCATTATGATGATATTCGTTTTATAAATAACTTGTATCCTCAGGTCAACGATAGACAGGTACAAGTGCAGCATTTTGGAGAAGGTGGAGCATACAAGATCCATCTCTTATTTTTGTATTACTTTTGGTGTTTGTTGAACATTACAAAACACACTTGTAATTAAACTCACTATGTAAATGAAATGGTTGTATGTTTCTTGTTTTTACTACTATGCAATTGTGATGATACTGTACATGACGTCCTCCACCCCGAAACGTATTCCGCCATTATCGGTTTTAGGGTGTGACACATGCCCTGTTGGCGAAAGTGAAAGCGGTGAATTTTAATTTGTTGACTTCGGAACAGGAACATATTTCGGAAATGGACTCAATTTTCTCAATCAATTAAGTTAGGGCAATAACACCTCCAGTGTTGTCAAAGGATGTGGGTTTTCATTCATAAAGTCCTTATTGGAACACTCCTTCTGGTGTCCCTGAACACCTTCCTGGTTTTGAGGTTGAGTACCACCTCCTGGTCCACCTGAACCACCGAGGTTCATCTGTGACATTGCAGTAGCCACAGCGGCAGTAACAACTTCCTAGAACATTGCAGGATCGAATTAAGGAGGTGGTGGTGAAGGATTGTTATTCTTTGAGATGGGTCTTTTATTTGGAGGAATCTCATTCTAAAATGATTAAGAAGGAGAGGATGGTAAGTCCACTGAATTGAATCAAGAGATATGAAACAAGATGTATCTCTGTATGATAGATAAAGTGTTCTACTAAGCGATAAACAGAAAGGAGTTACTAAAGCAAGTAAACTATCGCTAGGAAAGAATGAGTAGCAACAATTGGAATGAATTTCTACAGTGTATCCTGCTTTGATTAAAACACTCATATAGTATTTTATGTTGAAGATTTTGTTCTATCGATTTCTATTGGTAGAAAAGTTTTGGTAAGTTTTAGGCTTGTTGCAACATCACAGTCACTCCTAAGCATGTGTGGGTCATGTCTCGAATGAATATAGTTGATCAGGCTATGTTGACCCTAGACATGATTGCATAACTGCCCAGGTTTAACCATAGTGTCCAACATCCAAAATACTTTTGGTTTGGTTCTTTTCGCGATACAGTTTTTGGTATGTAGGTATACTTGTATACTTGAAGTAAAAATACTTATATTTTTAAAGTATACTTAAAGTTCAAAGCACTTCGGCCCCTTAGTATTTATAGTTCTATACCATGTAAGGTTCGGTATACTTAGTTCACCATAAACAATAGCACTGATACCAATCTGTCACACCCCCGAACCGTCAGAAAACAACGGCGGAAATGTCCAGGGGCGGCGACCTCATTCGTAGTATCACAACAATCGCATCATCGTAATCAAAGTAATCACAACCATTACATTATATTATGAATATTTACATCTGCTTAAAAACATGGTTTGTACATCATATTATATAACCAAAGATAAAGATGAGACTCCAAAAATGCTCCATCTTCTCCAAAAGTTGGGTAGATACATGTCTATCTTTGCCCTAAGAATACAAGCGGTTTTGAAAACATATCAGCATAAAGATGGTGAGTTCATAAGCATCTTTTTGTATTGAAAACTAGTCATTGATTTTGTATAAATAGTTTCTTTCCATTATAAATAAATATTGTTTGTATCGAAAACCATTGTTACCATGTTTTGAAATATGTATGCATGCTTACCAAGAAAATCCAATATTTTCTAACATGTTTGTTTTTTCTGTATGAAAAGTATGTTTTGTATGAAAACCCTGGCTACCACCAGTTTGTAATGTATGATCGTTCGGAAACCCCTGGTTACCACCAGTATGCAGTGTATGATTGTTCAGAAATCCCTGGTTACCACCAATATGTATAGTAGTTTTATTACTTAAAATAAAACTATAGAAGAAAGAAATCCTGTAAACAAAGATTAGTTATTACTTATTGTGAGTCATATAACCATACTAATATGACTGATGACCTCCTTGACGTTCTTCAGGCATCGCACGATTAACAAAATTTGTAACCCTAGGCGTGCCCGCCTAACTGTAGCTAATAGTGCAGGTGTGGGATTGTCAGTCCCGAATAGATCTATTCACAGATTCCACGCTCTCTCTCCAGGGGATTATGCTTATACTACAGGTGAGGATTTATTGGTACCCCGAGAGGCAAAACAAAGATAGTCTCACAATCATGTATTAACTAGTTTACGTGTTTGTTCGGTCATTCTCGAGTTCGAAATTGTTTGTAACGGTTTAGAGTATAAATAATTAAACATAAATTAACTATTTAGCATGATACTCTAGTTTGTATTCGTATTAATGGACCAAACTAAATCTAACATAGTTTCTATGTTTGACCTGCATGAATTTGAATCTAAAAAACTAATAAAGAAATCCCAAACTATACCTATTATAGTTTGAATGGTTGTTATGTTCGTGTATGGTTTTGAAAACAATGCAATTATGAATTGAAAACATCCCTCATGCTCCGCATATTACAAAAGGGATAATTGTATCTAAAAGTTTGATAGAAAAGTGATTGTAATTGCATCAGTTTTTTAGTTATGACAACCTTTATGTTTTCATTGTATTTCCCCCCTAAAAACATGAAAAACTCGGGAAAGTGTAGGGGTATGAACTCACAGTTTAACGTAGGAATCGAGTTTCGATTGGTTATAAGCGTTGAGTGTCAACTGATGTTTTGCATGCATGTAGACCGTAAGAATCATATATTGGACATATATGTATTAGATTGAGTATCTCATGATACATCATAATGGAAAAACTACCTTAAAGGCTTGGAATTACTAGAACTAAGTGTTCTATGTCCCATACTTAGGGATTTTTAAAAGCTCGAGGCTAAATATGAGCATTAGAGAGGTGTATAGCTATAAAAATGAGTGTGCGGCCAGGGAGTGCGGTCAGACTGTGTGTGCGGTTGCACACATGAGTGTACGGCCGTACAGAGGGTG
This sequence comes from Lactuca saligna, assembly GCF_052625555.1. Classification (NCBI taxonomy): domain Eukaryota; kingdom Viridiplantae; phylum Streptophyta; class Magnoliopsida; order Asterales; family Asteraceae; genus Lactuca; species Lactuca saligna. The sequence continues at coordinate 212,454,857 of NC_136419.1, forward strand.
TGTGCGGCCGTACACAGCAGAGTGCGGCATTTGAGTGCAAATTGTCGATTTTAAGGTGTTTTCTCCTCACTTTGGAGAGCTTTGAATGTGTGGAGCTACCTTATGAAGGTGTGCGGCCATACACTTTCAAAGGACGAAGAACACTTTGAGTTTTAAGCTTAGATTCAAGTGTTTTACCAATATAACAAGTTTATTGATGGAGTATTTCACGTTCTTGAGGCCCTTAGAGTGTTCTTGGATGAAGTTTTTAGAGAGAGAAAGTAGTGAGAGAAACCAAAGTGCAACCAAGGAGAGAAAATAATGAATGATGGGGTCTTCCTCTATATATAGAGGGGAGTGTGTGGTTGGGGATGGGTGTGCGGCCGCACACACCTTCCTTGGTGTGTTTTCCCTGATTTTTCGATGTTACCCGCTTTCTTAACCTTCTTATGACTCATATCTAGGATATACTAAGTCTAAAGCACTCATACGGACCCAATATTTTGCTATTAGATAAATAATTTCGAGTGAAACATTGATATACGAATCGATTACATATGATAAAAGTTTCGGGTTGCCACTGACCCTTGTGCTGCCAGGTGGCAAGAATTTAAGATTTCACAAGTTCAGTCAATATGAGTTTGAATTTGTCACTAACCTTGTCTTGTGATTATGGTTTTGATAAATTCACATCGATAGGAACACATACACTATAAATTCGAAGTGTCATAAGGTTTCGCTCTGATTCATGAAAATGATGGTGAAGAAACGCTTTCACTAAGTTGATTTTAAGTAGATAGCAATTGTGATATTTGCATTCTCAAGTTCGTTAGTGTAACGTATGTGGTTAACCAAGACACTAACATGGACTTGTGAGGAATGGCAAAGGTCTAAACAACTGAGACTATGATTACAGCATCCATTTTCATAGTTATGAAATTGTTTAGACATACATGTGTGTTATCTATAGAAAGGTGCATGATTTTGCTAAAATTTTATCAAAGCATCCCGTATCAGAAATCTGAAATTTGGTAAGAAAATCTATAAAGTATTGATTTCTAGAAGTCCAGCTGATTTCTGGGTAGATGTCAAAGCTAGTGGGAGCATGAGTGTTATGCTAACAATTATCATGTTAGTGGGAGCATGATAATTATAATTAAGGGAGAGGAAATTATACTTCATTTTAAGTCTAAATTCTTAGTTTGAGGTTTCAATCATCTTTAGTCAATGATATATATATATATATATATATATATATACATATATATATACATATATATATATATATATATATATATATATATATATATATATATATATATATATATATATATATGAATTTTATGTTGGAATGGCTCAACATAAGGAAATTCTATATATGGGTACATTATTGCATACAAAAATTCGATTATGATTACGACACCCCTTTTCATATTCTGAATTACGAGAACATAGCAAATAGAAATAGAAATATTATAGCTAAATACTGGTCTAGTATCATGTCATTATGTGAGACATCATGAATTTGTGTCCCATATGCTTCAAATATAGGATCGATTGCATGTGCTGTAATATTCATCCTTTCTAAATTTTCCAAATGCTCAGGGCATTAAGAGTGGAAAAAGTATAGAATTGGATATGATGAAAACGATTAAGAAATTGTCGAGGACAATCTAAGGTTTACCAAAGATTGGTCGCTCAGCGACAATTGGAAGTATAGTGTTAATTTTGGAAGGACCATATTGACATATTCAGAAAGGAGCAAAGTCTTGTCCAGAAGTGAGTCAAAATGGGAATATGGAGATGTCTCCATAGGTGGAAGTTATTTAATCTATGTAAGATTAGAAAACCTAATGGAAGAAGGATGTTTAAAGCAATGTACTTTGAATTTGAGACTTCGTTTCCATGGAATGATCTCCATTGAAATACTCTGTAATGACTATTGACAACTCTTTGTGACTTTGTGCATAATCATTACAAGAGGATCAGTGCATATAAGTTTAAAATCTAACAAACTTCAGTAAATGGCAGGAATTTGGAATTCTTGCCTTTGTGGTAAGGATTTGGGATTGTGAAATGAGAATCATTGGAACTATGTTCAATATATTTATTTCACAAAGTAAAGATCATAGGAAAACTTAGTGCGCATACTTGGTGTATGCAATGACTAGTGTCTAGAAAACATAATGTACATGCTTGGAGCATGGGACAACTATTGTTTTAATTCAAGTATAAAGTTGATAACTTGAAACAATATACAATGAAGAATGTTTAATAAATATGGTGATAAATAAAAGTTGTTATATTTATATTCATAAGTTCTGAGACCATATTAGATTCTATTATTCTTGTGTTTCACTTTGCATGTTTTGACTTCCAGAATAACATTAGAAGTAGGTATTAAGGCAAGACTGTTATGAAGCTGGTTTGTAGATGTCCAAGGTATTGGACATAGCAAGAGTTGCTACAACATTCATGAGTGCTCATAAGTTCTGAGTATTGGATTCAACCCACGCTCATTTGAATCACTTCATGGATTTTATCACAAGTGATCATGAGACAATAATATCTTATATTCTTCAAACTCAAAGATTTGAGTTGTTGCCTATGAGTTGGCTATACATTAATTACACAAAAATGAATTGGTAACTCGATGATTATAAAA